>NW_026782325.1:0-657500 GCF_031769215.1 Ylistrum balloti | reverse complement strand
TTTTCCTCTAGCTTTCCCATGATTAACATTCTTATAACATCTGTCATAGTCTAACTCTGGATTTAGGACTAAATTAAAATATCAACTCTGTCAACTAAAATGTCATAAAAGCTTGGCGTGTCTGTATTTGGACAAGAGAGTGAAACTAATGTAATTTTTGTACCTTCTATTGAAACATCAAGAACCAAAAACTTTCCTGACAAGTTCTGCTTGTCTTTATTTACCTAAATTTCACAATTATCATTAATCATAACAGCGACCCCTATACAATTCGACTTATAAGAGTTAAAATAAGTCAAAATAAGTCAAAACCCCATTCGTTTCTGATAAAGTTTTGGGTATCATCAGTACTCTTAGATTTTAAATGGGAGAAAACACCTTTTCTTTTAGTTAAATCCCCGACACCCTGGCAGTTAAAGGACAGAATAGATATACCCTCCATCACGTTACGTATTCAACACACAAAAACATATATTCTGGTCCAGCAATAGAGAACATAGATAGAGCAGATAAAAGAAGAAAATATATGGAAATAAAAAAAACAAAAATCAAACACAACTGTCTATTAGCGCACTCATACATCTAATAATTATGTACTTCTCGAAGCACGACTGGCGTCAAGCTGGCCAGCAATAACTCAATTTCTAGCCGGATCAACTTATTCATACTTCCGGTTCTCTTATCGGATATTCTTGTCTGGTATCAAGCATAGCTACTTGAAGAGCAGTAAGTACTAGCATTTTAACATAATCCAGGAGAATATTTATATGCCTTGCTAACGACGATTGCTTATTGAATCCAAACAAATATAAAAACTCATTTTCACACGCAGCATAAGTTAAATTTGTTTAGTTTCATTCAAAGAATTTATCCTATTTTTCAAAATTTCATTAGGAGCTAGATAAAGTGAAGTGTGAATCTATAACCAGCAACATTAAAGTATTGTTGTAGGTAATATGTATTTTTTATTTCAGTTTATTCCTACATATCATTAATCTATTCCCATTGTTATAATCGAAGAAAAATCTTCAACTGACTTAAATGTTGATGCAAAGCAGATTTTAAAATCATTAATCCATTTTAATATACTGTACTGTATACCAAACAATTATTGTTAGCATGCAATGAATAGTATATATAAATAACATCATTTTTCTTTTATCAGGTTTGATATAAACCAGAAAATTCCGTTTTCATCTACTGTTAGTCCAAAGATGGCTTCTCCATTATGTTTGTCTTTTTTTTAATAGTCTAAAATTGTTAACTATTATCAATTGACTTAAATTCTGAACCACAATTTAGATATTCTTTACACGTATTCAATGAACATTCTTCTTTGAACAGATGAAGTATGCCCGAGTTTATTACTATGGCTGTGGTTATTTACTTATGTGGACCAAGATTAATTTTTTTGCTGAAATGCATTTAAAAAACCCACGTGGTACAGTATACAGTATATTGTATTTGCTCGCATGTGTTTTAAAACATATATACATGTAACAATTATTTCCACCCAGGTAATCATGACTCTGTATTCTTCAGATATATGAAGTATAGTAATATTCTTGATGCTTTGTGGGGTTTCTGTTGTTGTGTTTCAGGTTATGGATATGGTTACATCTTTATCAGCGAGGTACATAGAGTAACAAATGATAAATCGACTTGGATCATTACGTGATTGTGCTGGCAACTCTTTTTTCTTAAATTCTCTAAACAGACATTAGAAACATTGCTATCAGATTTTTTTTCTGATTTGCAAAATGCCATTTCACACTGATGTCTTTGCAGGTGCACATACTTCTGCTGGAATTGTTAAAGTAGACATGAAAGTAACTAGGTTCTGTTAGTTTTTGTAGCATTCACAGGTGTCAATATATATAGGGGAATCTTACAATAAGTTTGAAAACTCAATTAATTTTATGTTATATCTACAGATATTATTACTATTGAGTGATAATTAAGGTTGATTAAGCCTTTACGATATTTGCACCTGATGAGCGTTTGCTATACATGTATTTCTTTTTCATTTGAAAAATATATGACAGATATTCACATATGACACCAAAGGGTTTAAAGGTAATCAAGTTACACATAGCTCAAGTGTGTGTGTATATCATGTAAGTTCTAACATATTAGAAAACTACTCCATGTCACTTGTGTTTTGCTAAACATCTGTATTCATGTTCTTTTTGCACATTATGTTCAGTTGAATTATTAATAATTGTTTTCTTTATTTTTCACTTCATTCATTTTTCATTATTGATTGTAAACAATCTGATAAGTTTGCTATCAAGTGTACCCATGACACTGAAGAATATGACAACAAATAAGTAAAAATCTGTCTTTTTTCTACAGTCATCTATGTTCAATAATATTTTTCAAAAAAGATCACAGGCAAAATGTCAAATCTGTTAGAAATGCATATGAAATTCTATGTTAAAGTTAATCTTTAAGTATCAATAGGATATGTTTTGTACATAAATTATGATTTAATAGACATACAATACATAATGTCAATACTTGTTATATTTCAATGTAATTATTACTGATTTACAATCAAGGACAAATCATTGAATCTTTCACAATACTTTGCAGGAAAAGCAGACGTTTCCTTTCAAACCTTGTGGTGAGGAGTTGACATTTGTTTGGGAGGATCCATTGAAAAATGTGGTAAAATACATAAATGAGCAATGAAGTTATCATAACTAACCTGTGTTTTACTTTGTCTGACATTAAATAAAAACCATCTGTTTTGTAATCATCTGTGTAAAACCTATGTATGTAGGATACCACCATAGTGTGATACTGTATTTTTTATAATTCACTCTCAGTAATTAATATTGTGTGAAAATGCTGATCACTTGATCACTGATCAGTTTTGTGCAATGTAAACATGTTATATTTTAACTTGTTTTTAATCTATTCTCATCTACAACGTATGACATGATCCTGAAATTGATACAAAACTGTTGTGTAAAAAAAATGTTTTGATTAACTTTTACGTTACTGTAATCAAATAATTCAGGAGTAAATTGACCATGGCTACTGTAACATTTCAATAGGCTAAACCTGCACCAGCCCAGCCAGCAGCAGCAGCAGTGATATTTCCTTATCCTGCCGTTAACTGTGGTTTGACTTTTGGATGGTCAGAAGAAACAGAAGTGGTAACATCAGTCATGTTTGTTACAGAAGTATAACAAGCACATAAACACAGCCTTCATAAAAAACTGAAATGTGTGAAAGAAATGTTTGTTTCTAGACAGGTGTATCCTCTTATTAACAGATTGATGAATTCTTCCACAACCCAAGATATTAGTATGCTTAAGTAATGCTTGTCTTATTCCAAGGTTGCTCATTCATTGCATGGCACCATTTAACAATATATTCACCTCCCAACATGTATGCAATACCTACAGATTACATTATATTAATAGAGTTAAAGAATTAACAACTGATTTGTTGGAAGATCTCATCTTTTGTAGCTTTTGGGTTCGAAGGGAATAGCCTCAATATGAAGAAATTAATTTATTTACATGGAAACAATTTATATATTCTTAACAATGATGTTTTTATTAAAGACAGATGAATCATCCGTACAAGTGGATCACAAGATCTTGTAGACAGAAGGAATTAATTGTCATTTCCATCCAACTACATCGAGGGTAAGTGCTGTTTTATGTCATATACAGGCCAAGGTCAACAAGTTTTTGTGTCACTTCTTCTATAGTATAATTATAGAGGGGTAATATTTAGGGGATTTAAAAAGGAAAACATGTGACCCAATTAAGACAGCTATACTCCTACATGTACCACTAGGCTATACAAACTAGAATGCATATACCATAGGGTGTCACACCTCCTAGTTTAGAGGTCAGGGGTCAGCAAGTTTTTTTGTGTCACTTCTTAAGGTATAATTATAGAGGGGTAAAAGTTTGGTGATTTATAAAAAAAAATGTCTGACCCAATTGAAGACAGCTATACTCCTACATGTACCACTAGGCTATACAAACTAGAATACATATACCAAAGGTTGTCACACCTCCTAGTATAGAGGTCAGGGGTCAACACGTTTTTGTGTCATTTCTTATTTATACTTATAGAGGGGTAATATTTTGGTGATTTATAAAAAGAAAACATCTGACTCAACTGAAGACAGCTATACTCCTACATGTACCACTAGGCTATAGAAACTAGAATACATATACCATAGGGTGTCACCACTCTTAGTATAGAAGTCAGGGGTCAGCACGTTTTTTTGTCACTTCTGATAGTATACTTATAGAGGGGCAATAGTTTGGTGTTTTATAAAAAGAAAACGTCTGACCCAATTGAAGACAGCTATACTCCTACATGTACCACTAGGCTATACAAACTAGAATACATATACCATAGGGTGACACACCTTTTTGTGTCCTTCTTAGTATAATTAGGTCAGGGGTCATATTTAAGTGATTTAAGTTTTTGTACCTTATACAAATTAGAATACATATACTATAGGGTGACACACCTATAATATACTTACAAGGTATATTTCAGTAATGTTTATTTTCTGTATGTATGTCTTTTGTATTATTCTTTGATCTATTTAATATTCTTTTGTATTATATTAATTATATTAAGGTTTTGAAAAAGAGTGACATGCATCTGAGAGGGTAATTTGTTTTTCTAATTTTGTTCTGTATTTCTTGTTTGGGTATTCATTATCTATTAAGTTGACTACTTTTTACTTTTTTCGTCATCCTTTGTGATCTTTCATTGTTTTTAAGTACTCACAAGGTAGGAAAGGAATTTTCATTAGTCACTATGAGAGCTATAAAGCAGTATTAATCTACATGTTTGGTGTTAGTATAATTAAATGTTTCCAAATACAAGAGTGGATATCTTATGCAGTATTTGTAGCTCACCTCTCCCAAAGTGCCAAGTGAGGTTATGCCATACCGCTGCGTCCGTCATCGTTCGTCCGTCCGTCCTGCGTTCGTCAACTTTTCATTTAAACAACTTCTTCTGAAATACCAAAAGGCGTGGAGTTATCATATTTGACTGGAACGTTACTTTGATAAAGCCCAACAAAGTTTGCGAATAGAAATGACTTTGTCCCATATTCTAGGTCACAGAGGTCAAAAGTGTTAAAACCTTTAAAAAAACTTCTTCCAAAATACTGGAAAGCCTAGAATCATTATATTTGGCTGGAAGGTTCCTTTGATGAAGCTTAACAAAGTTTTTGAACAGAAATGACCTTAACCTTGTTTGTGATTCATTCTGGTGACTGGTTTTGCCCCCGAGTCTTTTGTGCAGCGACATTATTTGTAACTTCATTGTTCATTCTTAATCCAGAATTACCTTTTGTGTTGACATTCTATTATTATAATTAATATTGATTTGCAAATATTCATACATGATATATAAAGACAAAATATCAACAAGGTAAAATATTTGTTCTGCCAGCATCTTCCAGAAAATGAATTATACATCTACATGTATACAGCATGATCACTAGCTGGTTATCATTGTTACAACAGCCATTTACTGCAGGACATACAGAATATATTTATTTTACATGCATATTTATATGATATAACAAGCAATAGGTAACTTGGATTGAGACTTACATCACTTTGTTAATACTTAACACAGTATCACACATCATCTTTTGAAATCAACTGTATCCAACCAATCATAAATACTTATTGTTATTGCTATTTCATGAGAAATAGTGGATGGATACTTCTCAAGCTTAATGTGTATGTTTCTGATGATCTCCTTTTTAGTCCATCTTATTTTGAGCCTGATCAGTGGGATAAAATCCTGTGTTATTTCTTGTTTTCTTTATCATTTCTTTTAATTAGGCTATAAAAGGAATTACACTGAAAAGATAAGTAAAGAAGACAAAGTGTTTATACATTCAGTCAAAGATTTAAGATAATTTGATCAAATATCCTAATCACTTAAGAAGAGATGTTAAAATACAGTTTCAAACAGAAAAGAGAAAATGTTTTGTATCAGAATTTGTTGACACCTAGCGATTCATTCTGCTACATTCATTGTTACAGTAAATTTTCTCTTTACTTTCAGAATGCACCAAAACAGAGGCAATGTTAAAGACTGCATGATTACTACTAATAATAATATACATGGAGCTACAACCCTAAGCCAAGAACATGCTGGACGTAAACATAAGTGCATCTCCTGTCCAAACTGCCGAGTGTACACCAAATGTACCACCAAAATCCACTATAATAGATGATGTGTTTGATGATGCATTACCTGAATTAGTCAGACTAAAGAAAAGGATCACTTTAGACAGTAAAAACTCTGCCAAATATTGTATATGTCAGTCAACAAATTGGCTGTCAACACCAAACCAGACCAACTGTGATCATGGTACAACCCTAAACTGGTACAACTGTAATATTGGTACAATGCTAAACTGGTACAACTGTGATATTGGTACAATGCTAAACTGGTACAACTGTAATATTGGTACAATGCTAAACTGGTACAACTGTGATAATGGTACAATGCTTAACTGGTACAACTTTGATAATGATGTGTATTTGGTAATATGCAGAACAGACCAGCTGGTATAATGTATAATATTTGATGCCATGGTGTATCCCATGCTGAAAAGGAATTGGAACAAGTTATGCTTCTGACCTCCACAAAGCTAATGATAAATATGCAGAACAAACACAGAAAAAGTTGATGTCATGACCTTGACCTTTGACAATATCCATCAAAAAGGATTTCTATTCGAATGCTTCCATGACCTTGACATTTGACAATATTCATCAAAAAGGATTTCTATTTGAATGATTCCTTGACCTTGACGTTTGACAATATCTAACAAATTATTTCATTTTGATAAAAAAAAAAGATTTATCATATTACTCGTTTAATGCATAAAAAAGCAATCTCAACTTCTAGCTAATGTATCTCCAAAATGATGTTGGTTAAAATCTTTAACACAAGTTAACTCCGACAGATATATGGACAAAAAGACACTATAACAGCACAGTATCTATGCCAAGAAGTCTTTTGTAGATTTTGATTGAATTTTTAGGAAATAAACATCAATTCAAAGTGTTTAAATATAAAAAGGATATCATACCATGATATTTGTATTTGTTGTGTTCTCATCATAGTGTTATATTGTTGTACCATAAATCTAAATGTTATTGATTCACTGTATGTGAGTTTTAACCAAATCATACAGCATTTCACTGATCATGTTACCAAATTCATTTTGTATTTAAAAAGGAGGCTTTCCTTTGATATGTTCACTAGAAAAGTACAGCCAAAGTTTTTTAAAAACAACAACAAAATGAGGATAATGTTTGCTTTTCGACCATACTGCGAATGATGATGGTAAAGAACTTCAGCAAAGATCTTGAAATTCTGGCGTCCAGTAAAAAAATTCATCTAAAATATTTAGCACAATTTTTCACTTATAATGACAGCGACATTACTTTGACCTTGAGAGAGCACTGAATGAAATTTGAGTGGAATTGATTTAAAAAGATTTTTCTGACAATATAACCCAAAAAGACAGATTGGTGAGATGACAGACTAACCGACGGACTTAAGAAGTCTAAGCTGATTAAATTTGCTATGAAAAAAAATTTGTGTAAAATTTGGTAAAAACTTCAGTTACATCATCTGTTTGATTACATATAATCAATGTAGCCTAGGTGTGGTCTATTTAAACCTTAACCAGCTACTGGCAAATGAGTCACAGAAACATTGCCATAAGACAAACCCAAAAATCTTTTTAACCTGACATACATAGACTATTTCTTCTTAACCTAACCCAGGTTTTACTGAAGCATCTAGATGTCTTAAACCAAATTTGGAAAATATGCCGAATATAAGAATGACAATAACAGCACGTGCCTGCGCTTCACAGGGTCACGATACTGTTCAATTGCAACATCAAAGCAACACAATGATGGTAACAGATTGTACCTGCACGCTACAGGGTCACAAGTCTATTCAATGTAAGCAATGATGAACTTGTATTTGATCTATGAGGCTCCGAAGTAATATCAAGAACAGGAAGAAGTAATCAAAGATAAGGCGTAGTTCAACAACTATATCAAACCTTGTCTGTTTCATTCTGATGCATGAAACATGTATTATAACTTTCAACTATAATAGCATAATGTGGCTGCACACTATCGTGATTCTCAAAAATTCACGAAAGAAACTTCATAACTGCCTCCCGAACAGATATGAAGAACCTCCGGTTGCCTCGGTCATTCAAATGCACACCGTCATCCTCATAGCATGAAATAGGTATCTTTTTATGGCGCCACACCGAAATCCAAGTACATAATGTAATATACGGAATTCCAGCATTTCGTTCACGGATTTTCTCTTGATCTCGAACATGCCAGGAGAAATAATCCGTGTCCGATGACGAATTAGCTGAGACCCAATGCAAATGCTCAGGTGTGGCATTTCAGACATGAGAAAATGACAACCTCGGAGAAGTTCGCCAACCACGTATTCAGCTGAATCATTCCCGTCAATATCATTTCCTCCAAGCTGAATAAAAATAAAATCCGGCATAAACATTATTAGCTGGTTACGCCACGTTAATAGGTCCTTCGCCTTGGCACCACCCTTCCCTATAAACTTCGTCACAGTGGTGCCATAGACGAATTCATCCTTCGCCATGCGGGCAATGTGACTGGAGCCCACGATGGCGATACGGTGAAGTTTCTTCTGCGGGTGGACAATCGATTCTCCACCAGAAAAAGAAACTTTACTGTCACCTTCGCCGCCAAGACACATGGTCAACTTCATGTTTTTTCACAAGACATGCTGAATTAATTAGATCATACTTAGTATTTGTAACTTAACCTGTAAGTTATAGCGTCTGCTTCAGTACTCTCTGATTTCAAAACCACGCGGTAAGACTAACTTCCGGTAATTTCTGCAAGACTAAAGTAGTCGATAACCTTATTACGGGCTACTATTGCGGGCTAGCTTGACTTTACCCGAAGCACGAACTTAGGTGTATAGTATGAAAACCGGAAGTAGTGTACTAATAATTGATTCAATCAGAGTTCAAATAAATAGGTATTTAAAATTTATCTCAATGTACTTATAATTGAAATGTCATCAACGAAGTGATAACCATACAGACATAGCAAAAATAACGATAGAAATGTACTTGGAAAAGAGAAAATTACTTATAGGTTTACATGAATTTTCCGTTTCATTCCACAACGACAAAGAAAAATCACACATTCAGAAGACATGATAAAAAATCCAAATTTTCACACAACTCTGATCGATAAACCAGATAATCTCTGGTGGTACCATCATGCACCGGAGTCCATTATTGATCACTCCATAGAAATAGAATACATATTTTCAATTATTTTATCCAAATATGAGTTCACTAATGATCAAAGTTAATTATCCTGAAATTTCTGTCATCTGCTAAATATTGGTCCGTTTTTCCAAAGTTTCCCGTCAACTCTGCACGAGTGTTTCACACTTGTGAGTTTATATGTTTGCCTCAAAATGTCCTGGTTCATCTTGGTTAGGTCCTCAAAAACAATAAACTTCGTTCCTTCAGCTTCCGGCGATTGCTAAGAATTTGTGTCTTTTTCCTTCTGTGGGCAAATTTACAAATAATAGTCCGTGGCTTGTCTTTGCTGTATCTACTCGGCCCATGTGCAATTTCTTTACCACTTTCCTCAATGTTCACTTGAAGATATTTTTTTTTTTGCAAAATTCACAATTTTTCCCACACACTCCTCGTTCAGCATCACCCAGTCCCGCAATCCTGATGGAATTCTTTCTTCCATGCTGTTCAAACTCGTTGAGTTTGAAGTCTAAAAAAGCGTTGAACTTCTCACGTGGTCTTCGAATTGCTCTAACTTTTCTTTCAGGGTCTCATTCTCCAAGTCAAAAATCTGAATGATCTTATTCAATATTTCAAGAGTGATGAGCAATCTCGAGTCTAAATGACCTTTAATGTTGCGTACACCTTTCAATAGTTTCTTTATAACGAAATTATTGGTAGAATTTTCCATGTTCTCCACTTTGTGTACAAAACTTAATGCTGACATAAATTGTATAAATGGAAGCAGGACTAATTTTTTCAAATATGATTGAGTAACATACTTCGTTAGGGAAGATTGAGTAACTGAAAAGACTGTTGTTCCAAACGATCGAAGTGAGCATAATGTTGAATAACTGGTTTGTATTATTCTGCTATTGATGGTGGTAGAGAGGCTGATAACAGCTGACGTATTACGGTACCATGAGATGTGCTGGAATTTTGACTGGATAATGATTCAACCAAGGAGCTACCTGGAAGGCATCCTGGAATTTTAAACAAGACAAACTATCAGTAATGATATTTGTACAACCTGGGATATGTTTAACTTTGAACAAAAATGTTGTAGCGTAATGTAATTAACTGAACGTGTAACCCGGTTTTTTTGTTTTGTCTTTTGAAGAAGTCTTATAAACATTGTCAACAACAGCTTCCAATCGCAAGTATTATTTGGAAAATATCTTTAATGGTTATATGCAGTGGCTTTAACAAGCCAATCTCCAATAAACCAGTTACTCCCTAAAACTGCTACACAGCCTCATAAGTACCGGCTGCATCTGAAATATAGTTTAATGGATGAGATCCACTCTTCAAATAAAAACCGAGATTAACCATTGTGGTTCCCTGATGGATCCTGTGTTTATCAAACCTGAGTTCCCAGAACTTATACCATATACGATGTTAATGGTAGGACAGCAACGAGGTCACTCTAATGAAAACATTTATCCATTCTCATTCGTCATGCAATTAGTTGTTATGGTTACTCAAGGAAAAGGTAAAAGCAAACAACTAGTTTTGTTTGTACGCGGTCAGAAATACGTATTCCACCTCAACTGCATGGCCTTCTCGTCCAAGAGAATGAATATTCGACAGGAGGATGACATGTTTGAATGGTTGGCTATAATGTGTACAGATTGACATTTAGGTAAGAAATTGAATATGGGAGAAAAGACTGTCAAATTGTTGTCCAATAATTTCTAGTTTTCATTGAGATCGGTTTCCAAGTTTAGATTTCTGTACAAGCTTCCTCTAATCATAGTTCTTATTTGGTTACCATGAAAACCACATCGAATTGAATGTTTTGGAAATAATACAAACCTTGATATAAAATAGATATGGTCAACACATTTCTTGTTGTTCAAAGAGTAGACTTTCTCAACATACAATAAAATTGAAATTGGAGAGCTTTGCATTTATTTTGACAAGGTCCTTGATAAATTCAACCTCGTGTTAAAACCAAATGGCACAGTTAGTTCCTATAAGTATGCCAAAAGCCTGTTCTAAACTACATTCGACGCATTGTTTGTCATTGAAACATTAAAATGCGATGTCGTTGTCGCGGAAAAATTAAAACGTGATGTGTTTGTCCTCGAAACATTAGAACGCAATGTAGTTGCCCTGGAGAAATCAAAATGTGATGTGCTAGATCTGAAAAATTAAAACGCAGTGTGTTTGTCCTAGAAATATCACAACGCGATTTGTTTGTCCTAGAAATATCACAACGCGATTTGTTTGTCCTAGAAATATCACAACGCGATTTGTTTGTCCTGGAAATACCATAGAATCAAAATGTTAGGTGTTCGTTCTAGCAACATTAAGTCGCGATCTGTTTGTCATAGAAATATCTATAGGCAATGCGTTGGTGATATGTTTTTAAGTGATGTGTGTTTCTCCTGAAAATATTTAAACGAAATAGTTTAATTATAATTTTTATTACCATTTCTTGTTTTAGTCAGTTCGGCCCGGAGTTGCTACATGGAGATATCGCTTCAGAAATATGCAATTGCAATCACGTGGTATTAGATCTCTTATATATATATATACATAATGGAATACGCTGATATAGACGACGCAGATATGACATGTTTACTGTTTTTTATTCGTTTTTTGTTTTTGTTTTTTTGTTTTGTTTTAAAGTATGTATTATTTTCAACCCTAGGTTAATATCAAACGTTAATTCTGATTCAAGGATAGTTGTACTCTGTTGAACATGACACGTTTTATCAATTCACTGCTCCCAATCATTATTCACGTTGACTGAATAGACAACAAGGCTGGCAATTTACTTAAGTACTTGATTTGCATTGATCAATTACCTGAAATAAAGTACAGCAATCCCTATCTCTATTACACTTTTGTGGTGTTAAATCTACATGAGATTTCCATACAAATGTAGCATTATTGGTCTAATGTAAAAGCCACTCGTAACTTTTATCAGAGAGGTTGATAGGTACGTTTGTTTTGTTAATAGTTTCCAGTCTGAGGTCGCAAAAAATTGATTCATGTTTTTTTGTAAGAAATTAAAGAAATGAGTACATAAATATATCAGGGAAAATAGACCTTCATATTTTGCTTCGGTAAATAAACCGGAAAATGGAATATATTGTAATTCAAAACAATGTCTGGCGTGTGTTTGAATAATGGAAGGTTAGAGTCTAGAACTCGAAAATTGAAAATGCCATGCAGTGATGAAGAGTATGATGTTTGCACTAAGAAATTAAGAATAAGTCTAATAATATGTAACTCTTCAATTTAACTTCCATTTGACACCTTCTTGGCTTCTAAATGGTTGAACCTGCTGCTAATCCATACACAGGCAAAACGGAATGAATATCGCATGGAGATGATTTGATTATCTCACATATTTAATAAAATATTTAAAGAAAGTTTCATTCACATTTTAAAACATCTGTATAAGCGATGAAAAACAAACAAATAACAAATAAAAGACGATATGACGAATTCTTAATTTTATCTATTTTAATATAAATGAAAACATTACAGAATGGAAACCGAAATAAAATATCACAGTAGCAAACTGATTCTGACCATCAAAACAGGAGTAACACAAGCTATATTACTTATTTAATAAATATCTTTGTGTTCTATATTTATTGAATATCTGTCTCTTGCTGAATTGACTGGCATTATTTCGAAGGACTGAACTACCAATATTCTCCATACTCTGTTTTCAATGCTGTAGAACCACTGATCAGAAGACAGATTAACAGTCCAAGCCAGCTTTGGTAAGGTTATAAACAGACAATAATATATCAGAAAATGGTAAGATTACTTTCTGTATACACACAGGTCGTGTAGACTTGTAAAAAATACTTTCGTTTCTAATTTCAACACAATGAGGATGCAGTAACCTTTCTAGTTCTTTGTTGTACGCGATAGTTATAAAAAGTTTCTCGTCAAAATTGTCCACGGCTACAACAAACAAGATCTGTCATCAATTACTGCAATAGACTTCGTGAAGGTGAATGAGTTACTAAACATTAAGAGACACAATAAGGATTTTGGCGCCTACCATCATCTGATCCTAACTGGTTTTGTTTTGCCATTTAAATCAGACATATGGTAAGGTACCCTATACAGCATTTTTAAAAATATGCATCTATGTCACAGATAAGGACCAGTTGAATTCATACGTAAGTTTGAATATCTAAAGATGACCGCCAGTCCGAAATTGTTTCCTGTCTGTCCTTAAGTTGAACAATCATAACAGAGGACCAAGGGGAACATTGAACACAGTAATAATCAGGTCCAAAATATTGCCGCCTGTCAGAGTCTATAGTTTTTCGGGTCAGTATTAAAATTGAACAATACTACGTACGGAGGGGAACATACCTAAATTTCGAGTCGAAAGACGTAAACTTCACCAGCAGAGTCTACCAGTTGCAGTCTCGAAGATTGTACAAAAGGCACACACGTGAATAACACCTTTCAACGCAAAACTGGGATTGGAAACAACAGAGCAAAACATTAATTTATCTAAGTGCAACATACAGCTGATTTGTCCTTCTAGAACTCAACAGATATGCCGTGTGACTGAATTTCATTTTTTTCTACTTTTCGTGCGCACACTTTTAGAGTAGTGATATGTTTTGAAATGTGTCATGGTTTTATATCTTACACCTTTCCTATTGACAAAGGTGTCCACGGTTATACATCATCTAGAATAAGTATGGTTTTGAATACCAAGAAATTGTTGTCGATGACGTAGTCGTTGTATTAATTCCATATTGTCCATTTGGAATAGTAATATACTGATAGTTTCCGACACTTGTGATTACCATCAGTAAATGTTGCACGGGTAAATCTATAATTATCCCCCCTGTATTCAGATGCTTGAATGCAAATCCGCGGCTGTATCTTGCGGTGTATACATTTGCACTGGCGCTGTAGTCCACAAAATCGGCAGTAAATAATATGTTGTGACCATAATCCGTTCCGACTTTCAAGCGGATTGGCTGACCAGCATAGACTCCATCTTGTAAAGTAAAAAGTCCTTGATAGTTAGTCCTAGATGGTTCTGTTCTGTGCACTTCCGACCAAACTGAGTTGTCAACAAACCAACGTACTCTAGAATTGGTTTTATCTTCAACTAAGTTAGTATTCTGGTCAAACCCAAACGTGTACGTTGTAATATTTCCTGAGGAAGATACAATGGTTACTGTTCTTTTAAGGTCGGTGTTCATGTCGTCTGATACTAACTCTGACGACAGCATGGCATAGATTTGAAAGGTATTAATAAATATCATGTCAACCCTGGTCACACGTCCACCTATATCGACTTTGACTTCTTTTCCAGAGTTGATATAATTAGCGAGCAACACAATGCTTCCATGCCCTTCAAATTCGGAGTATGAGTTCGAGTACACCAACTGCCAAGTGTCGGACACAAGGTAAGCATAAGATCCACTTTCTTTGAGAAATGTATGGGCATTTGCATCTAACCAATCCGTATTATGGATGTAGCCTTCGGAGTCAATCATCAAACTTGTCCAATTTCCGTCGTTGGCGATCCATGAGAACTGCCCTGTCATATTAACCCCATAGTACAGGTCGTGTAGGGGATATCTTGTCATTTCTAATTGGACTATAACATCTTTTCCAGAAAAAATTGCTTCAGTCATATTAAAACCCGGGTTCCATGCCCCGGATGTTTGAAAAACATTTGTTGTGGAATGATCGCTTGTAAACCAGGTCATTGAGACCCCATGCGTAGTTTCTGTTTGTGCGCCATTTGCCCATAGCCCAATTCGAAGAAATCCAGTTGTACAAGCAAATATGATCATTCTGAGTACATAACCCAATTGCGAGGCCATGTTATGCACCGACTGTGCACATCTGCTTTCAATGACGTCACTGTAAGAGAAAATGGCGTCGGCTTGTATAACGAGGTCGTCAAATTGTCCTGGGATGTCTTTGATTAATATTCGCACTGCAACTCCTCTGTCGATATCTGCAATCAGCTCAGTCAGGTTTCCATACGTAGTGTTTGTGGCGTCTGTGTGTACAACGTATCTTTTTCGGTACCCATCTCCAACTGTGTAAGATAAGATTATCAAATCGTATAAACGGAATCGTTAACTCTAAACTCCTAACACAAGGACTCATTGACGAAATATTTACGAGTCTTCTATTAAATTTGAAAGACTAATGCGTGCTAGGTATGCAGTCTCTGTCTCTACATAAAAGCCAAGAAACCACAAAAAATAAATCCTTCACAGAGCTTTTATTTCATTTGTTCCATTTCTTTTGTTTAAAGGAGTTGCCTTCTAAATCTTCTATAAACTTCTAATAATCTATCATTTGGTCATAGGGTCTCAAAATCAAATATGGCAGGGAGATTTCAAGGGTCACCAAGAAAAAGGCCTTGTAATATGTTTCTTTTGCATAACTACATGTATGTTTTATTTACACAATATTGTTATCACACTATGTTATTTCGTAACATTATTCTAACCAAATTAGATCCACAAATTAATTTTTATTTTCTAAATACTGAGCAAAATTAAAGAAATATCTAGCATTTCACATAATTTTATCAGGCCGATCCTATAGTCAAGAGCAGGTTGTCCTGAAAAAAAAACCAGGTAAATTGGTGACGCTGTAAGTATATACATGTCATACTTACGCAGATAGTAGAAGCAAAATGCATAGTAACCGTTGTCATTCAGACAGTTCCTGTCATGCCACTCATACGAATATTTTGGCGACATTATAACACAATCTTGATCTTCCTTTTCCGTGTCGTCGTTTGGTTGGCCACCATCCCATGCAGTCCAACTGACCGGACCAAACCTATTTGTATATATCCCTTCCTCATCAAGGTCGTTCACATCTACCCAGTAGTATTGAGAACTGGATATGGTGCCTGAAGCATCACTTTAAAGAATAAAAGTAAGATATAAGGTCTTTGAACACGGTCGTTTGATGATTCAATGTTGGAAATAATTCATACTCATAAAATTCATGATATAGTGTGAAAAATAATGTTGACTCGAGATATTCCCGATATCGAGTCTATTGTTTCAGCACAAATGATAGTATCGAGATAAAAATAGCTAATTCAATATAGATGTTCAATATATTGTTCGTTTAATCGCATTTATGGTGATATTGAAATAACCTTATGATAAACTCTACTGTACAGTAAAAACCAAATCTGTTCAAATCAATGTTATAATTATCTTTCCTTCAAATTCATAAGGGAGGCGAATTTAAAATGACGGCGAAATTTTGTGACACTTATTTGAATAATTCTGAGAGAAATATAAACATGATGCTAATTGACGTATAATGGTACAAGGGCGAAAAAAATCTGAGTAAAAAATATCTAGATATATAGTGCATTTCGCACATTAGCTTTCCCAGTTTGTCCATGAGTGTTCCGCTCGGGAGAACAGCCAGGTAGCCCCCTGTGTCCACACATGCTGTCAAGTTGACGTATGAATGGGAGCTCTGTACTGCCCAGTAACATACGTGATACTCGTTTAACATAAAAGCATCCGGTGGACATCCAGCATCTGAAAAATTCGTGTTAGTTAGTATATTTATAGGACAGACATTAAAGACAGAATAAAATTTCAATATTTCAAACACTCTCCTGTTGTTTGCCTAAACCTAAAACCTTATTTCAAATGTCTGCTTAAGCTATGCCAGTACTGGGTTTTACAGATAGATGCATTTAGACTCCATTTTGTTTTATAATACATTTTCTTTTGTATTGGGAATGGATTGATGAAATATTATATAGACAGCTGTCTTTCCGTTGTTGCTAGTGAAGGTTTTGGAAATCTTCACACATGAAAGATGCGTTTAAGTGGAAATCTATGTCAACAAAGCAAGGCAATTACCACGTTTTACAGACCATAAGGATACTCTGTATGGAATGTTTCAAGTAAGATATCGGACGGTACATTAATGGCATGATTTCAAAAGTTAAAAGGGATGTCACACATGTTAGAGTATTGAACCGACTACACTTGGTTAAACATTTCACACATCGTTGCTCTCGCAATGCACGCATTACCATTAGTTGATAACCCTACCTATATAGAACGCCTGCTAAACCTTCAGATCGGCCTTTTATCAGAAAAAATCGTTAATATGCAATCGTCTCAGAGTTGAGTGTGGTGTCAATCTCACGAGAGTTTACTTTTCGTTAGGTTTATAATGGCAAATCTTGACTGCAACCCCCAACCTCCATCCTATCCCCTTCCCAAAAAGTTAAATAGATAAAGAAATAGATGAAAACGTCGACTTCATCGGAATATGGCATAAAGAGAAAGAGAGGCGCTTATCTTTGAATCAAAAGAAGAAATCAAAGCCGTATTCTAAATTTATTTTGCTATTTCACATTTTTACGCATGGAAACAAAAGGTTTTTTCCCTCTCAAAATAAAGATTTCCTCCGATTTTTAATGAAAAAAATTACCTACACCAACTTTAACAATGCAGCCATTGTTTCTAAACATGTTACTGCCAACGTCATCTCGTTATGCTTAGTAACCAGGCCACTCGCTTACGTCATCTCTTTATGTTTTATAGACAGGTCACTTATTAACGTCATCTCGTTATGCTTAGTAACCAGGCCACTAGCTTACGTCATCTCTTTATGCTTAATAGCCAGGTCACTTATTAACGTCATCTCGTTATGCTAAGTAACCAGGCCACTCTCTTACGTCATCTCTTTATGTTTAATAGCCAGGTCACTTATTACCTTCATCTCGTTATGCTTAGTAACCAGGCCACTCGCTTACGTCATCTCTTTATGCTTAATAGCCAGGTCACTTATTAACGTCATCTCGTTATGCTAAGTAACCAGGCCACTCGCTTACGTCATATCTTTATGTTTAATAGCCAGGTCACTTATTAACGTCATCTCCTTATGATTAGTATCCAGGTTATGGCTGTTTAACCTTATTATTTTTAACACATTTCAGGCTATGGTGTGACATATTATGTTCGAAATAACAACTTGAACAATAAGATATATCGACAGAAAAATAATCAAACGCTTCCGTGTGATGGCAAGGCCCATGCATAACTTAAAAAATCACCTGTAATGAAATACCTCTTTTTTTCACCCCTCATGACAAATGTTTTTATTGTTAAAGAAACAATGTGTTAGACAACTATGGTAAAGTCGCGTAATCATCATATATATAACATATCTAAGTCACAATCGGTAACCGTCATCAACTTATCTACACATTGTCGGCACAATTAAAGATGGCACACTTTATTTAGCCCATTATCAAACTTGAAGTAAGAAAATTACTTCTTTTCATTGAGGTTCTAAATCCTTGAGATAAATTTTTTGAAGTTCAGCAATAGACAAAACCTCGAGTGATTCTGTTCGCATGTTGCTATTTTTGTTGTTGTTATGATACTGAGTAAAATTTCACTGACAACATCACACAGAAACAGAAATGGCAATCACAAGATTATAATACAGCTACAGATTTTTGTAGTCTGACAAAAAAGACTGTCGGGCATTATCAACCCACATTTCCTTTAAAAACAGTTTCTAGACTAAGAGGTATTCCCGGGATATTTACTAATATTTTGAAATCAAACGTAAATGATACAGCAAACCGGAACCAGCTTAATATAAAAAATAAATGCAAAACGAAAGTAAATACACATTATACATAATACATATCTACCTGTGAGATCCAGAGCAGCCTTCTCAAGGTATTGTGTCGGATCAAATGTACTCTGTAAGTTAAGATTAAGAAAATTGTATCGAGGTTAAAAATTAATTCTTCGCAAGTAAATTGTCTTTTAACTGACATTTATTTATTGCACATGGTATCTAGAGTTTCTGTTGGACATAGTAGAAACCATCATTCATGTATCTCATTGTAGTTGTTCATATCAAGTGATTAACAACACACCGCCTTCCTGTTAAGGTCTTTAAATTTTTAAGGGTTCACTTTTTCCCTGTTTTCAAGAATTTTGAAAATTCAATGCATTGAAAAAGAAAAATGAATACACGACCTTAAAAATCGGTTGAAATACAATTGATGTAATTTTCAAATCGGTCATGAAACCTTTTTTTTAACTTTTAATGCCATGATTTATGTTTTTGGTTTCAATTTTCCCCATCGTTAAAATAAAAATAAATAAATAAAAAAAAAAAAGAAAAAAAAAGAAAAGCAAAGAAAGACAGACTGCCTAAATTTAAAACGCCTTACTTTACTTACCGTCATGTGAAAAGAACAATTTGTCCGGGCCTCTATCAAATCACAAGAGAAACTGTTTGAGATTTGATTAAACTGTTCACAATCAAAATGTTTGGTGGTGTTTTGACAAACATTGAATCCGACACACGAACTCTGCATCCCACACAACAAGGCACATTCAAGTGGTGATCTGGTGACAGACTGATTATAGATACCACCATTATTAGCAGTCGAGTCCAAATATGACACCTGTTCGCACGGTCGTATAAAGTTAGACACAGCAATGTTGTCCTCTTGTGAAATTACTGTGCTAAAAAGCAATAAAATGACACTCCAATCACAAATCATGTCCTCAGAAATTAAGAAAACACCAAAAGGATATATAAATATTAGAATATTACGGAATATGTCTTGTTGTAAGAAATTAGTGAAGTTCCTCCCAACGGTATTTTACTTATACATGTCCACACAATCCCTTACAAGCGAATGATATGTTTTAAAGTTAATTGATGTCCAATTAGATAGTATAAATCCAGAAAAGAAGTATTTTCGAAGTCCATTGACGATAATTATGTCGATTTTAACGAGGTACTTGAGCTAGATAATCAGTTTTCTTCAAGTTGGACTCGTTTCGAGATTTAAGCAGGCCATTAGGTAAGCCGGTATGGTAGAAAATCGCTTCTGATGTTACGTACTGTATTGATCAAGAACAACATCACGTGCGCGACAGTGTTGTATCGATTGAATTGCAGCATTTCTGTATAATGGAACTTCATCGTAGCTGATTTTTTTATTTGAATGATAAATGTCCAGTAATCAAATATTTATTTTTTAATTTGTTTTTGTTTTCATTGTTCCCATTATGATGCACAGACAAACCTTTGAGACAACAAACTGAACATTTCCTTGTTCCTCTGATCCTCTGCAAATTGCAGAGTATAAAAGCAAAAATGGTAAGAATAGTAATACTGATTGGTAGATAACACATTTGAATCAACAGTTTTGTTAAGTTATAGGGGGCTAATACACTAATAATAAGTAAGTCATTGCTGCAGTCAAAATTAAAGCATCCATTTATATGGGAAGGTGCGAATATTCGTCAACGTGTTGCTTTCCTGAACGCCTGTTCCATCTTTTCCTAACATCGGAATTATGACAAAATAACAAACTTATGTTGAATAATAGAAGAAATACCGTAACGATGATAATGGGTGAGAGATAACAAAGTAGTTTTTTCATAATTTCAGTGAGAACTGGAAATCTTCACTGATAATGGGGAATATCTAATGCTATGTCTATATGTAAATGAATGGATATGCAGAAGATTTGTTTTGAAGTGTGACGATCAGAGCGTTGGATCAGAAGACCTAAGTCAGCCGTGCGTGTTGTAAAGTTATGAATGCAATTCATAATTTCATTGGAGCTTTAAGTTAAATTCGTTACAACATTCCGCGCGTATTGTTATATATCACATACATTGTATAATAATGAATAACTTACCGGCTGTGTTTCTTTACCTGTTTTCGGGAATGCTAATCGGCGCGTGCATGTTAGGCTTTTTAAGGCACTCAGTGTTACTGTCTATATTTGAAGGAAACTATATGCATCGAACGAATACCCATGATGATGATAAAATTTGGTTTTACGAAGTTTTATTTATCCCGGTGAAATAGACGACATGTGTAGAAAATATAATAATATGAAATCGTTGACAAACAACAACCAGTAAGTATGACATTTGCCGCCATGTGTGATCGTTTATAAATTTCCCTCATTGACATCTCTAAAATCGCCTCCATCTCAAAAGAGTTCCTAATCGCGATAATTATTCATTCAAAACTAATATGGAAATCAGCAATTTTATATTAAGGCCACGACACATAAAATCACCTTTAAAAAGTATGACAGTGCTCCATAACGCCAACACTTTTTGTTTTTCGTTTTCTTTTTTTGTTTTTTGTTTTTCATTTTGTTCACTTGTCTTATCGTGTATGACAATTGTGGTCATTGATTTATCTTATTTATAATGAAGCTATTTGGATAGATCGATCACCTTAGATCCAATAAAAACGTGTCCTTGCGATAGACCTATACCATTAATCTTGTAAAATAATGACATAGTATCCGATAGTTAAACCTTATCTCAAAGATTACTGAGACTAAAACAACACATATTCATATGTCACTGGCGATCAGCAATGGGTAACAAGGTCCACAGGTACAATCATCACAGTAGATTGTTATCAATTGAAACGGATTCAATACCGCGCTCTGTTTGGAGTTATAATAGATAGCGGTTCAAACATGTAATGGAAACGCCTGCTCGCAAATTACATATATAGTATAACTTAGAGTTAAAACTGATCTCAATCTGCTTTACAAACTACATCACTTATTTAATTCGTTGGGTTTTTTTTCGGAAGGGGGAAAACTAGAATACCAATAAACACGGCCTGCTTACCAAAATCAAATAAGTCCTGCAATATTTACTGTTATTACTTTTTTTAAGCCCCATATCCTACCCTTTACTGAAATTTAAAGGGAGATCACCGTGTTCTGGTACTTCCTCAATGAAAATTGGCATACGGAGTCAAAATCGTATTTGGATTTAATAAGCAAAAATGATTCAAGTTAAATGGCTGCAATCGTT
This sequence comes from Ylistrum balloti, assembly GCF_031769215.1. Lineage (NCBI taxonomy): Eukaryota > Metazoa > Mollusca > Bivalvia > Pectinida > Pectinidae > Ylistrum > Ylistrum balloti. Next base: position 635,297 of record NW_026782325.1, on the reverse strand, counting down.
GTTAGCTAACAAAATAACATCTTAGATTATTAATCATGTTTATCAAACCAAATTTAATCTTATAAAATAAATCATAAAATAAATAGCAAACTAAACAATTTTATTTGATATATTCAATCCAAGATCAAGATGTATAAGAAACATGTATGTCTTTACTGTTAATGTATTCCTGCTTCGCATTATTTATGATAATGTTATGTGTCAAGTTTCTTGGTTTTGATTTATCTGTCGATGGTAAACAAATCTTAGAGAAAAGCAGATCATTTTACTGATAATGACATCCTCAGCTCTGTTTGTTATACAGTGTGGCTAGTTCATCCCAATCCATGAAACAAAAATATATATTAGAATATAAAAACAGCTCTCAGATATCCATTTTAATCCAAAAAGCATTTTAGCGCCGATAAGTCAGTTTACCTCTCGTGTTCGAGGAAGAAAGGAATAAAATTTTAAAAAACATGTTAATACCAGCTAAATCACTGAAACGACGAAAATACAGTCATTAACAGCGTACCCGTATGAACTCGATAGCATCACGACGACTATTGTGATTATTCAATAAATTTTAAACAATTTTGTAAACAAAAAAGTTCCACGCAATGGACAGTCTACACATCGATGACACATGTTTATTTACAGAACTTTGATCCGACCTTTTTTTTCAATTCTTCGTCAAAAAATGGCAACATCAGATAGCTGTCTTTTTCGCTAATGATGCTCCAGTGCATTGTCTAGTGTACGCCGAACTGAACTACATTATGTAGTCATTTGTATTTATATTCAAATATGCTAGTTATCCATGTGTCCTTTGAAATATTGCAAGAAATGAAGACACTGCTGGTAGATTTTAGTCCTAAAGGTTTTTTTTTACCCGGCTTGATTCAGAATATACTTCAATACTTAACATTCTTTTGAAATAAATAATCTTGACTTTAATATAGAGCCAGTATACCTTCCTGTCTGGTGTTCGACATCTATCTATACCATTCTAAAATTTCTCTGTGTTTTCCTTGGTTTTAAATATGTAGGCTCTGAGCATCGCTGACCAGTCCTGGAAGGACCAGAATGTTATTTTCTAATAATGAATAGATATTGAAAAGGTATTCAGTTTTTATTCGTTTTAGTGCTACCGTCTACGAATCGTCAGAGTGATGCTAGGGGTCTAATCTAAACAGTACAACAAATGAAAAGCAGCTCAAAGAAAAGGTATATAAAGTATAATAAACCCAGACTTCAGTAATTTTTCAATATTAGTGGATAATCTAAAAAAAATCCCAAGTACATGTAAATATCGAATTGTGTTAGGGTCAACTTCACGAATACAAGCCCACCAACTCAGCTTACTATCGGGCATTTTTATGGAATTCCTAACAAGACCAGTTATTGGCTCATGTAAATATCACATTGAAATAGTCATACCTTTAAATTATCAGGAAAAGAATTATCAGCGATTAACATGCCCATTAATATTTGTATCATCACTTTGTAAACCTGTGATGATTGCGTTTGAGCAATGAATTCTCAATAGATGTGGTGATAAGAGTCCAAAAGCATATAATTTAACCTTCTCAAATATTCCGGAACATATTTAAAAGTTGCTATTGTCAATAGAATAGAAATTCTTATACTTTGATAACACAGCCAGTAGACGTTTTATGTGTGACGTTTTGATGACTACACGGTCACCTTCTTTAGACAAATAACCAGTTTGAAGTGTAATAACAACAATACGTGCGTGGTGTACGAGATGGTAAGGAATCCGCCAATTTTTCGGCTATACTGTGTACACACTAAGGTAGAAAATAGTGTGACGAAATGGTGAAAAGATCATTTGTACACAAGATGTACTGTACAATAATGTACTGTAGTCGATTCGGCTTTCGATTATTTTACCACTTGGTCATAGATATGTGAGAGAATCTGTTACCACCCCCCCTTTCCCCCAACTTATCCCTGTTTAGTTCAGTAGTATTATCTCGAGAACCTACGTTATAAATCATACTTGTTTTTTTTAAACATTCATTTATTCATTTTTATTCATAGTTGACCTTCATTTAATATCTTTCACCAGTCTTGAACCTTGAGTTATAAAGCTTTTGACGTTTCCAGTGATTTCAAGTGTGTTCTGATTTCTTTGTTGAAAGTTTGGGAAAAGAAAATGAAGGTCACTATAGAGAATGGAGGTTTATTATTCTGTTGTGAACTGTGAAGAAAATCAATGTTTATATCAAGTTTACAAACTCCCTGATAAGTTATTTCCGTTTAACAGTGTATACATTCTTTTTAAAAGGTAACAAACCGATGAAGGTCTAGTGAAACAAACATGGAGTCAAAGGCTTTGAAAGGATCTCTTTATCAGACTTCTTGGCTACGCAGCGCTACATAGGTAATATATGACCGGACATACTCCATAGAAAAAAATCGCTCCATGACTCAGGCGCGCGGGAGACAAAAAATGTTCTTCTGGCCTATGGAAACTAGTTTGAAGACGTCATTAATTGATGATAACATACATCTAAAAAATAATCTCATCATGTTGCAAGAAAAAAGATGTATATGAACGAAAGAGACGCGGAGTCAATAAACAAATATATCACAAAATAGATAAATAAAACAAATAAATAAAATGTGATATTGTGGTCAAAAATGATTGGAACTCAAATTGTGTGTAAGAAAATTCATTAGCCGATATACATAATTTGGTGCCGCTTGGAGAGCAACTGTGAAAGTATTGACCTCATGGTTATATACGTGGCATTATGTTGTTGATTGTCACTAATTAAAACAATAACTAGCCATCCATATATATATATATGGTCTTGCTGTTTACACGAGCAGATATCTCGGGTTCATCAGTGGCACGGTTCAGAATATACATATGTACTTGACGTTCTTCTGAAATTACCAGTCATACTGATATAAAAAGGAATAAATGTATTGGACAATAGGTGTACCGACATTTTTTGATAATTTTGGAATTTTCTCGTTCGCTTCGTAGATTTTAAAAATAAACCCCAAGCATCGATATCACCACTGACATTGACATTGATTCATAAGCCTGCGATATCACTGACGAATCCAAGATGGTCGAAACATCCGTTTGATGCAGTTTATAAATATTGAGCAGTATTGTGTCTTATTTCAAATTGAATGAAAATGTGCTATTCACTGGGTTTTACTTTAATCACTGAAGTCTATCAAAACACTTTTTTCATATCTTGAAGGTTGTATCATAAATACTTCATCTCCTATATACATCCGCACATTCGTTCTTAAGAATCCATTCAGCTACATGGATCAGGATGTCAATATTAGTGGTATGACCTCATAAGTAGGTACACAAATTCATACAATGAGAGAAAAAAACTTAGTTGAAAGAAATTGCTATCGATTCAGCGGTCTGTTGGATCAATGTCTCCGAAACACTTAGGAGTAGGAGCACAACACAGGCATCTCAACTGAAAGACAACCCTTAAAAATGTTTACAGCTTGTCAGACCAACGTTGGATTAACAAACCAATCACTTATATTTAAATAAGGTAGCATAATATATAGAAGTGCATCGTTTGATCGCCGACCTACTCTTTTCAGTTTGATGTAAATATGCGACACTTATACGTTTCTTTGTAGTGTGAGGCAGTAACGGAAACCCATAAAACAACACATAAAAGAGACTGGAAGCCAAGCCAAGAAACTTGATGTCGATTATCGCATTAATCCAGTTTGATTTGCCTTAATATGTATACTGATGTTGTAATTTTAATCGGACTTCCAACTTAAATATGTGTAACTTTTTTTTTTCGAATTCAAATGTTTTTATTCATCCTAGGCATTGCTCTAGTTGACCTTAGAAATCTGATCTGAAGCCTTTAAAAGATTGTTTCTGGTGAAATGAGAGTGAATTGACTTTATGTGATTCATCCCTTAATAAGGCACCCGAATAGACTTTCTTACTATCTGAAATCTTTGTCCTTGGTTTTTCGGGAAAAACGGGGTTACTGTTAAATATGTAAAATAAAAATAATAATAAGATAAATCTATATGTTATGATATATTTATTTTCTTACTTCGATTTTACCATCCCAAAACAGTTTGTTACATTCAGGAGTAAGTATAATGTTCGTCTTTATTATCACAATGGAATTAATAATTTCTGGCTCATGACAATAATACAAATATTGCATACTAGACAATTTATATCACTCGCATTGCATAAATATCTTTGACAGTTTTTTATTCAAACATTTCCAACCCTGAATTAGATTTGACATTTCATACACTGAACAATTAATTAATGTAGCAGTTGTTTTTCAAATGAAATCTGATAATAGATTGTCTGTACTCCATCCATAGAGTACAAAATGAATTTTAATAAAGATTTTAAATATCTTATAAATCTTTTTCTTGTAAATAATTTCATAAAAGTAATGACACTAACAGCATGCCAACAAGACCTTCATAGTGTCTTTTGCTTAATGAACGCTGCTAATGGCTTCTAAATTAATATGACAGTATTTGTTAACAGCATCAATTAATATTAAATTGAAATTTGCATCGTATTCGAAAAAAATTAAAACAAGTGTTTGTGCCTCAATGTAAAAAATTAAGCAAAATATATCTCCTAATGCTCTGTTTAAAACACTAAGGTCAAAATATATACGCCAAATAACTACTGACTTTTAATGGCATTTATAATCAATATAAACAAAAGAGCTTTCCAGGCAAATATCAGTTTTAAAAGGTATAATTGCTACAAAAATTAAGCAGGTGATAAGGGTTATAAATACCAGATGGTATAGTAAGCTACCTAAAAGTTTCGTTCTTCTTTTCATTAAAATGAAAATAAGAGACGCATTACCAATGCTGCAAAAATTTGGATGTGGATGAAACGGCCATTTGTTATGTTGTAGCATCGCCACATTGGTGACATTGTAACTAAGTGTTTCTTTTTCAGTCTAGAAAGTTTATATCACATTAATGTCATGCAGATGTAAAGATTTTCATAAGTACTTGGACTACACCTCTCTTGTTTAGCTAATAGTTAATACAAAAGCATCAGTGCTACTGTTGATATGTCATTTCATAACATACAAAAATGCTTAATAATTTAAATTAAATCTACAACAAATTTACAACAAGACATTCAATGCCACTTCCATATGCTTACAATCTCAATTTCCCCCAGATCCCTTAAAATAAAAACATCAACTGAACATATATGTATTTATCAAAACAACAATTATCACAGTCATCTCAACCATGTAATAATGCGTGGATATAGACAATGTGATTCCAACAAACCATCCTGTACTGAAACAAAACATCAAAGCCGAAGACATCTACATAACCTTAAAAAGAAAGAGGTATTTTCATCAATTAAATATACAGACCTCATTTACTATCTTTTGCACCAAAAAATATTTTAAAAATGCATTTCCATTGAAAAGTCATAAACGACTTCTGGAGCCAGACGTACAGTATATGAGGAGGGGATAGAAAATGGCCACCCTGGCATACGGAAAAATAGGAAGCAGCAACATAAAGAATCATTTATTCAGTCATTCATCCATAATCAAACTGTTCTACTGTCCAGGCAGGGACATGTAGTCTAATAATAAGCAACGTTTGTAATTTGCTGGAATTGCGGATGACATGGGCGTGTTCTGAACTGCTCACTGTAAGTACAAAAATTAGGAACTCATTGACTTACTCTATTGCTTTTTGAAGACAATGGTTGATTAACATCAGATCATTTACATGCATGAACCAATGTAATTAAAAATAATTCAGTTCCATGGTTCAAAGACAATCATGTTTTCTGGTAAAGGAAAATAAAATTTCATATCGTCATAAAAATTTGCATGGATATCCCTTCCAACAAACAAAGTATATTTACATTAATTTTAAGCAAATTTATAAATATTTGTTATAAAACCCGCAGTCAAATGCTCAATTGTTCTCTGTTTAGTAGAAATCATTAAAAATATAATACATGGTGATTACACGAATCACATACTCAAAGTTTATCTTAAATCCTACTTTGACCTTATATTCCGTCTTGTCTTTGCCAAACTTTCAACACTATGGTTTCAGTTGACAATCTTTCATCATACAGTCTCTTATTAGCAAAACATTCCTTTACGCATTAAGTAATCAAATTTTCACTAAGAATTACTCAAAATTACCATAAAACACAATATACCACTGGTTACCTACCAATGTATACATAAAATGTGACAGTGGCTTAAACTTCAATTATTACAGGTCCAATGTAAGATTAAATCTGTCATAGTGTCCTGTTATTGTGATATCTGCTGAAGAGTTCCAAAACCCTTTGATGCAGTTTAGATAACACTTGTACACATAATACTGTTTGACACTCAATTTACATTCTGTATAAAATTTTTAAATTATTATTATTGAAAATGCTAATTTGTTTTAACTTCATACATCTATTTCTGAAAAATAATTAAAACAATTACACAATGATAATACTACCTAACAGGTGTGTGGGAGCTTATTCTACAACCAAAATTGATGGAAGACAAAAACACAAATACGAACGTAATATTTACAAAAAGATGTTTCAGGATTTTGATTTGAGATGGAGTATTGAAGAAATTCCTAAACACTTTGTAACTATTGTTTTGTTTTAGCACCAGTATTTCTACTTTAACATTGGCAAAATCATTGAGATAAACAGAACATTAAACTAGTGTGAAGATAAAACACATCATTTACAACAGACACATTATTTTTCCACTCAGAAGAGAAACTGTTGTCCAATCTTTTTCTCAAAATATGTATATATATTCAAAGAGAAAACAAAATAATTAAATGAAAAGTTACAGAGATACCATATATCAGATCTTTATGTGTGTATCTAATGAATTCAGTGATCCTTTCAAAATCTCAAAAAAGTAAAATTGCAACACTTGGATGTTTTTTCCTTCCTACAGAGTTGATGAAATTTCATACAATGTAAATAAATACAAGTCAGTATATAAGGCTCTAATCTAGTATAACCGGTCACTTAGATCTCCAGCTGATGTTAAAATCTACACTGGTACAGATGTCAGCTGTATCCATTCTAATGTAGCCTTTATTTCTGAGACGATGAAATTGTAGGAAAAAAATACGAAAAAATTGCAGGAAGTATAATTTGGTCATTTTCACAAACCTTGCATGGGGCCAAAAAATATACTGATATATACTGTATCTGACAGAATGCCATGTAGTTTCTAATGGATAAGCTTAGACATAGATTTCAATCATTTCCTGGAAATTATTTCACAAAATATGTGCTCATTAATTCAAATCCCTTTAATATGCAGGAAAAACAAATCTGAACAGTTATGTGACTTTAAAAAAAGAACATCTTTGGCAGAATGTCATTTTTAAATGTAAATGGATTATGTACAATCCAATACAAAAACCAAAAAAAAAACCAAAAAAACCTAAACATGACAAATTGCATTATATCAGGTATGCAAACAAGATCAAAAGTGAGCTTAATTTGAGAGCTGACAACATTCAAGAGAAAAAATTGTGGACACAATAAATCACAAATGTTGTAAACTGAGTCTTCAAATAATACAAAATTTTCAGCATTTTGAGGACAGACATCTTTACCCTGTAAAAACTACTTTACATTATCCAGCTGTTTTACAATCCTCATCAATGTTTAGCAGTTGAGATTAATGGATTTATCATTGAGAATAAAAATAGTTGGATAGTATCAAATTTTCCATTGTATAATGACGGTGGATTGTAAAATTTTCATGTACATTTTTCTATATATTATGTTGTGACATCTTAAAAAAAATTCACTGAACACATCAAAAATGTCTGGAATGTATAATTAAGTTGAGGTTTGATAGTTTATGAAAAAAAATGAAATATAAAAATCCAGAATGTTTAGGAAACAGCACATTGAATATAAAGTGATATCTTCATGTATGAGTGTATTGTCTTTCTACAGCACAATATTTACATGTGCCGTGTATACCAATGTTTTACACCAGTTTTTATCCAACGTATCTGTAATATTAGCTACTGAGGACAGTCTCGCTATTTCTAAAAATGATATCTCAATACCAGAAATCCTGTTACTATCCTGAGGTAGTGTACTAGGCCTTTATTACCTTAAATTTACGCCTTTTCTAAAATCTTGATATGGTAAATAAATTCTACTGAACACATACATAATCATACATGCATTATCTCACATACAATGATATGTAATACAAACTGCCCTCTATTATTTTGACTCAGTTGCATAACATAATAGGCTCTAAATGAAATGGAAAATATTAGTCTTTTAGAAATAATTTCTTGAAGAAAATTTGTTATATTTTCAATGAAATCCAAGAAGAGTCAAGGAAGGACTAATTGTCTTTAAGGTTAAAAAATATGTCATTTTTTTCATTCTTTTTTTTTCTTTGAAAATAACTTTTTCTTCCGTGAAAATGTGCACTTACTTGGATAAATTTCTGAAAAAATAGACACATAATGTTGCAAAATGTTGCATTTGAGACCTTCACTTTTTCAATTTATCCAACTGACAGACTAAGAAGTATAGCAAAAAGAAGTTATCATATGGAAAACAATTTTTACAAAATTTCAAATTTTGAAGGGATTGATGGACGGCAGTGTACTGACGGTTATGTAATATCTTCATATGCATAATATCTTCATTTTTTTTTCACTGATATAATTTACAGATCTACACATCATGAACATTTGTCCAACCTCAACAGAATCTCCACTCAAATAGTATCAACACTCAAAACAACAATACAATAATTGCATCATTAAAGCATGTCCATTTCCCAATTCATATATATATATCAATTTATACAACTTTATCTAAAAATATATATTTGATAAAAACAATATTAAAACGCGAAACATTGTGCATAGCAAATCATGTTATAACAGTCAGAGATGAAATTGTCAGTCAGGCTGTTATTTATATGTTTGCATGGATTATAAGCTTCAAAATAATAAACTAAAATATGCAGGGTTATCGCCCTTGATCTACAAGGTCCCTTTCTCCTTGACTTATGGTATTGCTACATGTACCTAGGTCACTTTCCCATAAGCATTTGAAACAGTGAAACCAGCTGAATCTACAAGATGCATACCAAGTAAAGATCAGGGCCTGTATTTATGAAACCGTTCTCATGCTCAAGCATGGATTTGGTTGTCAAGCCTTAGATCTTGTTCAAGTTAAGGCTGATTTTTTAAAAAGAATTTGAAAGGACTTCAAGTCAAAGTTATAATCAATGTTTATATTTGACAATTGTATTATCTTATATGATTTCGGAGAATTATAAAAAAGTTTGCTTGAGTATAAAATCTATGCTGGAGCATGAAAATGGTTTCATGAATATGGGCCCAGCTGGACTTAGACTAGACTTTGGAATAGTCAACATAACCAAAGAATTAGCAATATAGGTACTTGTTAGCAACTAACTAGTAGATCACAACTGCAAAATTTCAGAATTATTCTGAAACTGTTTTGTATAAATTTTGGAATGTTTCCAAGCCAACTGGATCTTTTCAACCCATTTATGTGAAAGTGACCATAATATCTAAATTTTCCTGGTAAATATATTTTGTAATGTAAAATGATTTATTACAGCTATAACTTGTCATAACAATGACTATTCTTTTGAAATATGATTCAAATAATATCAGACCAACATTGAAAATTCTGTTTTAAAATATATGTCTGTTTATTTAGATTTGATAAAATTGATGTTTTTTGAGAAAAATATTTTTTCCTTTTTCCTTTTTTTTTGACAAATTTTTGACATGTGGTTTCAGCAGTGACATTCAGTAATTTTTCGAAATATCATTGATATGGAATAAACTCCAACATGATGTTACTTTTAGATTGAACCAATCAACCTAATAAGGTCTGAATAAATAACATACAGATGAATGACATCTACCGATTACCAAAATGTCTAATATCTCGTCAGGACACTTCCTCCTCTTCAAGTTTTACCGATTGCTGTGAATTGAAAATATTTTAAATGATTTTTTGTTATATATCAATCTATAAAAGGAATAACAAGGTTGTGCATTAATCTTTTGATAAAATTTCACGATTCATTCTCAAAACTTGGTATAAAAAGTAAATGATAATTTAAAGTAAAACAAGATATCCCAGAGGGATATTGGCGCCCATCATTGTTCAATCTTTACAACGTTTTTAAAAAGTCTCATCTTTTCGCTTCTTTTCTGTTCTCTGTTTTTGCTCTAAATGATACCAAATTTTAACATTCCTTTGCAGAAACAGTGATAATAATCTTTAACTGCCAAATCCAAGACGCTTGCCCCTGAGCAGTTTTGTTTTTCTGATCAGTGCCAAAATCGAGGCAAAACTAGGGACCAAGGGGAACCTACATATGAAATTTGAGAGATATTCATCCAGTACTTCTCAAGAAACAGTGACAAGAAACTTTACTAGGCAAAATTCAAAATGGCTGTCTGTAGACCATTTTGTTTCTCTGATCAGTCCCAAAACCTAATAGTCACAATTCGGGACCAAGGGGAACCTACATATGAAATTTGAAAGAAGTCCATCTTGTCCCACTCAAGAAATAGTGATAACAAAAATTCTTTATAGACAGACGGACCATGGATGTAGGGCTGTTTTAATATACCTGCATCTGATGATAGTGAGCTAATAAAATTAAATCATTATTTATAGTTGAAATGATCTCTTGTTTATTCTTTTCTTCTTTTTTTCTTATTGCTAAAAGGTACATAGAGGTGATTTTATAATTTTTAAAGCGAAAGCCGCTTAAACTTTGATACCGCAAAATTGTTGGGACCGCATATAATTCTTAGTTACAGGTCACCACATATTCAAATCAATCCAAACTAAGGAAGAGAGGGATTTGGCCGAGACAAGATAAACATGTTACACACTGATTATCAGAGTCTGAGATAAAGAATATAGACAGTTTATTGTTCATAAAAGAATGTAAAATTTCAAATAAAATTGAAGCTAAGTCAATGAGCACAGAGCAATTGTACACTGTAGACATAAAAGTCTTAGAAGTCAGCTGATTTTATCACCTTTCACTCTAAAAGTAGTACTAGTATATAATTGTCCTAATTACAGTATCTGCATGTTATCAATACAGCAATTACTGCAAAGGCACAAAGTCATCGTGCTACTTATCAATTAAAAATTGATACTGTGCTAAAATTCAATTGAAACAAAACATGGCAGTAGCAATCATTAATAAATTCATTTTCAAAAAAAAATTTATTATCAAATGCCGTCTCATTACATATATGGAATATCACTGTGCATATGGGGAAACAAAACAGACTAAAAATTTTGGCCTTCAAATAATTTCTGTGAGAAACAAGCCAGTTTGGTACATCAGAGAGTTAACTTTCAGGTTTAGGCATCCAGAAAATTGTGTCGACTGTTAATATCATTCTTATTAATACATTTTCATCTGATGAAAGAAACATGATATTAAGCAGATTCCACTGTATCATATTACAGATTCTGCATTTGGTTTAGTTCAACTGCTTTTCCATCTACCTTCAATACTTTTCTGGACAACTGAATCCCTAAACTTAATTTTTGCATTTCAGAATTTAAAGTCAGTGATACAGATGTATATATACATGAACTTCACTGCTATAAAATTATTCATTTTGGATATATATAAAAGTATAGGTTTGAAAACTTCAAGTGACAAATTTCAAACATGCAAATTTTAAATGATTTGATGGGTGCATCAATGGACTTCAAATCAAAATAATTTTAAAAGCCTATAGGAACTATTTGCAAAGACAGACTTCTGAATCAAGTTACTTACAGGAAGAACACGTGATTTTGTTTCTATGGGGAGAGTGCAGGAACAGAGAGCTGCTGCAAGCCCCAGTGATCCATACACCCAAACAGCTGCTGTTAAGGACTGGTCTAGTAACACCTGTAACAAATACACAATAAAGGATGACCTATGATAATCCAGCTTTATGTCATCCACACAAAATTACCTTTTATAACAACATTTCATCAAACAATGATTTTTATTGGAAGAAAAAGTGCTTTAAAATCTTTCGCACCCTTGAGAAAACTTACCTGAGCTACAAAAGGTGTCAACATTGCCCCTACACGGGCCCAGGCGGAGGCTGTCCCAATTCCAAGGGTCCTAATTGTAGTTGGATACACCTGTAGTATTTGTAGTCAATAAAAAGTTTTAATTAGAGGTGATTTGTTGGCCCTTAAATGTTCTCATGACAAAATGAGAATAGTCTTTGTGTATGGCATGTAACTGTATTTATTTATTTTATGTTCTCCTAATATATGTCATGTGCACCAGGTGGGAAAATTTTCCTCTAATACAGAATATGTGCACCAGGTGGGCTCTCCTTGCAGTAAATAGGTGGAAGGCATAATGGTTCATGAGGTAGCTATCCTAATGAACAACAAAGCAATTCCGTTCAGTGTCTGGTCCAAGATTACAACCCTATCAGCAGTTTGTTTCTCAATTTTCACAGAAACACAAACTGTCATGGTAGAGAGCATCGACATATACACCTAGGATCTTCAATTAAGGTTACGTAAGCCAACTCTCAAACAAACCGAATTTCAAAGAATGAACATCAGCATCAATGACACCATGAAGGAGTCTGTTTCTCAGCTTCATGACAAACACAAACTACCACAGGTAGAGAGTGTCAAACTAAACATCACTGATCTTCACATGAGGTATAGGTGAACACGCTACTGACAGATGGCAGCCCTCATGTCTTTCTTGTCTGTTTCATAAGTATTGATTTCACAATTTAAACAGACCTACATATCATTGTATATTTGTACAATGCCAGATAAGTTAAAAGTTGGGTTTAAAATTTAAATTCAAGTTTAAAATTTAAATATTTGTTAAAATTTGTCAGAAAAAAAATTGTGATTTTCATTTTATTTATCTTTGGAGCTAACAAGGTCATGACCTCTCTGGTCTGATAACTTAAATGTCTTTGCAAACATGCATGAATATGACCTAGTCTTACCTCAGCAGTATAAATGTAGACAAAATTGAAGTTTGCAGCAGAGAACCCACGCACTAGCAACATAATGCCAGTGAGAACATTTTGGGGCATATTAATCTGAAGTAAAATGAAGAAGGTTGCACATCCGGCTAGATCTATGGCCCCGGTCTTCCGTCGACCAATGATGTCAAACAAAATCATGTTTACAGGAAGACCTAGTAAAAAACCAGAAACAAAGTGAGGTTAAGGGAAGAATTTTATGAGGTGTTCACAGAGTTCTGTAATAATACCCATTCCCTGTTTTAAGTTAATCCTCCATTTCCTCAGCTTCAATTTATATTTTCTCTACCAGTTCATTCTGATACTTAATAAATCATGTTGACTTTGAAATACAAAATTAGAATAAAACAGTGGAGCAAAATGAAAATTAATGTTTAAAAAATTTTCAAAGTAGAAGCGTTCCCTCAATAACCATGCAAAACTCACAAATAAACTCTCCAATGGTTGATATAATCATCGTGATGTAGTCATCATATTTCAGGAGGTTACATGCACAGTTCTCTCCCCCTGATAGCAAAAATTAAATCCACATTTAAGTGACAGAGGTTACAATGATAAATAAAACATCAGTTAATGATATATATGATTAACAAAATTTCAATACTGTTTGAAACATAAAGAGTCCTTAGGTTCTACATGGCTCACACAAACTCAGAGACTTTAAATTCCAATACTTTTCCAGGACTTTTCATGGACAACGATCAAAGTATTAGTTTATGAGTTTTCATAAAAAATATTGTTTATATCTGCTTTTAAACAACTTTAATAATGAGATATTATGTTGCCCATAAAAAAATAGAAAACAAAATTTGGTGATGATTATATAAGGGCACATGAAGACGTATTTTATTTTCACACACAGATAACAAATAATCCATGACTTTCCAGACATGACATTGAACTCCAAATAATTTCCAGCAAATTTTGAAATTCACTGACTTTCTATATCTATATACATTTTACATTCATATTGTAAGCAATTATGTACTTTAACTTAAAATCAGGAAAAATTAAATGTTAGCTTCTCTAAAGGTTCTTATGAATATAGTGTTCAGTTTTGACATTCAACTTTATAAGGCACCTTCATTTTTAACGTTGTGGACCTGGAGTATTTCAGCACTAGCTAGGACCATTCCGTAGTAAGAAAACGCTGTGACAAACCAGAGTAGCCACACCTGAAGGGTCGTCCTCTTGTACAGAGGGGAAAACAGATCTCTCATCTTTCCTTGTTCTGTCTGAAGAAACGAACAAAAAAATCATATTTCATCTAAAAGATGATACAAGTATTTATAACAGAAACTTAGATAAGAATTGAGGAATGCAATAAGTTTCTTATCACAGTGACCAATATTTCAAGGATACGTGTATAGTACTTGTCGGGATAAAGAAACAAAAGACCTGCCATTAATAATAGTCATGTCTCCAGTGTAAGAAATACAAAGCTCAAATTTCAAATCAAAAATTTCAAATCAAAACTTGCACAGATGTGATAAAAATACATCAACAGAAAATACACTTTGTAAATGATGAGGAACAAATGACTTAGTAAAACATGAAGACCAACAAACTTGTGTCTCTCACTTATTCTCCAGCACTTAAAGAGGAAAATATTTTAGAAGTTCTTGATCATATCTGACATTTTTGTTTTTTATTTTAATCTTTTTCCTTCCCGGTATGTTCCAGGTCATAATCCTACATCTTTCTGTTACTAAAACATTAACATTCCCACTCGTGGGGGCACTCAGCTATGCCCTCATTCAGCTTTGTAGTGTCCCCACGGCCTACTTACATTGTATGTCCTTCCTTCCACTTATTAGTATCCCCCCCCAACAGTCCTTCCCCTCCTTCACCTTATTGGACCCCCAACCTACTCTCGACATCCAATCATTACCTAGAAGGGTTTCCTTATGATATTACAGTATTTATGACACTGAAGTTGATACTATAGATATCAACTGAACTGACCACAGTACTGCTGATGAGACGTCCTTCTGGTATGGTAGCACTGTTGGTCCTGGCGGCTTTCTCTAACACTTTGATGGCCTCCTCTCTCCTGCCAGCTGCCACTAAATACCTGGCTGACTCTGGGAGGAACTAGACAATATAATATTTCTGTAATTTAACTTTCAGTTTCTGATTTCAATGGAATCACACCTATATATCTGACATATATCTGAAACATTGTTATAGCTAGAGTTCCACGGTTATAACAGAACTATAGATAATATACACTGTACTTATCTGGAAGAACACTCAAAATTGATAAGAAATATTACTAACCATTATCATCATAAAATATTAAAAAAAAGACTCAACATGTATGGTACAGTAGATGTGACAATTCTACAAATGAATTTGATAATTTGATCAGAATTAGGGCTTTACTGGTAGTCAGGACTATGAACAGGAGTTAATGAGATTGAAAACCAGTTACACCATCTTTAAACCTTGCACACTGAAGTCACACGAGATTAATCCTTCAATAAACTGCAAGATTTTATTGGTAGTTATTACACTGTAATAGTGGAAAATGTGTCTGAATGAAGAAATATCAGACATTTTAATGTTTATCATAGTAAATATTCTAATAATGAATCAGTACAAATTTGACAAAACAAATTAAAAACTGAACTAAACAAAACACTCCATGGCAAAGCTGTCGTTTATGTAAGCAATGATATACATGTATTTTGTTAATGAGGGAAGATCACGCTACATTATAGGTACATGTATGTGTTTTTGTTGTCCTTTTAACATCATAGATATGAAAGGGACAAGACAAGGAAATCTTACATTGGTATAAATTGTAGATTTACATGTCCAAAGTATTCAAGAGAAGGAAGAATTCAAAATATATATACACCTTATTATCAGCCTGTATACAACAGTACATATAAATGTAGAATCATACATGTACGTACCTTCATGACGATACAGATAATGAAGCTAGGTATAGATGAGATAAACAACAGCCACCTCCAGCCAAGGGTAGGGAGAACTATAGCAGCCGTGATAATCTCAAATGATGTTCCCATTGCCCAGCTTATCTAAAACACAAATTCTGGATTAATTAAACACACAAACACACACAAAAGATAGAAAATAACCTCAGAGTAGAATCAGAATGATGTGTCTCAGTTCTATTCTTGTTATCACCACAAACTCACCTGTGTTAAGTTTAGCAGTTTTGCTCTGTGATTTGAAGGTAAATATTCTGTCAGTATAGCAAAGCTGAAATGAAAATGAAAATCAGTTATATGTATATATATGCTGTGTTGCTTTTACAGAAGTCCAATGGGCCTGTATCGCTTACCGGGTCTGCTACTTGTTACAGTAAAGATGATTTGTTTGGGGAACCATTCATGAAACAAAATCTCACTTCCCCTAAAATTTTCCAGCAAGTTACTATCAAAATACCATGACCTAGATCAGCATTTCTTTGATGTAGGTCAGGACAAAATATAGGTTAGAGTGACCTACTTATGATGAATGACACACTGCCTTAGTTAAGTGAATACATAGCCCAATTATGAAATTCCAGCAACAAGCAGTGTAGTAGATCCAGTCAAGACAAACTTTTCCTTGATACAGGTCAAAGTTCAAAATATCAGTAAGAGTGACCCAGTTTTAATCAATGACACTGCCTCACTTGGGTGAACACATACCCCAAGTATGAAATTCCAATGCTAGGAAATGTAGGTGATACAGCTAAGACAATTTTTTTCACTGATATGGATCAAAGGTAAAAATATAGGAAAGTACGACCTAGTTTGGATATATGACACATCGCCTCACCAATGTGAACTCATATCACAAGTGTAAAGTTCCAGTGACAAGTACTGCAAGAGATAGAATCCGGACAAGATGGCTGAATTATGAACGGACAAAATTCAAAACTATGATGGCTCCATGTTCCCTATGGAGTACTAAAATCCTGATAAAGACCTTGGCTGATTGCTACTTTTGAAGCCAAAACTTGGATAAACAATCCCTTTTCAGTGATCATTTTTACCTCCATCATAAAAGATTATTTCATTCTTGATCAAAGAGATCATATATGTTAGAGCACTGTGATACCAATCTCCAGACTAGTCTGTTCTCAACATCAAAAGGTTGTGTACATAATAAAGATATTGAATTTAGATGTTCTTACGCCTGTGGTGATCCTGCCAGACCTCCTCCAACTAAGCTCCTCAGTATCAGAATCCAAACATAAGAGGGACTGAAGGTGGTCAACAGTCCAAAGTACCCAATCCACAAGCTTACCATATACAATGTCTACAAAATACAGAGGTCAAAGTTCATTAGTAAGCATATCCACAGGCATGCACAATGTCAACATAATACTAAGGTCAAAAGTTATTAGTAAGGAAATCTACAGGCATGTTAAAAAATACAGAGGTCAAAGGTTATCAGTTGGCCAATTGACAGGCATGTAAGCAACAATGGTTTATCATTTAGTTCTAATGTAAAAAGATTAGAACACAGTCAACTAGGTAACTATAATATAGTCATTGTCCAATCTATTGGCTTCATAGAGAGGTCAGAGGTTACTAATCTATCGTAAACACACACATTTTCAATATATACACATTCTATTAAATACAACATTGAGGTCAAAGGTCAAAAAATATAAATCTACAAGCTGTTGCACTAAGAATATTTTCTATAACGTTTATAATATGTAAATGTTAAAAGTCAAACATAAATATTTTCCCATTATTTACATGTGTAAAACATGTGTATAACTTAACATTGATATCAATCTTTGAGACAAGCTGTAAACATGTTGTATTGAATGACACCTCTTGGGTAGTTTAAGATTTCAACATCAACGTAAATTCCCAGAAATTAGAGATGGATCTTATATGAAATACAGCTGTAAATGTAAAAGTATATATTAATTTTATTGTTTACTGCAAATGTAAAATTTTCAGACATATCTTTTATTCATTTTCTTCTATATTTGTTTGACCTTCTGTTGTTCCTCCTGCCTCCTAGTCTCCTCCCAGCAAAGCTAACTGATATTAATTGATAGAATCTGGTGCTTTATCTATTGTTGTACAATAAACACTTATGATATATATGTGAACATTCTAATTTACATGTAGCTGAAATTAAAATCACACTAGATATATATACTTACTGTCCTGCGACCAAATTTGTCTCCCATGGCTCCCCATATTGGCGCAGTTATCCCCATTCCTACGAAGACAACCTGAAAAGTTATGATTCAAAATACTGTACAAAACTTTGAAACAGTGTAGTGAAGCTGTGCCACTGTGTAGATTCACATGTTTAATTAATTCATATATAGGTTTTTTTTCTCATAAAATTGACCGATTCAAAGATTTATGAATCAAGATTAAAAAAAGTGAAATATTTGTTTACTGAACATTAATGTCAGTTTACCCAAGGCTACATAACAGTAGATGAACTAAGAAACGGAAATAATCAAATGAAACTTCTTCACATTTAAATGGATTTTTAAAAATGATGTCCTTTTATTAATTTTTGCTCTACTGTATCTCACTCAAAATTTGTATTAAAAGGTGCTATTCACTTGTGTGTCTTTTGTACAATCTTTAAGATACCCACTCATACTCAAAACATCATTAAAAAAAGATGACAGTGACTTTTATACTGGTGTGTTCCTGTTAGATCAGGACTATCATCATATACATGTGACTTCCTAACAAAATAAGTAAAAAGATCATGCCTTGGTTAAGTAAAGTTTAATACACTGTATTTTTCAAAGGCAGTAGACAAAGAGATCTGCTTTTTACTTAATATTACGATTTTCTGAAGGTTTAAATCTACTTTAAATTCTTTGACTTTCAGATTCTTTTAAGAGGAATCATAAGTATTAGGAAAATGATCTTTTGGCCAAACAAAAAAAAAATAAAAAAAGTTTCCTGGCCCTGGGCACCCCATATACTTCTAAATGTTTTTAATGCAAGAAGCACCATCAAGTCAAAATCTCTCTCCTATATAAACAATAAAAATTATTTTGTTTAGACAAAATTTGTAGCCATCCCATCTTCCTGAATTATTTCAACATATTACAGGCAACAGATGTTTTTTTCATTTGGCTTTACTATGTGTGGAAATTCAATAAATGCATGTAGTTACCGTGGTGATGAGGGCCACTTGGTATTTTTCAAGCTGCCACTCACAACGTAGAACAGGAGATAAAACTGCCAACAACATCATCTCCATGGCATCAGCCGCCTACAACAGAAAATATTCAGTTCTTTATAATATTTAACTCATCATTACAAACAAATTCTCTAAAAAATTCGAAGAAAAAGACAAATATGTGTTTTCAGAGTCCCACAACCCCTTGGGTTCCACTAGGATTATCCCTGACCCCCATCATCAGCATACAACACTCAATCAGGCAAAGATGTACAGAATATAGTGAGAACATGGTATGTCAAATAAAAATGGAGTCTTCAAATTCTGTATTGAAGCCTATTATAATAATATGCAGTTATTATGACCCATTTTTCAACAATTGTGTTTAAACAACAATAACCAAATTCTGAGACAATCACAATTAACTCACTGTAAATAATCCACAAATTATGAAGAGCTTCAGCTGAAAAAGACCGAAGCCAAGAGAGTCGATAGCCTCCTGTACAGTGAATGTTGGCCCCGAATATTCATCATCATTCTCATCTCCGGCTTCACGCTGTATCAGTGACACTACCTCCAAGTCTGTAATAATGCAACAACAAAAACTAATCAAGCTCGTTGACTGCAATTGCAGTTTTCCACAAACTTATGCAAAATAATAAATCTTTTTCTTTAAGATTTTGCAAGCACAAAATATGAAAAGGTAGAAATAAGGATTTGTTTTGAAAATGGGATAATGGTCACTTAATTGACATAAATGTCACAGAATATAGTCTTCATTAAATTTCATTGAATTCAGGCACTATAACCAGAACCGAAAATTGATCTTTTTACAGTGTATACCAGAGTTATAACACAATTTCTGGAAAAAAATCAATGATTAGAAACTCTGTACATATGTACACCGAAACTGAATGAACCCTGAGTTGGCAAAATGTTCATTATGAAAACATCTTTTACATGAAGCTTTTTAACTGAAAATGATTACCTCCATCAATTTCATCTGATTCATCTTCAAGGTCCGAGATTCTGACCTTTGAGTATTTAACTGCATGTGACCTATGCCTGCCTCTGTGGTCGTCATAGTAACTATCGGAGTCTGACAACAATGTTTCCATGGAAATTGAGACTTCAACTTGCACACAGCAAGTTTAGTATGTCTATACCCAGACTTAGTTACATACTCGGCCTTAGCTTTAACCTGAAAAGTAAAACAAAATTTAATAATAATGCTGTTTTTTGACATATACATCAGTGATTTCTATGGTGACCAGTGTCAAGAACTGAATAAAAAATTCTTCTATTCTATTCCTAATGACATCAGAAGTGACTTTCATAATTCATATATAACATTAATGTTGATCATCTAGTATGTATACTCCTTCGTTAATTTTCTTAAATCCTCATCTTCACAGTCAGCAATTAATGTTGAAGATCTAACAGCTGAGCTATTATGGAATTTCATGGATAAGTGCACCTCATTTGCATACAGTAATTGTTTGTATGGGTTTGTGATAAAGTACCATGTTACCATGTTTATGTACTGAAGATAAGCAACTTGAAGCCAGGTCACTCAGTGATAAAGTGCTGTGTTTATGTACTGAAGATAACCAACTTGATGCCAGGTCACTCAGTGATAAAGTGCTGTGTTTATGTTCTGAAGGTAAGCAACTTGAAGCCAGGTCACTAAGTGACAAAGTGCTGTGTTTTTGTACTGAAGATAAGCAACTTGAAGCCAGGTCACTCAGTGATAAAGTGCTGTGTTTATGTTCTGAAGGTAAGCAACTTGAAGCCAGGTCACTAAGTGACAAAGTGCTGTGTTTTTGTACTGAAGATAAGCAATTTGAAGCCAGGTCACTACATGAAGTACTTGGATGAGTGACCACACAGTTGTAACCCCAGTACATTTGGAGACAGCAAGCCGGCCTGGTATCCTATAGGGTGCATATCATACAGAATGGGAAGCACAGTATCCCCTAAGACATGTTCAGGACCAGGAAGTCTAACAACGAGAGGGAGAGATGATGAACAGTGGGTGCTAACTAAATGAATACATATTATTCATGTATACTTTGTGGTTTGAAAAGTGTCTACTATTAGGGTGTAGAAGTTGAGGGTATAGGTCGCCTTACTTGCCTCGGCTAGTGGGAATTTCCCTTTAGTCGGGCGGTAGAATGTCCGTCTAGAGACCGAAGGGTCGCTAGTTTGAACCCGAGCGGTGGCAAGGTGTTTTCATTACTCCTTCCTTTTACAAGGGTATAAAAACATAATTCAATCAGGTAGGAAATATCGTATACGCTTAAGAACATGACATGCTAATACCAAAATGAAAATTATATAAAAAATGACCTTGTCCATCCAAACTTTTGAACTTGTCAACAGCTGAAATATCTTACAAGACAGCGTACATTTTACATACCGGTCAACCGGTAACGCAACTGTTGAAGCATATATAGACAGACGGCAATTAAAAAGACAATAATAGCGAGGATCAAAACATAATTGAGTTATGTTAAGACACGATTAACACAACGAAATATAATTAAATATTTCACTTTTCGCAGAAAACAACTCACCTGTTGTCGTTTACCTGTTAATGTTTACCACGTATAAAACCGGAAGTGATAGGGAGCACGCAACTAATGGAATCGGTTTTATAATATGACTGAGACAAACGTTCTATTTAGGGTTTATGAAAGCTGTTTATAATATGATCAATTCCATTCTTAAGTTATGACAGCAATTGCACTAAATTAATGCATAGTTACCATTTTAACCGGCAACGATAAGATTTGAGATGATTTCACATATATGACATGAATCCGGAACATATGGGAAATAACTCTTTGTACATCACAGGAATCAATTATGACAGACAGAAAATTTCTCTCCCTGAAATAATAATTTAATTTCTATATTCACATTTATTATGCTGTTATTGACATTTACATTCAGTCTCTAAAAGGAACATAGTCAATTAAAATGCTCCTGATCTAAGAATGAGCATAGCTACATAGACTGACATCACTGAAAACGTAAACCACATTTGCTTCTAGTTGTTTTGTATGATAAGCATGCTGAACATGTATATGTGTGTGTGGTGGGGTGGGGGAGAGGGGTGTGCATTTACGTATTTGCCAGGAGTTTTCAGTTGTTAATCTTCAAACTTTAACTGCTACAGTTACTGTTCTGTTCATTTTGTTTTTTGTTTTTTTGTTTTTTTTTCAAATTCTAGATCTTCTCGCAGTTTTATTTGTTTTAAACCAAATCCAGGGGTGTCTTTATCATACGCCCCTGACCAAATCAGATCATAACTTCGTATATTGACTGTAGTAATGTGTGCAATCATATAGGACATAGAATCGGACGATAAGAAATTAGCCCACTAAAGAGATGACTAAAGTTCACAGCTAAACTAGAGGGGTTTTCAGTCAGGGTTTTACTGGCGCGTCCTTCTAAATAACTGACCATATAACTTCATATAATAAAATGTGATGTTTTATTCAACAGATTGAATTGTAACACTCTGAGTTTTATAATAACTGAAGGTGGTTACTTTTTGTTTGTGATTTTGAACATGGATATTTATGCTATCATGGGTTTAAATTCAAAATGAGTCCGATATGTACCGTACTATTGCGGACTAGCAGATGTGTCATTGATATGTAGGCTACAACAGATACCTATATAAGCATGACTGTACGGGTCTTCCGAGTAAAACAGTAAAAACGTATTAAAACATAGTGTAATTTTATAAAATCACTCATCTATGACTGGCCCCATTCTACAAGTGGGCTCTCGCGCCTCGATAAGCGCTAAGGGGACGTAACTTATGGTATCCCGTCTAAATAGCTGTATATGTCGCTATTAGCCTATATGTTTTACTGTACATGTGTTCAGAGACACTGGCGGATCCAGAGGGACGCACCCGGCGGCCACCTGCCATCTCAACTAAAATTGGCCAAGTAATCATTCTTTGCGAAAATAATAAACCTAAAATTTCATCATCACAGACTGCATGTCGGCCAACGACACTTCGATCACATATGACCTGTGAGCATCATGTATACATACTTTGATAATTTCATATTTTGTATTTCTACCTAAAGATGTTCCTTAGTAAAAACGGACCTGAAGGGACGTGTATTTTGATCAGTCTCCAAAGTAAACATCTAGTCTATGACTTTCTATAAGATTATTTGTTGCAACAAAGACACATAAGTTTTTTTTCTTTCTTTCTTTTTGCAGTCCTTTTTAGGCACGAAACTCTCCAGGGAGGTACTCCTTACACAAAAAATAAAACAGTATGAAACATATGCGGAATAGTATCAAATGTAGTTTAAGATCATGTTGTAGTGAAGGGAGGACTGAGAAATGTACAAAGAGGAACACATAATAAATCGTGACAATGATATCACGTCATAATTCTATGACGTCATCAATTGCACATCATCACACGAGATCTTCCGGCCATTGTTTCTGTTGCTAGCGACACGAGGAGGTGAGCTTTAGGCCTGCAATGAAAACAATTTTCGACAACTATCGCACGATCAACCCATATTGTTGATATCTACCTTTGCTGGATTGGAAATTAAGTCAGATTGAGGTGAGCAATTTTGTAATCAATTTAATGAAATACAATCTAAGTGTATAAATATGATATCAAATCTAGGCCGCTAATTGGTCAGTGAAGAGTAACAGTATTTTGGTTCGTAGACCCGGGTTCGAATCACGTCTGCGTTGCTTGCTATCTTACTGAAGAAGGTATTATAATATTAAGGTATACCTATGAAACGAAGCCTTCAAACTGTCTTATATCCTCATGCATTTCAAAGTAGTAGTTGCATGTTTGCAAAACATAATACTCATTCATTACATGTATCTGATCAGCGTTAAAATATCTTTCATCTCCCCAAAAATTGAGAATTGTCGAAGATGTCAATGTATCCCGAATTCCGCAATAAATTATCAATATATACTTGAAGTATAGGGTTGTTGGATGCAAATAATACTGATATAAATTTGGTGAAGCTTCCTCCTACTCTGTTTATATATCCTCGTAATTCCAGGAAATCGGGTTTATAATTAAGTAAAAATGGATAACTCCTTCTTACAACTTTCTCGTGCAGTTCACAATCCATATCCGTATAATTTAACTGGGTTTTCCTACTTTGGTAATTATAAGATATCAACTGTGCGCATGTTGATAAAATCGTGGATGATCGTGGAGTATTTAAACGATTCTTGAATCTTATACTTTTAAAGCCAAGAAGAAGAGAAAAGACTCCTACCCATACCCACACACACATAAACACATTGATATATTTGTACTGCTGATCTGGATTTTTGTTATGTTGTATTATACAAAGATGTTATTAAGACGTACTAAAAGATGTGTATTACGGTTGGCCAATGAGTATATATAATCTTATGTAATAAGAAGGAATAATGAAAACACCCTTTCTATAGTTGGGATTTGAACTTGCGACACTTCGGTCTCTACCTCTCGACCAAAGCGAAATTCCCACTTGCCAAGTCTTCTACACTACTCGCTTCTTCACAAAGTCTTCAACCTCGAAGACTACAACAACCCACATTCAATATCTCCAAGTAAGCATTCTCAATCTCCTATAGCTTCAACAATTGGAGTGGTCACGGCACCAAATCTGTAACAGGAAGGTGCTATGAAAAGCATCTTGCCACTGCTGGGGTTTGAAGTAACGACCTTTCGGCTTCTAGCCAGACACTCCCTCCGCTCGACCAAAGGGAAATTTCAACTAGCTAAGGCTAGTAAGATGACATGTACTCTCCATTTCTAAAACATGTACCACTAAGTATTTATTTACTGAGTAAGAGAAAATGAAAATCCAGTACGTGTTAGAAACAAACATTTTTAACGGTGGACATCTATTGAAATTTGATGAAAGGTAGTGCATCCAGCGTCACGTTTTTGTTTTGATTTCAACGGCATCCATCTGTGTTATTTTTTAAAATCCCGCTGCAAACGGTTCAAAATTAATTGAAAATTCAAATTTAGAAATATCATATTTACATTTTATTTACAACACAATTCACATGTAAAACTTTAACCCCTCACCTGTTAGCAACACTCTACTCCAGGATTTCCCCCATCCACACAGTGTAAAAACTACACAATACCACGACAGGCTAACCCTTTAACTACTATGTTATCCTTTATCAGAACCAGTTCACCTACCTCACCACTAAGTATTCCGATTACTCAAGTCACGAGTTCTTTTCTGGCTTCCGTTCTTAG
This sequence comes from Ylistrum balloti, assembly GCF_031769215.1. NCBI lineage: Eukaryota > Metazoa > Mollusca > Bivalvia > Pectinida > Pectinidae > Ylistrum > Ylistrum balloti. The sequence continues at coordinate 609,790 of NW_026782325.1, read as the reverse complement.
TCTGTACACAAGCCCGCCCTCAAAGAAGCCCCTCGTTAATCTCCCCTTTACAGACTCAACTACATTAAGATGTGACCCTCCTAATTCATGCTTTATATTTCGTCGTCCTGCTGTCACAACATAAGAATGGTTTGTCATATTTCAAATTAAATCCTTGTTTCGTTGATGTAGTTCCGATCTTTGTATATTTCAGACTTTACGATGGACGACACGCACATCGAACAGATTGCGAAAACTTTAGTCACTAATGCTGTACAGAAAGCCATTGAGAAGGTTCGCGCTGAAAGCATTGAAATGGCGGGAGCTATGGAAAGCGCTGTGGATGACATAGTAAAAATGACCATTGGACAATCAATATCAAACATACAACTGGGCCACACATCACCAACTGACCACAAAATGGCGGAAATGAGAGATGAAAATGTAGATGATATCGTTACGCAAACACTTGAGCGTTCAATTCTGTCAGTTCGTAAGGGACTAACATCACCAACTGACCAAATGATGGCGGAAATGACAGGTCAGTTAGACAAGAATGTTGATGTCACAATTGAAATGACCATCGGGAGGTCCATCCAGGCGATTCGTGACGGACAAACATCACCAACTAGTATCATGATGCTAGACAATGATATGCGTAAGCTGGCAGCTCCTGAAACAGGAAGAGACGTAGAGACACATGATGCAAAACCAATAAAAACTAATAAAGGTATTACGATAGTCTCAAGTAAAAGAACTAAAGTAACATATTTTAATCTTTCTTTTTTTTCCTGGTAAATTAATTCATGTTTTCAAACGAAATAATACTTATTGTCGGATTTGTTTGAGGCAAGATACTATAGATATCTTTATACATCAGTAGATTTACAACGGCAAAACAATCTTGTTTATTTTTGTTTCTTTGTCCGCGCACGTGTAACTTGATTCAGTTCAATCCATTTGATATTTTTCTATATGAATAGAGGAAGAAAAGACTTTTTCTTTTTGTTCATTTAGAAATTGTCTTCTGTGGTCCCAGAACGGACAATATCAAGGCCCCGCTTGTAAGCATGACTACAGGTCATCATCACGCAGCTAGCAAAGAAAAGAAAAACACTTTCGAGCGATTTCTTGACAGAATTTTAGGAGTAAGTATTTCATGGTTTTTATTTTGTGTTATGTACATATCGTATATATTTAATCTTTGTGCGAGAGAGACAAGCTGTGAACCTGCTTATGAAATTGTTGTCATTGTTACTCAACGGAAGTTGATTTGTTATTTTAGAGAGGAGAGAAAAAGAATACAAAGAAAAGGACACCAGGTAAGTGTAAAGATAAACATGAATTTGATTTTTGAGGCATTTAATTCTCCCAATCAGTGAGTCTCAACTTTGAAACTTTTTACAATTTTATTTGCTTTATTTATTCGGTGGTGAAACTAAATATACAAATGATCGGGTTTTATCATCTAATTCCTATAAAAAGACCATTTATCTATAGAGTCGATCACCAGATACTTATTTATATTCATTCGATTTTTCTCGGCTCATTTAACAGAAGCAAATGACAGCGCCACAAGTGGAGAAATTAGTAAAAAATCATCAAAGGCTCATAACAGAAGAGATTGGATACTGAAGCACGTGTTGTGTTGTTTCGTCCGCCAGACGGCGACAGTGGAGCCTGACGATATCTGAAATTGACATAGGTTATCCAAAGAGATATTAAACAAAAACTATAATGAACGGTATGAGGCATGGGAAATCTGTCACAGCGTTTTAAAGAAGAAGGAGAAAATTAAACAAAAACAAAAAAAATCGTTGCAGCGGCAGATAACGAAACAACCATTTATCCAATGATTTTTTAATATGATAATATATTGCATGTGTGAATTTGGACTGCAGTTCATATTTTAAAGAAGAGAGAAAATCTTTAAGATGTTGATGCTAAACCGATGTAAATTCCAAAAGTAAGGATGCGTTTCTCTACATAGTAATAATTCGATAATATTCAGTCGGCGGTTGATAGTCACTGTTGATTGACTTCTTTTGAAAATGATGTATATTCGTTATACAGATGTATAACTGTTATCGGGATTGAATCATTGTAATTATATTCTGTTGTTTCTTTCTATCATTTACAAAGCTTTCTGTTTGCCAAACGGAATTTAAAAATAGCGTCAAGGAGGATAACTCTGACGGCACTTTCCACGAAATGTCGCCAGCTATTTTCCCTGGCTATAGCTAATATATGCTTCCTTGATGATGATGATGATGATGATGATGCAAAAGAATCAGCATATTTTCGGCCATTTTTTTATCATTAAGGAATAATATTACGAATTCAATAAAATGTACCCGGACGTCTTTTTATCTAACAGTTCAAAAACATATTTATGGTTTTTGTTGTGTAAATGATTTTAACAATGATGAAATAAATATTTGTATATTATTGTTTTCATGCCTAGCTACATTTTTTATGCAATTTGGTATAAAAATTCAAATTATATTTGCCATGAACAGGTGTATATTATAGACTGGATTTCCTGCCTTCGTTAGAACTTTTCTTCGGTACACTGAGCTCGTTGAAACTATTTCCGAAGCGAAACTTAGTGTTGAGTAGTAAAACAATGGCACGCAATCCTGACTTAAGTATATACTATATCAGTATCTGTGATGAATTATTTCCACGTACAATAGCAGGAAAAACCACACGAAATAGAACGATTCGGTATTATTTTGAATTCATATATTTTTTTTGCCCTTACGAATGTAAAAGTTGATCATTACGATCGTAGATCTCAGTCTGAGAGTCTACCTCGTTTAGTCCGCCATCTGTTTTATTTAGCTTTGGTACAATTTGAACATAGCAGTTAGCACACGCGATATAATTTTTTCCTTTAGTCAATTTTTTATATAAAGCTGCCGAAAGGTCGAAAGGTCGAAAGGTCGTAATACTATCTGTCTCTTTCTCTGTCTCTCTCTCTCTCTGTCTCTCTGTCTCTGTCTGTCTGTCCCCCCTCTCTCTCTCTCTCTCTCTCTCTCTCTCTCTCTCTCTCTCTCTCTCTCTCTCTCTCTCTCTCTCTCTCTCTCTCTCTCTGGTTAGGGATAATAGTTAGGAACATGTAGGAAACAAAATTATATGCGTAGGGTAATGTAGTCGCCATTTATATTTGTATTCGTAACAGTATAAGGAGTAAGCCTTGTAGCCGTTTGAGTGGTTATATGTTTATCAGATTTGGGATTGTCAAAAACTATTGATAACCAAATATGGCACACAAAAGAAACACTATCGAGCTAGAAGTAACATGCTGGGACTTTCCAAAAAGATTGATCTATGCACTTTTCACATTCAAAAAATTACACCTCGAATGCCTTTGTCAATAATACTGTCAACCATTATTATCTCGAACTTGTATAACTCGAAGACCCCGTGTAATTCAGCATTTCATCGGTCCCTGTCTTATCTCGATTATCTCGAAAGTTTTCCATGGCCCCGTCGAGATCGAGATATAACGAGGTTCGAATGTACAAGCAGTCTCTTCGGTCAGTGAATGTATGTTTACCAAAAGCAACATTACAATCATCACACTGCACGGTTTGAGTCCGATCCTTTGGTTTGTCGTACAGTAAAGTGACACAATAGATATACAATTATAGTCCGAAATCTCTGTAGAGTTTCCCGGCGCTCTAAGGTCAGTGAGATATGCTTCCGGTGAAATTATCTTGGAGTGAGGAATGGGGAAGGGGATATGCGATCGGATTGTATTCAAATTTAAACTGAACATCAAACAATAGGGACTAGGCTTACGACAGCCCCCAGCTCCAGGTGTGTAAATGTCATTAAGTAATACGCTGCTACAACCATATCAGTTTCATAAATCAAAGTATTTGTCGTACCAATCCTGATTAATTTTGTCCAGAGTTCAACCCCAACCCCTAACTTCCAACTGGTTTTCTCTTCACGCGACATTTCCAACTACTTATGATTGATTACGTACGTACGTAGATTTTCTCATGGCGATGTTAGATTTTTCCCATGTTAAGTATTTTCCTTCCTCATCAATAACATCAGTCATTGTAAACTACAGAAATATTGGAGAGAAAATGGAATGCCATATTGACTTTGTTATTCATTAATCATCAACTTCTGCGCTGTGAAAAGTTGTGTTCATTGTCCAATTACAGTATCAGGCAATTAAAAAAAAAACGTTATCCATTTTACAACAATTGCGAAACAAGTTACTTAAACTTATACTAATCACTCTCGTTGGCCTGGATGTAAGCGCTCGAGGGGTCTTATTGTGGAAGGAAACCGGAGTACCCGGAGAAAACCCACCTGGTCGGGCAGGTGACTCTTACCTTTTCACGTCCGTTCCAGGAGGCTAGGTGAAAGACGAGTGCGTTACCACTGCGCCGCACGACCACCTAAGCAATACATCAATACATCCACCCGATACACAATACCTAATATATATATGTATATAAAAACTTAAAAAAAAACTGGAAAACACTATATTTATATGTTTTCTGGACACGGAGAATTTACCATATTTTCACAATATATATATATATGTATATATATATATATTGTGTGATCTGTCCCGTCGGGATCAGCACATACGAATTCCTCGTAGAACCGGAATAAAAAAAAATCTGTGATCAACTTCTTTACCCCTTTTATCCCCCACGCAGCAACTTACATACCGATGAAACATGATAGCACATGTCACGAGAATATTCCTATTGAGGCTATCGAAGCGGTTCTTGTTTACTGATGAGTCCCGGTTCACCCTATTTCGATCATGCGGCCGACGTCGTGTATACCGACGTCGTGGAGAACGTTTTGACGGCTGCTGCGTAGTAGAGACGGATGGGTGGATTGGTTATGATAGGGGGATTAATCTCACATGGAGTTAAATCACAACTGGTTGTGGTAGCGTGTTATTTTACGGCCGTTGGGGATAAAGATGAGATCCTCCGACCCCATGTTGTCCCATTATTGTAGTAAAACAACCTCACATTCCAGTAGGATAAAGCCTGGCCCGAAGTAGCGAGGATCTGTCGCGACATTCTCAAAAACAACACTCACTGGACTGACCGCCATACAGCCTCGATCTGTCCCTAACCTATTGAGCACTTGTGGGACCAGCTGGATAGATAGGTTCAACGATGCCAGCCTACCCCTGTTATTCTGGCCCAACTGAGAATAGACCATTGGGCCAACATCCCAATGAGGAGGATAAACTCACTCATGAACTCCATGCCTTGGAGAATCAGGGCTGTTGAGAGCGCTAATGGGGGACATACCTGGTATTGACTAGCCAGCTCCTACAATCAGTTATTTTCGATTTCAGATTACAGCGTTCTCTTTCTATTCTCTTAAGAATACTCCTAAATCACTTATCAGATACAAATAAGTGTTTTTGCAGTTTGTTCTGTATGGATTAATCTTCATTCTTACATAAAATATTGAACATTATTCCCGACGCCTTGCCTAGAACCATCTTCAAAGGTTACCCTGCATTTCTTTATCCCTTGAGTATATATATCAAACAATAATAACACGCTTATGCTTATATGTCTAAATAAATGATAACGAAAACATAACTGAGAGAACAGAACACATGTTCACGTTACAACTATCGGCACTTAACTAATAGTCGATGACACCAATCACATTTGTATTATTCTTCCATTGGGGCAGATTCTGACAACTTGCTCAACGTCTGATTGTCAATATAGATCAGTGCAGTATTTACAACTACTAACCAATATCAATGTAAGACTGCAAATGTTGGTTTTTAAAGAACATGTTAAAAATTTTCTTTCGGTATACATTTTTAAAAACGGCTCAGTAGTATAGAACACCAAATGTTGACTCTCGGGTATCTAATCGGTGTACGAGATCTCAAAAATTCTTTCCGCGAGCTTGACATTAATGAGTGGGAACAGCTGGAGAATACTAGTGTTAGCAAGCTATTGATATAATTGGAAGGTATTTCGTAAAGTGGCTTATACATTAATATACTAATGTTTTATTTAAATGTTAGAATTACATCTCATGTTTACATGCTTATTACTGATAGATATATAGATATTTCTGACATGTCCGAGCAGACAAACATTATATTAAGATAACGTTAGGTCCCAATTAGTTAATTTACGTTCGCATAGAAGAGCATGTCTTAATAAGACGTCACGAAAGATTTAAATATTGTTTATTTCAACTAGTTATATTATGAAAATAATAGTTTTTTACTTGGAGATTTTCTAAGGTTGTGTCGCTACCTTTAATGTCAGACAAGGCCAGTTTTATACATAGTTCCAAAAACGTTTTTGTCAACGTTTTAAACACAAAATCTCATTACTGTCGCGAGGCAACCATGTTACGTACATAAACTACTACCACGAATCAGTTTAAAAGGGGAAAAAGACTATGAAATATCACAGTTTGAAGAAGTCTGTATATTAATGACGAATCGCTGACAGGTGCTTGGAATTTAATATTGCTTCCATAAAACCCTGATGACGCCATATTTGTTTTCAACTGATAAAAAACCTGTGTGGTTTTATGGAGTTTTCGGTGTCTTAAATAATTTTGATATGTTAGTGACAATACATTTAACACTGGGGAATTATCTATTGAATGTCAAACGACGACGACCGTTCAGTGACTTCTCATGGGTATACGTAATCGGTGATATCATGTTCTCGTAAAATCAAAATGGGAAGGGAGTCACTACACTGGTTTCAATAATATATCTGAAAGGCTAAAGTTATATGTCCTGAGCGAATAACGAAAATGAAATACCAACCAAAGCGCATGAAGTCTAAGGCGCATGGCTGTTTATGTTCAGGTACATATCTCGATTCTTTAATTATAATATATATTTATCATAAAATCGATTTTACATATACACGTTTATGTATAGTAATTTTTATTGAAATCAAATCGAATCAAAATCAATAACATATGCATGAGCAACTAAACTTTAAAATTATCTGTTGTATTCGATAAGAAAATGAAATGATCATACGAGAACGTTCTTGAAACAATGTTTATGTACATCAAGCATACATGTACATAGCAGACTTCAATGCTATAGCGGGTCTGTTTGTAAATTAATACTCGTTTCCATTTTTATGAATGCGGTTTTTTTTTTCCTTTTTTTTTCTTTCTTTTCTTTTTTATAATAAACGGTTTTCTTGTGTTGAACACATTAAGACATCTTTATTATCATTTGTTTTCTAAAAAACATGTTATCGTATATACATATAGTCCTTCAGACGATCATTAAGATACGAGACGTGTATGATATCTAAACTTAATGACTGAATGTTTAAAACTAATGCGTTTATATTTCTCGATGGATTCGAATAAGTTTCTATCATTTGTGCTGCCAACGTTTCAGTAATAAAAAGTGAAATTAAAAACGCGACACCTATAAAGTGTTATTATGATATTTTCTTTACAATATTCCATGTATAATATACGTTGTTTCAGAAGAGTAAAAATTAACATTTTCGTTTCACATAAATATTTTCGATACCACTCCAACATTAAAATGGGTTGAATTTTCTTATTGCACATAATGTAAAATAATGGAAACGGGTATTATATGTACTGTTTGATGTATGCAATACCGAAACTACGTATTTAACACCTATACATCGTTGAATAATTTAATACCTTACATTTGGACTAAAATAAATTATAAACGAATAAATAGAAATTAAAAAAGATCAAAATAAAATATGTAGTGATCCCCAGCTTTATATCTTTCCTCGCTGCATTATACACGGACTGCATTACAGATATAACGTGTTGTGGTAAATTCATTCAACACCGGAGGACAGTGAGTGTTCAATGATATTACATCATTAGATTAATGGCTGGTATTATTATCATGTTTTCATACAATCAAAATTTATAGACAGGCGTTACAATGGATTCAATACATTTATATCAGGATATTAAATAAATATTTTTATAATGAAAATCGGAATACCAGCCAAAGCACATGAGGCCTGTAACGTATCGCTTATCTATTTATTTATTTATTTATCATTTATTTATCTATTTATTTATTTAATTGGTTTAACGTCCACTATTTCGGCCTTTCGACCTTTCAACGGACGACCCCTTATTATGCCATATATTGAATCCGTGGTAATATATATGTTATTTATCGAATAGCGTTTGCATTGTTTTAAGATATTCCGTGTATACATTTCAAAAGTAGCATTTTTGTTCCACAGAAATGTTTGAAGTACTTATTCTAAATTTATGTAAACTCTTACCCTGTATATTTCAGCTAGAACTTTTTTACGTGTGTACAACTTCATAAAACACTTGGAACTAGAATATTAAAATCATAGTTGGATTTTATTTTGTACCGCTAACTTATAAATAATAATTTGAATGATATAGAAAAAACATCGCCTACATTTATCCTCTTTTCTCTTCCCCAACTATGGTTGTGTTAACTCTAATGTTGTGAATGTTATAATATCAGGTTCCTTTTAATATTTTGTCATAACGCAATGGTGAAAGTCACAATAGAAATTAAGACTAAAGTGAGAGTGTTTAAAATATTCTGTTACTATGGTATTAATTCATTCAGAGTGCTAAAGAAGCAATACCAGGCAGAAAATCTTCCCACATTTAAAATTAAAAAGAAGACACTGAGTTATTATTATTAAGAGTAATCCCCACTACCGTATTAGTTAATTTTAAATGTCAGAGGACAGCGACCGTTCAGTGACATTGCATCATCAGATTAATTGCTGGTATCATAGTTATTTTTTCATACAATGAAAACGTACAGACAGACAATTGCAATGAATTCAAAAACATATCTGTGTCTGAATGATTGAGCTGATATGTCCTTGGGGAAGTATAAAAAATAGAAATACCAGCTGAAACACGTGAAGCCTGGGGTATATCGCGGTGGTTTGTTCCGTACATTGAACCCGTGATAATATCAATTTTACATCAAATAGCTTCTAGAAATGTATAGCTTTCCACACATAGGATATAATTATCAAAATGAATTTAATATATAAGTAATTAAACTGTACAATAATATGTTTTACAGACACTGTCAAAATCACATCAAAGCTAAAAGCGGAACACGTATGGTAGACATCAAGGACAAGCACTGATGTGACGGCTTTGCTTTCAAATTAAAACTCAACAACGAAAGCGTAGGAAGCTAAGTAGAGCCGATTTATGGATTAATGAAATCAATCCACACTTTTTTCTCTTCGATCCATATTTTTGTATAAATTTATTGAATCAATTAGCAAGAGGAATGAACTATTTAAGGAAGAAAAAAATCTATAACACAAAGAGGAGAATTACACACTGTTGCCAGGAACATAAAAAATGGACAATTTCAATCCTTAATTGAAATGAACTCTAAATTTGTTTCCCTTTCCATACGTAAAATAGGTATATGTAATCTTGTTGTATAATGAATATGATTTAATTGAGGCAGTTGTAATACAAATATTATTTATAACGAATCAAGACATACGAACAATAAATACGCTGTCACGAGATGTACGCTTACTACAGAATATCCCCAACCTATCTATATCTAAAAGCTATTAACATTGCAGATTTCGCAAATATATTTAATTAATGAAAATCGTAGCTCCAAATATTTTCTTGGAAAAGAGAGACTGCAGAATACGGATCACATCAAACGTATAATTAAACACATCTTATTTGATTGACATCCAATCTTTAATAACCAAAATATTAGTTGTCTTTCAATATAAAGCATAAAGGGTAATAGTATGAACATGAAATTAACATAACTAACATTTTCTTCGCACCATTAAATGAATTTCATCCAGAAAACCTCATTACTTCATAGAACTCCTTACTAATACCGTCTTGACTTCATTTGAAACAATATCGATATTTGATATACACCAACAGAAGAGCATTAATTACAAACTGACAGTTTCCTAGACTTTATTTAGGTTAGGAGAGCTCATTAAACTTACTTATCTTCTTTTGATATCACACAGTACTTTTATAAAATGACAGCTGTTTGGAGATGGATATTATCGTTTACTTTAAGCATCTTCATTTCTTGATTTCATTAAATTTCAAAACGAAAGTAACACCGATGTTAGCCAATGACAGCATAAATATGTACTTCTGACCTTGATATAACCTTGATATACTACGTGCAGGTATTACGACATATCTCAACCCTATATTATATAGACAAATATTTCAGGGATATAGAACATTGTTACACGAAGGCTCTTTTTTTAGACACGGAAAAATAGTACCAAAATGACAATTGTAAATCCAACACAACTTGACGTGTTGGCATTTTTTTTAAGTGTCCAGGTGGAGGACCTCATGAAATACTCTTCGCCGTCTTTACATTCCTCATGTTTATATGCCATGATCGGCACTTGCAGACCGTAATAGATAGTTTTATAATCAAATACAAAACTGTATTTTCATGACCTAATAATGATTGTTGTTACGTAATGTCGGCTATGAAACACTGGAATTTCTGTACCAAGTTAGGGTTCCTTAAGGGGTTTTTCGATTATTTTTCTTTTTTTTTGTTTTGTTATCGTATGCTGTCTTTCAGATCGTGCTAAACGACTATTAAGATACCAGAAATGTAAAATCTTTTAACAGACCTGACAACTGAAATTTTATAGTCAGTAACTTTACGCTTTTCGTTTCTACAATTCATTTTTGCATGGACAAATTGGCTAATGAAACATTTTAAAACATTTTTACACGGATTTTTAAAACACCGAACGGGTGAATGTTCTATCATTGTTTGGCTAGTAATTACTGAAAGATAGTTTTATTTCTGATCACCGGAAGATCATCATGTTTAGGCCATTCAACCATAACGTAACAAGTTGTCATGTAGATATTGCAACATTTTTTAATTTTTATTTCAAAACAATTCAAATCAATATGACATTTCTTGTCTCAACATTAATCAAGGGTTAAATCAGCAGATCGATACATTATATCAATTGTTTCATAGATATGCTATTCAATTAACTATGGTGACTACAATAAACATAGTTTATGCACCTACAGATTAAGATAAGTGAGGTTTTGCCATTTATTTCTCGATACATATACAAGTACTCCTTAAGCGAAGTCTGGTAATAAATTTGTTGTGTTTTGACATCACTGTAACCTTCGTACTAGCACAAAGCAAACCCTGGTAAAAAAGTTAAACTGCGAATAAATAAGGTGGTTTTGTAACGCTTTATCTATTTACAAGGTCGAATAATCCATTACACACACACACACACACACACACACACACACACACACGCACACATGAACCTATACAGTCGGTGGAGTACTGCTAATCCATTGACATCATCAGCCGGGTCCATCAGTCTGGACGTTTCAACCCCTGTCCCGGAACGTGGATGGTGGGTCTGACGATCAACTCACTGCCTGTCAATGGATGGCTTCCAGTCTTTCTCCTCCCGTCTACTCCACAGCCAGCATGATGCGCGTTCCGCAGCCTCCGCTAGTCTGCGCACTTCCGTGTCCTCCCGACCACGCCCAAAGCCTGAAACGTCTTCCAGACTGAGCGTGCCGGGAACCCTCTACAGCCGAACTCCACAGGGAACAGCCAAGTGCGCCACCATCGTTCCCTACACTGTTCCATGAGGTCTGCATACTTGGCTCTCTTTCTCTCGTTGGCCTGGTCACATCGCTCTTCCCAGGGTACAGTCAGCTCGATGACTACGATCTGCCTGGATTCGGCAGACCATATCACCACATCAGGACGTAGTGTTGTTTGTACCACGTCCGGAAACACCAACTTTTTCCCCAGGTCCACTCTCATCTCCCATGTCTCTGCCCCTCCAAGAATGCCTATGATGCCTGGTGTTGTCCTGGTCCCCTTATCCCCTGCTTTCACAAACCGGATGAAGGATGGTATGTGGTTTCGTGGCGGACTCCTCTCCACCTCGAGAACTTCTGCCATTTCCCTGAGCACCTGGTCATGCCTCCATCGGTATCGTCCCTGAATCAGTGCTGTCTTGCACGCTGAAAGGATATGACTCATGGTCTCACGTTCTTGCCAAAGCTCACATTTTGGCTTTTCAACTAGTCCCCACTGATGGAGGTTCGCTGGCATATACCGACCGCAGCAGGAACTGGATACTCAATGGTTCATAGCGCCACAGGTCCGTCCATGTCAGTTTCCGCTCCGGCAGCTTCCATCTTGTCCATGCCCCTTGTGACCCCATTTCTACTGCTCTTGCTTTCCTAGCTCCTTCTTCCTCTCTTCGAATCTCTCCCTGTACCATTGATCTTTTCTCCTTGTCGTCTGTTCCTTCCCACCTCTGGAAATGTGTTGTCCCCAATCCTTGCCGCCCTGAGCAGTTTGCTCCGATGATGTCCCGGTGCTTGAGAGCTCCCTCGGCCTGCTCCACTGACTGGCTTGCGGACCATTTCCTTCCTGTCCTAGTCTGGATCCCTGCTTGCTTTATCTTGGCGTCCTTCGAGTCCCGCAGCGTCATCACCAGTCTGGCCTTTGTGACCTTAAATTCCTCCACCACTGATGACAGTGGGAGCTGTAGTGCTGATGTCTGGCTGTAGAGCCCGATGTTGGAAAAACTCGGCGGGACTCCAAACCACCTTCGCAGGTAGCTGCTGATGGATCTCTCTAATCCTTCCACTGTTGTCAAAGGAACCTCATATAGCATCAGTGGCCACATGAGTCTCGGCAGCAGTCCATGTTGGAAGATCCATGCTTTGAACTTCCCTGGAAGGCTTGGCCTGTCTATCTTCCTGCTTCTGCATGTTGTTGATGCTGCTTGTATCTTTCAGTGATGCATCGAACCACTTTCCTAAGCACTTGATAGGGTTGTCCATGATTGATGGGATCTCTTGTCCTTGTACCTTCAGCTTGAACTGCTGGGTCAGATGTCCTTTCTTCAGTATCCTGCATCTAGATTTCCTTGCCTTGAATGTCATCCTCGCCCATGAGACTACCTCCTCCAATGCAGAGAGAACCCATCTTGCTTGGACATGCGTGGTGGTAGTCATGGTCATGTCATCCATAAATCCTCAGTTTGATGGTTGGTAGATCCCCGATTCCGTCCTGGGCCCACTGGTTTCCCGTCCTGCCGCCATGATTATTAAGTTCATTCCCATGACGAAAAGAATGACGGATATGGTGCATCCCGTCACTATTCCTTTCTCCAGGTTTTGCCAAGATATTGTAGCCTCACCAACAGTAAAACGCAACTGGATTCCATTGAAGTAGCTACGTACTATTCCCTGTATGTGATCTGGGATAAAGTAGTGTTGTAGGGCCACTTCAATCAGCTGGTGTGGTATTGATCCATATGCATTTGCCAGGTCTAGCCACACTACTGTCAGGTTCCCTCGGCTGGACTTGGCCTCTCTAATTAGCTGGCTTAGCAAACTGGTATGCTCAACACAACCTGAGAAGCCTGGGATACCTCCTTTCTGTACTGACGTATCTATGTATCCATTGGTCGTCATGTATGTTGTCATTCTTCTTGCCAACACTGCAAAGAAAATCTTGCCTTCCACACTCAACAAAGAAATCGTCCTGAATTGCCCAATGTCTTTAGAATCCTTCTCCTTAGGAACAAAACATCCCGCTGCCTTCTGCCAACATGATGGTATCTTTCCCTTCCTCCAAACTTTCCTCAAACTGCCAGTCTCCTCAGCAGTCGTGGACATTTCTTATAAACTTTATAAGGAATTCCACTTGGGCCTGGCGCTGATCCTGTTCTGGCCTTCTTCACGACATCTTGAATCTCTTTCCAGGTTGGTTCCTTGATGTCCAGAGGAAACTCAGGAGGCTCTTAAACTTCTATCCGTAGACATTCACCCAATGGAATATCCCTCTCTTCATCTCCATGCGTTTCTTTCAGGTGCTGCTCAATATCTGCTGTTGAACTTTCCAAACGGCCAAATCTTTCCCCTACCAACAGAGTCTTTGTAAAGGAGTGAGGGTCCTTGATAAAGGATGCCCTCTTCCTTGCTCTTTCCTTCCTTGTTTTCTTTATCTGTTCTGTCTTCCTTAATCTTGTCAAGTTCTCCCTGATGTCGTCTCGCAGCTGATGTAATCCTATCCTCTCTTCATCATTTGCCTTCCTGTACTGTCGGGTCACTACTTTCAGTTCTCTTCTGAGTCGTTGGATGGCATTCACTCTTCTATTCAGATTGCTGGTAATCTTAGGATTTCTCCTCTTTTCTTCTACTCCGAATCTCTCCTTGCTGAAGGTGTAGATTATAGTTCCCATTGCCTCAACTTTTCTGTCTAAGCTTCCGATTAGAGCTGACTCCAGGATGGTCAGCATCCAAACTTCTCCACGCTTCATCGTTGTTCATATTTGGCCACTCTATCTTCTCCCTCCGTGCTGGCTGTGCTCGATGTGCTTGAACACCGTGGTCACGGTTTGTATCTGAGTTGCTGACCTGTGACGAAACCGAAGCGGAGAGGTCCCCAACGCTATGGGATGCCTCCTGGCTGGGGTCCTCCTGCGTCTCACCAGAAATTACTTCTGAGCGCTGCGTCTGTAACTCCACAAGTCTGCACTTCGTCCTTGCACACCTTCCCGCACTGGCATTTAACCTCTGCTGATGCTCCTGTCAGCGTTGTTTGTACCATACGTCTCTGCGTCCGTGTCCGTGTCATTTCCGTTAGATCAGTCCGTGTGAGCCTTTCATCCCCCCCCCCCCCCCCCCCCCCCCCCCCCCCCCCCCCCCCCCCCCCCCCCCCCGCCCCCCCCCTCTGGAAGGCTCTGGGGGTGTCTTTCTTGTTGTTGTGTTGTAGCTGGATGAGTGGTGTCCTCTCACGAGAACTGCACGTTGGGCTGCCAACCCGTAGTGCCCGGATACCAGTCTGTTCCTGGATGTCATCTGTCTATCCAGCGTCACCAATCTTCCTTGGTTGCCATCCAGCCTTTCCTGGAAGTCACTGGTTTCCATGAAGAAGTATGAACCTATACAGTCGGTGGAGTACTGCTCCATTGACATCATCAGCCGGGTCCATCAGTCTCGTAACGTTTAAAAAGAAAACGAAAATTTATCTGTGTGTTTCTATATTAAGAAGACGACACTGGCAAACAAACGTGGGAACTGTATCAAAAAATATTTGTAATAGTCAACAGAATTTAAATGATAAGATTGAACAACTACACTCAGGTGTTATGACAATAAAACTAAACGAACAGCCATACAACAAACATCATAGATGGTGCTCAAGGAATATGCAGGGTATGATCAATTGAAATATAAAGTATAAACAGATGTAATAACCAAAAGTAACAAAGTAAGTAAAACAATAACAAACAATTACAGACCAAAAACAAGCGAAAAACAATGACAATTTGAATGACAATGGTATTGACCGATTCCTTTCCTGACTCTGACAACAATTATGTATAAAATCATCAGTTGTTTGAAGTACAAGAGAAAACAACGGTAGCTGCTTCAGCAGGGACACGCATCGCCAAAGATTTGATAGACATAATATATTTTTGTTAATGCTTAAATCAATGTTCCTTGATAAACAAAAAATGATTATGTCATTGTTTTAAATGTATTTTCAGATATATGGGGATATGATTGACTCAAATACTGATTTCCCTCTGTCGCCCCTAGGCTTCAGAACAGAAATCTTTAGCATCACTGACGAGTTCTAGATGAAGGAAACAATTGTGTGGTTCATGGAGATCGTTAAGAGAGCTGAAATTAGCATCATAGGTATCGTTATTGGAAATTTGGGTATTCGAAGGAGCGGATTGAGGATTCACGATTATTGATGTAGAATAACCTACCACAATGATAATAAGTTTTCCAAAAAGACACAAATTTTATATCGAAATCTTGAATTCTTAATCCATTTCCGGCAATGGATTCATTGTTCGAATTTCCAGCGAATTCACTATTCTCCGATTCCACTCCTACTACTATTCTTCTCATTAAGACGTCTCACCTCCTTGTTGTTCAACAATGCACCTTCCCGTTGTGATATGAGTTGAAAATACGTCGTAATAAATTCCTTTTCTTTAACAGAAAAATTATATATTTTCTTAAACAATGTACTATTCTTATCATTTATCTTAATAGTATCATTATGTTGCATTGCAATGCTACTTGAGAAAAACATGATTACCTCGAAAACAATAAGAATGAACAAAATGGAAAGGAAAATAAGTGAGAACATTTCCTGTTATTCATGTACAATTCTGACGCCTGTAGCAAAACATGGAAGCATATTAATTTCTATACTCTCATATTTCAAAATCCATCGCTAGAACAAAAAATTTGTATTTCTGAAATTTTAACGCCCGACCTTCACTCATCCTGAAAGAAATTTGTGCTCGTACGAAATTTCTAAATGACCTTTTCGATAGTAGTAAACCGTTCAAAATCTGAACAGATTTAACGACTGAAATTTTACAGCCAAATTTTTATATTTCTCAAGTGGAATAAAATAGTATCCATCTATTTATGATGTCTAGACAATTTGGTAAATTCAAGAGTCATTTTGTCACTTAAAATATTTCATCCAAACGCTTCCATTATGGACAAAGTAAACACAAATTCATATTAAAGACTTGAGAAGTAATGAAAATTCATTAAAGGAGAACGGCTGAACGAAATGGATCAAACAACTTATTAACGATAAATAAACATCCATGAACAGTAAACAATAAATTAAAAAACTTTGCAATATGTAGAGTTCATAGCATATGTGAATATCTTAAAGGAAATTTGGGAGGAGGGGGATACTGCTCAGTACCATAAACATGGGAATGCCTATCAATGAGCCCAATTCTGGATGATAATCTCTTTCAGGGAATAATATTTCATCAAATTTCTTAAAGATAAGAGCTCCCAGGTCCTATATATCTGGCAAATCCTATCCCAACAATATGAGGGGAACAGACTGAGAATTCCTTCTATGTCGAGTGTATCTGAATTTATTATTTCGTGTACTATTCTCAGTATCGTTAAATCAGGTTTGCCGTTATTACATTGTGTACGAAGTAGAGCTACGCGATCGAGGATTTTGAAGAATCCAGGGATGTTGTGATCAATCTTGAATGCCCCCTTGTGAAAGACATATCTTCTGTAATTATTTCCTTGCGCTCTTTACTACATTTTGAAATAAAAGAACACCTATATTGTATCGTTATGGGAGTTTACTGGATAAAATTTCACATCAAGAAACAATAGAACAAATATAAAATCGTGAAATCCTAGGAATGATACTAATTCTTCGTTGAATATTATGGCAAGATTATTTTAATGAACTATACAGGAATTGACAGACCCATGGGAACTTCTTTGACTAACGGTGTGTCATTCTTCGCTGACTTAGGTTTACCGAAGACAATACCATCATACATTGTAGGTACCAAAGACCTTGTCAAATCATTTAATGTTTATTTTAATCACAATGTACATGGTGGATATACAGCACATCTGACCTTATTCTCCTTTTACTTCTCTCTTCGTTTTATCGATGTTGAGTGTGAAACGCGACGTTCTCTTTGTTTTATGAAACTTGTTACATCTTGTCTTGAAACAGATGAACTATTCTACACTGATATTTCATCATTATTCTTATCAAAGGAAATGTCTTGCTATTCACATTCAATTTACTTGTAGGAGTTTTGAATTTTTTGAATCCTTGAAGGGTCAGAGTTCGGACCCTTCATGAAAAGTTTCTAAAGCTTCTGGATCCAAATTACGTGTCAGGCTGGACCAGTTACAAGCAGCTGCTTCGGTATGTGCATCTTATAGAAAAGCTACAAGAAACTGGCTTTTTGTGTATAAGGAATGGCAGGGTACTTCCAAGTCGGTCGAGTTCTGTTGTAATTTCTTCACTTAATGAAAAAACCAGCAAGGGTGCATTTTCACAGAAATCTTGCTTCGAATACTGATTGATCTAGGAAATTTAACAATCGATTCTTTCGGAAAATACTTTAAAACCTTATGTCAAATCCTCCCAAATTACTTCCCCTTTTATGGTATTGATTTAGGTATTCCGAAAGCATAAGAGAAAAAGTCCATACCGATCCTCTTTCTGCAAATTCTAGTGTTTGTGATTCTAATGTAAATTTGTCGGATTTCATTTATGAAATGTGCAAATTCTTTAAATGACATTACTATCAGTGAAAATGACATTTTAAATATTTTGTCTAATCCGGATATTGGGAAAGCTGTTGGAACCGTCATTGGATGCTGAAAACTAAAGCGAGAGCACTTTCTTTTCCCTTATCCGTGTTATTTTATCGTTCCAATTATGAATGTCCCTTTCATGTTGCTTGGAGAAAGCTCATGGTTTACCTTAATTTAAGAAAGATTATCCACATCTTGATATGAATAAGACCCATATACTTATCAATTTGTGTTTCTAAAATTATGGAAATGTGCGTTGTTTAACATGACTATAATTATGCAAGGGACAATGATGATTCTATAAATACCTATTTGGGTTTTTTTTCCTCAGGTCATTTGACAGTGATCTATAACATTGCTTCTGCAACTGACAAGGAAGAATATCCATGACTAGTATTTTAGGATATTTCCAAGGCGTTTGACAATGTTTAACACAAAGAATTGTTATTCAAACTTACGCAGTATAATATTCAGGGAAATCTGCTGCCATAGTTATCCAGTTATCTGAGAACCGCCAACAATCTGTCGTTTGTGAAAATGATAGGTCTTCTTTTAACAATATATCTTTTGGCATACCACAAGGATCAGTCCTGGTCCCCATTTTGTTATTGTTTTTCATTATTTTTATCTTATATTAATGATCTCGTCGGCCCTGTAAAAACTGTTACAGTGACTCTTTGTCGATGTCACCTTTCTTATAAAACAAAACTAGAAACATTGATATATATCGTTTACAAGATTGATGCTATTAGGAGCTAACGCAGTTCAATCCTACAACCCTTTGGTATCAAAACCAACCTATACCTGTAACAATGAGACATTTACCTTCACTGATTCTCATTACCATTTTGGTCTTTCTCAACAGCAATTTTAATTGGTTTGATCATGTTGAGAATTTCATAAAAATAGTCTCATGTGAAGTAAATGCTTTAAAACAATTAAAGAGACTCTTAATACTATAAACATGTCTTTTATTACTGTTTTAGTTCTGACGAACTGTGAAACCACATGAAGGAGTCCATTTAGAAACCGCCAGAATTGTGACTTGTTTCTGAACCAGATTATCACCAATGTTTGTTACCCTGTAATAGATGTGATCTTCATCGTGACTATCGTAACCTAGGAGTCTACAACCTGCCAAGATGTAGGTTAGATGTATTACAAATTGCTTAATCCCTTCTACAATAAGCTTGTGGAATATGCTCGACAATTCTGTTAAACAAACTATTACTTCATTATCAGCATTCAATAAATAAAATATCGCCTATGTCCTGGTAATCGATAACTACAGTTTCGTTAACTCAAATCAGACATAACTGTAGTGGTTTTAAAAGAGATCTATTTTGTGTATGTATCCAACCCCTTCATGTCATTGAGATAACGGTAACGAAGATGTGTATCTTCTTTTTTTCATTTGTTTGCAATTTTCAAATTCAAGAACTGATTTGTTAAACTTCTTATCTGACATTGGCATCGAGCCAGTTCCCCATGTCAGTATACTTCTATGGTGAGAACTCGAACTTCCATTCCAAACTAATATTGATAATATTTTGACTTTACGTTCCTGTATCGAATGAGCAAAAAAGGGGTTTCAAACTAGTTAGTAGACAACCTAGGTAACCACAACTTCCCCTTTATTCGTCTTTCCCCTTTTCCGTTTTCTTTCTCTACGATACTTAGAATATCAAGACTTATATTTAGTAATGGTAAATGTTTAAGATTGTGTCATCACGTATTATCTGTAGTTAATGTGCATTGTAATGTTGGGCGAGGGTCCAGTAAGCTGCAAGAACTTAACGATTAAGGGGCAATAACTCCTATGTTCCTTCAAAGTGTTCAGACCCGTTTTGTTATTGCACATGATAATTTTGCGCCATACTTCATCATTTTTAATTTAACTTAACATTTTCATTATCATCTGATAATGCCAAAAGAATTGGTCAGTAAGTTTTACCAACTTATAAGTGACCTCTCCCTTGAAACAGATATACAATTATGAAATAACAATAGTCACATGATTAAACATTAGAATATGAAATATGACGAGATTAGACAATCAATTTATCATGTTTAGTACTACATTTAGCTTAATTAACTATAGATTTTAAATTTTTGAGAAAGAGAGAGAGAGAGAGAGAGAGAGAGAGAGAGAAAAGTGTGTGTGTGTGTGTGTGTGTGTGTGAGGGTGTGTGTGTGTGTTTGCGTGCTGCTTTACAGAGTATGTCAACATTTATCTTTTTAAGATATATTAGTGTGTTCTTTTAAGTCTACGCTTACGTAGCTTGGGACATATTTGACTGCCCCTATGTCACAAAATACTTTGTAGATCACAACCGTTCTTACTAAACTCTCCTCTTCATTAAATCCAGTCTGCCGCCTACTTGTACTATACAGATACAATCGTATGAGTTTTGAATACTCTCGTACTGGACGAAGACTTGGATATAGAACTAGTCATCACGGCCGTTAAATGTTTGAAGTCGTTTATTAATTGAGGTTCTGACAACGTAAATCTGCTGTTATTACATGATAGCTATTCAGTCAATTTAACGTCACAATTATTATTGAATTTCCGTGATTGAAAAGCGGTATGGCGCGTAATAGTGTGATTCGATGTAGACGTATCCAACAATGAAATGGGAAAATGTGTTTTCTATTTCGACAAATCAAGATAGATAATTTCAATCATTTATTTTTATAGATTTATTATTTATCAGTTATTTTGCTGAGTATTTTAAGATATTTTGGATAAGCCTCAGGTTTTTTCATCATTAGTATTGTCAATGTTTGTATTTTGAACAAAATCTATTAAAACAAGGATTTGTCCCGACTTGAAATGCTTCTTTTTGCTGTATCGTTACACGGCCCCACTAATGAGTGCACTTGCTGTCACTCGCAGTAGGGTTACATGGGTGACAACATCAGTATATTTTTATCACCAACCATTAGTGTAACTCACATACACGAAATCACTCCGTTTGCAGTACTCTTAAAAATGCAAAACAAAACTAGAATGTATTACAGGTTGCTGTCTGCCTTTTTCTTGGAAAACATTAACATGTTCCTAGTTGAAGATTACTTTATCTCAACCTCACACGCAGTCCCTATTGCCTGTCAAGCGAGAGTGGAACAAAGGGCAGTAACTCTGCGAGATCAGAATATCTAATTCTCCATGCCGACATTCTGTATCAATACCTCGTTCGAGGCGCAGTCAGAGGGAAATTCTAGCCACTCAATATAATATCAAATCCGATTTCTTATTCATTTGATTTCCGGTTTTAGGTTCGAGAATCTATATATCTTTTTAAGAATACTGTGGTGAATCAATTTCTAATCATTATTCTTTTCGTTAGTGTACTGGATTACTTTGAGATATAGTTAACGATAGATGTTGTAGATCACTTCCGATCCGAATCCTTGATCAAAATTTTTCAGTTGTTAATCTTCAAATTTTAATTGCTATTGTAATAATCAATTGTTCTGTTCAGATGTATTTTTCAAATTCTCTATCTTCTCGCAGTTTACTTTGTTTAACCAAATCCAGGGGTGTCTTAATCATACGACTCTGACCAGATCAGATTATTTCTTCCTATGTTGACTGTATGAATGTGTTAAATCATATAGGACGTAGAGTCAGACGATGAGAAATTAGCACACTAAAGAGATGGCTATAGTTCACATATGTTCAGGAAAACTAAGGGGTTCTCAGTAGGGGTTTTTACTGGCGCGTCCTTCGAAATAATTGACCATATGCACTCATGCAATAAAATGTGATGTTTTTATTCATAAGATGTTATTAACCTGAAATGTGACACTCTGATTTTTATAATAATCATTGAAGGTGGTTATTTTTTATGATTTTGAACATGGATATTTATGCTATAACGGATTCAAATTCGACATGTTATATACCGTATTATTACGGACAAGCAGATGTGTAACAAATATGTAGGCTACAACACTTTCTGCTGCACGGGTCTCCGATAAAATCACTCATCCATGACTGACCCCATTCTACCCGTGTGCTCACATGCCTTCGACTCGGTAAGTGCTAAAGGGACGTAATCCATGGTATCCCGTAGAAATAAATACAGTTGCAAATGAACAATTTAGCTTCAAAATATCACAATATTTCATCTTTTTCGTGAAAATAGTGATACTTAATTTGTTATTTTAAATATTAATACTTCTCGACCATCGGTTTTAGTCATGACATTGAATTTTAAGTGAAACTGTGAACCATTTATGCAAATGAGTAGGTACCCCACACAGATGAAAGTTATCGAACCGATATGAAAAATACACACAAGGATGGTTGGTGCAAGTGTCTCCGTTCCAAAACAAGCCCCTCAAACTTCGCTATGTCCTTATATGAAATGTTAGCTATAGGAGACATAACTGTTTCGTCATTATTCCTCTCCTCAGTGATATTAAGAGGCTAGATTTTTGGAAACCATGAGGCGACTAAGGCAAACCTGAAGTGACGACAGACGATTGTTCCTTGTGTTAAATTTCTCGTGTAAATATTATTAACATAAATAATGAGTTTCAGACACGAACAGAGTAAAACTTTCTTATTTGAGAGAAAAATTGACATTTCGAACTCGACAATTAATAGGTCTAGAATCAATAACGTAACGTTAGCACAGTGGTAAGACCCCTGCTCTCAACTGCAAAGTTCTTGGATCAAACGTTCCTGTCGGATTTTTCTTTTATAGAAGGTATTTTCGTAATTTTTTTCGAAAGGAAACATCTAAGTATGAAACAATTAAATCGTCGGTTGTTTGAGATGTGAATTAAAGTGTAGATATTAATCTAATCATTCTTTCATCGTCTCTAATCACAAAAACGTTACACACACACACACACACTCTCTCTCTCTCTCTCTCTCTCTCTCTCTCTCTCTCTCTCTCTCTCTCTCTCTCTCTCTCTCTCTCTCTCTCTCTCTCTCTCTCTCTCTCTCTCTCTCTCTCTCTCTCTCTCTCTCTCTCTCTCTCTCTCTCTCTCTCTCTCTCTCTCTCTCTCTCTCTCTCTCTCTCTCTCTCTCTTGCGTTTGTATGAACAGAAATCGTAAATATAGGAAAGCTGTGAGGTAAGGGATTATCCTTAAATTTACTATCTAATATATAATTGTAGCATGTTAATATATAAATAAATTATTTACCTGTATGTTTGTTATCTGGTCAGTTATAAATGTTTGTTTGTAATAATGCGGGAGAGGGCTTTTACATAATTTCAATAACTTGTGTCCAATCCCTTTGTTTCAATTAAATATATTTAAAGGGCGATCATAACGTAAATTTACGTAAGATTTTAAGACAGTGATGTAAAGGTTAGAATGTTTGTATACCGAAGGCCCGTTATTCCGGAAAAAAAACCCTGTTACACCGAAGACTGTGTACATTGCATACATGAAGATTGTAGATCAACAACCTTCGAAATGAAACACTTTTCAATGTATCGACAGTATTGATCATAACTATTTATTAAAACTCGTGATGCAAATCCTTGTAAATCAATAAACACATACTAGATTATTTTATTAAAAAATTATCATTCGTATATCATGATTATTTATGGATTTAGCTAAACTCATCAACACTTCTGGGCCAGTGACTTACAATGAACCTGCAATATTCACACCTGAAGGCACTGGCCGATGTCCATCCCGGTCAGCGTCCACTGCGGACTCGCACCACTTATCAATGACCAGTTAATATTAAGTGTCTGTAATTGACCGTGATACTAACCTCGGGCGCATACGTGTAGTCGACAATGGTCATTCTTAATTCTATCTTTTTTATCAATCGCTCTCATTGTTACTGTTCTTTGTTATTTTTTCCATCTATTGAATGAACTTTTCACCCTATCATGTTATAATTAGATCGGCCGTTTTCTTAGCATCGATTATTCTATTTTGGTTTGTAGGGGATGACAACGTTACCCTTTATTGTTTACTGGCATCCCTAGATATTCACACTTGGCATCGTTAGTCAATTGATACGGAACATACGATTTATACTGAATAGGGTGAAAAGGTCAACGTTGATCTTGACCAGATGTTTTTAAAACACTATAGATTTGTGTTGTAGTCGTATAGAAAATCTGACCAGTGTTCAAAATTAATGTATATATATATATCGATATATCTTTATCTAAGAAATCTCTGGGGTTTAAGAATGAAAAATGTTCAAAAATAAAAAAAAAAAGGAAAACAAATGATGGCCGGGAGTCTTTTCAGAGATATATAAATAATTTCACCTTGCCCAGAAGTCTTGTAACATGTGTGCTTGACCGCTCATGACTAGGCATGTACGGTCATGGGATGTGAAATGCGTCTCTAGGCCAGACGGTAGGGCCGTGGGCGATTACGAAGGTCATCTAAGGTCAAGGTCACGCAATGTGAGATATGCTAATACATACACATATATATAGTTTCATGCTAATTTCCTTTCTTCCCTGTATGCTGTTTCTTTCTATGCTTAATTTTCCACGTATGATGACATCCTGGACACCTGTTCTCGTATGATATTGGCTGTTGCGAGGAACGTTATACGAGCATAAATTAATTTTTTTTCGTGATCGATACAAATTTTGATGATGAAAATTATATTCACTGAATATTAAGCACTGACATGGTAGTAAAAAGTTATGAATTAATCGATTTACAAATTATAAATGTAGAAAAAAAAACACAAAAATGTCTTAAATGTCAAATGATGATAGACGATGCTCTTATTACTTTTAACACCTAAATGTAATCCAGGTATTGCCCTGAGGTTTCGGCTGTGTACTTCTTTTGTGTTTGGTTGTGCCAGCCAGAAAACGATTGTGATGTCATATTAGAGACAATTGATTACGTCATTAATTGGTGCCGACCCAGACGGCCTCCGTATGATTTCGTCCCCCATCTTTTTATTTCAGAACTTGCTAAAATGTTAATTTTCTGTGTTTTATTATACAAGCATCTATACAATTTCTTTCATTTATTAACAGATTGTATGAAACCCGTTTTGAAGTTTTCATTTTTGCTCAGTTTTCATGACTTGTTTCATAAAATATCGACTGACAAAATTTTTGAGATCCTTTGTGATCAACTAAATCAGCGTGCCGTATGAATCTACTACATATATCAACGTGACGTAATTCAAAAGATGTCATTACGACGTCATGAAAATACAGGATACTAATTGGTTTTTTCACCACAATCATTTAACAACATCAATAATAAACATCTTGGAGCCACATTCGCTTCGCTTTTTAATCTTGTAGGGTGAGAAGGTAATCAAGGAGCTCTTTATGTTTTGAAGGTACATTTTTATGATAGATAACAATAGAGTATTCTCCATCGATGGCGTCGATGATGTCTGCAGGGTCAAGGCATTCATCTGATGTACTCTACAACCTATGCACTCGTTTTTTGGTAACCTTTGATTTTTGATTCGCCCTCACTCGTTTCCAGTTGATCTCCATTAGATCACATAACGTTACTACCCTCCTACACAGTCGTCGCTGTAATCTCCAGCATCATGCATTCATTGGATATGTTTGTCTGTGCCAGTGCGCGGCGACGGTGAGCTATGAAAATCGGTCAGCCATATTTTTAGTGGATACACACACACATCATAACTCACCCACACTCTCAAACGTACAAGTGTACGTGCGCACTTGAAATAACGCTAGCCTACTGCCGGTACATGTACAATCTGGCTGACCCTGTCGGCCCTTACCCCCTCCCACTTCACCAATGGTCAGATCGATAGGCTGACCTCTCCACTGAGCGGTCAATTCTCATCCAACGATAAGAAACATGAATAGGCTTAGACACATGTATTTGACTGTATCGTGAAATATACCCCCTTCCTCTGTCCATTTGAATATTTTTTAAAAGCACCACCAATTCCAAATCCAGGGGTGATAAGAAAATGAAGTAAATATTCAAATGAAAATAAATCCTTGCAACTCGATGTGTTAACGATGGTATTTGCTATACTTAATAACAAAACAAAATAAAATACAAAAAACGCAGCTAAATCAAAATGCGCAGCTTAAAAATTCTTTAGAAATGACATAGCTGATCGGAGTAAGAGATTTCAAAATATGGGGAAAACAGAAAGACTCTGAAAAAATATTTTTAAATTGGTTCATAGCTTGAATTTGATGGAAAAAATGATTTAAAAGCATATCTATATTACCGTATGATGTACCATTAAAACACATTGTATCTGTTACATATAAGAAAAAACTGTACATTGTGTATTTGTACCGTAAGGATTAATTTTTGTGTACCTACAATGTACATAATATGAAAAATTCTAGTTCCTCACCGTAAGATGTGTATCATTATCTCGCTGTTTAGCACTAAGCCTATTTTGTTAACATTACGCTTAGCTTGTCTCATTCATGTGTTTGTTTATTGATCGTGTGTGAGTATATATCACTTGGAAATATAGAATAAAATTCGTCAGAAAAAATAATGACTCCATTTTCTTAGTGGTTTTTTATGGTTTATGTTTCCTGTCGAAAATTATATCTTCAAGACCAATCACGATGGTGTGAATATTATTCAGAGACAAGATTTTTTTTTACATTCTTCTAAATGGGCGTATCTCATTCGCCATGTCTGACAAAAACGCATTGGGATAATTTCAGTACACAGATCACTAGCTGGTACACACATTTATATCGTCTAGGCAGGTGTGCTATACACACATATGTGCACGTCGGTGGTGATGAGCCGAAGAGGACATGCTGCATAAATACGTTCATCTGAATTTATATATATATATATATATATGTGTGTGTGTATACGGGCCGCGTGCAGTGAAAACAAGGACAAGGTCATATAGCCGCGTACTAAAGAGGATATAGTATGCGCGGAAATCCATTACAATGATTTTTGTCGACAACCCGAGTTCATGACCGGGAGATGAACCCAACACGGCGAAACCAACATTGTTCATGCACATGCGTAGACAGGCTACGGTCGTATTCATCGGTGTCAGGGAAAATCTAACTGTTCTCTGTTAAATGGTGGATGAACGGCCAAATAATAACATCTGAGTATAGCAGAAGTCAACAATTCTTAAACGGTAAGTCTCTTTGTGGTTTGTTGGGATTTTTACGTAGATATTATATAAGCGCATTATGTTGAGGTATTAACTTTTTCAATTTTCAAGTTCACGGTAGTCTATAACTTTAAAATGGATAAAATTATCAGAGTATGTTTTATAACAATGGTGAAAAAATCGAGACTCTATTTCTCTTTTGATGATACTGTCAGTCAATGTTTTTTCTTCAGAGGTAAGACATACACTCGCTGACGTCTATTGAAAGTAGAATTCTAAAAATAGAGAAATAATATTGATACAGGATTATAACTTAAATATGAACACCTGCAGTGTAATGATAGATAGACGTTTTTGGTTCTATATGTTTATCCTTTAAAACTCAGTTTAAACCATATTTTATATAACTGTCAAAATTATACCTATACTTCGTAAGTGTTATACCAAGAAAAATAGGCTGGCTGCATAAACAGACGATATGATTCAAATTATTGGTTGATTGTTGGAAAATACATGTTGATTGACCCATTCATATTCATCGTTTAAAGGTTAATTTCTTATTTCTGACATTTAGAAGTATTACATTACACATTTCGTAGTTTTGATCAATTTATGCTTTTATGAGATAATGGAATTAACATGATATATAGATTCGTTTAATTGGTTATCAATAATATCGATAAATCAATAATTGATTGATTATTGATTACTGATAATTGTTTTTTCTTGGTGGAAGAATATTGATCTGTATCGATTATTGATTTATTGGCTATGGTAATAGAGTTACCATTTATTGGTCAATTGACCTGTTAAATCATCGCCATGCCCAGTGCAGAAGGGTCTTTTGGGGTCACATGGCCATTTGCGGAAATCGTGTCGGGGCCTGTGTATTAGGTGTTAGGTCGCACCTCTGTTTGTAGCCTTGCACAAGACCAACACATTCATGTTTCCAAGGTATGAATGGTCCCAGGGAATGTCAATCATTTTGAAAAACTTTCCGATCTAAATGAAATACATGTTAACTCCGTCGCACTGAAAATTTCATCTGTGATATAATGATTATTATAATTTTAGACTTGCTGTCTTTATAAGGATCTTGTTTAGTATTGGATTTTATGAAACGATGTAAGAAGATTATATTTTACTTTTGCGAGCCTGAGCGAGAAAACATTTTAGCTTCAGAGATGAATTTCATAAAACATTGTATGAAACTAAAACAAATCTAAGATTCTTGGAAGTTTAGAATAAAAAGGATGAAAGACAATATCACACGGGGGCAAAAATATTGTATCTCCATTGTCAGTACATGACGTAATGTCATTGTCCTTATTTTTGACATAAAAGCAGATTTCTGACGGGCGTAGCCAATGAAAAATCCCCCACAATATATTACACTAGTGACATATATAATAAGATAGTAAAGGATTAAATTTCTGGACGACATGAGGAATGGATTATGTGATAAACGTGATTTTTCCCATTTGTAGCTGCGATAGCGTATGAAATGACCAGACATTGCTAGCCACGGCTACAGGTGTACATCGGTGTGTTCGTCTGGGGAGCTGGTGTATTGAGATAAGGAACAAGTAGTTAAAGCCCCAATATACGTAAAAATCGCTATAAAAAACAAACTTTATCTTATTTTCCCCGTAATATATGTAACAAAACAAATACTTTCCTGTAATTATAGAAAATAAAACTGACTGTTTTCAATTTAAATAAAAATTGAAAAAATCGGAAAATAAACAATGTGGGACACACAATAATTCCTACATTACCGATCGTAGCGATGACGTTGCGCATGCGCATATTCCGCGTGTGTAAACATGGCAGACACAGTATAGACGTTCACCAGTCGCTTCCTTTTTTCCAATCATACATCAGGCCAATTCTGAATTTTTACGTTATAATTGTGCGTCGTATCGTTTCTAAACTAATTATTCCTTCTAATAATTTCCCAAAACTGAATGTTTATCACAGGAATATCTGAAGTTTACGACAAGACTTCGCAAACAATGTTTGTAAACAAAAACTTACCGTAGACATATCTGCATGTGCTTCCTCTATAAGTAGAAACCTCAAGATCAGGTCATGAACATTATCGACGTGGTTCGGCAACAATCGTAATTTCGTTGGCGGCGTGTTTAAAATGGAGGTGTGTTTACAAATAGCGAGTTTCAAATGCTCATATATCAACACTTTATGCATAAAGTAATGGTAACTATTGTTTGAATGACTTAATTTTAACTACATCTTAGAGAATATCTCAATAATTATGTGTGCTTCTACACTAAATTTTTGGTGAATGTTGCGTATATTGGGGCTTTAAGGGAGCGACCTTAGGTCGAGTATAGGCCAGGGGTTAGGGATGGGATAGTTTTTAACGAAAGTTTCTTAGTCTGTGCTGGAAATGTCCGTCGAGTACCACATGAAAATAGTTTGGGGGACACGTCATTCATAACTCGGGTTAAAGATCTGAAGCTTATATAAACTGTCTGTTTATTCACACTTTTGCAGTTAAGTTAAGTTGTTAATATTAAAAATGAATATAACATAGGGTTGTCGGCAGTATCAAATATAATATAAACAGTATTTGTAACTAAACTTCAGGCTATTCAGACAGGAAATGGCGCAACAATGTGGCTGTCCCATTTTGATTATGATCAATATCTAACTTTCAAAAATCTTAATAACGTAAATATTGAAAAGGATGTTCTGGGAGTTGATTGACACGCACTTATTGAGGTAAAAAAGGTAAACGTCGATTGGTTAATTCCAAATTAAGTAATTTCGTATTATAGGGTTTATTGATGATTAATCGATTGATTGAATTCATTGATTGATTCACTACAGTTGAAATTCTTTTTATTATTTCTTTTTTATTTTATTTTTACTAAATATGTTCTGAAACGTTGACTTTTTTGTATATTCACCAGTGAATTAAGAACGACAACTCTTGGAATGTTTTACTCGCCGTGTTTTCCATCATTGTGATAGCTCTGTGGATATGTCATGTGAAATCAATATCAAGAATGTTGACAAATTGACTTTTATGAAATTGTTTACTTCCATTTTATTGCAAAGTAATCTGACTACGTTCTCAAGAAAATACTTTAAACTCCCACGTTTAACTCGTCAAAATACTCAACGGAAATTTAAGTCATGAGATGGTGTCTTTTCGTGTGGTGAGTGTATGCCAGTATCTTACGTAAGATTACACTATTTATCAATCAAATGTGGATTTTGCCCTTCACCAGGGTGTGAACGCCCGTTATATTTGTTATCGAGTTCACACCTATCAACACCGTCTCCTAGGTTATAGCGGTTATCAAATTTACAATCAATAAAGCAGAGAAAGAACAGAAACAATTCAAACAGGCCTCGTTAAAGAGATACGATAGGTTATGTGGAGAAAAGGCTAGGGCTTGACTTAATACTCTTCCACATGTATAAGATAACCTTGAATGATATTTCAATCACAAACATAAAGTTTTTTTGTTTTCCCGGATAACGTGATGGCGTCATATGTCGCTATTAGAATATACAGACGTAGAAGCGTCAAGGTGACACGGGAAGAATTGTTGAATCCAGTAGAACGAAGACAAAATATAGAAGGCAGCAAATTTACATACATGTCTGTATAGCTGTGTCGTTTTTTGTTTCTAATCAATTTAAATACAAGATTTGTATGAATTCGTGAGATTGATTATCTTTCTGAGCAATTCCAGCTGATATAAATTGCTAATGCTTTGAATTATGTTATTATTTTTGGTCACAGACTTCACAAGATCACAGAACCCATACTCATTTGGGTCCGTATTATAGTTAACTGACGATAACTGCTTCTTAAAAATCAAATAATTTCGTTTCTCCAAAACTATATCTTCCTCATATGTAGTACAAACATAACAAATGACTTGGATTTCGGAGATGTACAATGTACAGGTATATTGGCTGACTTTTAATATTTTCATAAACGATGTTTTTGCCTTTTTTAAAGACAATATTAGTTTATCTAATTATGTTGATGTTAATACGCTCTCAAAGAAATATGATATTTTTTCATTTAGAATTCGATCTCTGAAGGCTTAGAAATAATGTATGTTAACAGTGTGGTATTATAAGGTATTGATATAGCTATTTCTCTTGGATTAGATGTACATTGCAGAAATACTTTTAGGAAACATTACAAGTCTTCAGTCTTTCATTCTGTCTAATTTCAAATAATGTTTCCTTACCTGACATTTTTGTGCTAATGGAAAAAAAACGAAGAAAATGGAAAAGTGCAAGAGCGAGCACTTTGTATTATAGAAAATGATCTGTTTCCGCTATCTTTGATATTGTAAAAAGGTGTAAGCTTGACTTTTAAACGTTCCAAAGATATGGCCATTGAGGTTTTTAATGTTTGAAATTGTGCTTCACAATTTGATTTACAAAATCGTGTTGAAAGGAATTGTTTTTTAAGACAAGATACACTGTAACCCGGTTGAAATTCAAATTGATGAACACCTCCAAATATTGAAAGGGATCGCTTCATTTTTCGTCTTCCCATGTTCAGAAAAACGTATCAAATGATCCTAGGCTAGTTGAACATTTTGCATTTATCCGTCCGCTGCTCCATGCCTGTAACAGCTAGGTCTGATCGGGTGTAATTGGGCAGGATTATTTGTACACAGCCTACCGTGTGAGTTGTCTCCCTTCGGAATCAACTATGCAAATTAGTGCAACATATAGGAACATGTCATTTGTTAAAGTTTGCTTTATAAGCCGTGATATGTGGACATTAAACTCCTATAGTGTTTTTACTACAATTGTGTGCTATGCAGGTGTTCGTTATCAAATTTCTATCTGAAGATTTGTGTTTTGTTTAATTTAGTTTAAACAATATTCTATTCATTAATGAAATATAAGAACACACAAACATACAGAGGTTAAAAGGAAACTGACAGTAAACTAATGTTAGTCTCCTCCCATAACTAAGATGGATGTGTTTTCATGACTTATGTAAATTCCTGCTTTAGTTATTTAGTTTTTCCTCTATGTCATAATTTTCAGAAAACACTGAATCATTCATATATATGTTTAATCAAAAGTAAAACAATTAATGAATTCCCAGGGCGCACTTTGATTTGGGAGTCATCACCATGTCCTACATTAATATAGATTTGTACCTGAAGTTCAGAAAGGTTGTACAGCACAGGCTTTTATTGTGCAAGTAACGTTATATATTTCTACAACAAATGAAGATATGGAACATGTCCTTATGGTCGGTGACGTATCTTTTGCATTTATGTAAATGTCACATGTCATTTACACAGACACTGACAGCCAAACTTGTACGAGGATCTTAAACTTCTTACACCTAAAATCTTGATCGTTGTAAAGCGTCCAACACTGTGTGTTTCATAAACATGTCCAGTATTCTTTATAAGATTAATGGGGGGGGGTTGTTATTATTACAACTACTGTAATCAAATTCAACGTAACAAATTGCTTGAGTAACTTTTTACATTTTTTTTTCAAATCTGTGGCCAAATTGAACGTAAAAATTGTTTGTGTGCAATTTTTCCTTTTTTTCAAACTTGAGGTCAAAATTCAACGTAATAAATTGATTGGGTATATCTTCACTTTTAATGTTAACATACATGTAGATACAACGTGTAGCTTCAGTTATACGTTAGTTATATGTTTGAATCACTGATCGCTATTTCGGAACATTTTCATCGTGTTGGTATTTACATAAGATTAAAAGTTCTACGGACACGACTGATAGAAGATTTGAGTGTGACTTTTTGACGACTACACCGTCACCTTCATCAGACATATATGACCAGTGTGAAGCGTACTAGCACTGACGTATATATGTGCCGGTTTATAGCCATAAACAGGTCAACGCTTAATTGATCATTTTCAGTACATTATGGTTAATTTCAAGGGTTGTCTGGCTCCCAGGGATCTAAGACTAAAATTGACTGAAACTTTACAATTTTCTCCTTCAGTCTATTGATGATTAAATCAAATATTCCTCACGTATATCGAAATATAACTCTCGTCACACAATTAAAAAGCACTTTCTACGTTTCTGTTACATATATCATGACGTTTCAGTTATCTTAAGTTAACATGATTATTTTTGTGATATTTCACAACAAAAGTTGTAATAGAACTCGTGTACATATCGTTTAAATTCTTGCGTGAATCAATCGCTTGTTTTAAACTTTAGTCACTATCGCATTCATTAAATTATATTTATTCATTTCAACATCAAACAATCCGAATTTGGAATACATGATTGAGAGAACAAACCATTTTCTGTCAGATATTTTACATATTTGGACGGTCCCGGTTCAAGGAAAAATTTGAATTGCAAAGATATTAAAATCATTATGGCTAATGATATATATTTCGAAAGGAAAATATCTTTTTTTTCATATCAAA
The DNA here is from genome assembly GCF_031769215.1 of Ylistrum balloti. Lineage (NCBI taxonomy): Eukaryota > Metazoa > Mollusca > Bivalvia > Pectinida > Pectinidae > Ylistrum > Ylistrum balloti. The sequence continues at coordinate 576,110 of NW_026782325.1, read as the reverse complement.
TAGAAAGTATCTGCCTTAGGTATTTTAAAATCCGCTTTATTAATCATAAACACCGGTCTATCGTCTGATAACAAGGGGTGATGTAGAGTTCAAGTGAGGACGGTACAGTTGTATATTTAAATCTATTTGTTCGTTCATTTTATACTAACTGTAACTTTCGCCCGGTCAAATTGACGACGCGACTGTCATAAATAATATAGATGTATATAAATCTAATGTGTATATTTTGCATATACTTTACATAAAAACACAGCTGATGGATTGCTATTTTGAGATATGAAGTGCTGCCGCGAGTCATTTGTCGACTTACAGCTCCTGAAAGAATTAAAACAGCGGTGAAATCCATCAAATATTGATGTTAATATTTCCAATGCTGCAATATCGTGTTTTATTTCACATGAGACCGATCTTTGATGACGTATGATTGATATGACTTAATTGTTTTATTTCATCATTTTTTCGAAATTTTTCGAGTATTCCATGTATGGAAAGTTTACGGTTTTCTTGATATTTGAAATACGTACATCTGCGCTGGTTTGGTCAAGACTCGCTGATAGAGGACCAGGAAATGAATGGTGCTAACCCTGGGAGCCAAGTACAGCAGGATGTGGATAATTAGCCATACGACATTCCGTCTTTTTCAGTGATGTTAGTAAGTCGCCCACTGCACGTGCATTACATGCCATGCGTGCATGCGAACCCCTCTTACTCACTTGACCTCGCCATGATCCGTAAAACACTACGTTACGAGCAGGGAAGTCGTTCGTGTCTGTAGCCGTGCAAAGAGTGTACTCAAGCACTGTTGCGTCATTTTGATGACGTACGTTTAGTTTGACCTATGATAGGTACCAGAGATCGCATTCGGAATGTCTCTAAAGAATACAGTTATGATTTTAAAGATGAAATTATAACAAAACGAGCCATTCCAGTTGTAAAATGTTGTGTACTTCTGTGTTGTTTTGACGTCCGTCTTAAGATACACGTTTTTTTTTAAATACCCATGAAATTACTTCCAGAGTCAGTATTACACGTGCACAAACAAGTGCACAAAAGTGATTCAAGTTCACATTTCTTTTTTTAATTTTCAGACGACAGAATGTGAAGTCGTCATACATTTCTTAATGATTCTATTCAATATATAAGTCAACGAAATGCGATTTCTTGATAATAATCTTATATTTGACACACACATTCTGTAATGCAATAACTGCAGTTACTCCGGAGTGGAGAGTCTACACTGTCCTTCCTGATTAGATGGTAAAACTTCTAATCACGGAGGTTCTCCCAACACGTTTACTTTTTATACTGTAATTAAACGTATTTCAAAATGACTGTCGTTTACTAATTAAAAGAAAGATACTAGAGTTTAAGAAGTAATTTTACCGTTAATGGTTAAACAATAAGGAAAAACAATTTTGGTGATTTTCAAAATACCTTGATTTTTAACTTAACAATTAGTGAAATAATTGGAATTGTGAACTTCTGTACTGTTCTGTAAACTCCTCTCACATCAAACATCTTGATTCTGATCCAAGGTCGAAGTCATTAATTAACTGTTCTCTTTATTCTGCATGTGACGTGGTAACCATTTTTATGACGTCACGCGGATTTTTTAACGCATGGGTGTGGAGGGTACACGTCAAGTCACAAAACCAAGACGGGAGATAAAGTTCGGGTTATGTTATTCACTGTACTCGTATGATGATAGTAGTTGCACTTAATGACAGGGCGAAAATTTATCTGATATTTTTTTTAAACCTGAAACATCAGTTCAAACACGATGTTTACATAGACAGGCTCTGTCATGTAGTTTATTGAGGATCCATTTGGAGGTAACAAATAAACGTACAACCTTAATATAAATTATTAATATGTGACATTTTGAAAATACAAATAGCATCGGTATAAAAACGGCACTAAATCTGTTTCTCAACGCTGTAAATTTACTTTTTATTGAAAAATACCCCAACAGCTTTTCGGGCTGTAATGGAAGTTACCGCAGAACCATCTGTTGTCGGAGGATTGTTTCCTTTGAATTCGTCGCCCCCCCCCCCCCCTCTATGACATCAGCTTCCATTGAACTGCCAGCACTCCCTATGAATTTGATCAACGAATACATAATTAATCTTTAACAGTGGAGAGTGCGGTTTGCCTCATATTAGCCATGCCTACAACTGATAAAACAGTTTATGTCGGTGCGTCATGATCAATTAAATGCTTAGTATACGAACTCCCGTTTCAAGTGTTTGTAAGACCGGGGTCACTCTGAGGACACGACATAAAGCCAGCCTTTATTATTGCAGGCCGAGATTCAAACTCGCTTTAATCGTGCTAGCAGCAGAGCGTGGATTCGCCTGCAGTTTTTCTTCGATGACCGAAAATCGATATGGTTATTAAAAACTGTTGTTTGTCACAAATGCTTGTGGTTGAAATTATATATGGTTAGCATGAGCAGTTGCACCTTTCGTTATACAAATAGATGTTATACACATTTAGTATGTAAATATGTGTGTATATATATAAACATCTGTAAACTTAATCTTTTATTGGAAGTTTAGTTTACGTAACGTTATTTCTGCTCTTAATTAGTTACGTAACACTGATATTTAAGGTTTTAAAATGAAATTTTCAAAGATCATGAGTGGAGTAAAATTTCGATATAATAACAAATCTTTTCAAAGAGTGTGAAAATAAGGATAAAGGACGTGCAGATAGTGAAAGCATACTCAGCTTAATGCAGTAGGAACAAAAATACTGTTATTTTAGACGTATTCACATGCAACGAAGATTTTCAAATCCATTTTTAGATATGTGTAAAAAGGTGTAGAGCACTAACTGAAATAGGATATTTTTCCGGGCAAGGTACGGACATTCCTTAGGCACCTCTGTACCTTCCAAGCTTACTACAAAATTGCTTTGTTTTGAATAATTTACCATTGAATACAGAGGTCAGGGAGTGGTCAGTTGTGACGTAGTATGATATGATAATCAGATTTAATAGCTAGTTTACCTTGGGTATACATCCGATCAGATGAATTGGCACAAAGCAAGCACACGCGGACATGAGTTATTAAAATGAACGAAAAACTTGTTACTGAAATAAATGGATTTTAGATTGTGGTAAATAAGACATGCAACAGAGGGTGATATATTTGATGTTTAATTTTATACCCAGGTATGTTAAAATCGTACACTTACCCCATACACATTAAGTTTATAAATGAATCAATAGACAAATCAATCGCATGTGACAAAATGCGATAGTGAAGGGATCGTTGTAAATGAGGTAAATGGTAGTACATTGTCATGTTTTTGATGGAAGGGTTGTCGGAGATAAACGGTTTTTGAGAACGAGGTAAATAATGTTATCTAATAGTTGTCGGAAATGAGGTTAGTTATAGGTATGGATGAGATTATTGAAGTTGAGGTGAATGACGTGGAGTTTAATGGAGAAATTGTTCGGAAGAATCAAATGATGTGATGTGTTGATAAAGGACTTGTTGAGGATGAGGTGATGATAGTTGGTGTTGATAAAGCAATTGTTGGGGACAAGGTAAACATTTAACGGTTGGTGGTGAGACATATAATGCGATTTGTTGATGGAAGGGTTATTGGAAATGAGGTAATTGACGTAACTTGTTCATAAAAAGTTACATGAAGTGTATTGGTGATGAAGTTATTGATATAGCGCATTGATGAAGGAGTTGTTGGATATGAGGTAGATGATATGTGTTGATGAAGGGGTTGTTGGATATGAGGTAGATATGTGTTGATGAAGGGGTTGTTGGATATGAGGTAGATGATGTGATGTGTTGATGAAGGGGTTGTTGGAGATGAGGTAGAAGATGTGATGTGTAGATGAAGGGGTTGTTGGATATGAGGTAGATGATATGTGTTGATGAAGGGGTTGTTGGATATGAGGTAGAAGATGTGATGTGTTGATGATGGGGTTGTTTGATATGAGATAGATGATGTGATGTGTTGATGGAGGGGTTGTTGGAGATGAGGTAGATGATGTGATGTGTTGATGAAGGGGTTGTTGGAGATGAGGTAGATGATGCGATGTGTTGATGGATGGGATTGTTGGAGATGAGGTAGATGATGTGATGTGTTGATGGAGGGATTGTTGGAGATGAGGTAGATGATGTGATGTGTTGATGAAGGGGTTGTTGGAGATGAGGTAGATGAGGATGTGTTGATGATGATGTGATGTGTAGATGAAGGGGATGATGGAGATGAAGATGTTATTGGAGATGAGGTAGAAGATGTGATGTGTTGATGAAGAGCTTGTATGAGATGAGGTAGATGCTATGATGTGTTGATGAAGTGATGAAGGGGTTGTTGGAGATGAGGTAGAAGATGTGATATGTTGATGAAGAGGTAGTTGAAGATGAGGTAGAAGATGTGATATGTTGATGAAGTGATGAAGGAGTTGTTGGAGATGAGGTAGAAGATGTGATGTGTAGATGAAGGGGTTGTTGGAGATGAGGTAGAAGATGTGATGTGTAGATGAAGGGGTTGTTGGAGATGAGGTAGATGATGTGATGTGTTGATGAAGGTGTTGTTGGAGATGAGGTAGAAGATGTGATATGTTGATGAAGTGATGAAGGAGTTGTTGGAGATGAGGTAGAAGATGTGATGTGTAGATGAAGGGGTTGTTATAGATGAGGTAGAAGATGTGATTTATTGATGAAGGGGTTGTTGAAGATGTGATCGATGAGTTTCGGTAATGAAGGGCCTTGCCATAGGGGATGAAAATGATGAATTGATTGACAATAAAGCTGTAGTAGAAATGAAGAAAAGGTAATCTGTTGTCGATAAAGGGGTTTGCTTGTATTGAGACCAACAGATATGGATTGATGACGACGGGGTTGCTAGAAAGTCATTGTCGATGACGATGTGGATAAGTAATTGAGTAACATGATGGGTTACTGGAGCTAGAGCAAAAACAGCCAGTGAGAAATGGAACTTTGATGTACCCCGGTAACATAAACTCGCAGTCGTGAAATCATATACAGCTTGTTTTGTTTGCTCAGTTCTCACACTAAAAGAGTTCATCCGATGGTCAGAGCCTTTTTTTAAACATGTCGATGTGATTCACCAAATTTGTTTATAGGGCTTGTGTGATTCAGTTATCACGTGAGCGTAGGCGGTAAGCTATGTGAAATTTCCGAATATTTCTATTTATCCATCTTTCATAGAAGAAAATCATCGATCACTACATTGCTGTTACAGTGTAAACAGAATGTGTAGTAAAAGAGTTTGTATGGTACAGCATTTAAAAAGAAATTTGAAAAACAAAATGTTCATTTTTTTCTTTTGTGAATTTCTTTGTGATTAATTGGTTATGCTACAATGTTTTAGATCATTAGATTTATACATATCTTATTTGTAACAAAAACACAGCGAAATTGGGCACAAGATTTCCGACTGATAATTAAACCATTTTCCCAAAAGGTTGGACAAAATATGTATTGACAAGACAAGACGACAGGTTCAAATACAATGATAACATGTCGGTATATATTGTGATTTCATGCGCATCTGTTTCTCCAAAGTGTTAGTGCCAATACTGTGTTCTATACCATCGTGATAAGAAATCATGCCAAAAATGAATAGACTTCCTTTGTAACAAATTTTCATGATATATATAAACAATAATGTTGCAATCCTTTTAGTTTTTGAAACCTCCTAATACACATACATTCGAATATCTGATCGTAGGGTTGGCAGGGAACTCGAATTTCGATATTTTACTTTCTTCATCTCTAAAAGCAATTCTTCTGTAAAAAAAATCAATATTTGACCTAGTTAACTACTTGACAATGAACAGCTGAAAAGGCTGCCGACTTCAGCATCGCCTAAAAGATACTGTTCTAGACGGATCTACAGTATATAGACGAATTCCATTTCCTTCGAGAGGTATTGTCAAAGCGAGGTAAATAATAATGCCAGGCGTTGTTGAGGATGGTTTATAAAACCCACCAGCTCTTATACTCCTCATATTTCTTATACACAACGTGCCATGAACGACATCTCACCATCAGACGTCGCCATTCTTATATAATTTTCAAATACCTCTTTTAAGTAATGGCAAACGAGAGCCTGGCAATTTTCATATCTTTTTGTAACATGATGCACTTTTCTATGTTACATAAATTTTGGAAGAGCAAATTTTGTATAAATGGTGGGTCTTGGATCCCTTGTCCTGAGGGGCGGGGACCATGAGAAGAAATATAGCAAATTCGTTAAAATCATACTACTCTTGTAGGAATGAATGGGTTTTGTCTAAATTTGGTCTGAAGCACGCTTGGATGAAAGAGAAATAGGGCACTTTTTATATTACACAAGCTTTTAATATTTTTCAGAATTTTTTGTACCATGGTTCACGTTTGCTTGGTACAAGACCTGAGTATTATACCGTAAAACGGTAAATAAAGATATAAAAATTAATGCATTTGTTGGGCGTCGTAGGAATCAAAACATGGACTCCAGTGTACGTGTACTCGATTGTCTATCGAAAGGTAATTAACTGTGTACTACCTCCGAGTCGATGTAAGCTGCTATTTATTTGAGTGAACACGTAACATTAATGAGAGGGAAAAAAAGACACGTTTACAAAACATTTAGACGTGTCTGATTGGAGATTCTTTTTTCAATAATGAGGGCCAATGAATTCATATTCTGAAAGAAACACGTCCGTATGAATTCGGCGTTTTCTTGAATACATCCACCATGTGCTGTTTCAGTGCAACATGCATGTACTCGGTCTTGCCATTTGTCGGTTAAAGTAACAACGATATGTTTAAAAGTACACGAGACATTTAAATCTATTCACCATGTATGAGAGTACATACACAAATTATTTTGTATACCTATACATGGATGTGTACCCTATGATCACCGTCAACTATTATAATGCATTCCCACTTTCCTTGTCCGTGCCAGCCTTGACCCGACAATTTTAGAGATATCGACCATTCCGCGCCGTCCTTTGTTAAGACTCCTAATGTGATAAAGGCTGTAGTCTAGAAAACGTATAATCATTTTTTTTAAACTTTTGGTTTTTGTTCATATTTATTTTTATTTTCTAATTTGTCCTACATACGTTTAATTTGCTCTACTTCTACTCTATATATCAACATAAACAACTCAGTGCACATACACCACGTCTTCTCTCCACTTCGTGCCCGAAAAGAAAACTCAAACCCGCAAATACTCATTTGCCGTACTAGCCCGTCACGAATTAGTGCAGTAGGCGTTTAATAATACATGGTGTAGAAAATACATTGTACGTACGAATCTCACTCCGACAGACGTGACGCAAACGTCCCTAACGCACACACTCCTCACCCACGAGAGCGTCCTAGACACTCCATACTCACCTCCCATCACAGAATGTATCGCGCGCCCAGGAAAAACCGGAGATAATCCCCGGAAACCTGTGTCCAACGGGGCTGGAATCGATTACCTCCAATTGCAATACGTTCTCCGGGCCGACACAAGGACCGGTGTCGAAAAAAAAAAAAAATAATAAAAACAATCGTTCTACCGGAGCGCCACTAACACAATATCAGCCAATCACACTCCCACTAAGCATACCCAGACTTCCAGATTTCCTCGCCAGGAATGCAAGCATAAAATAGCAAGACTAGAAAACGGAGCAAACCAACTACATATAATAATACTGATAGGCACACTAACTAACTAAATTAACTGGACTGCACTGCTAGACGGAGAGCTAGAGAATGACTATTCACCCGCGCACCCACCCTTACCTGGGCATACGCACGTGCTCTACGTGCCTGAGAAGACGAACTATTCCCGCTATACTACCGAAACGCGGGAATATTTAAGTCTTCTCTCCACTTCGTGCCCGAAAAGAAAACTCAAACCCGCAAATACTCATTTGCCGTACTAGCCCGTCACGAATTAGAGAATTAACAAAGAAAGGGCAAGGGGGTTGTGGTTGGGGAATACCTAACCGCCTTTGAATAATTGATCAAATAACCATATTAATTACAAACCTAACTTCTGTGTTACCAGTAAACGAGACTCCAAAGAGTCAGCGACATAACCATCCTTGCTAGATTCGCCTTTCCAGCGGCCATGCCTCCTGAAACATCGATCGTTCACTCCGTTGTTGGCGGCCACTGTGGCGCCCCCTGCTCTGAGCGAGTGTAAACCAAAATTTGTATCATTGGAAACTAGTTTCAACCTTTTCATGACAGCTTGCCTAGCCCCTGTGTAACTAAGTGGCTTATTTTTGTTAATAAGCTTACAACCCTGACCGGAACGATAAACTTGCTTAAACAAAAAATGATCCGAACTTAAGTCAATTTTTGATAACTCAACATACCTTGATAACATGGTGTACGGACAAGCTACAGTCGAACCTTTACTGATGACCACTTGACTACCAAAGCGATATTTGTCTGTTTTACTTTTCCTGATATTGAGCGTTAAATGCCCCTCGAAAAACTGAACATCAGAGCAACGCAAACTACTGAGCTCGTTAAAACGTAAAAAACCGGAAAACCCTAACAAAATCATGGCAAGATCTCTCACTACCAACAAGTCATTCTCATTCAAAAACATTCCACACAAATTGATCAAAATGTCAGTCGTGACCGGTTCCTTTTTGCAAACAGGATTTTTAGCCTCTCGTTTGGAAAATTCAATTAAGTTCTGTACGAATGAGTTTGTTGTAGGGTCGATGTGTCCGTTAAGATTGTGCACCCATTTGATAGCATATACTGCAGACGACACCACTGCGTAAGTCCCTCCCTTTTCCAATAAAGAATTTAAATATAATGCCACGTGTATGGGATTTGCCGGGATAGACGAAAAACCATGTCCGGAAATGAAATGTTCCCATTTCGCGAAAGCTCCATAGTACTTGGTGCCTGTGTTGACACTCCTGCTTAGTAAAAGTCTGCCAGCCATACCCTCGGTCAGAGCGTGCAGATCGGAACCCTCCGTTACCCCAGAAGCTTTGACGGCATCGCTGATCGACTTCCTCAGTCCTATGCCTGTAACAATAAACACAGTAAAACAATGCTCAGTATGGTATGAACATGTGTAAGTTTTCAATGTCTAAAGTCTAACCGGAGGGCCAACATGTCGAAACCCAAAATACTGGCTCCGAAACATCCATTGTTCCCCCTCCCCCTCAGTGTGACTTTTCTACTGGGCAGTATACGATAATCTACTATGAAAGAATCGAAAGCCCCATCCTTAGGACACAATAAGTGCCAGTATGCCGCGCTCCTCCAATGGGGGACAATTATGGTCCCATAAGCTCCTTCGTCCCTCATTTTGCTAACCACACCGCAAACGAGTCTAGGGGGAGGTACTAACCAGTTGTTGACTCCCTGCCATCTTACCGTGAAAGCATCGACTGCCTCTGTACCCGGGCACCACCACTTGGAATTAAAACGCACACATTTGCTGTTATAATCTGTCGCGAACCGGTCGATTTGATGTGGACCCCATAATAACTGACACTCCTCAAAAACCCATGACTGCACCGACCAATCGTCACAGTCTTTACATCTACTCAAGTAATCGGCGGTACTGTTACTAATCCTTGGTAGCCACTGTGTACTAACGCCCGTGTTATTATAATCCAACACCTCGTTAATCTCACGTGCGACCCTCTGTAGGTCTGGCTTCCTGCTACCAGTTTTCACTATGGAACAAACGTTTCTGTTATCTGTTAACAGTTTTACCTGCTTACCTTTGACCATATCGACCTTAGCCAACAACACCCTTTTGACTGCTTCTAACTCTCTCCAAGTTGAGCTATACCTTTTCTCCCGTTCATCCCATGTTCCCAACGCGACATGTTTATCCATGTGGTAAAGATCCCTTACTGTAGGAAGAGAGCGATCCAAAACGCTTACCTCGCTGCCCTGCAGACCAATCACGTCACTCACTGGGCCACCTACTAGTCCTCCCGTGGGACTAATACTGCTACCGTAGCAAAACCCGGGTCTCGGAGACCCCCTAACACCCTGGGTGCTGTTGCATTGACCAAGAAACTCGAACGTTTGACCCCATTTTGTTCCATCATGATCATGGCCTAAATATATCCGGGGTCGGACCTCACAAGCCCCCTGGGGGTGTTGAAAAACATCTGTACCATGTACCGTTACAAAGTCCCCCTGGGGGATTACACCTTGGTAACATTTGCTTGCACCTGTCTCGATACTGTTTGTATCGTGTATGTATGTGCACCCGTTGACACCTTGCGTCACTCCAACATGCTCACACCTGCCTGATGTGTCCACATATTGAACATAACCCCCGTATCCCTCACCGGATGCATCAGTACAAAGTATGGCGTCACAGACTAGGTGTTGCTTTAACTGTGAACCCTTATCGTTCAGTGCCTTTACGTTAGACAACCAAAATTGGATCTCGTCTAGAGCTCCCGACGTGAGCAAAACACGCGCATTCCAACTGGCTCTAGCCAATACACACCTGTACAACTCCCGTGTACGTAGTCTAGCCACGTGACCGACAACACCTTGCATTGATATGACCTGACCTACTATGCCCGCTATGTACCTGGCCGAGAGCAAAGGCAGGTCTTTCTGTTTGACATGTGTCATCGTATTGGTCAGCCAATACAAAAGCCGCTCGACACGACCCGACGTGACCCTGACCACGCCTTCTCCCATCGACCACGTGTAACCTAACCACGTGACATGCTGGGAAGCTACCCAATTGGACTTCTCCTCGGCTATGAGAAAACCGTAATCGATCAATGCCTGTCTGACATACCTACTGGACTCGTTAGCCCCGCCCTCTGTCTCGTGACCTCCAATACCGTCGTCCAAATACATGACCAATTTGTGACCTAATAAACGGATAGATTTGACCACCTCCCTTAGAACCTTGGTAAACACGTAACCAGCAGTAGAGATACCAAACGGTAACACATTGAAAACAAACTGGCGTGTTTTGCCTTCCACTTCAAACTCAAAACCGAGAAATTGCCTGTGCTCTTCAAAAATTTCGATATGGTGGTAAGCAGACTTCAAATCAAAAGTGAACAAAAAATCTCCTGGCTGGAAAACATCCCGTGCTACCCTTGCATCGTCGTATTTAAACTTGAATTTATGCAAAAAAGGGTTTATGTGCCTGCAATCCAAAACTAGGCGGGGCTTACCTGATTGATTGAAAGCTACAGTGAGCGGATTTATGACCGCGGGCTCTGACGAAACTTCCGACACACAACCTAACCGTAAAAGCTTAGTTATCTCCCCCACGACAAAATCGGGGTTATCTTTTGCGGTTTTGTTATTTGACAAAGACACCCTTGGTGGAATTTCGTGAAAAGGAATTTTATAACCTCTCTCGATGATAGATTGTACTACTTCAATGGTACCTTGGTCTGCCCAATACTGGCTCTTACCCTTCAAGCGCCCCACTGGCGAAGTATCACATGTGACACGTGGAGCGTCCTGTGTCGCCCCTACCTTACCTGCGTCCTGCTTCGCCGATACTTTTTCATGCATATCAAATAAAGAACCACTTATCTTATATCCGGATACAGCCGAGGCGACTCCTTTGATTTCCGGACACTCTTGTCGCCAATGTCCGGCCTTTCCACACCCAAAGCATGTACCGGGCTTGGTCCCGCCCCGTGGGAAAGGACCTGTTCTGTCGGTCGTAGTAGCGGCGTTTGTCTGGCTCCTGGACACAAAAGTCTCTCTTTGATAAGGGTTGAAACGCTGTCTTCCCCTGCTGGACTTTAACTTTTCCGCCTTTGCCTTTTTAACTGCCTTGGAGCTGGCCCTGTCGATTTTCCTTTCATCGTCGGAGTCCGACGCTATAGGATTTGCTACATACTCATCGACGGTTTTCCAGCCTGCTTCAGAACTGTCCGCCAACTTAATTAGCTTGTTGCGATAGTCTATAAGCGACATACCCTCCTGTATCTTAAGCCTGGCGGTGTCCATGTCCGTACTGACGGCCTGCGCGGCGTCCAATAATTTCCCGCGCACTTTGGTATTGAACTTGTACTGTTCCTCGCAACTTCTCTTTTTGAATTTGTAGGTATCCGTACACTGAATTGTTTCTTGTATCTTGTTTAAAGATGCCTCAGAATTTTCACACATTTTTCTCTCAAACGAGCTCAACTTTTGTGAAATTAATGTATCCAAATGCCCGAGTATTTCGTTTTGTGACTTTCCAACCGCAGCCTGTATCTGGTCCGACAGTGTGCATAATGAATCGTTCTGCATGGTAGAAACTATGATACTATATATATGATAGAGACATTAACTGGACTGCACTGCTAGACGGAGAGCTAGAGAATGACTATTCACCCGCGCACCCACCCTTACCTGGGCATACGCACGTGCTCTACGTGCCTGAGAAGACGAACTATTCCCGCTATACTACCGAAACGCGGGAATATTTAAGTACAGTAGACCCTCGTTTTATCCGGATATCTGCGTTCCTCACAATATTTGTTCGGATATGCGAATATCATTAAAACATCAACAGCCACAATGTAAATCAAATAATTCTTACTCTTTATTGGAAAATTATGATAGGAAAACGAAATTAAGTCACATCAAAGTAATTTGTGTAGGATGGAGAACAACATGGCATACAGAACGCATTTCTTTCTGATGTCTTCGTTATATCTTCCTTTACCATTAATTGGCAACAATCAGGCTAGAAAACTATTTGTGGAACTGTAACACCCACTTTCCGTTTTCGCTCAGCAAAAAGTCTATTACAAATATATATTCATATGAAATACTTCCTCCAAAGCCTCGATTCATATCTACACATATATATAACTGCACTGTTCGTTACATCTCGATTGATTACGAAAGGTACCGGAATCGACCGAGGTTAACCAGCTTAAAAGGTTGGTTCAAATTACACATGGTGACGGACGTTAGTCGAAATCTTCTCGTAAACGTGACCTGGCGCCACTTGTATAAAACATCTCAACTTGAGATTTCCTCAAAAATATCTTGTATGAAAATTCCTCAAGGAATTTCAGGACATCCTAGCCGATGACATCCTCCTGTTCCTTGAGAAAATTTTATACAAGCCGTTTTTAAGGAGATATCAGCTGAGGAAAATCTCGACTTGAGGAAATCTCAAGTTGAGATGTTTTATACAAGTGGGGCCTGGACGTATCGATTTTATTTTCTATGTATATATATATAAGATAATGGGATAGAGTCCTACCATACAACTGTACTTAATCCTGTATGAAAGGCATTTAAGTTTTTTTTATCAAATAAAGCTAAAGAACAGAATATATCAATATGCTTATACTGTATATGTATTACAAATACACACACACACACACACACACATATATATACAATTTTGTCACATGAATATCACGAACAAATTATATTTCCAAAAGGCGTGGGATGGAGGTTGTAAGTGAAAATTTCCGTGGCCCGAGAGTTAACATACAACATTTAAAATCAGTCTAGCACAGGATATATAAAGCAGTCGGCCGAAGTCCAATATCCGGTCCGGATGTTTGTAAGCCTTCTTCATACTTTCGTGGTCCCGTTTTCAAGCTTATAATCAGCATGTAACAATGTGTGTATTGTTTGTTAGAATGACGTACGCGAGGAAAAAAAGGATTTATTATTATCTCTTAAAACGACTAACGCCGCGCCAACACTGAGTTGTTAAAGGATTGTTTGATATTTTTTTCTTGTGTCGATGTTCATTGTATTAAACAATTTAAATACACTTGGCTCCAAAACTATTTTCTTTTTCATTCTCCGACTGTTATCATTGAAAACTCACTGTCGGTGTAAAAAAATCGTACGTGTATTTCTATGCATTCATGGAAATTACACTACCCCGTTAGTTACACTTAAGCTACACTTTATTTAACGCGTGAATTTGGCTTTGTGATAAAAGTATTCCAATAGTTACACTGTAGTTACACTTTATTTAACGCGTGAATTTGGCTTTGTGATAAAAGTATTCCAATAGTTACACTGTAGTTACACTTTATTTAACGCGTGAATTTGGCTTTGTGATAAAAGTATTCCAATAGTTACTCTGTAGTTACACATTAATTAACGCGTGAATTTGGCTTTGTGATAAATGTATTCCAATAGTTACACTGTAGTTACACTTATATTTACGCGTTTACATGTACATTTTAATGCATACTCCTATTCGCACGGACAAAAGACAATATTTCAGAAATTCAAATTCTATTTTCTCAAGAGGCATGCGATTTATAAAGTTCCCATATAAATATGGGATTTTTTTATATACATTATGCCTAAAGCAACACGCAACCTACTCGGAACAAGGGCGTACTATGATTTTGTATGTTAAGCCGAGGTGAACAAGTATGGTCTTTTCGGTCTCTCTCTGCGCATATTGTATACTCACCCTGATATCAATATTTGTATGTTACATATATACTTACTTGTGTTTTTTCGTTTTTCACGTAACATTCCAATACGACTGTTGATGCTAAACTGACACTCCGGTAGATTATGTTATCCACTGCTGACAGACGAATATAGACAAAATTAAGACATCGGATTTATAAAATAGACATGGCAATCCAAACTTGTTTACTTTCGACTGACATGACACGTTTACTGTGCACATGTTCTCAAAATATGACTACAAAGAATCAATGAATATTAAAATAAAAATAAAATTGAAATTATTGCGTGGGGTTTGTTTGTAGGATTTGTTAATTAAATCAATGAACATCATGCGGGAGGACTGCCGCATGTTACTCAAAGCAATAGGGGTAATTTGAGTAAAGATGCTTGTCCGTGGACACATTCAGCACAGCTGAGGATGGTCCATAGTTTATGATTCCTGAGTAACCGAGCATGATTAGAACTCTACATATTTTCTATGTTTGATTCAAGAACGCATTTTCAAATCTACTGGTATTGACTAAATGTATTACATTATATTATATCTGTGAAGTTATTAGTCACAACCACGCCTATACCTCAATCTTCTCTATTTCCGGTTTTTGCTAACACCTTACCATCATCGAGCAAAATCATTATTATTTCTTCTCATTTCTCATACAAGTAACTTTCTCCACAAAGACCTCTACAAGCACTGTAAAAAGTTATATTGGAAATATCTTATGACAAGCAGGCTAAATGAAGTGAGTACATGTACAAATGAATATGACTCTGACCTTGTAATGAAGGGTAACAACAATATTTATGCCAAGCGCCGTCTAGTGGCGACACATATATAAACGAAGATATATAACCTTGCCTCCTGCCATTCAAATCAATACTGTGGATCCAGACAAAGCGTGCATGTCTCGGCCTCTCACCAGCCTCTCCCCTTCTATATTGGACGGTATTCTCTTATTTCATCACATGTTTGTACACAAACGGAATACAGCTCACCTCTGTACCTCGATCTATATTGCCAATTATTCTTATAATGCCAGTATTCATACAATTAATCATATTTCGATATAACGCCTCCTGTTTATGTATAAGATAATATGATATATGTTTAAGTAAGGCAACTCGTGGTGCCCCTGTAAGTCTCGATATAACGTCTCTCATGAATATACAATTTACAGTGTACCCCTCTACTACCTCAAAATAATTTCAAAATTTAAATTATGCCTCGATTTGACGGAAACGAAACTCGATTGATTAACTGTCAAACAAGATTTGAATGTATCAGTTATAACTTTATCACAATCGATAAAGAAGTTGAAAATAAGACAATAGAAGTGATCAACTAAACAATTAACCGCCACATGATAAGTATAGTAGAATGGATATTACAAGGTATGCCTGTGTACACACCACAGATAAATAATGGATACCCTAGTTATTTTGTAGAAATACAAATGCATGTTACGCTTCTACCATAAAGGGCCTGCATAGTCCATTGATTATAAAAATCACACGGAAAATATTTAACGTACTTTCAAACAAACATGTGACTCAAAAGCTTACCTTCAGACGTGGTGAAATCAACATTTAAAAGAATGCAGAGGATTAGTCCTCCCAAATCAAGCATCATCCTCCACAGAGAGTTCGCCATTAGTCCAACAGGGATTAAGGATCACAAATGAAGTCCTGATCCTATCACATAGGCGCTTTAAAATCAAACGTTATAACGACCTTGATATCTCTCAAAAATAAACACCTTTGTACCGATTACACAGGGCTGGGTTGTTAAAACCGCACACAATGTCACTAGAATATCACAGAAGAAGGTGTCAGACCCAGCTCGTGCTCTAAGAGTGCAACATGAGCGTCACAAGTAGCCAATTGAGACACGGCCTTGTTAGCCAAGTCAGTCTCCAGAAATTCCACACTACTCCAATCTACAGCGAGGAGCCGTCGCATGAAAACTCACCACAAATATGACCCAGCTCGAGTGCTTTTCAACATAATAACAAGCAAAGCATCATACACAGTTTCCCTTTCACAACCGGAGTATAATAGCAAATTTAGGTTGAAGAACGTGTTCCACAACAGTATACACCTTACGCTCGTAAAAAGGTTCGACGCGGGAATTTTATTACTGGTCCGACTCCTGTAAAATAACTGTGTAAATTGCGTTAGAACAGTAATGACTTTCACAGATCTCTCATCAAAATATCTTCAAGTTTTTTTTCCAATATATCAAAATGCGATTCATTCATAGCCATGACCGCGAAACAGCGAGTTTAATGTCAGTTCACAAAATTGGATATCCCCTGGCCGACATTAATAATATTTAAGTCTTGATGTATTAGAAAAGCTTAATGTGCTCGCACCTGTTTTGTAGGAGACTTTAAACGTTGCCATTTCACATAAGATCGCAACCCCCTGGCGGAGCCATAAGGTTGCTGTTCAAAATTCTAGCGATAAATAACTACACTGTATATATATTCAATCTCTCTCAGTTTTTCTCTGAGATAAGGCTGTGCTCGCAGACTAGATGAACTCTCGCACCACGAGATTACGATGTACCAAATGTTTCTTACTTCCGGTACAGCACATGCCGTAACACTGCCGTAATCTCATCATCTCGCGACTCTATTTTTAGTTACCAACGATAAAACTTCTGATTGTTACTGCCAATGATATTGTCTACAAGGAACTGTGCTGATTTGAAGCGTATGTTACGGTCGAAAAAAATACACAATATTAATTACAACCGTCAGAAATCGTAACAAAACATATTGCTGTACGCAATAACATTGAATAAAAAATATATGTCTATACAATTATTACTATAATATTCAAACGTGAGAAGTAAATCTTTAAGGCCTGCTGCTGTTATGTGCTTTGTGTTTAAAGCATTATAATTTGAAAGAATATCAATTTTGACTACGTCATCTGAATATAGAGTTCTTACGACCTAACTGAGTATCACTTACAGTTATTACAAGTTGAAAAATTGAACAAGAATAAAATTAGTTTTCTTCAAATGGTTGAGGTTAAATTCGTTTTTAAGATACAAAAAACACTCGACATATTGTATGGATCCAACACACGGTATCGACTTTATTTCACTTAAATAGTCTGTCATATCTAATATGAATAACTGCAAAGCCATTTGGAGTGAGCGTAATATTTTAACTTGCGTATTTCATTGTTTAAATTGTTCGTTCGGTCTTTCCTGGGCTGCTCAAGCTACACTTGTTAATAATATATACATGTATGTATATATTAATACAGATGTACTGTAATGACGGAGACGGGACGGGTTTTTCGTGTAAGAGACGATATATTTCTTGTTCACGGAAAGTGACGAAAATTCCCGAAAGTTAAACCGGAAATCAAGTACATCGGAGAACACACGTACTCTGATCTTGAATGGTTGAAATTGTAATATTTCAACGAGATATTTGTTATTGGTGCTTCAAATTATTAAAGGATATGTTTGTTAAATTCATTTGAATTATCTAAGACTTTTAGTATGATAATTTCCACACGAAAGCTTAAAACGATATTTTGTAGGTCAAAATCATTTTTAAATCATTCAACGGGTCGACTGTCGTTAAACGTTGATCGTATGAGCAGCTTGTTGGTGTTCAATTACCACAAACAATACAATAAAGAGTTTGTTACGCTCGCAATAAGGACCACTCACGCACACAGAGACTTTTTTAAAGGTAACTGAATAATTCCATGTACATGCACTATGGAGCTTGTACCATTGGTAGCTACACCAAAGGCCTTTACAAGTTAATATTAATGATTCATAATGATAGTGATTTTCTTTAGTTCAGATTCGACTTTATATTGTTGCATTATCTCACATTGAAAAAAATGATGAAAACCTTATTTCAAATCGCCAAGGAATGCGTTCGGATTTTCATATCCTTGATTCAAATGTAATTTAACGTGCGGCACTGTTGCTGAAATTCTGATGTCTGTACACGCTACATGATATTTCACTTTATCACCTCGGTGCCATCTGTTTGATCGACAGCGTGGACGGCCAAAACTTTCCACGATGTAAATAGATTTGTATATGTATATAAAAATGTATATATACACACGTAATAAACACACAAAAATAGCTCCAGTTTTATCTAAAAACATTATCCGCAGGCAAAACGCAAATTCGTGATGTTTGGATGAGAGACTGTTTCAATCGCTAGATATGTAAAAAGATTAACTTTTCCGAATAACAGACTAGCATTGTGTTAAATAACAGTATGTAATTTTGAAGTTCCAGGTTTTCAAGCCAAAGTTTAAAGTGAAGATGTATTTTATTTTTTTTAAGTTGCCTTTCTTTACAACTAGATGCCATTAATACAAATTTTTATGTTTATCGTCTACACTCAGCGTTCAAAAGTACATAACAGTTATTTTTAGATAAGGATCTTCTATATTTTATTTCAGTTCTCTTTGTGACAGTATTCATTAGCCTAAAACCTGAATAAATAAAAACAGAAATTTAAAAGGAAAAAAAAACTGAAGGCTAACTTATCAACAAAATTGGTTTTGGTTGTTTCCTGTGTCTATCGCCCCTTGAGCAGTCAGACTTATTTTGAGGCGAGTACCAAAGCTTGTTGCTATCTCCCTGACATAATAAAAAAAATGGGAAACCATCACATGCCACCTAGAGCAGTAAGGGTAATGTAACTTGCATAAGTAAACACGATCACAAAATAGACTAGTCTGTTTCTCCACTTCCTTGGAACGGAAAATGCCACGACTAAGGAGCATCGAACCTCGGGTCCCTGTCCGAGGTTAACAATGAAGTCTCTCAACGTAATCGAACAATGCACCTCGGGTCCTCGTCCATGGTTAACAATGAAGACTATCAACGTAACCGAACCAATGTCCCTCGGGTCCCCGTTCGAGATTAACTCGGTGGTCTAACACCTTAATCGAACCATGTCCCTCGTGTCCCCGTCCGAGTCTAACACCTTAATCGAACCATGTCCCTCGTGTCCCCGTCCGAGTCTAACACCTTAATCGAACCATGTCCCTCGTGTCCCCGTCCGAGTCTAACACCTTAATCGAACCATGTCCCTCGTGTCCCCGTCCGAGTCTAACACCCTAATCGAACCATGTCCCTCGGGTCTTCGTCCGAGTCTAACACCTTAATCGAACCATGTCCCTCGGGTCTTCGTCCGAGTCTAACACCCTAATCAAACCATGTCCCTCGCGTCTCCGTCCGAGTCTAACACCCTAATCGAACCATGTTCCTCGGGTCTCCGTCCTAGTCTAACACCCTAATCGAACCATGTTCCTCGGGTCTCCGTCCTAGTCTAACACCCTAATCGAACCATGTCCCTCGGGTCTTCGTCCGAGTCTAACAACCTAAACGAAACATGGTCCATGGCATTTTTTCAGGAGTAGATGTCCAAGATTGATAAAAAAGATTGATAAAAAAATAGAAATAAAACAAATCAACAAAAAAAGGAAAAAAAAAAAAACAAAAACAAAACCACGAAAACAAGCCAAAGAAATGGTAATTTGATATTATGCAATACCACAATAAGACCGTAACCTTGTCTTGACAGTATCAATATTTTTATGGAAAAGCCGAGACAATTGATTTTATGGACATTTGTAAAGTTTCGAAATCCAAGTTAAACGATACATATCACTACCTTTAACGGTATTCCGAAAGGTTGTAATACTGAATGAAGCCCCATTGCCTGGCATTTCATCTCTTCAAAAATGAGTTGATGTATAGTTATGTTTTTTTTTTCTAAAACGTGAGTCACCTTCAATAGTATCATGAAAAATTTTATTTAAACTGTCTAGGTAATTATCTGTATGTTGGTTGCGTTAATGGCCTTCTGCATTATCAGATCATGAAACATTAAATGTTCAATCGTTTTTGCTGGCTGATATTGGCTTCCGTTCGAGTTCTTAACAGCAAAAAAATTCCAGACAGCGCGAGCGTATATTGTAATAAGTATAGATGATATTTGGTAGTGTGTAATATAGACATGTCTGTCTTGAAGGGCAACTCCATTCATAACAGTCTTAATTTTTTTCCCATATTGTGTGTTTATTTCGAGGAGAGTGGTGATGGAAAGGGAAACGTAACGAGTGAGTATGTTGTGTTGTCTTTCTGTCTTCGTTTATATACTTGGAAAGAAAACGCTGCCTACTCACAAGAGCACATAACTCTACATTACGCAGAGATGCAATGTACCACATCAATGTGATGATCTTAAGACGTGTTGTACGATTCAGCGATATAAACTGACCAGAAATAACTGTGATTTACGGTATGATGAATGACATCCAGCGCTTAATCATTACAGCACCATATCTGCATGTACACGTACAGCACTGTTGGCAATGACGATGGCTAAATGTCGAAATGGCTCTTTCATTTGACGGAAAACACTGCCGAAAATGAAAGATGAATGCTTCTTTCATTTTACAGATTACATACATAACATCATATTAAGAGCTACAACAGTTCAGCGCTTATGCTTGCGTCACAATGTTCCGATGGGCAAACGAAAAATGAAATGTTCAAATTCGGCTCTGACCGTAGAGTCATCGGACCATTCTTGAGAACTTCCTAAGCCATCGTGTGTTCGCCGGTGGAGTTTCTCAACCCCGGCATAATGTTTGTGCGCAATAACATGATCTTAAAAAAATGGCGAAAGATATTGTGAAGGTCCATTTCGAATTGAATTTGTGTGTCCATCGTGAGGAAATCATCTCGTGTAATTTTCGCGGTTAGTTCGTGTGCCGTCGGTTCTATTGGGCATTTTTGCCTTACGAAGACACTATGAAGAAAACAAGAAGCAACACAACACCGTGACGCCGTCACAATGCGGGCGTGTGGCCATTAAAATATAATGCGATGTCATTTGATGGTACCATCATATCGGCGAATACAACCTTATTTGTTTATCATGTATCAGGGTAACGTCGAAATATAAAACGCCAGTCATAGAGAATTTTCTTCAGTCA
The DNA here is from genome assembly GCF_031769215.1 of Ylistrum balloti. Lineage (NCBI taxonomy): Eukaryota > Metazoa > Mollusca > Bivalvia > Pectinida > Pectinidae > Ylistrum > Ylistrum balloti. Next base: position 554,697 of record NW_026782325.1, on the reverse strand, counting down.
GTGCTGAGAATTTTAAACTAATGACAAATACCCAATATCAAGGTATTGGTTATGAAACGTTTTGGGGACCTAGGGTTAAAATGATTATTTTTGGATCTGGACATATATTATCTAACATTGTAAGAAATTTCAAATTTAGGAGAAAAGATCAAATATGAAAGTATTTATATGTTCTTTATTGGGATGGTAGGTCAAAGGCTTTTATACAATCTGTAGGTCACCATGGTTACCATGGAGACGTTTTCCGAACAAGATTTGCGAACGATATCCAGACGTCAAGACATTCAGACAAGGTGATTCTAGCAGACCCATAATGTGATATATATAGACATAAGCACTACAGATATTGAATCTGTAATGCTTAAGGGAAAACCTGGTTTTACCAATGGCCTTTAGATTTACACGTATAGAACTCTATATTTCTGTACTTTTGAAAGAACACAATGACAGGTGAAAATTTTCAATTTTTAAATTCTATAGTGCCTTTGACATTCACTTATGAAAAAATAAACAATATTGTATCAAACTGGAATGCACTTTTGCTCTGTATATTTTCTCGGTAATGAATAATTATCCGTGAATTTTAGTAATTAAGTTTTATTCGCCAGATTCAATCTTAAAATTCGAGTTCAGAAACACATATCTTTGAATCAATATAAGTTCCGAGGTTGTTTTCCAATCGCAAATGTACACATATGTATTTTGTGTATGTTTGATAAAGCTGAATATTGAATAAACATATGTTTAAACTAGACTAATCTAAATATCAAAATCAATGTTACAGTATCTTATTTCCTTTTGTTTCATTTAATAAGTGCGATCGATTAAAATGTGGAAATACTACTTGGCATATACGCAATCTACGCGGAAAGTTATGGTTTATGTGCATTTAAATGATAGAGGCGTATATACATAAATCTAGATCTGTGCTGAGTCACTGGGATGGTTCTGACAAATCACTTTGGAACAACCACTTAAAATTTCATTATGGATGAAAAATCCTATTGATAATTTCCCTTGTTATTTATGGAAACATATAAATTCATATTTTATACGGTCTCAGCCATCGTTGATAACCCACGGGCCTGAAGCTTATACACAGTGTGAGAGCGTCAAGAGCCGTGGGTTACTGACGATGGGTTTCAGCGCACGGTAGATGGATTTAATATCTAATTATGTCTTCAAATAAATGAATTCTACTTCATTCTTATACATAAATATTTGATATGGAAATGGTGATTTTAAGTAAGTGGAGTAGAACGCAGTGTTGTAATGGCATCCGCGATATCAGAGGGACTAGTCATACTGTTCTGAAGGTAGTAAATGACTACATATATAAAGCATTGATCAAAGCAAATCGCAACTGAGCATAACCATAGCAATATTCTGCTTTATGCAATGGAGGAAAAATATCTGCCTACAGAACAGTTATTTTGAAATAATATGGTAACCAATTACATTATTTTATCGTAAAAAACAGCCATGTTGTCCGACTGATAACGCCAGTTACGTTTTCCTGTTAGGGTAGATGTGTAATATGACATAGCATAGAACCGTTTCCTTTGCGACGTCATAATTTCGTGGCGTCATGCAAAATGTTTGCATTTTGATGTCACCGAAAAAATATATATTAAGATTTTCGACCATTCAAATTTTACACCATTTAAATGACTACTTTTGCAGGACGTTTGCATAACAAATCTATATATGTGGTTGACAGAATTTGACTTTCGATTATGATTTTTTTTTTAATTTAGATAAATTTCTATAAAATGAATAATTCAAAGACTCATCTGGTAGATAGTTTTATATACATGTATAAATGACAAATGGTGTAGAATCCGTTACGTAAATACAAGATAGTTTACTGCGGATATTTAACACTCCATAAAGGCGCTTAAAACTCATATAGACCAAAAAAGGGCTTTATTTTCTTCCCTGTATTTGTTTCAAAATTATCTCATCATAAAGAATTAATGCAAACAAAATAAAGACATTGACAATGACTATATAAAACAAATTTTTATTCCTTTCATGTCCATTCAACTCAAACACATAAATATATATGGAAAGATAGAGGACTCTGTTTTTAATTTACACATATTTAAGATAAACTTGTGGTATCTTAATTAATAATAATTTCAGTTCACCAGCTTTGACTTTCTGAAAAATAATCAGAGCTGATAATATATATCGCAATAATGCAATGCTTTCTGATGATTATTCTGTGTGAGAAAACAATCTCTGTTTAGATAAAATCAAATAAAATATGGGTTTTTTTTTTCAAAGAAATAAATCATTTGCACATTTGAATCACACTGATACCTTCTGTAATCATCAACACGACGGAAATGAGTCTGAGACCAAACTTGGGTGTTAGAAGCGTTTGTATAGTGCCTATGTAAATTGTATGCTTGATGAAACTAGTACAAACTACAAGAATGATATCATTAACATGGTTGTAAATAAATGATGATAAAAATGTAGATATTACCAAATTCAAGAACCGCAATCTTATAAGCAACGGTAACTCGCATTTTTATAATTTTGTACTTTTGAAATACCTGTTAAGCCGCGTGTCAAATAAAAGGAACGTTTTCTTTGGTTTCTGTTTTTGTTTTTTGTTTTTTTTGTTTTGTTTTAATGTGTGTGTGTTTGTTTTTGTTTTTGTTTTTTTAGCCCTTTATGATGTAACTGAAGGAGTATGGGCCTAATATCTTATTATTTTCCATGTGTCTTATGCGCATTATCCGGACAATGAAAACTTTCAATCTTGTGTCTTAAGTGTATCTGAATACCTATAGTATATTTCATATATACGATCACATTTAATATTAAAAAACACAAACTAATACATTTGCATATACATTTAGAAACCGTACATACACTCAGAATGACTGTAAAATAAATCTGCAGAAAAAAAACAACAGTACGTGGAGCAAGCCTTATACAACTCGTGGAAAAAAACAAAGCTTCAAATTTCAAACGCTTTGCAAAAGTATTACTTAACAAGAGCCCATAAGGGCTGTATCGCTCCCCTTGTTTCAACTTCCATTAATACTATTCAGGTGTTTGATATGAACTCGTTCGTCGATTACTTTTACCTTTCCTATTACAGCATATTGATGCTGTTGGTTAATACTAACAAGCCATAAATGTATGTAAATGAAAATTGATGCTGTTGGGTTCATTGGTTTGAAGACGATTTTTTTTTAGAAAATAATGTTTTTATTAGACAAGTGGAAATCCTTTACCCAACAACAGACTCTATGTCAGCACACACTAGATTGCAGGTAAAGCTAAAAATTTGTATCGAAGCATGTTAGCGTTAAATGACCATTTTCACATACAATTTCTCACAATTATATTTAAGTATAATTATTTACAAAAAATACAGTTATATCATAGACATTGTCTTATTTCTCTTTCATTCAGAAGTACGACGTAATATCATATCCATTCATTCTGTGTCATTCAGGAGCTTCGTCATTAGGACTGCCTTTCACACAGTTAATCATGTCCATACTTTTCCGGTTCCACTTGTACACAATATCCTCTCTCTGCCTGTACCGGAAGTCAGTGTTAAATTAGACCCTCCTCCTACATCTACACCTAACTATTTATAAGTAGTAGAATCATCTACACAGGGCGAACACAAATGAAGTTCAAATGAGCCTGTCTCCTAATCACGTGACACTATCCATCATACAAGCTCTCCGCTTACTTTCGGTTAATGTACGAACATCTTTCATGACAATGAGTTGTTTAAAACTAATATCGCTCGGAAGTTTATTCTAAGTAACTTTTGAGAAGCGATAAACATACGTTTAAAACTCCTGAAGCATGCACACTTCGATTATAAATGAAATTTCCTTTTTCGCAGTGCAAGAAATTTCGGAATAATGAATAATTCACTCAAATAAAATTACTGATAGTTCACCTTCTCAAACGAATGCCATTGATATTTTATAAAAAATATTTGAAATAAATTTAGACGGATATTGATGACGGATTACAAAATATCTAAATTCAATCCAATCCGTGAGTTGTTCGTTACATGTGATCAGTGGTACATGTGTATACCGGGCAGTGTGTCTTGTCACTTTAAACGGATTTATTCCAGTAAAATCTTTGAAATCGGTTTTAAAGCATTTATCGATACAATGAAATATTCAGAATAAACAACTGTCACGTGATCATACATGTTTAATATTTCATTTACCATGTTTTCTTGCATTGTTAAGCATTTCCATATCAAAGCTATGGTCGGACTGGAAACGTATACATGTAGCACGTGCAATAAAGGTTCTGATGGAAATATGTTTATTCCAATGTTTAGTGTGTTTGTCACGTGACATTCCTTGATAGATGCATAGCAAGTGTTTCTGTATGATAGTTTTTTTTAAAGTCAACTGGGCGAGACGACTGATTAAACTATTATATTGGCTTCATACTTTCTGCTTAATATATGAAGAATTAAACCCTTCTCACATCTAACATTCACACCAGACAAGGGTTAGAATATTTGGCACAATATATATGTACCGTGGTTGGAATAGTGAGGTACACATGTATAATTAAATCTTCCAGTTTTATTCAATCGCCCTGCATAGCGGGTGGTATCGAAGCCAAGGATAAAACGATAATACGAACGAACAGGACGCATCTAAAAGTAATGATGTTGGCTTCATTTCTAAATATAAAACACATGTGTATATTTATGAACCAGGCAAAAAGCATGGAAAGAGTTTTTCATTGAAAGAATTTAGTTTGATGCAGTCGCCTGTGGTGGTGTTTTCCGGAATCCAAAAGTTCACGTTTTATAGATTATATTGATAAGAGTGGACTTAGAGTACACTATTCTCACCAAAGGAGTACCAATGCTATAATAACAAGTAATACTGTACTCCCTGTCGTCTTAGTTGTTGATGATGAATTCGGACCACCCAGGGGAGATTCTGAAAACAAAATTAATTCAATAAGAAATTAAATCACTGTTTTCTCAAATATAAAAAAAATTACAATGCTTTACCATTATAGAGAACTGTATCAACCATCATTTTTTTTTAAATTCCAGATTCATTGAAAGAGTCGCACACTAAAGAACCTTTCCTCGGGGGTAAATGCCACGAAATCTCGATTTAAAATAAAAATTAAGATTATAAATAAAACATCAGCATTACATCTGTAGTTCCCCTGAGTAGGGATCGGATATACATGTGCAGTACTTCCTCGTTTGTTTTGAATTCCTATGCTCCACATTTGCTAATGATTGATATATATATATATTTGTCTGATATAGTGAGCGGATAGGATCAATACCTGTTCCCATTTCGTTGCTTTTAGGGGAGGTCGCTTTGATCTCCTCGGCTGGGTTGTGAATGTTGTCTTTTTTTATCGTCGTTGTTTGAGGTTGGATTGTCGTCGCTGGTTTAGGAGTCGTCGGTGGTAGGGTTGTCGTGGGCGTTGTCGGCGCGATTGTTTGTTCTATCGTCGTTGTTTGTAACTCTATAAGCTCTGTAATTAGTGAAGTATCAATTAAAATGATACAATTCTAAAACGTGTCGTTTTCAGAAAACAATATTTTGTTATTACTCTAAACTTTGTATGATGAAAGAATTTGAAATAATGTCTAACCCGATGCATGAAAATAATTCATCCCTCGTACAAATACTTGTTTTCTGTCAACATTAGCTATCAATTTTCATGACGTCACATTGTTGTTGTAAACAATCAAATAAAGGTAGATATAAAAAATAAAAAAATTAGAACAATATTTATTAAGGTAAAACTAAAGCACATGAAAACGTGGAATAATTGGGAAAAAATTAAGATGCTGAAATTCAGGGGAGATAATTCCACTATACTTACGGATTAAACTGGAACTGCTGTTTGCTGAGTTAACTGCCTCACATAGGTAACCGCCGAAGTCGTCCGAAGTGACAATGTCTATTCGGAGTGTCATTATCCATGTGCTTTCGTTCAACTCTGTTATATCGGCTGTTGAATCCTCAGAAGAGTCTTCTTTTCGCCAGGACATCTGGGGTTGAGGACGCCCCTTTACTGTACAGTTGATAGACACCATTTCGCCTTGGACGAATTCATACTCTGAAGATTGTACCGAAACCGTGGGCGAGTCTAAATAAATAAGGAAGAAAGAAAGTAGGTTAGTAAGAATCATTGTACAAACACGTATTTGTGTTTACAATTGTCTGACATTGCTGCAGTGTAATTTTTCCAAAGTTAGTTGTGTGTTACTAGCTCACGAACTGTCAACGGCGTGGGAACATTGTAAGTAATGTAACCAGATTGAGTTTTCTGTCCCTAACTACAAAAACGAAAATTGAAAATAATACGGTATTAGCATTGAACTGTATTCAATTCAATTCATATGGCCGACCTGGAAATGTAAACGCAACTACTATAGTAGAGACAGTTTGAAGACAAGAAAATGTAAAGACGAAAGACTAAATAATCATATTGCCTAAAAATGGTACTGCCAATTTAGACAGGGGGTTCGGACAGGAGGCTTTTATGCTTTAGAGAGGGTGTTTGACGAGGCAAGGTTACTAAGACAATAAAAGTAATTGTTATAGAAATCGAAGGTTAGATAAGTAAAAAGTTGACACTGAACAACCATACATGTCACCATGACAGTTTGTCGGGTAAAAGAGTAGAATTCAGTATTGGAAATTGAGTTGAAAACGAGACTACAGACTGCTTTCCAATTATGGTAACGGGTAATACATGTATGAACTAGCATTGCTTTACATGAAAAAAAAACATCAACTGAGCAATAATTTACATTTAGTTTTGTGTCAGTATACAGAGAGTGTCAGGTTGGACAGGTTACTGATATAGACAAAAGGTCGGACTTACATTCTACATCTATCTGTATAGAAAGTGTGTCGGACCCGAGAGGATTTTCAGCGAAACATGTGTACGTTCCGGCATCTGATGCTTGTACATTGGTCAATGTGACTGTCCCTGGACCTATTTCTGTAAAATAAACAAGAGTGAGTTTGTCAAGTCATATTCTACATCCTGTAAAATTGATATTCTATTTGATAAAATGTATATTGCCATTTTTGTCCTCGTTTTTGTTCCGTCATACTGAGAATTCCAATACAGGATAGAAGATGATTTGACCACGACTGGAGCATCTCGGCATATTTCGACGATATTCGGTTTCTACCTAGTACTTATCAAACAGAATTTTTTAATAAATGTGAAATATCTGTCATATAACGTACCAGTCTGTCCGTCGTTCTTACTCCATGTCACTGTTGGAGTGGGTGTTCCGGAGGCGAAACATTCCAAATCAATTTCTGTGCCTTCTCTTACGATCATATCCCTGCTAGACTGTTCTATGATGATTTCGGGTGAACCTTAGAAAATACAAATCATTTCAATCAAATTTATTCTCAATGCTGTATTATCACAGTGATTCACTACGGCTCTTGTTTGCATGTATTATAGAGTAATATGTGCCATATCAAGGGAGAAAACTCCACCACAAACGTTGTGGTAAATCGGCTTCACGGAGCTGTTCCAATGTACCGAGACATTCGACAAATCTGACTTTTTTCAAATTTTCGATTACCAAATGTATATACCATCTATTATTTATTCACAGCTACCGCTTCCCATCGGTACCATCATCGTACACATTCATTCTGTTGGTTTTATTGTCACAGAATTAAAAAGGTATTCTAAAATTCCCATCCATAACTCTGTTAGCCGAAAACGCACATTCGAAAAAGTGATATTTTATTTAACAGAAGGTTCTGAATTTGAACCTCATAAATGCAATTACATAAATATATATATAGCATCGTAAGGTATTAATTAAAATATATTGTGTAACTAAATGTAATCGACATATAAAGACACATGACTTATAAATCACGTGACTTACCTAACGGAAAGACGGTGATATTATGTAAAGCTGTTCCGTGCGCGTTTTCAGCTTCGCACGTGTAAACCGTATAGTCCATACGGTCAATATTTCTGATGAGGAGAGCGGAAGTGACCACTCCGTCCAGTGGTTCTACGTAGTTGGTGGTTTTGAATTTCCAACTGTCGATTAATCGCTGACCGTTGATATACCACTTCATATCGGGAATTGGGCTTCCCTCTGCCGTACATTCTAAAGTCGAGTCTCGTCCCAGATACTGACCCATATTTCTCATCATAGTCTGGATTTCAGGGGCATCTGATATCAGAAAAAAAAGTTTTGGACATAAAAACATATATGAAAGCCACTTTCTGCAATTTCGATTTTGTCTCTTTTTCCTTTTTCCAAAATGCACTAACCACAATATACACACACGTTACTGGTTGCTAGAGAGCAGAGCGCAACGCGCATACAGGCACTAATGCAAGGTTTCGCGGAAATATGCCATGTTATAAAGAAATATCAGATCACTTGATTTTGAATGATAGCTTAACGTAGAATAATGATATGCATTCGAGTTTTCATAAATATTCACTTTTTCAAATTCAAACATGTTTATTTCCTTTTGACAAAACAAGACCGGACACAGATTTCACGAAAAAAAAGCCTTTTTCGTGACCCAATAATTCCAAGAATTCATCTTCACATACGTACATAGCACATCAACTGTGATGTTTTTAGAGGCACTGGGTTCGATACCGTTCGAGGCATGGCAGATATACTCGCCCGCGGAATGGCGATCTATTTGTGGAATGTTGAGAATGTTTCCAGTCTGTTCCAGACCTGTAAGTAGGTAAAAAAAAACGATAATCATTTCGATTTCAAAGAACCAGCGATGCGTTATGCGATATCTTAGTAAAAAAGCAAATATGAAGTTCTTAATTTCGACAAACAATAATGTATTATGTGTCACATATCCATCTCAAATCTTTCTTTTAGCATTGGAGACAGCTCAATCTATATACAACATTCAGTTTTACTTACGCTCCCTGACTAAATCTTGGTGATCAGCACCGGAAACTCGTCGATACCACGTGATATCCGGCTTAGGGTTGCCTGTCACGTGACATCTTAGAGTTACGTCATCCATTTCGGAAACTGCCATATTGTTACTAGTCATTTGGCTGTCTATGGAAGGCGAAACTGAAAAGGGACAGAGTGAGAGAGATTGGAAATACATCTATTTATATCTAAGTGAGATCTGTGTAGTGGTCATAGAACTGCATGCTAAAATGCATGTTCAGATCAATAGAAGTACCATCTTGATCAGGAACACTTAAGGTTGATGTGAAGAAAAGGAGTCAAGATTTTTCAAATAGAAATAGCGATCTAAACATCTTAGAATTATATGCTGATACTGATTTTATGCCATGGGCAACAGCTCAGAAATAACATCTGATTGTTTCATGTTACGAACGTAGAACATCCTTCGTGCAGTTTTTTTTTTTAATCATAAACAAGACACTATTATATTTGTTTATTAGAAAGGTAAACTGCAAGGGAAATACGGTAACTTGTTATACACAAAGTCATGTGATTATCCGCAACATCAAAATCCATTTTAACTGTCTCTCTTTATTTCTTTCTATATTTCCATCAGCACTAAAAAGGTAGATTGCTCATGAAAAACATAATTCCATTGTTAATGCCTTGGGAACATTAAAGTCCCAAGTGTAAGGAAAGACAACTTTTGTATAAACGATTTATTAGAGCGAGTGATCTCCCCTTACCTAGAACGATAAGGCTGATTTGTTTTTCCAGCACTGGAAAGGAGTTGACGACACATCTATAAACCCCCTCGTCTGTTGACTTCACGTTGTTGATGACGAGACCCCAATCCTTGTCATAAGCTCGTTCAAGACTGTACCGCGAATCCGGTAAGATAATCCTATCATCTATGGTTATTGCTACGTTGTACTGGGACATCCACATCACCTGTTCACAGGTAAAATAATATGATCCACATCACTTGTTCACAGGTATAATAATACAATCCACATCATCTGCTCACAGGTAAAATAATACAATCCACATCACCTGTTCACAGGTAAAATAATACAATACACATCATCTGCTCACAGGTAAAATAATACAATCCACATCACTTGCTCACAGGTAAAATAATACAATCCACATCACTTGTTCACAGGTAATACAACACAGGTAAAATAATACAATCCACATCACTTGTTCACAGGTAAAATAATACAATCCACATCATTGCTCACAGGTAAAATAATACAATCCACATCACTTGCTCACAGGTAAAATAATACAATACACATCACTTGTTCACAGGTAATACAACACAGGTAAAATAATACAATCCACATCACTTGCTCACAGGTAAAATAATACAATCCACATCACTGCTCACAGGTAAAATAATACAATCCACATCACTTGTTCACAGGTAAAATCAATCCACATCACTTGTTCACAGGTAAAATATACAATCCACATCACTTGTTCACAGGTAATAAATAATACACCACAATACATACAATCCACATCACTTGTAAAATAATACAATACACATCACTTGTTCACAGGTAATACAACACAGGTAAAATAATACAATCCACATCACTTGCTCACAGGTAAAATAATACAATCCACATCACTTGTTCACAGGTAAAATAATACAATCCACATCACTTGTTCACAGGTAAAATAATACAATCCACATCACTTGTTCACAGGTAATACAACACAGGTAAAATAATACAATACACGTCACCTGCTCACAGGTATAATAATACAATCCACATCACTTGTTCACAGGTAAAATAATACAATCCACATCACTTGCTCACAGGTAATACAACACAGGTACAATAATACAATCCACATCACTTGCTCACAGGTAAAATAATACAATCCACATCACTTGCTCACAGGTAAAATAATACAATCCACATCACTTGTTCACAGGTACAATAATACAATCCACATCACTTGCTCACAGGTAAAATAATACAATCCACATCACTTGTTCACAGGTAATACAACACAGGTAAAATAATACAATCCACATCACTTGTTCACAGGTAATACAACACAGGTAAAATAATACAATCCACATCACTTGTTCACAGGTAAAATAATACAATCCACATCACTTGTTCACAGGTAATACAACACAGGTAAAATAATACAATCCACATCACTTGTTTACAGGTATAATAAAACAATCCACATTACTTGTTCACAGGTAAAATAATACAATCCACATCACTTGTTCACAGGTAAAATAATACAATCCACATTACTTGTTCACAGGTAAAATAATACAATCCACATCACCTGCTCACAGGTAATACAAGTACAAAGGTATAAGTACAGGTGAAAGATACCGGGCGAACTCTAGGAAAAATGATAGGTAAGGAATACAGGCAAACATTTCAAGAAAAAAGGAGAGTTACGAATACTGGTAAAAACAATAAAAGCACGTGTTAAAAAAGTTTTTTTTTAAATCCTTATAAGACTTGATATGGTTTCATATACATACATATATGTCAATCAACTCATCCATTGTTTTATATTTTATGTTTTCGATTCAGATAGAGATATAGGAATTTGTTACAAAAAGAAAAAAGAAAAAACAGGTAAAACACTACAGGTAAGATTTCAGGGGTTAAAAAAGGTACAGATCAATGAACAGTTGTAGTAAATTGGTCCATCTATCTAAAAGGAAGAAAGGTTAAAAAGATGGAATAAAGGAAATATATGATACAACAATAACTTAGCTAACAAAATCAATTACAAAACAAGACACAATAAGACTGGATACAAGTACATACAAATTGTATTTAAAATGTAGATGTAACGGCTGTTCATATGCAACACCAGGTTATCTGGTTTTATCGTTTGGATTCCGAGAACAATGATAAAAAGAATATATGGAAAACACAAATAAATAAATAAATAAATAAATAAATAAATAAATAAATAAATAAATAAAGTATGTAAAGGTATTCAGTGATACGTGATATTTTTTAAAGTATTTTTTTGGAAACAAATATGTACATGTAAGCTTCTTAATATCCTTGATACGTAATGGTTAGGTATTTCTGTTGACTCGGAGATAAACGTTAATATATGCCTTTAGATCTACAGGTACATGTGAACTCTAAATCTACGTACCCTGTGTGTGCCCAGATTATTGATGCTACAAGGAAGCGTGACAGAGAAGCCTCGTTTGGCCGTGATGTTGAGGGGTGTGGTTTCAAGGGCGGGGCGAGCTGGAAAATAAAAGTACAAATTGCTATTTTAAGTCATTCTACATATGTAATTAAAGACCAGATAGTAGACACATAAATGTATAATTCCTTGTAAATTTATTTACCATGTACATGTCAAGCACATCCAAATTTTAAAATATATATCGAGACATTCTTATTTTGATTTGATATGTTCATGCATGTAATGTCAATGTTTGATCTTCACAGTTACAAAACATTATTGATATAAAGGGAGATCTCTCGTGTGAACGTGACTGCGTGTACATGTCCTGAAGGTTAAGCGAATCTCCGCCGCGGTTCTCTTTCACACAGAACAGTTAAAAGCTAAATAGATAATTTTGTGTCTGTTTTTATGGAACATGGTTACAGGTTTAAGCGATGGTCGACAAACATATCATTTAGCAATGATGTGATATTGTGAATGATATACACACCTGTCTACTGTATACATAAACGTCATATCCGGATATCCGGGCAATATGTCAACAACACCACATTTGCTGTTATCTGTAGTTTCTTAACAATTAGTTCCCTACCTCAGGCGGTGGGGATGGGGATAGGGGTGGGGATGGGAGGGCATTTGGTTATCCTCTCTAACCCTACGTCCGTCATTGTGTCAGAATTGGTCAATTCTAGTGCCTCCTTTCAGAGATTTATTTTCAAAGTCAAGATCACAGATACTATTTTTTTAAAGATCATTGTCTGCACTCTAGTACCTCAATTGCTTGAGTGATTCCCATCAAACTTCACACATTCATGAAGCATCAAATTATCTTGGACAAATTTGAGTTTTCAGTGTTTCTGGGTTTCTTGTACAGAGATGTTGGGATCGGTAGGGAACCTGTATTGTTCCAGCTATACTCGGTATACTTGCTGATTTTTATTATATCTGTTACCTAGAATGTATCCCGGGACATAAGTAAGCGGGAGCAGTACTTCAAAGTTTGATAAAACTTTAGGAGCATTTACCAAAGGAAGACATTTCATGGGAACATCATGTCTAATTTCAATTGAAAATATGAGGGCAGACAAACTAACAATTTATATTGTAACTACAGCTGTAATGCCACAGCTCGTATGATGATCTATAACAAGTGGGTGGTATAGAATTCTGAGTATAGCTCTTCTGAACTCCGACACTGTGACGTACCACCCTAATGCACGGTATATATATCTATAACAACCGGAAACGAATACCTGACATGCATGTATTAAAACAAAACAAGGAAAAATGGACACCAAACATCTGTTGTAGTGCAGATCACTTCACTCTCCGTGCTTCTTCCTGTTTTTCTTCTATCAGAAAAAGGGTTATTTTAAGAACATTATATTGGCACCTTGGGAATATTGGTTATTATGACCAGATTCTATCTCACTTGAGACATTTTTATAGAATGTGTTTTTAAAAGAAAACTGATTATCCCTTAAACTAATTATAGGTCCCAATCGAGACCTTGACTTCTCTTGTCCCTGTGCTCTGAACGCACATACAAGACGACATTCTTGAAATGGTTGGTTTTAGCAGAAACTGATGAGGAATACCTGTATCACTCGTATTCACTCTAAATAGCATTAGTACTCGTGCCATACTTCATACCAGTACACGTGGGGCCATGTGTTCTACGTCAGAGCGCGTGTCTGGCATTCAGGGGAGGCAATCGATATTTAATTGATGTTGTCCAAAGCGAATTACTAAACTGATACACTGGATAGCATATTCAATTAAGAGTGCATCGAATTACTAAAGTAGACATTAATTGTAAGTGTCAGATGGTTCTGAAGACGAAGATTTATACCACACGTACTGCTATCGATATAAATGTCTGGTACAATGTCCATATTTGGATCTTTAAATAACTTTCTCCGAGGTGTTGATTTCATAAATAAACAAAACAGTATCAACATCCTATCTATAGTATTACTTTGTGTAACTCAGTCGGTAAATGGCACTGTAAACTCAGCAGGTCATCCGCGGCGAGGTATAGACCCGGGGTAATTAGTGTCAGCTATGTATAATTAGCGTTTACTCATTTACATAACACTGACTGTACAAATATTTATCAATACGTAAATGTATAGCTAGGGTACATTTCTTGTACCGTAAAGGGGAACGGATGTGCTCATCGCCAATCTGTAGAAAATCAAAGCGTTTTACATATAGCGTAGAGATATCGGTGTGGTACAGATGTGTGACTAATTTCACATAAAAAAATAGGGGGGGGAAAGAAACTTGCGAAGGACAATGGTATCTTTATACATCCTTACAAGTATAAAGATACACAAGAATCAGATACCGTGGGATAGGATGTTCACAAGCAGGTCTACAGTTAATTTGAAAAGAAAACCCAAACATTTATCTCCAGAAAAAAATAGATTCAACAGTATTGTGCATCTTGTCGTCGTGTGGCATATCATGTCTTATCCAACACATGCTTCAGTCATATCGTTTTAACATTTAAAAAAAATCGCCGGTTCAAAGTTTTGTGTAAGTAAGACATAGGGTTGTAAGTCCAAGGCTTATATCAATACATCGAAGGGTCGCCACGGTGAACACTTCGATCATTAGGGAACCTTGTTGGTGATTTGTTAGTGACCCGTGACCCGACGTTGCCCGCCTAACCCCTGAAGGCGCAAATCATCGACAGGCCGTTTTAAGTAGCCACTTAATACATGTTAAGTAGCTTGTGATAAGGGTTTAGACCATGGGCGCTCTCGGAGAGTGAAGGACATTATACGTGCTTACATAATCTATGATCCATATACATAGTTGATATTGTACCGTTTAGTAGGCTTACACCAATAAATAGACGATGAAAGCAATATCATAATGACATTTTGTGAACTTAAAATTCGAGGAAACAGGTTCAAAGACACGGGAGCCAAATGACGGAACGTAATGAGCCCATAAAGTTCTGTCAATGAATCTTTTTGGTGGAATATGGCACCGTGACCGAATTCACTGTAATTAACCCCATGCCTTGTCACCAAGTGCCCTAGTCAAGATAACGAAATTCCAATGTTTACAGAAAAAAATAACTTTGTATATTTCAGCTCTAATGTACTTCGTGCCGTTGCCAATAGCAGCACCATAAAGCGGTAGATTTTTAATTTTATTTTCGAAGCAATTTTAAGATTAAACTTTCAGTAGGCGTGAGAAAGTATTGCGAGTATGACATAACTACACAGTGTGTTGGTACGTCCCTCCGCCACCGCCAACTGCGCACCCTTGGGAAAATAAGAAATTTTAAAGCGACTTGCCTTCACAGATGTCAACGGTGCACGCTGGAATTCTAATATGCTAAACACTGTAACGAACACCACATGTTCCGGAATTAATGACAGACATTTTGAAGATCACTCGAAAATGTTACACGGTATGCTTTGAGACGAACGATAATGCTCACTTGAAACGCCTGGAATGTTCAATGCTCTATATTTGACATAAATGATAAATAGTTAACGTCAGTTATTTCCCAAGACATGCTAAAGGACAAATTGGTTTTACATCCCGTCAAGGTAGCAAAGCTTACAGATATTTCTGTTACAATTTTTATAGCCTTCTGCAAGCACTCACTGTCGGGAAGTTTGTCTTTTTGATGTGTGACAATATATGTATTGTATTGATTTAATTCTTTTGAACATATTCAGTGTTGACGTTTTGATTTCAAGTTCCTTTATGCAATCTAATAGCTTTTATTTCAACAGAGATGAAGGTTATCAGCGACCTAAAAGGATTTAGAAAACATCACATAAAATTTTATAAGCCAATCTTATACACTAGCAGAATATAGATTTTGCAAAAGCCTTTCGGAAATCTTCCAACTAATTTTGTGATACTATATCGGGATTATAAGACAAATTGGTGGATACTTAAAAGCCAGATAGGAAAGTGGTACCTTAAAACACGTTATATATGTTTATAGTCGATCAAAATAACTCACACCTACAACAGTTCATGGGTCAAAGCTGGATTACTTTTTCTACAGAAATGTGTGAATTTCGTATTGGTGATTGGGGTTATCTTCCAAGCGTCTGTAAAATGTTGATGTTATTACGACCTCTTCCTGAAACTTCGACGTCAAGGTCGAAGTCAAGGTCGGCGAAGTCTAGACATCAATGCCAAGGTCAAATGGTTACATTTTTTAAGATCACGAAAGTATTCACATAAGTAAATAATCACGACTCGTAGTTACCTTGTTTTGCGTAATTGGGATAAACAGAAAGTGTTTAACGAAAGAGTATACAATTAACATGCTGTTTCGATGACATTTAACGAATTCCATGAGATGTGTACATACACAGGGTACATATATATATATATATATATTGTATATATATCAAACTGACAGATGAAGATTGCCCGTCCTTGGCATGTGGTACATACAAATGACGTTCTTTTGTAGGAATTTCAGTGTCAATAGTTGTTACTATTGCATATACACCGATCACTGCAAGGCAGACACCGCAGTGCAATTTTCATATATATACAAGTATTCTTTGTAGGCCGAGACGCAATTGGCATTATGTGAATAACTAAATTCCCACATTAGCAAAACATAATTAATATTATTCAATATTCATTAATATATGATATCGGTGTTTATTAATTACTAAGATTTTATGAATTGAACATCCACAGTTTAACAATAATTTGAATAATTATTGGACACGTATGCAAAACATATCCAAACGATGTTCTGTAATTTTTGTTAAAAGAATAAAAACAAAATGTTCTTAAAATGTTTGATAAATTTTGTTTCAAATTTCAATTTTTTCTCTCTCTTCCTCTTTTATATTTTGGGCAAACCTCTACGACTCCAGACAAAATCAACAAAACAGAATACACTAATATACAAGACTGTGCGCTTATGACATAAGGTTTTTGTAGGTAAGCGAAATACTTTACAATTGGTTGGCATTTTATTAAGATCCAACACTTAACGTTAAAACTACCCAGGAGCTGGCCTTTGTTACGATGAATTTTTATCTTAACAAAATTATACTTAAGTAGTCTACATGGCGGCGAAGATGTATATATTTTCTGATATTCAGCAATAGCTGACAGAACCAGATGATAACACACCCCTCTATTTACGTTTGTAAAGTGGCAGTTATTTCTGTAAGTTTACGTATTGTTTTTGTCACTTAAGCTATGTGTGTGGCGGAACACAACATCATTTACAAGGGAACTGCAACCCCGGAACTACAAACGCCAGCCAGTCAGATATTGTGATAAATGAGAGTAATTGCCACATGAGCCAATCAGATAATCCGTTACATCAGTTTACGTCAGACCATAGAATGTCAACACTTTGTTGAGTGGTTTGATCCACCTAATTTAGCCAGCATCTGAGCTTGTTACATTGCTCTCACACATGCCTGACAGCGATCCAATGAAAAACGTTGTTACATCTAGGTTTTCTTCGTTTAGATTTGGGAATAAGATGCGAATATTTAAACCATTGATAATTCAACATAAATGCATATGAATGTAATTAATTTCTAATTCCACTAAGAGGAAAGGTACTAGATGATAGTATATATGCATTGCATCTATACAGTATAAGATTTCTTTCAATTATTAAACGTTTCTGGGATGGTATCATATGGGTCTGTATCAGTTAAACTAAAGATATGAAAACCGAACTAAGAACACAGTTGTAGAACAGATTTAAAACTGATTTTCTTTGGTAGAAAACATGGTGAAATTTATTGGAAATATGATGCCGGATCTTAGACTAACCTTTGACCTTCCTGTACTGCTCACTACATTTCAACCCCTGGGCAAAGCACTCACTCTTACGTTTTCGGAACCATCTTGTGATTCCACCTTATCGCCCAATCAGAAGCTTTGTTACTTGATACTTACGTCAGTAACAACACTATTGATTTGTTGAGAAGAAACCAATACGTTCCAACGTGATATTTACCATACCTCGTGGCGCGTCTGGACATTGTGAAAAGAATACACAGTTGTCTCTTTATTCTGATTTTTCGAGCTTAATATACACAATCAGTTGGCATTGTAGCTTCTGTAAATGATAGCATCTAATTACCATCACTTTACACGAACAATATTTATGTATTGTTAGACTGACTACGTCATCAAACAGATGTCGGGTTGAACCGGAGATCAAAGCTACGTGAATATTTATGAGTGTTAACGCCACCTCAAAAAACACTTCTGGTGCAAGATACATCACACTCAGAGAGAAGTTTGTGTTATCAATCCAACTACTTGAACAGGTAGATAGCAATACAGCATACGGTAAATAATACGATTTACGACCCTTCTACCGGCACACGCCAGGGAAACATGACGCAGGTCCACTTATCCATGACTACTCAACTGAACCTTATAGTTTTAAAACAGCATTTTGAAAACTACCCTTTAAATATCTCGTTCTGAAATGATGTATTGAAAATATTTCACTAAGCTGAATGAGTTTTTCCCAATTTTTACCACATTCAAGAACTGCATATACGTACGAGTATACTTTATGTTGTGTTCAAGTTATCTCCCTTTTTAAAAAGTGAAATATTAAAACGATTTTGCACAAATTCTTTCGTAATTTTACAATCATCCAGAATTTCATAAAAAAAAGAGTTATTTCTCTCTCTCAGAGTCATCAACTTGTTATCATTGTCCTAGAAAAAAACAAGAAAAAATTGACTATTTAAATAAAGATATAAGACTGTAAACAGTGATATATCCTTGTATATCGGGTAATTGATTTCATTTGACTTGGATTGGGTCTAGTATAAATAAAATATAGGTCACGATCTTATCAACACATATATATCCAAAACAGACGTCGATCAAAGGGATATATCGGTAATTGCTTTCAGACTAAATGTCAAGCTACGCCCAGTATATACATATGTATATGTATTTAGAATTTGTTCATTAAATATATGAACAGCTTGTAGAGACATTTCTGTACTTATTGAGACCAATTTATGCTATAATAACAATTTAAAGGGCCAAAGAGCACTCTAATTAACATGTAACGAGGTAGAAGTGAGATCTGACCTTCAGAATATTGGGTCAAAATGATCTGTATTAGTCACATCTTTTGATGAGGTAATCATTTTATAACTGTTAAATTTTATTGGGTTGATGTTTCACGGTAGCAAAAATTGTGCTACTTCACAGGAAGGAAATGACACACATATCTGTATCTGTATTAATTATATTAATTGGTATCCTTTATATAGCATGCAAAACATATATTTTCGGTCACAATAAAAACAAGGTATATCTTTCAAGTTGTCTTTATTGATGTTAAATCCCTTACGACTATTACCATTTTTATAATATAACAAAAACGTGTATGATTTAAACTAACTTATCTGGAAAATAAAGTGAATTGTTTTGAAGATTTGTACTTAAACACCAAGCCTAAATCGTAAGTTATGGTAAATTTTGGTATAAAAGTCAACATCACTCGGGCTGTACAAGGCGAAAGCTATAAAAAAAAAAGGCAAGCAGTTCTAATAGTGGCTTTGGTATAACGGAATGCGAGAAGTACATGCAGCAAAAAGTTCCTTCGGGAAACAAGTCGTTATCTATAGATAATCTTTACATTATTAGTCATTAGACGGGTGGTCTGGTATCATATATAAGTATAAAACTTTACAATTAAAAGGGAGATGAAATAGTCTATATCAGCCCAAAACAGCTGTCGATCCTTTTTTTCACTCGATTTCAGAATCTGACATATTAACTTATTATAGTTCTTGTACCAAAGACAGTTATGTTTGCTATCGTATCTGACTTCGCAGGAAATTTAAAACGTACATTCGAGAACTGATTATATTGAAAAACGGCGACCTTTTGGGTTTTATGAGCTGTAATTTAAGATAAGAAAATTATCATGAGAGTTCTTACTTTCTGTAAATTAAGAACCCGCACAGCACCTGCTGCCGCAGTACAAGACAAAGAACTCAGAAAAGTTCAGTAGAATATAGACTAACATATTTAACCCTAGTGAAGGCTTTAAAAAATGGGGTTCTCAAGTTTCCAAATCGCGATGAAATTGCATGTCTGTTTAACTTCTGTCGAAATGTTCATGGTTTTATAAAGAAAATATGGCAAAAACATTTCGTTCACATTTCTATTAATTACAAGACACGCAAAAAGCATTATGTTAATTTCTTGAATATATGTATTCATGCTTCCTAACACTGACGATAGGGAGGCATTCAGTACAGATTGGTTCTTAAAATAATTTCAAATATAATACAGTGATACACTGCTAATGCAAATGCCGTAAAATTAAAATGAAAAATATCAGCTTAGGAACCAGGTGCACTTCCACATGTGAAACCTGCCATGCTGTCTGCAGCGCTTTGAAGATAAACAGGACGTCCGACTGTTTTGGTTTGCATGTATTCTCAAGCCTACGTTTAAAAAGAAAGAAAAAAATTATGGCACGTAGATATGTGAAAAATAAACTATCCACGTTTATGAGAGGTTTAAAGTTTGAGATATAGGCTAAGAATGCTGGAACTATTTGAAGTTTTCCTGGTGTGGTGTGATGTCCCGTATTAATTAAACTTTTTTTCTACGCAAATGATAACTCATATATGTTACATGATCTTTTTAGCATATGTTTTCCACAATGAAATTAGTTCACAAAAAAACTTTTATCTTCTTGTGTTTATTTTTTTGTTTTTGTTTTTGTTTTTTTTTTTCACAATCTTAATTATTTCTCCATATCTTGAAGTCTTTGATATATAAGTCGCACGGGGTGAGGGTATACGTTGTATTGCTGTATATGTTTTCGTGCTTAAAAGAAAGCGTTCATTCAGTCACGTTTTTGACTTTCATTTATTTCATTATAAAACAACTTTACAAAATGTACATGTATTTGGAGACATGCAATACACGTTCAAAGTCCAACAAAATCTTGTTTTTTTTTATCTTTTCTCTCTCCCAAAACCACATTTGAGTCTGTCGATACAAATATTAAAACAGATTTTATCTATATATTGTCAGGTAGTTACAGTATTAAGGTTTATGAATTGTACACGAACTCCGGTGAAGAACAGGTCCGCTTTGTCTACATCTGATAAACATTCTATCCACACCGAGTAATTTCCTACCCCTTTTTTGACCTATTGCAGCCACCGATTCGACACAGACAATGGACGTTTCTAACATGGTAGCTGGCCCAAATCTCGAGTATCCCGAGATCTTTTTTATAGTCCGAGTTTGACAAAGACAGCTGTCTGTCGGTGTTGAAGATAAGTATCGGTGACGAGCAGGGCCGGATTTCAGCACCCGATGTTTGGTTCATCAATTATAATGTCAAATTCATTCACTTGTGATGGAAAAAACAAACAACTACTATTTCCGTCATAGAATAAACAGAGGAAACAATTTTTCATGAATAGATTGAATCGTTCAAAAACTTAACTGTCAGAAACTACTCTAACTAGAATCAATCCTTGAGGTACACCCTCGATGCAAAATAAACCGTCGTTCATTGGTTTAAAAATACACAGTATCTGTTATGCTGACGTCACGCTAATTGGGCGTGCGTTGTCTATTACATGTTATATACTTTAAGGTGTTTTTGTTATAGACCTTTTTTTAAAAAAAGAATATAAATATAACCATACAGATAAAGTTAGTGTGTTTATTTCGTTATCAAGACGATATGGAATAAAAAGAAATAAACATTTATTTATTCATTTATATTTATTTATCTATTTACATATTTTCTTGTTTCGTATTTCAAAATATAAATATATTCAGAGCGTAGATTATGAACATTTTAAGTCTAACCAAGCTCACAGTTTACTTTCGGAACTCATGTTCCGGTCTGTACTGGGGATGTTCGGAGTGATTACGACGTCCAAGTTAGACACACAGGTCAGCGAAAGGTCACAAAGTACATTACCGTCGTAACATAATATCTTAGTTAATATAATTTTGCTTGTATCATAAATACGAATTTTTGGACGTTAATATTTTGTATAGAGATTTGATAAAACACCCATGGCTAAACAATATTAGTATATTATTACATAAGCGACTATAATTTGACATTTATTTACTAACCACTATACCAACATTTTTCTCTCATACACAATATCACGCATTTACTTTTGTTATCAGCAAGGTGTCAAATTAATCATTCACTCTGACGTCAATTGCGAGAAACGACACGTCAAATTGCACTAAATAAACACTTTCTGGCACCATATTATTGTCGACATTTCCTCGTCTGCCACTAACAGTATCATCAGCCTAATCCGACCCATTGTTGTAATTACAACCAATTTACAGAGGAAATGGCAGCATGTCTGGTCCTGTATGGACCTTACTTATGTCCACTTACTGTTAAATAATACCAATAATTATCGACTAATTTGTTTTATCAGTAGATATTACCGGTACATGTTTGCAAAATGCATTCACCAAGAGAACACAAACTCTTACAACAAGCAAATCTGATCGTAAACATCAGAGATTATTTAGTCTAGACCATGTTCAAACATTAATGAATATGATGTTCAGAAAACTTTCCATCAGAAATGCGACGGGTTAAGTTCTCAGGACGTGTTAACCAAGAAGAAACGAATCTCCACCAATCCCTCTACTTTATACTCCCTTTCTATTGACAGTAACCCCTCACCAACCCCTGTCTATTCCGTTTTCACAGAAACCCACTCTCGATCCCTGTTCTATTCCTTGCTGTTATTTATAAAGGGTCTCGCACATATCAACATCGTTCTTAAATCTATCATTCTTTCGTTCGAACACAGGTTTTCCAGTATACCCGTATTTCCTCAATATAACGTACTTTTTTTTATACTAGTTGTAAAATGTGATTTTTTATCTATTTTTTTTTCAATGTTTGGTTGGATACCAATGTTTTTACTCCTTGTGCCAAACATTATTTTAAAAGAAAAAAAAATCGCCAGTAAACTTATATAAATATTCGGGCATCAGACTTGGATCAAAATACCGATTCTAATCCTGGAGAAACGCTTACACGTATCAGCAGAATAACACCACACCGAGATATGTATATCACTACAGTCGTTTCAGCTGCTGTTCTTTTGCTTAGATCAACACGTTCTAAACGAATCTAATTCAAGTGACATTTTTATTTCCTTGGGCTGGAAGATTAAACATACAAGTTTCGGATGGGCGGATCCCGTTCGTATGTAGTCATTTGTTTACAGAAGATGTACGATTGTAAACCATCACGTGACCTTTGGTAAAGGGCGTGAAACAAAGGGTGGGGCTAGGGGTACCACATTAAATCACGTTTGTTATCATCCCTCTCCACTCCAGTCAACCGACATCCACTGTAATGAAACAACGCGAAATTCGTTTTTCTTGGCTCCGCTGTCGTATTTTGTCAACACGCGCGTGAATCTAGAAAAATTACATCTGGGAAATGTGTTACACTTAATTGTACTTTACAGTGTACTTGTGGCTACCTTGCGCGCATAGGAAAATCACCTGAAGCTCAAACAGGATAGGGAAATACCGAACTGGATTAAGGCTCATCTTATAGGTGTAACGTCTTGTGAAATGGCAAGAAATTTGAGTTTTTTAAAGAAGAATTTTTTATATACTCTTTACAAATACAGTGAATACAGTTTTTTCTCTCCTATGATGCGTTGTCTTGTGTGTTTGCTGATAACTGGGCTAAGTTAATACCCACAAATCTTGATTTCGGTGGCAACGGTGGGACACTTTATACACTGTATAAGACACAGCCACAAAGCAAATATTTTACCGAGTAACTAGTAACTTTTTGACACGGACAAGTGACACTGTCAGCGTCTAGTATCCACTGGAGTGACGATTGACAAGAACAACCATAGAGACCTTTACATGTAGACAGTGTCGAACTGGCATCACAATCTACATTAATATCAAAACGTGCATAAACAAATAAAAACGGATTGTATGAAACATGCTTACTTACAAAATATCCAAATCCGATGTTTTTTGTACAATTATACTATAAGATACATCAAATAAATTTTTATTAAAAAATCAATCCTCGTTTAAAAACGATTTTTCACAAAAACAACTATTTATATAATTAATAATTACTCAATTTTCAACAGATTTCTATTGGGCGTCTTTGATCGATCAACAACGGAGTCCAGATTTTACCTTTTGCCTGGATCGTTCAATGCTCCCTCATTATACTAAACATGCGTATACTGTTACAACAGGCACGTGTATTACAAGTACAGATACATGTTCTGATGCATGTCTAACTAAATGACCTTACATTGTTTACTTTCTAACGAAGACATATGTCGACAGATGGACGAGAATTACTGCTGTTTGTGCGCGGAAACTTTTCGAGAATTGTCATTTGTGATAATGTTCTTCATGGTGAAACGCTAAATCAACATGTTGTCCTATTTGTATCGGTCATTTGTAACAACATTCACAATTGCATCAAAAAGGCAAAGACATTCAACCGAAATCTTTATAATTACCGACAAATATTAGGATGCATAAGGCTGTTAGGCATACTTGTAGGTTGTTGGCAATGGACTCAAGCCAAAGTATGTAAATGGCGATTTCAACATGACAGGGATGAGTTATGGTTTAGAAATCTGAACCTGCTAAAATGTCTCTCATGATGACAAGGGAATCCAATGTGTATATATGTTTACCACTAAACTAACGTGTTTATGTTGTAATATTGGTCAGAATGTTAATTATCTGTCAGAGGTGATGAACTGAACGATATGTTTTGGACTTTAAGCGTACAGAGGTAGTGAGAATTCTGGACATATACAACTGACATTTCGACATCAATTACTCGCAGCCTTATACAACTTTGAGCTCCTCTGTCAGTCTTAAGGAAGAAATGGTATCTTGTCAAAGCAGTCAGTGAAACAGCTAAATTGTTATAATATTCATTTCGTTTTTTATATGCATATTGCAAAATTATTGTGGTTTTGCCTGATGGATTTATGATTTACAAAGAGAAGCAAAACATACTTAAAACATCTTTTTATAACGACCTCGATTTACATTCTCTGTATCTCAAAAATGTCTTAATACTTGTAAGTAGTTCTTCATTTAGACGGAAATGGCCTCTTTTAAATTGATTATCTATCGAAATCTGATTGTCGACGGATCATTACACTGAAATATATAATTTTGTATATTTCATTACGAGACAAGTCAAAACCGCATGCTATCTGATCAAAAAACGTTTATCATTGATTTTGGCTGAAAACAAGACAAACCGTCGTAAGCGTTGGCCTAGGGTTATCCCGCTAAATGTCTTGATTTGATCCTGGAGAACACGGCCTTGACGTCCAACTGCTGTGAAATTGCCAGATAACATCTTAGGAGTATTAAACACCAAGTGCAAAAAACAGTCCCTCCTCAAAATGTGTCATTTTTCTCCACGCTTACATTAATTTTCATAAAAAACACGAAATCGCGGTAGACATATTTGGCGACCGTCGGACTAAATGAGTACAACGAGGCTTGTCAATGAACAGGACACGCCCACATTCAGACAAGAAATACGAAAATGGAACATATGTGAGGAAACATTGCTTGCTACAGATTTAAGATTTTTGGTCACCAACATTACCAATGCAGAGACCTTTAGAAACTGTTTAGTCGTTTAACCTTGTGACGATAGTGGCGCAAGAGGTCTATTTCGTGGATGTCCTTTTCATTGTGAATAAGGCGGATAAATGTAAAACTGTTTCCTTTCAAATTAATTCATTTATGGCAATCTGGTTTCAACTTAATTGTGTGGTGCTTTATTTATATAAGCGAGAATTGCGTGCGGTTCTAGACTAAACAAAAAAACAGTTGTGGATCCTGGGACAATGTCTATCCTAAATGCTTGACCTTTTCGGATGTTTACTTAAACAGGAAAATGTTTGTAAGACCTTAATGCCCCCGTTCCTGAATGCATACAAGTATCATTGTTTGTTGAATTTGCATATATTTTCAAATGTGGCATTGACCCCATTAGATTTAAGTGATTTTAATAAACATACGGTAAAGTGTAGGACATGATGTTTTACTATTGTGAGATATCCCGTCAGTATTTTGAAATCCTAAGTTTTAATGTGTTGAAATGATTCTATTGATAATACCCTAAGGCAGATAAACATGGAATACCAGCTGTAATTGTATCAAAAGTCATCACAGACAGTCATTGATAGATTTCCGTGGTGAAAGACGTGAAATGTCAAATGTTAGCACGTATGAATGTTAAGCGGATTCTTAAACAACGCCATAAGTGATATACCACTTATCAGTACTCGGCAATTTCAAAGCTACCGAGTTAAGAATTTCTTAAAAGTAAGGCTCACGAAGTGCATTGTATTGTCTCTATTGTATATTTGAAGGAAATTGTACGGGATACGTCATACAGTCTATAATAACAAATTAAACAACAAACAGCCGTAACAATCATACGCATGAACATTTCTAAGGAAACAACATAATGGATTTCCCATTGAGTTTTGAAGAGTTTATAGTTTGAATATCACATGCAAATAAAAAATTAACCTCAACAAAGATATCAATTAATAAACATTAAAGAAATATTTACATGGAGACCGGAAGTATCTCTCCGAGAGAACACTTCCGAACGAGATTATGCGATAACTAAAAATTTATACATATTTTACATAGCTTTGATGATATTTCCCGTCAGTAGCCGAGCAGGATTTTACTATATATGGAATTATGGTTACAGGGATGTAGTTAGATACAGTTACGCGATCCTTCCTATTCACTATGGGCGTTGTCCTATTGACGCACATTGGTGTCCTGGCGATATATTATTACACTATTCCCTGCAATATTGACTGTACTGTGACATCGAAAGCACAATCAGCTCAGGAAGCAGGAATGCTACTGTCTAAAAATGGAAAATTTTACGGAATGAAAACCGTAAATGTTGTGCTTATATATATTATGTTTTGTCACTATTGGTTGCATTTTTAGGAACGATGAAGATACGTGTAAGCGGCTGAAGTTGAAGAGTCTGTCTGATGTCCGATCATGGAAGACATATTCGATCGACATAGTCCATAAATTTGTTCTTATATGAAGACGGTGAATCATCCATATATACAAAAAGTGAAATCGAAGGACTTGACAGGTGTTTGTTACCTGCAGATGTTATGCTCTTTAAATTCGGCAAAGAGAGGGGAACACAGTTAATTTCCATGAGTATGCCAATACTTTGTTTGAAGATCTTGACGCGTAAATAAACAAATACATTGTAAACTAGAAATTCAATCAATCTGTTCCCAGTGTAACAAAATTATTCATGGCAAGATATCTTCTGATAAAACTTCTTACTGTTATTCTTATCAGAATCGTGATATTTAGTGGCTGTAAAACACAAACTACAGAGTTGGTACCATCTGCAATGTAGTTTGTTACGATCGTATGGCTAATGTTTAAGCGACCTGTTACCGTAATATCTTGAATCCCACTATGAGTGTGAAGTATTTATGGGAAATGATAACAATAAATCTGAATTGCCCTACATAAGAAAATTTATTTGTAGAGATAAACCAAAATTATGATTCTTGACAGCTACAATAAAATATCTACAACACTATCATGTTACAAAAAGGATAAACAGGAAATGTATATTAACACAAAGATGTGTACATTGGACGATGATAGATAGAAAATATACATTACAAGTAACACAAAGATGTGTACATTGAACGATGACCGAGAGAAAATGTACATTTCACGTAGTACAAAGATGTGCACATTGAACGAATTATAGAAAGATCCTGTACATTAAACGTAGTACAAATATTTGTACCGGAAACGGTGACAGAGCGGAAATGTCTTTTTAACATAAAATGTAACTCAATAAGAGGCTGATTGAACGATGACATACAGAGAAACATTGAATATAGCACAAGGACGTTGCCATGGAAATGTACATTGAATATCATTATTAGTTCACTTTCAACGTAAAAACGATTGCATCATTATGACGTCATACATTTCACTGAACCATGGTCTTTCATTTTAACTCAATGATGTTAAGTCAGTTGCAAGAGGTCCATGTAATAAACACACACGATCATGTCACCATGTCTACACATCCCTTTGGTCATCAAACAAATATCAAACGATGGTTCTTTATTAGTAGTACAAAATGATAGCACTTTCTATTGAAATTTCAGTCAATTACTTTAGAATTGTAGCTATCAAACACTTAGAAAGTTGATGATTATTTGAATAAGCAATAGCTTTTGAGATAACGCTTACACTGAATCTTGTCGGAGGGTTTTAAACTAAGATTAAAGATATATACAAATTCTTGCGTGAATTTACGTTTAACCTGGTTCTCATCAGTTCTAAGGTTATTAGATAGTAAATATTAAGCCACATCTCTTAAGCTCATCAATCAATCGTTTGAAACGACGCAAATGTGTGAGTCACATTGGCGCACGTGCACGGAAAACACACGCAAATTACGCAAGAACGACGCCCTTGTGGTGCTTATCTTGGAATTCCTTCGACAAAACTCGGCGGAATAAACCATCTGTTCTGAAATCCATCAACACTGGTCGTTTGATAGTGATGACATTTGTTTATATCTTGCTGTAATGTATATGCTAAAGAGATGACTACTTCTATTGCAGAGCATCCGTTTTGAATTTTTTCTAATAAGAAGAAAACAAATCTTGTTAAACTATCTATTCTGTTTGTTTAATGGAGGAAGCGTGGTCTTTTTCGCAACGTGGGTTATAAGAACATCGCCTTTGATGCGTCAGATTGAGCTAGCATTGCATAATTACTCCGACGAATATTCTTCACAATGTGCAAATGTCAGTGATAAGGTTGCTTACAAAACAACAAAACCAACACCAATGGCATGCAATATCAGAAAACGATAAAACGATAAAAGAATTGTTTGCATCCTTATTGCTAAGCGATAAGATCACATTTAGAATGGTACATGTTCGGCATCTGAGGAACCAAATCTGTTCCGAGAGATTATTGTCTTCCAGGTTTTGAAAATGCAAACAATATATCTTATCTCAAAGGGTTATATAGTTCCGGTCAACTCGTCATTGGGGAATAGTTGATTCAATGTTCAGTTTACGTGTATATTGCCAAATACCTACATAAATCTCTGATCTATTAACGTTATTCATCTTAATTCCAAAAATTCCCAAAGAGCAAGTCTTAAAAGTTGTAAAACTAATGGGACAAACGTTTCGAAATCACATCGGTATTCGGTAGTATTTGTTTCAGCTCTCAGATCCTAGGAAGCGGAAACCTATTTTAGTAATACCGTTCGGGTTTGTAGTATGGTATAGATCTGGCAAGTGAAACCCAAACAAAGTTATACTGGGCCTCTTAGATAAACAGTAGGTGTGTGAAGAAAGATCTATTGTAGGAAACATTCCATCTAGCCCAAAAGGTTCACATAAAATGTCAGTGCAATATTGATATGGGGAGTGGCTTGCAGTACTTGATACTCGTACTAAATACATTCACGAGGAACAGTGTCAGTGTTAACCAATTTTAAAGATTTCTGTTCTTCGTCAAGGTGTGGCTACCAATGGTAACAAGAAGACCCGGAGTGGAACACAATCCAAGTATTTATTGAGCCAAATTATACACAGTTCATTATAATGTAGTTAGTCTCTCCCCTAAACTTATGGTACATATCAGACACAGGAAATCCGGGGTTATAGGGCAGAGAGTAGAACATCCAGTCTACAGATTATACATCGTTCGGGAAAATTATCAATGATATAGAGATATTTTGTTGTTCACAATTAACATGCTGTATATTCCTTTGTTGGTCTTTTGTCACTTTTAATGTCTCAGTTTTATTTTCAGTATAGTTTTTCTTCTCTCTACGTTATCCATGTTGATAGGAATAGCATTCGTCACTGTTACTTTTCGAACACTTTTTCAAAAGTTTGCATCTTCATATTCATCGTCTACCAGTGTCTCTCATGATTAACTCATCGTTCATTTGTGTCTTTCGTGACTTAACCATCGTTTACTAGTATCTCTCTTTACTCACTCAGTGCTCATCACAATCTCTTTTGATGAACCCATCATTATTAATTCTTTTTGACTCATTCAATGTTCATTAGTCTATCTTGACTCAACGATCGTTTACTTGTATCTCTTTTTACTCATTCAGTATTCACCGCAATTTCTTTTCATTCAACTCATCGTTATTAATCGCTTTTGACTCATTCAATGTTCACGAGTCTGTCTTGACTCACCAATCTCCTAACTCTCTTATCGATCATCAATGTCTCTCTAGCATATCTAACATCAAATAGTGTCACACCAATCGACAATCGTTCATTATGTTCAGGTAACTATCATTCACGGTCGTGAATATTGTTACAATTACTTGAGCATCTGCAAATGTTTGTATGGCGTGGTTCACTTGTTTAGAATTTAGCTATGATTAGTAGCAGTTTGTGACCTTACTTTAAAGAAAAAAATAGACCAGAGTTGAAGGCCGGAAACATGGGTGCTTGTACAGAACCTTATCCACAACTACCACGTTAAACGGCTTCTTGCGTTTGGTGTTTAATAGACCGTTTCGTTAAGCATTAAACATATTAAGAATGCATGCTCACTTGAAGTTCCTCGAACCAACTATTAGGAAGAGTCCCACACATCTGAAGCATCTGTAACGAGCAAACTCCTCAGCAAAATGCCAAATCATTAATATCACACTTGTCAGGAATACAATTATCTTCGAAAGTGTTCGAAAACTAAACATAATGAATATTATGTTTAAGATTTTACACACTTGAAATGTTATGACTTATTCAAAGGGCATAAGGTGGGACATAGTTGGGGCATAGGTGGAACGTAGGTGGGATATGAAATTACTTGAGACCGTAAAGGATAAATAACGAGATCAATTTAAAGAAAAAGCGTATAAGCCAACACTAGGTTATGTCAGATCAGATGGATTGCACTGAAAATCTCTTAAACGGGACGGGGATTGGTGATAATTAAGCCCAATTGACTTTCTTTCATTTTGTAAGTGACTGGTTTTAAAGAGATTCCTGGAACCCGAAAAGTACGCACAGAAAGTAAATGCATCTATGTTATTACATTTTAGGCAAACTTTAAACACTACTTCAAAATGCATTTATTTCAGCACTATCAAATTTTAGCGCACCGTCCAAACATAACAATTTAGCGCTTCTATCAATTTATTTGTGTATTCGCAAGAATTGCTATATACTAGTAAACATAATACTGAAACGGCTGCAATAAGCAAAATTATGTTTTATCACAATAACCTGTGCGCGGTTATCGCTAAATAATAGCATCACTAATATTTATGATGTATGTACAATATATGTTTGCAGATATAAAGACATTTAAATACCATTAGAATTGCTACAATGTATGAACCCAGAGTAACATTTCATGTAGTGCAGTGTATGTTAGAGGTGCGTTCATGCACTCATGTGTTGCACTCATACCCCTTGTTAAATAGATAAAGAAAATTATGCTTTGTTATTTCAAATGTATTGACTTTATAACCTCCAATTATACTAGATAAGAGGAGTAGAATATGTTTAACATCGAGCCAGATTTCCTAAATTACTGAAACGTTATTGTACAACATAAATACACGCAAGATTGATGACATAGATGATAAAAGTATATAGTTGTAGATACATGATTACAGAATGAGGCTTACAGCGTTTTGATTACACGTGCATTTCGGGTTTGTATATATCCCTCCGAAGATAATGTTAGCATGCATCGTGCTATCTTTTACCAGCATCTCTTGAATCTATCCCGTTGTAATATCAGATAACCTGGCAACGTTTTTGAAATTCACAGCAATCACGCTGCCGTACTTTGTTCCACGAAATGTTTCGATGATAGAGACGTTATGGCTTAGACACAAAGTTACAGAGCCGCGATTTTCTGAAGATAGAATAAAAATAGAAGACTATAGTGCTCCCTAAAATTCGCAAAAAGAATGTTTATCTTACAAGTTCAAATGTACAATAATGTTCCGTTTAAACTACTTTATGCAATCTAGCGTCAAAATTCCGTTTCGTTCGTCTAGATCTCGGTTTTCAAAGAAATGACTAAAACCTGAGCATAGAGACATATGTAAATACACGGTATATTCTGAACGAGTTTTAACATGTTATATGGCACTAGCCTACACAGAAAAGATGTTTCGTGTGAACAATGATTATCTAAATGAAAAAGAAAATACCACAAACAGCAAAAGGAAATTTATGTCTTATATGAATCAATTGAAACGAAAAATGAAAATATTTCATACGAACAATAATTATTTCAAGGAAGAAGAAACTATTTCGTATAAGTAATTATTTTGAAAAAAAACTTATTGCACATTGAATAAACGTTAGCATTTTAAGATGTGTTGTTTCATTGCTTTGATTATTACGGGCTTGCACACTTGGCTTTCATCTGATAGCTGTGAAAGAACAAATCTGTTTTCTACTGGAGAAGCCCGAGGTTATGCTACAACCCCTACCGTCCTGTATACTTTTATTCAACATGCGAGTGTTCGTATCTATCACGTAATTACGTACACGCATGCGTTGATTAGGTCCATATGCTCGAAGGAGACTGACCAGCGGGATAGCAGATGACCGGACATTCACGTGACCGCACTTGTTACTGATCACTGTCCAATGCTTCACACGGTAAACATATGTCTCATTTCATTCACAGATCTTACTGGTACGGAGGTTGGTCTCACGTATTCCTGACCCTTTAACCAATAATATAACGCGAACTTATCTAACTGATAACAGTTGTTGATTTAAGAACATTTTTAACAAGATCGTTATTGCAATATGTATCAAACAACATCAACTAAACGCTGAAATTTGTGGATCTCAAATTTCGTGGTTTGACAAAATTTGCTTGATTTCGTGAATAAAACTTGCTCACAGCATCTATAAGCATTACAGTCCATGCCAAAATTTATCGTTTCGTGGGCATCTAATTTGCGGAATAAAGGTAACAACGGATTTAAAGGCGGTAAAAAAAATCCCTGAAAATCAATGATTTGGCAGAAAAAGAAATGAGGTGTTTTTCGCATGTGTTTTATTAATACGGATTTCGTGGTTTTACTAAATATTTGATAGAGAAACGATACATTATTTTCAAGATATGCATTGTTCGCTATTTTCTTCCATTTTCATGAAGTATCGGAATACAAAACTTTCAAAAATTAATAATAAGATGTGTGTTAACATGGAAAGAATCTAGAATATGTGAACTAGCCACGGAGATGAATTAATATCTAAATGAACTGAGATTTTGTTTGCTTGGAGCATCGAACTTTGGACGGACAGAGTGAGTTTGAGGCGAGGGCTCTTCGTAAGAAATAATGACTACCTTACTGAACGACATACGAGAGGCCCATCGCCTGCCATCCAAAGCGAATCTTGCCCAATGGCACAAACATGCCAGCACACACCGATCGATGTTTAAGCTTATTGAGAAACACAAACGGTCAGCGAGCAACGAACTCAGCAGCGAGCACCTGGTTAATACATTGGCCAATGTTCTAACCAAGTGAGCTAATGCGGTCCCAACTGTAAGGACTGTAAGAAGACATGGTGAAAAGGATTCGGTAACATTTTAACGACAGGTGTCAGGTTTGATATCAAATGAAATAAACTATCCTCTATATGCCTCCTTTCGTTTAATCATGTACTTGTTTGTATGTTTGCCATTTAGATGTGAAAGTAATCACTCATAGTCGATATCAAAGTTAATCATTTTATCTAATATTCAGCTGCAGGATGTGTGAAATAAAAAAACAGTCTTTAAAGTTGATAAATTCGTTTCGTTTAAGTCTGATATTCTGCAAAATTTGATAAAAAAATTTAACCGCCAAAGCGGATTTTATTGCTGAAAAAAATGAAACGTAATAAACAGAATTAAACACCAAGGTTTACATTTCATAGCAAGCAGATATAATACTTTAGTCGTCACGGGGCTATGAAGGTGTCATATCGTATGTTGCATATGAACATTTGTCTGGGTAAAGAGAAGGGCGTCTACATATTCTAATTTAAAATTTCACATTTTTCCAGGTTTGAAATGAGTCATGCATTTATGGGTTCTCCCTTGTTGTCAGGAAGGAAGAAAAAACAAGAGGTTATGCAGACATTTCCTTATTAACGTGGAAACCCGAAAAGAGTAAAATATGCCGCTCCAATGTAGAGGTTCTTCATTTCCCAGGCCGATATCATATTTCGTGTTAACAGCCATCCATTATGAAAGCATATTGGTCTATGTTTTCTTCTAACAACGTTTGTAGGATTTCGTTTAAGATTAATTAAGTATACACAAAGACTCAAAAGGAAGGTTTGAAAAGAACAATGAACATCGAAACCGTTTCAAGCTTACCATTACTTTTGATATGGTGTTTGAAACGTGGGAAAAGGTACCGTAGTCAATTCAAAGAATGGTTTGTTTGTTATTTAACATTCCATCGTTTTAATCATGAACCACATATTTTCAAGTTATGCTCATCGCATTTTCAACTGTGCATAATGCTGAGAATGCTAAAACGATGCTAATATTATACAAGTTACAATACTGTTCATGAACCATTTTTGTCTGGAAGATATA
The DNA here is from genome assembly GCF_031769215.1 of Ylistrum balloti. NCBI lineage: Eukaryota > Metazoa > Mollusca > Bivalvia > Pectinida > Pectinidae > Ylistrum > Ylistrum balloti. The sequence goes on along the minus strand of NW_026782325.1, from coordinate 519,851 downwards.
CAAGATTCGAAAGTCATCATACCTGATTTGAAATATATGCGGGAACAATAAACTAACAAATATTTTGGTCATTTCTTGAACGTTTCCGGTAAAATATTGTTAGGTCATTTTGAACTAAATCTGCGTTACCAAAACGTTTATGCACCCCCTGCCCTCCCCGTCCCCTGAAATAGTGGAAAGGCACTCTTATTTAACGATAAATGTTGACCCGGAGAACCTGAAGTATATCCTGTTTACATTCATATTAATTGCAAAGAAAACTGCGAGCAATGTTGAGCCTAGAAGATAAATGATGGTCTGATTACTACTTAGCAACACACAATTAAGCGTGGTGAATCTAGGTCACGATAAAGTTTGACTGGTGGGAAATATTAGCATCAGATAATATCTTTCAGTGTCTGGAGTATAGTTTCGGAACTGTGACATAATGACTGACTTATCTTCCCTACTTAACGGCCCAGCATGCCACACAAAAGTTAGATCATAGAGTGTTAAGATTCCGAAGTGGGAGAGAACCTGAAGCTGGACGAACCAATATATGTACCAGGCTGTACTATATATACACTAAGCACGTCCTTCTCTGTGAGCATACCACAGGACATAAATGCCAAGTGCTTTTCCCCCGTTTTTATGACACATAGCAATACACAGAAGTATGAGGGACTGAATAAATCATGCAGACTTATCATAAAACCACTTGTTGTAATCTTAGGACAAACTGACATTTATTCAACTTTATCTTCATTTTTTTTATTTGAACACTATAGAACGAACCGTTATGAAGTATATAAGTATCATGTTACAGAGAAAACGTCCTATGCTACACCGTTGCTGCATAATATTCTCATCTAATGTAATTTCCCATCCGAACCCTAGTCTAGGCTACATCTGTTGTATATTTGTTTTATTCCCAAACCACCTGAAGTCCTTGCCTGCTATTCGGTCTACAACTGGTGATGTACGTACCAGGTTCGTGGTTTATAACTAATTGCTGAAAACAATCTACGTCTCTCTGCCAGCTCCTGTGTCATCATTTCTGCGAAAACAACCTACCACAAAAGTGTTCCCAAGGAAAACAGTATGTTTATAGCTCTCAATTAATCAAATAAGAACAAAATGTGTTATGTATTATCATATATTACATGCCTTAATTCCATAATAACAAGCTTGATATCATTGTGATCTTATACCAAATATTATCCTCCTGTAGCTGAGATTGTTGAACTTTTCTCCTAGGCATTGTTTGTTTAATTGTTGGATCACGTGACATCCTGTGACTATTCAATCCATTTCACAAGTAGAACTTATTATTGACATTCCTTGTCAACGACAAAAATGTGTTTACCTATTAAGTCGACTTTTCTTTTCTTTTTTTTCGATTCACATAAAAGAGTACATAAATAGGCTCTCACAGAAATATTGAAATTACTCTGAATTTGCCGTAATAAAAGCAAAGATGACATTTATTGTCTAATGATATAATAATCCCCAAACTGTAAGTGTCAAAATGCAGTGACAATAAAGTGATGCTACTCCTTTAGCTTAAAGTGTTCCCATGGCTCCATCGTAGCATTTTATAAATAAATATAATAACCATCGAATTGTACGTGTCAAAATGCAGTGACAATAAGGAGATGCTACTCCTTTAGCTTAAAGTGTTCCAATGGCTCCATCGTAGCATTTTATAAATAGTAACAGTAAAGCAAGCAGGTACTTTATGCTTGCGGTTTCGATTAACTCTTCAAACGCCTCCAAGTTCCCTTTGCATACGTGATTCAAATATACTATTATACGATCGTCGCAGAGGTTACAAACTTCCTCACATTTGTCATCAAACTTATGTTTCGTCTCATTTATTTAATATCAGTCCGGAAACTATGCAGGACATTGGTTATTAAATCAATTCGAATGTTAAAATTAGTAGATAAGTGACATAGGGATGTTACTACCAAAACACGGAAATAAATCCTAGCAGGAAATATGTATTTGTACTGACATACTTTCTGGTAAACTATTCGTGTTTACACAATTATAAGAAGAAATTAGAGTTAGAAGTTAATTTTAGAGCTATGTCAATCGTTTCAACTTGAGATTGATAGATACAACTGACTTTCAGACTCTGTAACATCAATTTTCCTTTTTATAAATACTATGAATATCTGGATCTAACATTAGGGCTTTAAAATCATTTTTGCCTGTGTCTGTTGTGACCAATAATGCTGAAAAATGGTTCGAAGAAACAACGTGTTCCTTGCAAGAGATTACTGACTTTTCATTAATGTGTACTCATCCTTGAAGTAGAAATCATCTTGATTTTCAAAATAGAAACAATGAATTCAGTTTGGAATAACAAGGTATAATCAATAACAAGCCCCGTGGTAACAAAGTTTCTACACAAAATCAACAACAAACAGAAGTTCAGGGTATTCCCAGAAATTGTAAACAAAGAACTCGTTTAGAAACAATCATAGCTGTACACATCCCTGCTCGTGGCAATATTCCGTGATCCTTTCGGTACAATTATGTGACTTCTATCCCCTCTTCAGAATAAACATCTAACCCTTAGGTACCACACATTCCTCTGCACGTGTAATCAAAGGCCACTACATTCCTTATTATGTTGAGTTGCAGCATTACGTACCTGTTGAAGGCTTTCCTTTGCCCAACGTTGTACATCTGTTTTTTATTTGTGTAATTACCATACAAGAATCAATCGCTGGATTACCATTGTACGATAGGGATGATCGTGATATAGTAGAAGCAAAATGTACCTTTATATATATATATATATCGATCACAGGAAGCTCTTTCTTTCTGATTTTTTTGTTTCTGAATACGTACACGAGAAAAAACACGAACAATAAATATAACAATATCTTTGAACATGTCGATAGAAAGACCAAATAAATCACATGTTTATAGGCAAATCAGAACAAGCTGTTAATTTAGAATTATCCATTAACACCTGAAAATACAGCATACGATGTACAAAGGAAATGTGAGGTTTAAAAAACACCTGAATTTCTTATTGATAAAGTTAAGCTCAAAATGCATTTCATAAAGTGAAGTCAAAAGCTTACTTGCAATAACATTTAGTTCTGTCTTGGTGGACTGATTACTATCTGACGTGTTTTCAGCTGTAGCATAAACTTTAACTAGTGATATTCTACTAATTAGTCTATTCATATTCAAATGTTTTTATATTTGTTTGGCATGGATGCACTTACCTGTAACAGTCAGGAAAAACAAATTAACGAATAACAGCACAACAGGCAACATGGTTTCACAGGACGTGATGAAATAAATCCCAGATAATCCTAATGTAATATCTCCAAAGAATTCAAGTATCCTGGAAATTCACGGCCCTCACTTGAACGTGTGTACACGTGTAATACACGACCCAGAGACAGGAAAGTCAGAAGTTGATATAGCTTGTAATTATCGGAGCTATATTCGGCTTGAATTACTTTCCTTTTACTCTCAGTCCTAAAATCTATCTCCCTACCAGCCTGAAAAGTCCCCAAAACAGCAGGATACAGAGAGCTCTCCACGCGGGCTTAAGCTAACACGAGAGAGGATAACACGGCAGTTTTTTTGGGAATACCCACTAAACTTGTAACCGGTATGGATTTGACTGGAATGACCCGTGGAGAAGCTGTGCCGGTAGGTACATATCGTTACAGCCAGCCTCCACAGCCAGTCTGTTTCATTCGTTGGCCAGAAATCATGTCTGTCTGATGTCAGTATTAGTCAGTATGTCAAATCGTCCGCCTGTTGTCCGTCAATGAACTAGTCGATATGTGCGGTCTACACATTATATCGTTTTCATTTCTGTCATTTTCGAAATTAAAACTTCCTCTTTGAACTTTCTGCTGTTTTACTGGACATTTGCCAATTTACGAACAAATGTGTATGGTATTTCTATCATTGAAATACCTACTACCCATCATACAAGGAAAAACCAAGCTGTACATGCACTGTTTGATTAACTATGACCATGGTGACTAGAACAATGTATATCTATTTAGAGTATTTTTCTTGACATGAATTCGTAATTAGATATCAAAACGAATCCCTTTACAGTGTGTTAATATCCTTTCACCTTTCAATTACAACAAGTTATATTGTATGACAGTATTTTCGAAATTCAACATGAAAGGATATTTCATATACGTCAAATTTCAATCATATAATAATATTTATTTCTAATATTTATGAACATATTAAAATATAATCTGATTCACTAGATACACTATGATTTTCTTTGCTGTAATGCATCCTATGCGCATATCACACATTTTAACGTAATCAGCGTTTCAGTTTTCCGTGTGGCGCCTTGGCAAAGTCTTGCACAGTAAGCTATATCACTGCAATCTGGCGTTTAGACATTCTCGATATACGTGTAACTGTATATAAGTATGTCGTCATTGAAAAGATAAATTTCATAAAGTAATGGGCCTATTTACTTAAGTGGCTTTTGAAGTTGTGTAATTTAAACCCGAATACGTTTGTAAAATCTAAATGTTTGAGTCTGCTATCATAAGTTCGTATATTCAATATTTAATATTTCTGTTTGAATGTTTGTGGCGATTTCTTGTTGTTTTAAATTAATATATCGATAAATGTTTGTTTGATCTGTTTAAATAATCTGATTAGATATGAATACGTTGTCTAATACTTAGAAATAACTATTTGGCGATTTCATGTTTTTAAAGTGAATATATCGTGGAAATCATTAATGTCCATTATACTGGAATGTTTCAACATAAACAAAATAAACAATTCAGAAATGTACTTTCCTACATTTATGTACATGGGTGACAAGCTGATAGCATAGTGATGTTCAGTGAAGCATTTCGCATTCCAACAGCTGCTAAATAACCTATGATAAAAGCGAAATGATCTGGCAATCTCGTTATTTGGAAACATAAAAAGCCGTGGTTGAACTCTAAAAATGACAGTGATTACTGAACGTTAAGTGCGATGAAATCTAACCTTTACCACAGTGGTAACCCGTGCTATACTGATAAAATGGTGAAAAATAAAAGAAAAAACTGCAGCGTCATTTAACGGTTTGAAAAAAATAGTGGTTGAACAGTATAAAGTCAAACGAACTTCTATCTTTGATTCCTAAGCAGTTAAAAAAAGAATGCGGAAAATCACGGAAACTTTAGGCTTGGGAAGAAGCAGGTCTAATCATAAACAGATAGTATTTCTATTCCGGCTGCTAAGAGGCTGCATTAAACTGGCTGTAGCGTCAAATATCCTCTTAACAGAGGGAAAAGAACTATTGCAAAAATACCATGAAACAAATACTGCCTAAGTGATTGTTTGGTAGATTTGTCACTTTGTCAACAGCCAGTGTCATTCTGAGGCGATGTGTGCTCATTGTAAATGATGGATACCTTACTGAACAACATACGGGCGGAGCGTATCATGCCATTAGGCCAAAACCATTGAAATAATGGAATGAAGTGTTGCTAAAGAACTCAAGTATGTCATTACAGAGCAATCAACTTCTCAGATTCATTGGAAACACAAATATGACGTCTCGAAAATTCTTTTGAGGTTGGCAAATTCAACTTATGTCCGACTGACCTATCGTGGTCCTTTGAAGTGCTACTGCGGTGATAATTATGAAATATAATCATACATTTGCCAATGAAATACTGACGTTATCACTGACAAAAGCTTAGATCATCACTGCAGAGATGATATTAGAAATCCTATATCATCTCTAGTGATGATCATTTTTTTCCAGTGTTGATATAACTTTCGTAGATTTGACTAACTAGAGCAAGCTAGTCATCGCATTGAAATGTGACGCAAAGTAGGTAAAGGTTGAATAAGTCTCTCGTGAAATAATTCGCTTGCATATGTCTGGTTTTCTTTAAATTGTTTAAAGTGTTGTGAGAGATCTTTACCAGCTAACAGTATAAAATGGTAAAATGTGAAGCAGCCGATTCCCAGTTGCGTCGTCTTGTTGTCAAGCGTAACGTATAATTACAAAGACAGCGCTAATATTGCCCCAGATATTTTATGAAGATTAATTTTATGTTTGGAGAGGCTCTGAATTTCAATATTTTTTTCTTTTAAAATGTTTATGTTATAATAGATAAATATTCTAACATACTTGTAAAATAACGAGAGACCATTAAATCTCTATATATGAAATTTCGAACTGTATATGAGTAGTAGGTAGGTAATTTAATGTTACGACGTATACTAAGTCTATCTACTGAAATCTGTTCTTTCTTGCCCCGATATAACCTCTTTATAGGATCAATTTAATCTCCAGACAATGTAATAAAATGAAGCGCTAGGCGGTGTAATTAGGCTAATATGGTGCTACATTGAGTCGTTATGATGCTGATAAGCCATGGAACACTACAAGCTCGGCGGGCAGAAGGTACTAGTTCTCGGGAAGACACTAAGTAAAATCAGCAGGAGGGACGCCCCTTTACTCTCTGGCATGTGTTTTCATGTAGTCCGCGTTAAATGCAATGACCATAAAGAAAGTTCATGATATGATGAGCATTTAGCTATCCACTCCACATGACCGAAGAACCCGAAGGACCTTTGTATAACCATGTACAACCCCCGCACCTCCTTCTCCGCCCTCCCTCGTCTCTCTTCCTCCCCATGGCAGTCAATTTGGCTGATTACTACAGGGAATAGACGAGTCAACCAATCTATGAGTAAGTAATAGAGAGGCGCTTTATTTTCCCGAGGACATGTATAAAAGGCAACATACATACGTGTCATTCCTTCATGTACAATATACAGTAAGAGTGCAGCAAACAATACTTAATCATTATTGTCAACCTTGTCCATTCTAACCTCCATTATTTTTCTAATGTACAATCAAATTCGTTATCATCAGCCATGATCTGCTGGTTTTCATTTCTTGTTTTCAATCATTGAACAGTGCAAACGAGTTTAGTAAGTACTTAAACAATAATGATCTTAGTGGGAAATAACCTATTTCGATATGTGACATTATGTTGATCGTGTTTGTTGCTTCTAAGTATTCCTTTGGTTTTCATCTGAAAACGTGACATTGCTTTCATGGATTAACCGAGATTTACATGGCGGCTGTCGTCGATGCAGCAGAAGACGCTTTCTCTTCCAAAATACCTGGTCTTATTCTCCTTGTAAGTTTTCACGGGTATTCTTGTATATTTTCAGTCTATAGTTTCACTAGCTGAATTAAAGTCGGGGGTAAATTATGATTCCGATGTGACGTTGTCTTGACAGGGCATTTCATATTGATATCTTTTATGTTGGTGGACGATTATCATATCAAACGCTTTATCAGGTTTCTTTGATTCAAAGTCTGTCTTTTAAATTGTGAATAGATATACTTCCGGATGAAATAGCATCATTTCAATTATAGAATGTGATATGATTGTCTTCCACAGCAGCATGGCTACACAGAGTCAGAAATCTATATCACTGAGGAATAATGGCTGACTTACGATGTTAAAATGGACCTTCCATTGTATCAGCGAGTTCCAAACTTTGTTCAAATAAACTTTGGACAAAGCAAAGATATTGCTATGACAGCCACTGTAGGAGTTTAAACTTTTTTTCTTGTGTGAGCATAGTGACAATAACGCTTGGCACGATAATGGAATGCATCTAAGAATGACTATGATAACTATTTTATCATTGCTCAAGTTACCAATAATAACAGCGAAAATATATAAATTTGTCAACAGAATCTTAATTCAAGTATAATTTCGATAAAACTAGGACAAAAAATGAGTAAATAAATTCTCACGTAGATATAGAACTCTACAAAGTAGAAAGAGGATAAGACCTGTGGTTCCGGAAGGGTAAGCGTACTTTGCTTTGCCGACGACACCGCATTTTATAGCTTAGTTCTTCAGTCATAGACGTTAAGAATATTGCACAGTTCATCATCCTTTCACAAAACATCACATACTTGTGAGATTTATCAATTAATCCAAGGCTTTCATAAATGCTTAGATTTCGGGCCCTGAGCAAAAAGCACAAGTGAAGAAACAAACAATTATAACGGTAGTTATGATGTTACTGACTCATTATATTTTCAAAGTGCCTAATCCGTACTTTGAAAAGGTATCAATATAGATAGCCCAGCCTCTATATACAGCACATAGAAAATTCCATCATAGTTATTTCAATTTTAAGCTTGGATGTTACAGTCGAGACATAAAATCCAACAATAATTATTCATCTTAGCAAATGTACGGTATGTAATAGGACAAATAAAAATATTAGTAATTTGGACGTCTGGTATTAATGTGTATACACTTTCTATACTATCGGTGTGTATTTGCAAATTGAAAGAGCGAAATATAATGTTCACGATGATTGAGAAGTAGATATAAAATGAAGGTAATACATCTAAAGGCAGGTATTGCATAATTACAAAAATTTGATTTCTGACAATATTGACGTGATGTTGTCATATTGACTTCATTTTTTAACAAAAAGTTCAAAATATAGGACGAGTTTAATATCGACTTCAGTGCAAGCTGTTTTATTTAATAACTTATATCCGAAATTCTTTAATAAACGTAAACTCACAAACTTATTTCTGTATTCGAAGCAAGTAGGGAGGACTTCGAGTCTGAGAGTAGTTTTTTATTCCGACACTATAACATGCCGTTTTCGAATTATGACACTACTATTACATCGTTACTATTTGGGATATGCGTGTATATATGACATCTATATTGTGTATTAAATATTATTGGCTATAGGCAAAGCAGGAAAATAACAAATAAGAATTCATATGAATGTATTGTTTGTATAGTTACATTGTATGTGTAGATATATTGCAGGTTTTTACTTGGAATGAAAGCACCCGCAAATATTCCACCTAAATATGATGGGAGGAGTTATCCCCCTTCTGTTGATAAAAACTGTACAACAGAACGCTTCCATCTTTCAAACACAGTCGAACCACAATCTATATCATTCAACGCTTGAGTAGCAGATGATTTTTTAAAGATAGTTTCTCACGATTTCTGTTTAAACTTTAAACTTGATAAGACTGTCAACTGTTTTCTGGATCCTTTTTTCATTCTTTGTAATGTTACACGTATTGCATATCGTTATTTTCTCATGAAATGAAATACGGTTAATAAAAAAGTTTAGATCACAAATAAGCACGAGTTGATTTACAGGTAAAATGAATTTGGTAAGTATATCACGAGTTGCAGTTGTTTTGCTAAATACCTATACATGACCATGTGAACTGACCTGCTGGGTGCACCTAAAACATATCAATGAAAATGACTTTGAAGTTTTTCGTATTTTCTTTTTAATTTCGGAATAGAATATTGCTGCTTACCACATACTCCGTCTGTTATCTAGTTCAGTCGGCCCTTCAGTATTATTCACTGGTGTAATTTACCCTTGTACGTTTTTTCATTGGGTGCGCCAGTCAGAAATCGGTTGTGTTGTCATAATGCAGACTGTGACACTACAAGTGGATTGGTAATTAAAAATATCGAAACAAAATGACTGCCTCCGTTTTATGTTGTCTTTCACATTTCGGCTTTAAGCCAATAAATGTTTAGCATTTTTTCTTAATTCTGTTTAAAACAATTGCCTTGCCATATGAGACTTAATGAAACTCGTGTCATAGTTTGTTTAATTTTTGATCGCCAAAGATCAAAAAAAAAAAATAAATAAATAAACACTTCTTAGACTTGCTTCATAAAACTAATGGATAATTCTATATTTATCAGACGATTGCCGTTCATGAATATAACCATGTGATCATTTCGCGTATGCTATATGGCATATTGTGACGTCATTAACTGATAGTTACAATATGGCGTTTTTATTAAAGAAATAAAAAGTGTGCTTGGTCGATACATCTCTAAGGAAATGAAAACTGTTTTAACATTCAATGTGTCCATACATGTTATCCATATGCATGATTGGTACATAAATCCATGTAGGAAAAATAAAAAGTATATACATTGATATTCTGAATAGTCATAAAACGCATTTAGATAGAATAAGACGGTTGGATACAATGTTATAAGCATAGCTGTTACATATCGTGGTAATACATTCATGCATTCGAATAATTTCAATATACCAAATATGTAAATATTGGTCAATTCAAGAATATTACGTCTTATTATCAAACGTGAATAAGGTTCACGACAACGACAACTGAACTACCGGGCATGATATCTAGCAATAACCAAATAAGTATAAAACATTATGCTCAGTAGGTGTGTATTTCACTTACCTTTCACCGCGTGATCTTCAGAACAAAGGCGCGTGATGTGACAGCAACACGCTAATTGTACTTTTTTGTACCTTACACATATGAAGAAACTCGTTGTATTAGTATATCTAACGTGTAGATCGCCAGCCATGCATAAAGGACATCACGTGCGGTTGGTACAATTAAATATCATGATAATCAATTCGATTTTAACAAAGAAGATAAATCAAATATTAACTGATTTTACTTACTTTTTGTTGAGATATTCAATATGTGTGTTCATACAATTTTATAAATAGTGCTTGTAAGTAAATAAAAGTAGCATCATACATATACAATGTAAATATTAATTGGCAAATGTATACTTCAACACAAAAGTCACGTTTTTGTCTAACAGAAGATTAAGTTGATATACTGGAAATATAATAACCTTTTACAAAATTTAATGTTCCATTAATACAGACGTTCATGCTAGTAAAGCGCAAATATATACTGCAGTTCTATTTATCTCGAGTTTGTCATTTTCAAAGCAGACATGCATGTACACTGTTCTTCATTTTTGTGGATGATTTATTTTCAATGTTTTCCTAGAAAATCTTAATCAGTCTACGAACTGTTAAAACATCAATTTTTAGTTCAAGTTAATTTCGTGAGCACTTATATCCTCTACGAAATCAAGTGCCCCCAAAAAAGTGTTGTTTTCAAAAAAAAAAAAAAGCGCAAAATATGATCCCCACGGAAATATCTGATTTTGCAGTAACTAAAGCGACTATGCATCACCATTGCTACATGCCAGTGTTAAGTGATAATTGATGCTGTAGCTCCAGTACACGACGAGACCTACCTTGAATAGTTACTGCTATATGGTGGGTGGAAAATCCAAGCGTATTTCCGGTCAAACACACGTATAGCCCAGCATCAGATGTTTGAACAAACGGAATGGCCAAAGTGTTTCCCGTTCCTACAGGAACTGTTTACGAGAAAAAGAAGTTTTTTTATTTCACATTAAAGGGACTAGATGGTTAGATTTCGTTATTTTTTTCCATGCGTTTGATTTAGGACAAGCGTTGTTATACTTAGAATTAGACTACTCACAAAGGTATAACGCTTTCTGAAGAAAATTGATAAAAATTATCAGCTTCAAGTTAACGCTAGCTGACGCTCATTATTGTGTCTACCGTCAATCGCTGTTTTGATCGGATATACTCGATATTGATCACGTGACTTTTCGGAACCTCATGATTTCTAATTTGCATGCGCAAAAGCATTGTTTCATAATGATATGAATTATTGTTGGATCACTCCTATTTTTATAACATGGTTATGCAAACTTTAAAATGATATAATTAACAGAATTTTTTAATAGATATTTAAATGTTATAATGCTTTTTATCAGTTATGAAACGAAAATCTTACCATTTAGTCCTTTTCAACATATTTTATAGCAAGTGTATACAAAGTGTTATTATCAACTCGCCTTTACAAAGTGTAGCCTTGATGAAGAATGACAACTGGTCAATTAGATTAAAACAAATGTCATCCATTAGCTGGGATTAATAGTTTGTCAATTCAGTCCTGAGATTTGATGATAAAGGATGCTAGATTGTAAATCAAGTGAAGTGGTATAAATAGATGATAGAATAAAAATAATTTCTTACCGATGAATAAACACGAAAAATGCCAAAAACACAAGGATATATGCAAGGTCATTCGGCCTTCGGTACAGTGTAAATAATAACTCTAATCATAATCGTTCCTCTGTGTTGTGCTTTTAAGTACAAATTCGTAAAGGAAGGGAAGTAACTCACAATGTTGATTTCACAAAGACAGCGGCATGATATGATGGTTCATTTGCTCCACTCTTCACAAGGTGATAATCTATACATATTTACATATTTATAAATTCTATGTAAGTGTGATGTTTTGTTTTAAAATCGTTTTCATGCGTAAAAGGCGTTGTTTTTATATTTCAAGTTTCACGTGATGAAAATAATGCTAAAATTAGTGACCTAAGACATAATACGCTGTGTCGTTTCTCTTATTATGATACATTTACGAACACACTATCGTTAAATACGAAATGCACTAATAACCTTATTTATTTTGTACGTTTTTATAACATAGGAGTAAGTCCTTTGATCTTTTTAGTATGCATCCCTTGTCAGACTGATCATATTTTATAAGTAAAGAGGATACAATTCTATATTCTATTGTTATACAATATTTTATAATGTCATGCAATTCGTAAATATGTTCTCACACCCAAGTCGCTGTTAACAAGTTCCATCTGTTATGAAAGATTAAGCTGTCTTAAGGGACGTTATTAGGTCCTTTAGGCATCGAGTCCTCAAAGAATTATCCTAGAGAAAGCAACACGTGACAAAGGGCATTGTTTTTACTGAATCGAACTCTAAATCATCAAAAGGTGTTATTCACTTGTTTGTCTTTTGAACAATATGCTTTCCCTTACTGATGTGACCGAAAATACATGGTTATGATCATGTCTCTTGCAAAGAACACAAGGCCTTCTTAATTTGTCTATCTTTAATACTACAAACACTTTACTCACCAGATTACTGTAAACGCTTCGCGATGATCCTAATTTAGTTATGATAGTATACATGCTAAAATATATACAAATGTTCATCTAAAATTATCAGACATACGAAAGTGTATACGCATGAATTCATAAATTGTTTTCAGATATATGCCTGGATGGTAATTATATAACATTTAGTATAGATGTGCTAATCTGTCAAAGCCTAGATTACAAAACGTGATAGTGGACTAAGATGTTATTGTGCTAAGCACGTTAAGAGTATTTGTCCATGCATTAGGAGTACTGCATGTTTACTCTGTTTAAGTTTCATTATAGATAAAGTTGTTGTGCGTATAACATTGTAAAAACACAAATACATCTCTTTTTTAATTAAAATAGTTATAGTCAATGTGTCGTCAAATGAGATTTTCAGTTAAAAAATGGTAGGACTACATTGAAGGTAGTGAGAGGACAGTAATATAAAGACTGCAAATGATAGATGAAAAAAATTTACTATACAGACACTATGCATTTTATTTCTTTGACGCAACATTACATTTTATCAATGCATGAGTATTGATGTCGAAAATAATTTCAAAGACGTTATGAAATGCATGACTGTTATAAATCCTAAATTATACAATAAAAATGGAATCATTTGTTAATCCTCAAATTATGATAATAATCTTTTCGTCGCGTTGATTATGTAAACAACACAATCTTCGGGTTTACAAATAAACGCTTGTTCCCCAAACAGATGAAGTGTATTATTGGTGTAAGAAAGATTAATATTAACACAAAGCTTACCGTCACGATTGCTTTCAATGTCTTCTGCTTTGTACCAGCTGATCGCTGCATTTCCCGATGTAGTGTAACAGGATAACTCCAGAGAGTCTCCGAGATGCACACTTTGGTTTCCACTAGAGCGTATTAAGTCAATTTCTGGCGGTACTATATAACACAATTAAAAAAAGAAAGTGTTATATCCTTAAAGCGACACTGAAAGTCACTTCAAGACACAGCATTCATAAAAGAATTGTAATGAAACTGAAAACCATTCAGGCAACTTTACTATGCTTCTGATCAAATTTATTTACAACCGTGAAAACATCAACTTCTTCTGTACTGCACTTTTGTTATTGTCAATCATCATCTATCATACAAACAGTATATTAATAAAAAAAACAGTTACAAAGGCACTTCATGGAAATGATTTGACTTCGAACATTTGATCAAATATATAGTTTGAATCAATTTCCGATCAGTTTTTACTGTTGTTCCACACAACTGACTTTCCAAAGTAAACAAGATATGACTCAAAAACAAATATGACTCGACGCCATTATTCATTTAAGCTACAGTCTAAATGTTGATAGCCTTTATGGCGCAAAACACTAACTGATCATAAGTCACTTGTCTTTTATTCAAGTACTAGATCTGTGCTTTTGATATATCAGGGAACAGGTGGTGAGGTATGATGGCCATAATAACTCTTAACTTAAATACGATACTCGTGATCTCTTAAGAATTTTACATGAATGAACAAGACAATAGCAACATGTCTATATATTCATAATCCAAGCTCAAGTTCAATCAAACTAAAAGTATGCACAAAAGAAAAATTACAATGAAAATAAAAACAGGTGTTCCAGAATTTTTGAAAATAGCAAATACGGATCCAGAATGAATTCACAGTTCTGAACCCACTGGATTGATTTTTAAAAATGTTGCAGAAATTCCTCTTACAAAATTGTTTAATTTGAAAAACTGCTCCATCTCTCCCAAGGCTGTTCACACACACGACCCTGTAAAACCCGAACTCGTCTAAGTTGATGCCTGTGATAGTTAAGGAATGGATGCTTTCATTCCTGGACTCAAATATATATCTGACATTATTCCGATACAATACAAGCCTGCTGTGAACCCAATCAACAAAGGGCGGCGGGTTTCCAGTGCAGCTTATAGTCATTGTTACGTTTCTTCCGATCGAAACAATGGAGTCACTGGCAGTAAGAAGCTCAATGCTTGGCACAGCTGCACAAAAGATAAAGCATTGAGATACATTAATGATAATGTAAAAGAAACATGTTGGGTAACTTATACTCTAACTCAAAATCATAAAATGACATTTTATTCTGACGCGTGTGATCTGAAATCAATATTTTTATGTGGATAAATATTGTATCATAGACAACAATGCATAATATACCAAATAAAATATAACTAAAGCGTAAAGTTTTATCCTTTGTGGTTTAAAATGTAAATGTTTTTAAGTGTCTGTTTGAAACATATATATGTTACAATTTCAAATTTCATCTTTTCTTTATCCTTCTTTTTTTAAAAACAAATCAATAAAGACTTATAGTGAAAAAGATCACGTTGCGGGTCACGTGACGAGAAGGAAATCCATTACATACCATGTACATCCACTCTGAAAAGTTTCGATAACGTTGGCTCAACTCCATTGGCCACAACACATTCATACTCCCGATATCCACGGTACACTCCTTCAACAGTTCCTGTGATGTTTTGTATCAGTAAAGTTTCGCTCGTACCAACTTCAAAATAACAAAATACAAGATGGTCAAAATATTATGTGTGAATTGAGGAATAAATGCTGTCAAAAAATAAAAGAAAAACATTTATTTCAGCGTGAAAACATTACGGAGAAAAAACTGGAGGAAATCATCCTGAAAAACAAAAATGCAGACATACATGTACATGAGGTAAGCGTCTTAATGAAATAGCTTTAAATTTGGAAATATACGGATACAGGCCAAATAAATCCATCAAAACTAAAAGAATCGTTCAATTTATCTATACGTTTTATGGAATGTTCTAAGTTTATGTGATATTTAACTGAACAACGAACGTGGCAAAATGTTGAGACAATCCAACTTATAAACGCATAGTCATCCAAACACCACACTCAAATTTTGAAAGTGGTTGTTATACATGAAAATATATTCAGTTGCATCAAAGATTCTCAATGTATTACTACTTACCCTTTATTCTATCCCGGAGACCAAACTCATACCAGAACACAACTGGCGGCGGAACTCCCTCGACGAGACACGTCAGCTCTATGGACTCGCCAGTGTTAACAGTCTCTGTATATTCGGAAGAGTTTACAATCTTCGGAGGACCTGTAATGAAAGCGCAACGGAATATCCATTTTCTGATATTGAAAATTGAATGAAACTTATTAAACAGGGATATGTATATATTCAAATCCAAGCTTAAACATTTATTTTGTATTTAAAATCCACAGACGTGTGTGATACATTAACAATAATTATTTGGCGCCTAGCCTGTATCAAATTCTTAATTTCATTGTGACGTTTTCTTTTTTCTTTTTTTTTTCGGGGGGTGGTGGGGGGAGGGGGGGTGTGGAGGGGTTAATATATATTCCGTTGTTATATTCAAATTTAAACACCATGTATTCTTGTCCGATGATGTCTATATCGAATTTGTTTTCTGGTATTTTCTTTGCATTATATTTTCATGTTTCTCTTGCAAATTTGACACCTTACAAAAGTTTTAGCTTGTGAAACGGTGAAGAAGTTGCTGTACAAATTACTGTTTGCCAGGACTTACAAAGAACACAACATAAACCGTACAATGAACCGCACATTTATCAACTGATATATCATTATGTCCGTGAAATTATAATATTTGATTCAGGAAGTTTTGGTGTCGGCCTCATGAACGAATGCAAGTCTTTCGAATTTATTCATATTATGGTATATGCTGCCTCTCATTCGGAACGTGTGGTGTTAACTTTGAGTTCCTTGTACAAATAATTCATTAGATCAATTTTATTTTAATGTGAGTTCCACGACAGACAACGTTTCCCTTAATTAACAAAGCGAATAATATTCATTTGAGACTTGTCAGGAATTTGATTAATGGATCACTGTATTACACACAATATCATACAGTTCCTTGATGAACAATCAAGTAAAAAACAGTAGGCATGTAAATTTGAGATCTTCAAACATGGTCTCCCATACATACGGGATATATAATAAAATACTAAGACCATTTACTTTCTTTAGTATCATATCCATCGATTATGTGAATGATATTAATTGTACCCTTTCAACATTCCTCCAACAGATGTTTATTCCTGCAGAAAAATGTTGAAAGTCGATGCACGTTTATTTTCACGTTACATGTACTTCGCGAAATTTCATTTAAATTACGATCGCCGTTGTCCCAATGATAGATATACCACCATCCTTCAATTGTGAACTGTGATTGAGTTATCCGTCTTAAGGCATTAGGGATTAAAAAAACAACAGTTGAAACAAAAATAAAATAAAAGAAAGAAATATACAAATACAAATCGAAAACTTAACATGTATTTTCATCGTGGAGTTTACATATATAAAAGAATGGCACACATCAATTTGATTATCTTTACAGATTCAAAATGGAAGTAGCAAATGTCAGTGTCAATATTTTATACGTGTAATTCAAACCACAAATTGTATTCCAATCTGCTACCTACTCAATATTGTCAAACTGATGTCCTGGGATTTGCGCGGCTTGGTGTATACGGAGCAGGTGTAAATGTTCTGGTCAGATAAGTCAACATCGTTTATCATCAAACTCCAATCGTCTATGGAGTTCGCTTGAGTGAGTTGGATTCTGCTGTCGCTGGTGAATATGTTACGGCCGACAGAGTAGGGAAGACTTGTCCTTTTGTTAATCCAGAGTACAGGTGCCTGTCAATTAAATAGATCGTTTTACAATACAATCAAAATCATTAATGAAGGGAAAGTCACCTTACAAGTTAGTAATAAAAACCTGGAAATCCCCCCTCTTCTTCATCAAATGCTTTATGATGAACATTTCTAGTACTATCGGTACCCTGTTTCTGTCATTAATATTTGCTTTTCCAGTAGGAAATATTCTTCCGAATGTGATATGATTATTATCAATATAAAGAACTCGGACATGGAAGGAGGTTAACTTCAAATTCAAAAAGGAGATGAATTATTGAAAAAAGCAATAGAAAGCGAGAAACGAAGTTACCTAATATAAAGAAAGACAAAGGCACGATTTTCACGAATAGCTTTGCAACGGTATTCATTTTCAACTTCTTCAAACAAATACGCGGTGTTCATTTTGATATTTCTCAGTGATGGTACGTTTTGGAAATGCGAACAGAGTCAATAACAAAGGAAGAATCGGATATAAACAGAAACATCGAACGTCAAGTCTCCATATCATACACAGGAAACGAAACAGGACTTTCCCGTATGAAATCACAGTGAAAATAGCAGATAGCAGAAGATGCTCGTACTGTTTATCACTTATAGTTGTAATTTGTATGAGAATTCATAACGGTATATTTACTTTGAAATAATAGTATAAATCATATATATTCATATGAATGTACATATATCTTAGATATGAAAAACAATTGATTTCTCTTTTTTCGCTTTTCGTATGAGTTTCATACAAGTCACACAACTCTAACTAGGATATACCCTAAAGTATAAAATATGTACTGAATTGACATCTAAGGCGATTTTAATCAAGTGATTCCGCAATTAAGTCTATTAGTGTTACATGGACCTGATTGCTTTGATTATACTGATAACCACTGACACCGTTCTAAGGTGAACAAGTGAATGTTACAAAAATAGTCTTAGGTACAACTCAGGTTGAATTTTGTATGAGGTCCATCTCATAAACATAACGCCACAGTAAGGAACGACACTGGATCTTACTTCTTCATACGGGTCCGGTTAGACATACCTGGTAGTCGGTACATCTCAACACTACATTTACACTGAGGCAACTTGTATAGTATCACCCACCTATCCGAGCCCGATTTTATTTTATATTTAATTGCTAAATCTATTGCACTTTTCACAAAATTTCATTTTCCTTCCTATTTAAAATTGGCGCCAATAATTAAGTCTAGTCCTGAAGAAGAAATTCTTATGATATGGTGCGAGTTTTCTGTGCGCGAGTTGACGAAACTGGGGCCCATTTAGCTATATCTGATATGTTATTTTGTTATAACTAGCGGTTTTTATCAAATTACATTTTATTGTAACTACACATATTTCCATTATTTATACTCTTATTTTAATCAGACAATTCCGCATTTAGAATGTGGCCGAGATGTACCGATAGACAACTTTCCTTGGAGTGACAAGCAATTGTTTTCGTTGCGATCACTGATACGCTCAGTTTCTACACTGCAAAACATACAGAGACTGATATAAACATTTTTGAAATTTTAATCGCCATCTTACATACAACTTATGATATTTCTTTTTTTGTCCCTTATAAAGGGACTTCGGCGTCCATCGGCCGAAGGGTTTATCGCGACACCTAAATTTATTCCACCACTCTCCATTTAACTTTATAACTTTGTATTTGTTTTATTTTCTATGTATGTGATGTAATTTATGTAATTTTTGTGTCTTGATAAAGGGGTAGAAAATTTGACAACTCATTTACCCGTACTGTCGTAATCACTTCATTTTATAAAATGATGTTGCCGCGGGCAAGTACGAATAATAAACATGGGCAACCGATATTGGTAATTATGTAATTTAAAGTTGCACTTTAACCGCTTGTGTTTTCTTTAGAGCTTGTGGTCTTGAGTGTAATAAGAGAAACAGGCATGGCATGTCAAACAAGTTAGAAACAGATTGAAGTTTGACACCACAAAAACACACAACGGAGTCTGCGTGGGAGTTCGAGATCAGCGAGGGACTGTGAAGTGTAAAGCACCGGGATAAACCTTCAAAATAAAACAGGATATGATTCGTTTTTCATACGATTCTTTGAAATTAATTATAAGCTTATAAATATACAATTCAAATAAACCGTCTACATACAGGATCTTTTCCTTTCATATTAACTTTCATGAAACAAATCTTTCAAGTCTTTCATAATTTTAGTTTTTAGTTTTTTAGTTCTGACCTGATGAGCAAACAAAATATTCATTTAAATTAAAGACAACAAATGTAAGTTTTTTAATCATATAACTCAGAATAGTTTTATTTGTTGAGGTTATAAAGTCAAACTGTTGATGATGACATCAAACAAAGGCAGCCATTTTTGGTACCATTTTCAATCCATGATGTTACATCATTGCCTTTACCAAAGTATCACAATAAATAACATCAAATAAAAGTATATTACACTTTAACTAGTTACTTGCACTGAATAGCAGGTCGATTATATGATAAATAAATGTTAATTTTATCTACGAAATTCTCATACCAGGAGGTGCATCATTGTGATAGAATAACATTTACGTTTCAAAGACTATGTTGTCTGTTTCCAAAATGTTGTGCCGTAAATAGTTCGATTCTTTTGTTTAACTTGAAAGGTAAGAGTCTAGTTTACTATTTTTTTATTTCCTTTGTTCATGACTCACCGTGTAAATATGTATATTGTGTGTGCTTTGTCCTTGTAAAATAGATGTAAAATTTGAAAATATTCTAAATATAATACTTTCAACAATAACCGTAATTTAGTAAAATCTCTTGTTCTTTCTACGATGGTAGAAAAAGCAAAGAATTACGTTAATCAAAACGCTTGATATAAGATAATGAGAAAACTGTCCCTATTCGAATTACAAGTGAATCTAGCATTGACTCAACTCTTGTGGTGTGTTTGTTTACATTAAAGCCGCGATCAAAATTATTCGCGACAAAATTTGGTTCACTGTAGGAAATTCTTGTTCAAAAATAGATAAACGACTTTTTCTAAAGTAAATGCCCAGCCTGATCACACAATGCTTCTAAGCCATTCATCAACTCTAGATATTCGTTAAAGGTTTGTTGTACGTTTCCTCTAATTGATTAATGATTTGTAATTTTTCTTCACATTTGTTAAGTTTAAATTCCTTTCTGAACGAGCAACCTTGGTTTAAACTTTTATTTGAATATCTATAAAAGCTAACAAGGATTTTACACTGTAAATGTCTCTGGTTATTTTCTCTCACTTGCTTCCGACAAGTATAAACCAAACCATTTAACCTGTCCACTCTATTGAGGAATGTTTAGTTTTATCTGTAACTCGGGATATGATGGGAGTTTGTAGCAGCTCTAGGATAATCTGTAGTCTGTTGATTTTATTTACGTTACTTTTATCGACTCTGCAGTCGCAAGCTGAAACCTGTCTGAGCATTATTCACTGTATTTCTAACTTAAGATAAAGAAGCACAGACATTTGTGAAGCGGAAGCTACTATTTTGTTTTCACGTGATATGTTCCATAGTCAAGGGAGATGACTGTATGATAAATCAGGAACCTTAAATGCCTATAGCTTTTACAAATGGATCTTATGTATGTACGTCTATTTTAATTTTAAGCAAAATAAAGTGTTTGCTAGTTATTCATGAAAGCAATATGTCATTATTTTGTCAGTAGAGAAATCGGACTTAAGGAGCATCAGATAAGACGGTATAAGATTCGACCCTATCCCACGACGAGTCTCAGAGGAAACTAGGCTCCACATTGCCAGAACAGTTACTAGCAATAGTAAAAAAACGAACTAAAGATTAATACCTGTTCGATTATTTCAATGCTGTGTCATAGGTCAAAACTCATCACTTTGACTGTTCTGGATAATATGCAACGGGCAAATGGTTGAATCCTTATATAAAACCGGTTTATGTTAAGCCTGGTCTTCTATGCACTTGATTTGCTACAGTGTATCTGAAATAAATGATGATTTATCCTCTACTATAGCAACGGGCCACCGGTATATTGTACAAAAGACACACAGTTGATTAACACCTTGAAATACAAATAGATATTAATTACATCTGTTTCTTCTTTCTTTCTAGGACTCGTCAGCGATGCAGGAAACGACTAAGCAAAAAAGTAATCGAAAGAGAAGAAAGAAACCCCGCCGTGATATTGGCTGTTCAGGTGGCTATTAACACACCAACAAACAGAAATTAATTTATTCATGTCTTCAGGTATTTGCAATATAATCCAATAAACAAATATACTATTGTAAATCAGTGACTTCGAGATAACGAGCACCTGCGTGCTTCATAGCGAATTCTCTTTCTGATGACTGCGTACATTCTGACATTTTGATATCACGTGCGTGTCGGATTTAAAATATCAAAATAACAGATAGAGGTCTGTTTGATACATAACGAACCACTTTAATCCGCTGTACTATTACATGTTAATATCAAGTCGAACATTATCATCTCGAATTCTTATAACAGGAAGACCAGGTACAATTCCACAGACACTGCACACTAAGCATCTGAACTTCACTTTTTGCAAATATTTGGATAAATCGCGGACTTCACTTTTTACGAATATTTGGATATATCACGGTTTTCACACGGTCCCGTCGACTGCGAGATAACGACTTTCGACAGTAAATATCTTAAAGAGATTTCAAACCTGTATGAAGATTTACATCATCGGAATACTATTTCCTTATTATTTAACATTCACATATCTAAGTATGCAACTTAAATATATTTACAAATATTTGTTTAATGCTGAAGATTCCAGGTCAAATGTTAGTTATTCACACATTTGTGGCTGACAAAACTGATAGAAGATTGAACTCTGATTATATATGTTTGCCCCTGAATAACCTCTAAAAACGCTTGGGAGTTCTTCCCTCTAAGACCCAGGACTTACATTGTTATCTATAAGTATCATTAGCATTACATGTAATCAAGTCTTCCATCATAACAGACACGAAGAAAAGTTTGAAAATATTATATGGAATCCATTGCATAAATCTGACAAAAAGCATTTTACTTCTTAAGTGAAATCTGATAGTATTAGAAAATTAAAGTACAAATCCAGATGAGTTTCTCTGCTGTTTCTGAGAGATTTGTGAAATAGCACACTCCGACACAACAAGGACGAAAGCGGGAAAGAAACTTGGACAGCTGGATGATTCTGGTTTTAGTGGAGATTCTCGTGAAAATGAAAAGCCTTGGATAGCCAGCAGGAGGCTGATAAGGGGATGAGTAATGCCGTAAAGAAGACTGTTTGAATCTTATATATAGAGTGATATTGGAATAGTCTACTGAGGTTAAACATAAGTTAGTGATAAGATAGGCGATTTACTAGTAATGTATGTCATCTTATATCTACCATACTGAGGAGATCTTCCATTCTGTAGATGCTTTAGAAATCGTTAAAAAAAATGTGTCTATTCATGTAACATTGAGTTCTCCGGATCACGTCCAAATCTAAGTTCAAATCAGAAACATCTTTCAGATCAAAATCATAATATCCATTTGTATGCACTATATGGATAGTCTAGAGACAGTGGCTAGGATTCTTTAAACAATATGAGTTGGATCATAAATAAAAATGTTTTCAAATAAATTGTAAATAAAATCCCCATCCACCAATGTTAAGTATAATCAAGCGTTTGAAGGGTTCAGAAATATAAGGAACATATGTTAATAGCATTCTCCATATGAGATAATGTGCTTGTCGAATGTCATAAAATACTATATAATAACTCCTATAGATGACAGAACATCATAACACGATCCGTGAATTTGTGTCGGAAAATATTCATAAATAATTGTCATTTGCAATATTTGGTGTCTGTCTGGTGTGGAAAAACAGAGCTGTGGAAGACTCGACACACAAAATGAGACGTAATAGAATCGTACAGAAACTGTTCATAGACAAACGAAAAAAGTTCTAAAACGTTTTTTTTTTTAATTTTTATTTTTAGTTTTTTTTATATGCAAAAAATGACAATGCATGTTTCATCGTCTCTCTTACACTTGCTGCACTGTTTGAACTTGAAGAATACCAATAGGTAAACAAAGATTAATTTCGAAACACCGAGGAGTGAAAATGATAACAAAATACGAGGAAATATTTTTAAAAAATAGGACGAGATATCCGTGTTCCGGAAGAGGAAACGTCTTATAGTTTATCAACGATATATGAATTCTTGTTTTGTTTTAAGGGTTATCTGAAGAGACACAGGATTGCAGTAATCTTGTCTTATTGTACGCTTTTATCCAGAGAACGGCCCTCACTTGTGTACGACATACAGATGCAAATGATGAATGTACATGCAATTTTCCACATACAAGGATCGACAGATTTTGCCATCAGTTGGGGACATCTAAGAAGCATCACGGAAACTCCAATTTCGTTCAACATCAAAGTATCTTCACGAGTAGTTTTCTATGTATATAGAGTATAGTACATGTGCATACCCCTATATTATGACGTGTGTCTAATCTCTCTATGTGAGAACTGAAGCGCCCATATGATCAACATAGTAATAAAATGCAAAGTCAAGTAAGTTAATGTATATATAATTCTGATTAGTCTATAACAAAGAAAGACTTTTAAGTTTATTCTTACATTTGTATTCTCCATTCCATTGATGATACATGGAAGTGTCACTGTTTCACCCACTATTGCTGTCACGTTTGTAGGGGTGTCTTCGAAGGTCACGTCCGCCAGGACCTGTAAATCTAAAATGATCAAGTCTTTATGCACAGTGCAAAACTCGTGGCATTCAGGAAAAAACATCAAGAGAAAATACTGATCTGGCAATATAA
The DNA here is from genome assembly GCF_031769215.1 of Ylistrum balloti. Taxonomy (NCBI): domain Eukaryota; kingdom Metazoa; phylum Mollusca; class Bivalvia; order Pectinida; family Pectinidae; genus Ylistrum; species Ylistrum balloti. The sequence goes on along the minus strand of NW_026782325.1, from coordinate 495,512 downwards.
TCGTAATGAGAGCAAAATATGAACAAAAGAAACATTTAAATGGAGACTCCTAAAAACGTACTAGGAGAATAAGACTAGATGTTCCAGAAAAGTAAGCGTCTTCTGCTTCATTAATGACACCCGCCATGTAAACTTTGGTCAATCCAAGTACGCTATGTCATGTTCTCAATGAGAACAAGTTATACAACAACCGAACCAACAGGTAAACTAAAAAGCATCAAATACGTCCATTTTCATGTCACACAAAGAAATAGAATATTTCTCAATGGGATCACTATGGCGGACAAAAAACTTCCCCGTAATTTTCATCAAGCTGCACCTTTTGAACCCTTGTGTTACGAGATTGTCAGTCAACTGACGACTTGTTGCAAGAAAATCGTGATAATGGGTACAGACCCTTGAATACCGGATCAACAGTGATATGTAAATGCCATAGTTTGGAGATGCAGGAATATTGCTATCCAGAAATGGAAAATACTCAATAGGGAAATTGAAATCATCACGTTTGCCATACAGCTTGATGGAAAGCTGTCCATGTTTGTTTCGTTGTAGGAAAATACCGAGATAAGCAGCTGATGTAGAAGAGTCTGTCGTATCTTTGATTTCCAGTTCTGGTTGATATATACGATAGACGTAGTCAATAAATTTCTTGTTATTTAAAGACAAGACGTCTTCAATATATCTGAACGTGAAATTAAATGACTTGCCAAAGTCTTTGTGGCCTGTTTTGATAAGCTCTTCAATAAATTAAGCCTCCTATAAAAACAAAAACAAGTCAGCCAACAGAGGGGCGCACTTGGTTCCCATGGGTATGGTATGCTAAGAGTCTTTTGGAAGATCTTACCACCAAACTCGACGAAATATAACTTTTATTTTGGCCTGCCGCCTCTAAGGCTTCAACGATATGTCTTTAGCATCACTGACGAGTCCTTATAGAAAGACCAAATAGCCGTGCATTATCTTCACTCCCGGCCCCCTTCCATCCCCCATTTTTTCCTCTATATTCAACCTAGGCTTGTCCAATTTCGAGGTATGCACTAGTTTTATTACAAAAGAGGAATGTACATCATTTTTTAAGTTAATTACCGAAAAGTTATATCCCATGTCGTGATAAATTGCAGCTGAGCCCTGCATTAATTCAAGTTCCATTTAAATCTACAGTAAAGGTAATTACATATTTAAGCCGACTGTTTTGGATTATAGTTAGAAACTTGTTCTTATTTAAACATCGGAATTTTAATGTCACCCTTCTTGTGAACGCTAACTTCATTTTTTCCTTTTTTATAGCATTTTTATATGTCATGCTAACTTAACGATGTTCTGTGTAATGATGGATTGGCTACCAGCCTCTCTGATTTTTTGTTTTTTTCAATAATGACCAAAAGTAAAGAAATACCAGGGTACGGTAGTTTTTCTATCACAACGTAATGAGGGCGTGATATAGCCAAAATCAGAGCAGTTAGTGACAAGATTTTATCCATAATCTAAATATTCTAGAGACAGAGGCCAATCTATATATCCACAATTACATAAGTCCTAGACTATTGAAGCCATATAAGGTAAAAATAAATAGTCGCAGCGTATATCAAGAGTCATAAATGGCCTGCAATTTTATACGATCTACATAATCTGGACATAGAGTAAATAAACACTGTACGTCATAAACAGTTTCCATCCGATTTGAGAGAAGACAAGTTTGATTTTTCGTGTCTTTATCATTTGTTTACAATGTACTCTAGGATCATACTTACGTGTACCTACATCAGCTTGTAAATGTTTGTTGAAAGGAACTTTGTAAAATAAAATATAGAAAATAAAATCGGTTCGGTATGATTAGATCTCACTAACCTGAACTGGTGATTATTATAATTTTATGTTTATTTGTCCATATCAATTTCATTCTGTACTGGTATCACAAATACAATATTGTTTTACTTCAAATAAACTGTATTTTCTAACCTTAGAGTTCAAGGGTCAAAATGATGAACTTACACAGGTAAGTCATCAATTCATGAAAGTTCAAAAAGTGAAAAAAAAGTTATCAGTCGATCAGATACATTGGTTTATAACTAAGATGACCTTAACGTACCAAAACCGTATGACCTCCTTCAAACATTGATATTTTGTTTCATCTGAACAGCAGACATCAAACGATGGTTGCGTAATATGTTGCATTATTTTTAAAACTGTGCCATTAGTCAAATGGAACTTGTATACGTGGAAACAGATCATGCTGAACCACAGAATCTAAATCTCTGATTATGATATGTACGATTAGCGGGAGCTCTCGTCTCTTATTGGTATCTATGTAACAGTCAGCCTTGTCTTATCTGTAATCTCCATGCGTACTACTGTATACCCTCACTATGGTGCAGACAGGACACTGTCTTTAGCTAAGTTTACTGATAGTGTATACAGCTTTATGTGGGAGTCAGACTTTACATATAACCTTATGCTTATGGCGTATTAGCGTTAGATTTTCTCTGAGAATGTCCCGCTCTACATAGACTGAATGGATCTACCATGTGTAAGTGAAACGTGGTAAAGGAAAAACAACATATAAGGGACAAAAACCTGGGGGGGGGGTTAAACTTTTATCAAGGAACCAATCATTGTTGTTGAACAAGAATTTCGTGATAACAATGGATGGATGGATGGATGGATGGATAGATGGATGGATAGATGGATGGATGGATGGATGGAATATGGAGGGAGGGAAGGAGGAGGGAGGGAGGGAGGAAGGGATGAGTGGAGGGAGGGAGGGAGGAAGGGATGAGTGGATGGATGGATGGATGGATGAACGATGGAGGGTGGGAGGAAGTGAGGGATGAAGGGATGAGTGGATGGATAGATGAAGGGATGGATGGATGGATGAAGGGATGGATGGATGGATGAATGAATGGTGTATAAGTTTATTATTTCAAGGATAAAAGAAGTTGAATAAATAAATAATTTGATGAATAATTTAGAATTGGTTGAATGGTAAATGAATGAATGGTTAGGTGGAAGGATTCAAAGATGAATGCAAAGCTAACTGATATTATTGCCGGAGTGTTGAATGCTTGTTTTTTCATGAGGTGGTTTAAGGCTTGAATCATACACTTTAAGTTTAATGTTAAAATTGGATGTGAGTACTACAGGTTAGGACCGGAAGTGTTCACTTTATATACATGTAGATTATTACTGGACCGGAAGTGGTGACAATCAGCGGTACATCTGTAAGTGACACAGCTGATGCACAGAACCTCTCTATGTTGATCACATATTAATTCACATGTCAGTGACAAAATGTAGTAGTTTTTCATCAGATCCAGAGTAAAATATGTTTCAACTAAATTCATTTGTCTATGCATAAACATTTTCGATGGACCTAGAAATGTTACGTTACAAAAGCCGATACATCGCTGTGTCTAAAATTAACATGTTGATACGCAAAATAAATAAACTGAACTGACATCCTCAAAGCAGTGAGAGTAACCAACAGGCGTCGTTCTGTGATATAAATCTCTTCAAGCGTGTTCTACATGGGCTTTTTCAAAGAGACATGAACTATCAAGACCATTTTTATCGGGCAAATACATTTTCATACAAAAATACCTTTCAATAATTTGGATGTTCACTGTTAAAATGCAGTTTCGGTAAATGGTGGTAAATGATATAACGTTGGACTATTGTCCATAATCTTATATGATCAGGACATGAATATTTATAAATGATGTTGAAAAATGATGTTTAAATGTGTCATGCGCATTATTCATATGATAAACAAAAACGAAACATTATTAAGATAAACAAAATTAAATAGCATTTACATACCCGAAAGTGCAAAACCCAAGAATATTACCACGACAGCAAGTATTTTCTTCATATTCGTTGTTGAATTCCAAATTTTCCTTATACACTTTACTACAATTTCACAAGAAGCTTTTAAGATGTCATAAAGATGTTATTTGCTCATATAAACACATTATGTAGTCGCACAATACACACGCACACCGACAGCAGCACAGGACATACGAACAGCTGCTTAAAGGGTGAAGTACGATAGTCAACCTTGACCTTTAAATAATTTGCGCGCGAGCTTGGACTAGTATGAAACAGCGGGCGTGGTAACACCAACCTTAATTATAAACAACTTTCTTCCTCTGTTAGACACCGTTGGCTGAGTCTGAAGCTGACGGGAGACACGTTGCCTCAGAATAAATATCTCATAGGGACAAAAGTGGTATCACATATTTGTGAAATGTAAGCAGTTCTTATCGATGTTGTGAGAAACATTTTCAGTCTCTCATACCAGTATGTGTCGTTGGCTGCACGCGGCCGTTAGTGTACATAGAAGACTGTTGAATTCGCAGTGTTTATCAAAAGAAGCGGAATTAGTGTATGATAATGTGATCGGCTAATTAAATCAGGACGCTGGCAGCAAGATTCGGAAATAAAATCAACGTGGACATGTTGACATTTCTTTCCAAGATTCAAGAAAATTATGGTGTGGTTTTAAACATTGATGATTTTCAATGCCAAGTTAAACTTTCGAAAAGAATAAGGTTTTTTGATTGAACATATACCTATGTCGACCTGTTGGGATTTAATTTAATTGGCATATATCAACATCTGATGAACAATTTGTGTCTCGAAATACGAAATACAATGTACGTTGTTTTTCTAATTTTTTTCAAAAAACGAATTGGTATTTTGAAAATAAAACAAATGTTTGACCAATTTCAAATTCTCATACAAATTTTACCTTTTTACAACACATCGTCAGGTTGTTAATCTAAATCCCTAGGAATGACTTATACGACGATAATGTTTTAAGTTTTGATGTTAAGACACCCCCCCCCCCCTTGTACTCTTAATCGTTTTCTACTGAAGTTTTATCCCAAGTGCGTGTATCTCGCTCTAAACACATCCAAGTTGTACAGTGTTTTGTCATCTTAACCATTGATATTTTAGTTACTAGAAATCTTACGAGGAGAGTATTCGGAAATAAAATACTCACTGCATGATATCAAATCTCAAAATATATATGCACATGGTAGCATATAAGCCAAATACTAGACTATTCTTTCTGATATCAAAACTTGTTATAACAAAGATTTGCCTTTTTAATGGCGATAGTAGATTTTTCCCAACTGGCCTCGTGTTCTTTCAACAGCTATGATTTTTTTTGGTTTTTTTGTTTTTTTTGTTTTTTGTTTTAACGTCCTATGTGTTTAAGGTTCTTATCATTTTATAGTAATATTTCATACAGCCGAGTCACAACAATTTTATAAAAGTTGTAGGCTTTTCATTACATGTAGATATTTATCTGGGAAAAAACTAGACGATTGCATTTTCGATCATATCTAATAAATCCGTCAATGTCAATTATATTTTACTTAAAAATAACAAAGCAAATTATTTTTTTACTATTAATAACGATTTTATTGTTCAATTACATTAACCAAATCATTGCCAAACATGAAAATTTGAAGCAGGTCTAGAATTACTTCCATTTCAGAACAGTTCATCGGACTTTTCATGTGCTAAGGGGCAATATATGTCCATATACATGAACATATACCACTGCAAGGTTGTACAAAAGACACATAATAGTATAATAGTATAGCCAATATGGTAAATAAAACTACATCGTGCAGTTAATTTGTCATCTCAAGATATAAAAAAGGTGAAAGCTATAGAAGGCGACTGCAGAACTCTATAGTTTATCGATTGAAATGTCAAAATCTAGATGGGTAGGAACTGTAACCACAACTAACGTTAAGACTTTATTTTAAGGACGACTATACTCATGTATGTAGATTATTTCGTTAAAGTATAGATATATCAGTTCCATTGTCTTCATTGTAATCGCAGTGTGTATTTAAGACTTAGATTTGAGATAGATAACCCCAAGTTTTATACACTGCAAATTATATTGGAGCGTTATCAAGCGTTTGACTGGATCTGTCGGTTAGGGGAGGTGAGGGTGACAATATTCGTTATACTATGTGTGACGATCATAATTACATGATTTATCGTATCTAGACTCTCTCTTACCCGATCTTCTTTTATGCCTTCGTTTACTACTTTTCTTAGATCTATTTATATCTTCTTTGAAGTTAGAGGAGTCGTCTCCCCTGTCTGTGTATTTAAGTGTCGGTGATTGTAAGTTGAATATTGTAGTTCCCTGAATTATGATCTGTTTAGGTAGCAGGAAACAGTTAATTTGCTTTTTTCCTGAAATTATTGGTCATGTTTGAGATATACAGGTATAGCAGATTGGTTATGAAAAATACATCATTTCATGTATATATATATTTGTAAACTACATAACAATTACATTAACAGTAGAGAGATAAAATGTGTGTAAATCAAACATTTCCTCTGATTTCTGACATGTCATTGTCATGGTTACCTACTGAAAAAATGCTAAAAATGCTAAAATACTGCTTATTCCAGCATAACACTTCAACTTTCTAGAAGAAATTTCATTCTAAACACCTATCTTAAAATCAACAACACTGTCGTAGTAACAAAGTACTTACATTTTAGATTGTCACAGTGTATTCTTATACAGAAGAAAGGAATATTTTAATGCAAACTTTCACTATTTTGAATGTGGTATTCAATAAGGATACAATTTTGTTCAGAAATCATCATCTTACCGTAGACTTTAAATCATTTATCTTCAGACATGTGCAGTCCATTATTATGTCTTGTAACAACTTTTTATTTTAAAAATAAAAAAAAGTACATGTATACATTTTTCCTCAATAGAAATTTTTTCATGTAAATGTGTATCGGAAGATGTTATACCCTGCGCCTTTCCCTTGTTCTAATGTTGACAATAATTGAGTTTAAATCAGAATAAATCAACTGACTGTACATATGTGTATCACGGCAGATAAGGTTACGGTTCAAAGAAGCCTATGTTTTATAACTTTGCTTAATGTCAGTCCTGTGTCTACATACCAAGAACTCATACGAAACTATGTCATATAAATATTAGTGTATATAATGATGAAAGAAGCAAACGTTATGGTGACCTCCCACTAAGTTATTTACAGTTTGGTAATGTGCCTTTTCCCTCAATAGCCAATGGTTTGACAGGTATACTGTACAATGTGAAGTGGTACACAGGTCCCTAATTAAACAGATATGTGTTTATTTATAAACACAATGACACGTGTGCACAACTGTTAAGCATAGCGAGTATTTACTGGATATTTCCAGAAAAGAAGATATACAACTTATGAATATTCAATACATCAAAATCTCGAATTCGTAGCGCAGAAATGATATTTCAATATTTGCATTCCTCGGATATGTCGAATTCTCGAGACTACGCAATGTTTTGATATTATTTATAATCTTGATTAATCATTACATCTGCTTGCGAAACCACAAACATTGGCGGCTCTGTCATATATATGTCATCATTGCGATTCTTATAACAATTACAGAAGAGTCCGAGTTGAAAATAACTTACATATCTTAAACTATAACTGATAACAATATTCCGTTTAATTTCGGGACGATGTGGCAACAATAATTGTAATGTTTGGTCATTTTGACTAGTTATACCCTACACTCATAGTTATAATGTACTGGAGATTCTTTTGAAAATCATTTGAAATATTAATCGTTTTAAACACGATTGTTAATTCAAATTATTGAACTGATATATGTATAACACGTATGAACACCGATGTGAAGTCATGTTAATTAGAGGCGGTTTTGAATCTATTTCAACTCGCTAATGTTTTAAAAAATACTTTTTCATCGTTATGCTGGTATGAATTGACAATAACATTGAAAATATTGTAGTTGAATTTGAGAAAATAACAATTATGTGTTTCTTGTATTCATAAAAGGATGGTGCAAAGGTACAGTGTAAATTAAGATTTCCTCAAAATCATTTACAGCCTGTCTGATACATCTCATAGAAGTTTTATCACAAACCTGTTTTATAACAAGGAGATAAATGTTTTCATTTGTACAAGCTACCCCTTCATCATCCTGTCCATGGATAACGTTATGCATGATCAATACGTATAACAGACTGGATTGATCGCTAATCTTCTATATTCATTGGTTAACGCGTCCGTCTAGGGTCCCGACGGCCTGGGTTCGAGTCTCAGCCTGTGTGTTACTTTATTTCTGGTCCGGTGACAAATAAATAAACATACGATACAGAAAACATGTTTGTATATCTCACGAAAACTTTCCGAATATGCCTGAAGATGATTATTTTCTCGCAAAGCAATAAAACAAAAAAGGATAACGATATACAGGGAATAGCCATGATTATTGTGATTTCTCTGTGTAGATGTAAATGTACGCCCCCGGGGAACATTTGCCGAGTGCTGTCAAGATGCCCCTAACGAGGTCATGACCTTTTCTGACCAACAACAAAACATTCATCAATGTCTATTGACAAACTAGTATCGGAATCATAGCATAGCGAAAGAATATATATATATACATTGTGTATATATACACGGATATGAAATGAGGCACATGGTGACAGGAATATGCTATTTTGAATTTCCCAAGAAGAAATAAAAAAGTGAAAATAGTGAAATTTGATGTCTTGTATATGTTTGCTTTTTAAGTTTTAGATACTGTGGGAGTAGATAACAGACGAATACGGCTTGTTAATTTAGGAGTTGACGACAAGTCAGATACGGTCGTTATCGACCAGAAGGGATCCAATTCAAAAACTATCCGTAGACTACTCTTACGTACATAAATATTACACCAAACTGTACGATCCGATTTTTTTCTCTTCAATTTATTGTCTTTATCATTTGTGCTCTCAATATTCTTTATCAATGTCAAGAAAAGGACACATTTCGGTGAAGCAGGGTCAATAAAATTTCATTGGAGTTGTTTTGTTGTTATGTGAAGCGATCTAACAACAGAAACAATTAAGCATTGGACTAGTTTCGTTTTACATATATCTGAATGCCATCAGAACAAGGGCAAATGTAAAATTTGTCGTTATCTATCCAGTAGGTATTCCGTCCTATTACTCAGAAATGCTGACTGTTCAATGATTATGTTTATTTTTTTTATTAATCACGTTCTTAATTTTTTTCATTGATTGCAATGTGCCTCTGCCGTTGGCAGTTAACGAGCGGAACATGCACAACTTACTTTGATAAAGTTACACTGTAGTTGTACTTTGGTAAATACACCGTAGATGTACTTTGGGAAAGTTACACCGCAGATGCACTTTAGGAAAGTTACACCGCAGATGTACTTTGGGAAAGTTACACCGCAGATGTACTTTGGTAAAGTTACACCGTAGATGTACTTTGGTAAAGTTACACCGCAGATGTACTTTAGGAAAGTTACACCGTAGATGTACTTTTGGGAAAGTTACACCGTAGATGTCCTTTGTTAAAGTTACACCGTAGATGTACTTTTGGGAAAATTACACCGCAGATGTACTTTGGTAAAGTTACACCTCAGATGTACTTTGGGAAAGTTACACCGCAGATGTACTTTGGTAAAGTTACACCGTAGATGTACTTTGGTAAAGTTACACCGTAGATGTACTTTAGGAAAGTTACACCGCAGATGTACTTTTGGGAAAGTTACACCGTAGATGTACTTTGGTAAAGTTACACTGCAGATGTACTTTGGTAAAGTTACACCGCAGATGTAATTTAGGAAAGTTACACCGTAGATGTACTTTGGGAAAGTTACACCGTAGATGGCCTTAACAACGATAAAATTTAAATTAACTTTCTCATGCAGACATCATCAATGGAGCATTTATAGACCAAATTCCGATATTTATTCCAACAAATCAGAATCCTATTCCTATTTTCTGCCAGCTGATATGTATAATTGTACTACAATTATCTATCTAACTTGATCAACTAACAATACATGTATGTATGGAAACCCACATTTGGTAGTTAGCAAAAAGCTTTGAAATTTCAAACATATAGATGTAATATATTCACAAATCAATAAATTAAAGTAATAATATCTTGGGTAAAGACATCATTTCGCACGAAAGTCATTTTGATCAAAAGCATTACAAACAACCCCAAAATAATCCAGTTCCACTTGAGACTGAGGCTGCTTAAAAACCATTCCAGCAAACCTAAACGGGCCCCTCGATGTATAAAGGGGCCAAGACAGGGTTCTGTTCTGCACAGCCTCTTCTGTTGGATCTCCGTTCGGGTTTTCAAATTTTGCAAAATTTGTCCAATATATTAAAAGTTCGTCTGCCACATGCTGGTCCTCCATTGATAACCTGAACCCTCCGTGATGAACTGATTGAAACAAAAAAGGTATTTCAGCGGCATGGCAGGCTTTGTTTTTACAGTAAGGAACATATCGACTTGTATTTAGAAATTTCCATGGATAATCAAACACGTACAGCCATGTTGCATTCCGTCTTTCGAGATCCCTTGCAATTTTTCTTGTAGGACATGTAAATACAAGATCTGTCGCTAGTTGCGAAAATTCTTCACGTGCATCCGCCACGTTTCTTGGGAAATACCTCAAAAATAAATTCATTGCATCTCTTGGCTTCAATAAAAACAACATGGCCGAAAATGCCCCTCTGCTAAGGGGTGCCTTAAATGTCTTGTATATGTAAGGCACTCCCTCATTGGCTGTCGTGCCGAGCATTACGGGTTTCCGAACAAACACGCCCATCTCAAATGCCGATTGCAAATTCAGTGGAACCTCGTTCCCGTCTAAATGTGGTGCCCATGGCATGAACCGCTGTAGAATAGTTCCTGTTGATGTTGACGTCCTTTTCTGAGCGTCAATTATTTCCATGGGGGATTTTTGTTTCATACATTCAAAATCCTGTGTTGGGCACCCTAACTCCGCACTAAAGCTCCTGCCTTGGTCCAAAGCTTGTTCATATGTTTTGAAAGGAATACTAAACGGTGCGCTCTGTAAAATCGCCCTCTGGAACAAATGTTCCGCATTACCAGAGGTTAGATGTATGGCTGTCGAGGTGGCGCCGGCACTTTGTCCGAATAATGTGACCTTAGAAAAAAACAACAAATATTTTATAGTTATATTCTTATTACAGATCATTTACGATACACAACAAATGAGACATTTGAGACAACTGTTTTAAAGATGTTTTGATGAAGGAAAACAAATTATTTATATTTATTTTCATTACATTTAATCGCATACAAGCGTACTATGTTAACTTACGTTTTGGTGCGATAAGAAATTGTAAATCCCAAATGAATGGATTCTTGACTGTCAAGTGGGACCCTGTTTTAATTCGTTAATAAAAACAAGGTGCGCACATATACATGATTCCTAAACCAAAACAAGTTAATATAATGTCTTTCAGCTTCTAACAAAGTTTTTAGAGTATCTTAAGTCATGATCTAAATAACATCAATTCAAAACAAAACAGTCCTTCCTTAGAAAATTATTGAAACATTGTATCATTCTTCGGAATCAGCATATTATTATCTTCTTCGTGTACAACCAGAAACAAAAAGTAAGAAATTGACAGATTGTCAAAAGAATGATTTCGTTTAAAATCAAACTTTACTCAGTCTAAGTTACCTGTTCGGGATCCCCTCCGAAATTGAGGATGTTGTGTTTGATCCACTGCAGAGCAAGTCTCTGGTCATGTATTCCGTAGTTCCCTATTGCGGCTCCAGGTCCACTTCCGGTTACAAGGAACCCCAACGCCCCTGTCAAACAGAAGAAGCATTACGATACAATGTAAACCTTGCCTTAACATTCTGCAAAATTAAACAAAAAAAACTCTCTATAAATACTAATGATATGAGCATTGCTCGAGACACAGTTTACTGTAACTAACATTTTTCGGTAAGACCGACATCTATAGGAGAACTTTCCGTGTAATTCCCTTTACAGTTTTCTTACAAATTCGTTATATATTTTTTTCATTATAACTCGATACAGCTTGTCCGGTAAATGCACACTACTTGTAGCATGGCACGTTGGAATTAATTGTAAATAGATTGACATGTTTGAAAATCTAGCATGTGCTCGCGTCTGCATTCCTAAAACAAAGACATTGAACAATGTACTTTTGTCATTTATATTCTGAATACTGCGTTGTCCTTGCATTACAAGTTTACAGTTAATACAGTATAGACGGCGATTCCACATTGCAAACTTACCCAGTCTATAGTTGAACGTGACCAGTATGACGTCACCTTTGTTTACGAAGCGTTCCCCGTTGTAAATGTCCGCGCCTGCGGTGTACGATTCAAATCCTCCTCCATGGATGAAAACCATCACTGACTTGTTACCCCCGGGCCGAGCATCCACGGGGACATACAAGTTCAAAAAGAGACAATCTTCCGACATCTGAAACATCAACCTTTATCTCTCACATACCAAGTCTATGATAAACGTAATTTGTGCTAGTTTTTAAGACCAGGAAAATACATATCTCAATAAAATAAGAAAAGAAAGAAACCATATAGGTCATATATTGTGTCTATGTTAGAAAGATTCCGAATGGCAGAAATTACAAGTTGAGGAAGTCAACCATAGGGCGAAACACCAATTTACCAATCAATCCATTCGAGTCAAGAGAACTAAGACACCGATAACGTTTATGAACAAACCACATGATCATTTTGACTAACTTTCCGTAAACTTTAATGATAAGTTTACCACTGTCTATAGGCATAACCTAACCATCGGCTAGTGGTTCTGGGGCAAAGCGAAGAAAATCGCTAAGCGCGTGTATCCTTGTGTTTGTAAAAAGTCAAAGATTTCAAAAACATAATATGCATTGATATGACGTCCTGAGTGAGTTTATGGAATGTAAAGGACACTGAACATGCGAAAGCTCCAACAAAACCCAACGGTCATCTCTCCGAATACGCAGAACACTTTATATTCCACTGCAAGATAGCACATTAGCATGTACATTGTACCTATATATTCTCATTCATACCCAAGGCCGTGATACGACCATGACCTTGATAGGAGGCATTGTATTTATATATATACTTATGTACAATGTATATCTTCTTTCTCCAATATGAAAACTATAATCAGATTTAAAACTAGACATACACACAACATATCAGATTTAAAAGCAAGCTATCTTTCTGAATTCTATTTTTATTTTCAAATGAAAATTTATACCTATTATTATAAATCTATTAAAATGAAACAATTTTCAATAACTACACGTCACACACTCAAACCGTCAAAAAGTGTGTTATGATTCCAATAGTGACTGCAATATAATTTTGTATGATCAAAATGAAGAATTTGGGAGCATTGCCATTGGTACTATGAAATATTGAGGGCGTGATGCCTTACCTGTGGAAGACAAACTCCGGGGACCTCGTCAGCCCCGCACTCTGGTTGGAAACACATAGGACGAGGCTGGGTGGCGTCCCATACCCCGACCCATCTGGGCGGAGGCTGAGAATGTTCCCACCTGAAACATACACCACATTATAATAACTTTTTCATCTTAAAGTGAAATGTTTTGTTATGGACAAATAAACAGAAAAGCAACCCTTTATCACACAACATCATCTCTGTTCGTTGCCGTTATTTGGCTTAACATCACTCTTTCTCAAAACTTTATTTTTCAAATTTTCACGTCAGAAATAAAGGACTTGGCATTAAATAATTTAAGAACGTATGTCCTAAGAAAATTGTGAATTTTTTTGTTATTTTTTAAGCTAAAATTGCGGCTTGAATATTTATATTTCAACACACCAGACTTATTTTTCTATATTGTCTAAACTTTTTTTATTCAAAATCATTCATGTTTAGATACATTTATAAAACTTGTTTTTAATACAATTTATGTCAAAATTTACAACATATAGACAATCAGACAAATTAACGAATATATGACATTTATAAACATCAGTCTTAAAATGATCTATCTTAATACGGCCATTCAACTGTATATATATATGAACTTACATATCTATAATAAACAGAGAGGGTTTCGAGAGATGGAAAATATGTGAAGTTTAACAGTCGCCATAGTAACATCATTGAGAAATTTTAATGTATTTTTTCATTATGCGATTAGATGCTGGAAGTGTTTGATGCTCGTTGCTAGGTTACGTTGCCGCAGACCTATTTCTCCATTTTAGAACGTGTAATCACTTACTTGGATTAACTCAAGATTCATATGGCGGATGTTTACGATGAAAACGAAGACGCGTACTTTTCAGGAGCACGTGCTCTTATTCTCCCTATGCTGTTTTAGCAGTCTCCGTGTTATAAACTAGTTCTTATTTCATCACCGTTTAATCGAATTTGTGTTAGATTTATATCCCATTGACATAGGTCTATTTCCAAAGTCCAGCTTGACTACTTCTTTAGTTCAGGAAACCCCTCTCAAATAAGCGCTAATAATGTTACTTAATAATTTTGAAAACGAGGCAGATTATTTTGGAATAAAAAAAATAAGACATGATGGCGGGCAGAAATGACAACGACAGTAATGATACAGTCATTCAACATCGGATTTTGTTCTGGGTGTGGCAAATGTAATTTGATAACTCCATTCAGAATTACGAAATCGGTGACATTGATTGCCAACATCGCGACCGATTCAGGTGGGAAGCCATTTTTGTTTAGTGACGACCGTGTTTTTGTGCGAATGCGTTATTATATATAATATTTACATATCCAGACTTCTGATCAGCAGGTAAGGATTTCCGTTATATAATTATGTATTATCCTCTTTATGTCTTTATGTGAATATTTTAGCGAAAACCAACTTTCATTGTTCATAAGGCGATACACTTGATATATATATATGCAATAATGAAAAAGTGAAAAAGTCGTTTTTGTCGCTTTAAGTAGTAGTAACTAATAACTGTAAATGAAAAACATGATTTTGATATAAATATTTTAACAAAAATCCAGAAGTCATATATAGGATGGAAAGGAAATTCTACAGAATTGTTAATTCTACCTTTCTGGTGGCGATGCATAAGGTATCCCTTGGAAAACGATAGCTTCCGGTGTGACACGCCCCCTTACCCAACCGTACAATGTCTCGGCATAGACACACATACAGACTGGAACACTCCCAAGCAACACAAATACCCGTAATATTGTTGTCACGTGATTAATCCACATTGTAGTATCCAAGGAAATCCTAGGCGTAAAATTATCCGATATGTAGGAAAAATATCCACTGGGCAGCTTTTTTTCCAAAACGTATGCAGTTGTGAAAAATGAAGAAAAAACAACTGTCCGAGGTCATAACACGACCAAATTAACACTATTTTGCAGAAGTTTTGAAGGAAAACTGATATTCTTGTTCTTCAAATCCGCCAACAGAAAGCACACGCCTTTCTTTTAATGATATTGATTCAATACTTAAAGTTATATCTTCTGACTTATCCTCTAGCGTATCAGAACACGTGTTTTTACATTTCAGTGTGATTCAAAGTCTCCAAGGTGTACGACCTCGTCAAAATCTTTGGTGAGTGGGACGAAGAGCGACGTAAACCATTCATTGACGTTAATTGTCCGGTCTAGTCATCCATCAGACCTTACCATAACGACTTCGGCCCTATACACGTCAGGTTATTTCAGTACCTTTACCTGGCTGGACAGTGGTCATCTACTACCATTGGCGGTAGTCCATGTACTACAACATCTACCTGAGTAAAGTCATTCTGAATACACATGCTCATGGTTTGTGTAATTACATGTGGTCACTTCCGGAACCAATGTCGTCACCAACAGGAAGTTGTTTATACCGTTGTGAACCAAGACGTGGTCTCGGTGTTTTTGAGGTTAAACGGTGTCATGAATTAAATATCTGGGAGTGGAAAATGATTGAGTTGTTAAATATGTATGTGGGTTTGTTTACGTGTATATGGTTATACACATACTTATACCCAGGGACAGTATAAGATAGGGGATTTCCCATTATAAACAATTCACAATAGGAAAAATATCAACAAGATGCTGTATTGCATCGTTTTTTTTTTTTTTTTTTTTCATAACAAGTTCGATGTTGATAATTTTCAAATGAATAGTGTTTCTTTTCTTTTCTTTTTTTTTTTTTTTTTTTTTATTGTTGTTATTTTTTATTGGCAATTTAAGAAATGTTATTTCCCAAAAATTACTTTGCAAATAGCATTTTTATACAAGATTTAACCCAGTTTATCAGTTTAATACAGTTTATCTACATTCATTCATTTATTCAAGCGAAATTCATATCAATGCACGAGAGAGAGGGAGGAATATAAGAGAGGGGAGAGACAGAGAGAGAGAAAGAGAGACAGACATACAGACAGACAGACAGAGACAAACACAGAGAGAGAGGGGGGAAGAGAGAGAGAGAGAGACAGAGAGAGAGAGAGAGACAGACAGACAGACAGACAGACAGACAGACAGACAGACAGACAGACAAGAGACAGAGAGAGAGAGAGAGAGAGACAGAGAGAGAGACAGAGACAGATGAGAGAGAGAGAGGGGGGGAGAAAGAGAGAGAGAGAGAGAGAGAGAGAGAGACAGAGACAGAGACAGACAGACAGATAGTATCATCTTCCATGTCCATTTATACTATAAAGAATAAGAGCCAATTACAACGATATCTAAATTTTATAAGATGATGCTTCCTATCATTTTTTTTCGACAATTGGCGAACGTAAAGTCTAATGATTAAACGGGCATAACATACTCTGTGGATATTCTTATTTTAGAATATTGTATAACGCTACATTACACTTGGTACATTTTCGCAGTCATTTCTAAAAACATTGACAATGTATAAGAATATAAGACTCTTTTCTATATGGGTATGTAGGATAGGGATATTCCACCCGAGGGGTCACAAAATGTGGTAAAACCCGAGGCTTGCCGAGGGTTTTTACCATATTTTGTGATCCCGAGGGTGGAATATCCCTATCCTACATACCCATATAGAAAAGAGTTTTTTCTCTCATTTCTAATCTCATATTATCAAATATTTGCACTCACCTCGCGGTAGCCATCACTGGACGCGGCCATTTTTCAGATTTCTATTTTTTTTCCTTGGGCCATATACATAAAAAATATGCTGAAATAGATTCTCCATCCCCGAATTTTGCAAACTATGTTTGCGGTCGAAAACATAATATGGACTTTGAATGTAAACATCCAACGTCAGTGTTTAACTGTTTTTTCTTCAAGCGGGCTGGGTCAAATACCCTGTCAAATATATCACCCAGAGACATGCGTACGCGTTCAAATATAGTGCCTTAAACACGCAATAAAACAACACTTTTCTTTTTAATATTTACTATTGCTCAATGTATAATATATCATAAACACTTTTTACATCTTTGAACATGTTGGTCAAGTTATTAATACTACTTCACTACCAATAGTAATCTTACAAATCTTACACATTTATGAATGGAATTCTTGGTTTGCTTGTGAGATGACG
The DNA here is from genome assembly GCF_031769215.1 of Ylistrum balloti. Classification (NCBI taxonomy): domain Eukaryota; kingdom Metazoa; phylum Mollusca; class Bivalvia; order Pectinida; family Pectinidae; genus Ylistrum; species Ylistrum balloti. Next base: position 478,114 of record NW_026782325.1, on the reverse strand, counting down.
TCACTTACGTCACACATTTCGCGCCACACCGACAGAAGGAAAGTTAGTCATTGTCACTTTCAATCACACGTGGACGACGGCGGAAAGGCCGAGTCCCCTGGGTTGGTGATGTTGATATTTATAAAACAGTTTTGTTAATACGAGCCTGCAAACAATGACTCCAATCGACTATGCATGTTTGGGATGAAGCGGATGACGAGGACATAGTCGATGAGTGCGCGGGAAAAAACTATGAATTACTCCGCGCGCGAGGCTTTATTACACAGGCGCCTGTGTAATAAACGTCTATCATGACCATGTTTATTGCCCTGGACAGGCCTATCTGACACAGGTGGAAATGAGAGAAACTGTATACATACGCTTCCTTTTTAAACTTTTACACCTTAAAGTGATTGAGTTTTCTCCTTCTTCCATACCCCGCGAGACTTTATATACGTGAACTCATTTTCCCACATTCCAAAATTTCTTGTTTGTGAGAAAAACGTCGCTTTCTTAATAGATCATGGATTTAGCTCTTGGCTTAAATCAATCAATTATCCAGTTATTATCTCCTAATTGTGACTAATTGAAGAGGCAAGCCTTCGGCCTCTGTAATTATAATGCCTTATAACCACCTTTTGAACCACTTCTAGTTTATTATAAAGATACCCTCTGGATAAGTATACACCGAACGTCAATAGATTGAATTAAAGTCTATTGAGCAATTACAGGAACAGCATAACAGCCATTTGAATAAGTGATATTATGTAGAACCATGTACAGCTTGTTTTCTTGATCAATATCAGTTTACTATGTCATATCTTTACAAAAGAAATTTTCATTATAACTTGAATGACACACAATAGGTGTACTATATATTTCTGTCTCGTAGAGTGCAATTCTACTTTTTTGAACGATATGAAAATGGACGTGTTTGATGCTCGTTAGTTTTTGCTTTGTTTTTTCATTGTTTTTTATACCTTGTTCTCATTTGGGAACGTAACGTTACTCTCTTAGTTTAACCAAGATGTCGTCAGTGAAGCAGAAGACGCTTGTTCTTTCGGAACGTCTGGTCTTATTCTTCTTGTACTGTTTCAAGAGTGTAACGTGTGAGTATATTCAATATATATCGTGATATCTTCTTTAGTATATGTTATTTACATAGAACATATGGTTTAGTTCTTGTCCGAAATTATTATTTTAGACTAATCTGTTATTGCCTTGCACTTATGCAATGTTACTTGTAAATGGTGGAGCAACTATGTTGTACGACAATGAAATAAAGAAATGAATGAGTGTTTCTGAAGTACAAACTAGTTTATCGTTTTGTAACAGAAATACATCATATATGATTAGGACGAGTGATAAACAGCTCAGCCCAAAGGCAGTAAGTAGCGATCACGTGATCACGAGGAAATGCCGTCATCCATCACACGCGTTCCAGATATACAGGACATACGATGGAATTCTTATCTTTATGATATATCAATAAGCAGTATATAATACGTTACACAATATACTCCGTTAATAATGGGGTCAACTACTTATATAATTAGATAAAATAGATTACCTATGATGAATTGAACACACGGTACAGTAGTGATATTGGGGTCAAGTTCGTACTTCATTGAAAAGAACAGTATCCGGTAGGGATCATATTAACAGCCTTGTTGGCCAAAATATTCAAACAACGTGCTTCCAGCAAAATTTGGTATTTCTTGAATTTACCAATTACCGCGTCCCTCGTCATCGATATATTTATCTCATTTACGCAATGCACAGTGTATCTGTCGTTCTTTACAGAAGGATTTTTAAGGAAGTGTGTTCAGACATTCATAACGAGAAGCAAACGATTTGATTTTACACGACTTAGCTGTAAATTGTATTGCCTATGTCAATGTAATGAAAACTGTCTGGATTCTGTAGTCATGTCGGCAAGTGGGACCCTGCAGATCTATAAATGGTCATATAGAAAGTGATGAACTGGTGTGATTGTAGTGTGGATTATGATGTGCACAAATTTGTCTTGTCTGCATCCAGCCAGCCCTGTGGCATCCATATAGTTACTTTTACTACATGAGTACAACGTGGTACGGTTTTTTTTTCAACTGTACATATAAATGATTAGTGTGTCCTTTATATCAAACCCATACACATATAGTATATCAACAGCATATTATCGGTGCATATAAGCAGTGGCTAATTTAAAGGACTGGGAATAGGTAAAGGGGTATATACCGGAACGATCGCAAGTGCTGGTGTTGCTTTTGAAACCACACCAAGAAATGTTTACTTTGCGTTTTATAAAAAGTTCAAAATCATATCAAATGTCCTTTACTGTATAATAATGAAGACATATTGCCAGTGATTTCAGCTCACCCTTACAGCTATTCTGTATTTGTGAGTACGAGAAAACAGAGAAACGTTAGTAAATTCGCATTTTTGTATACATCCTCCTTGTAACATACTGTACGTATATTCGTATAATTGAATGGTTGAATGAAACAGTGCTTATACCAAAATTATGCATTTATTTATAGTAAACCAACTACACACGGTATACCAACTACACACGGTATACCAACTACACACAGTATACTAACTACACACAGTATACCAACTACGCACGGTATACCAACTACACACAGTATACCAACTACACACGGTATACCAACTACACACGGTATACCAACTACACATGGTATACTAACTACTCACAGTATACCAACTACACATGGTATACTAACTACACACAGTATACCAACTACACACGGTATACCAAATACACACGATATACAAACTACACACGGTATACCACCTACACACGGTATACCAACTACACACGGTATACCAACTACACACGGTATACCAAATACACACGATATACAAACTACACACGGTATACCACCTACACACGGTATACCAACTACACACGGTATACCAACTACACACGGTTTACCAAATACACACGGTATACCAACTGCACACGGTATACCAACTACACACGGTATACCAACTACACACAGTATACCAACTACACACGGTATACCAACTACACACGGTATACCAACTACTATACCAACTACACACGGTATACCAACTACACACAGTATACCAACTACACACGGTATACCAACTACACACGGTATACCAACTACACACGGTATACCAACTACACATGGTATACCAACTACACACATTACACCAACTACACACGGTATACCAACTACACATGGTATACCAACTACACACATTACCAACTACACACATTACACCAACTACACACGGTATACCAACTGCACACGGTATACCAACTACACATGGTATACCAACTACACATGGTATACCAACTACACACAGTATACCAACTACACACATTACACCAACTACACACGGTATACCAACTACACACGGTATACCAACTACACATGGTATACCAACTACACACGGTATACCAACTACACATGGTATACCAACTGCACACGGTATACCAACTACGCACGGTATACCAACTACACACAGTATACCAACTACACACATTACACCAACTACACACGGTATACCAACTACACACGGTATACCAACTACACATGGTATACCAACTACACACATTACACCAACTACACACGGTATACCAACTGCACACGGTATACCAATTGCACACGAGGTAACTACACACGGTATTCAGTGAGGTAGCCACCAGCTTAAACAAGGCGACTTCATCTCAAAATGACCCTTGCTGGTCAAGGGGCGATAATTCCAGCAAACAAACAAACCAATATACAAACAAGCATATATTCAACAAGCAAAATATTTTGCAACAACTTGACAACGTTCGTGTAGAAGGCAAGTATTTGATTATATTGACGAGTATCATTAACAATACCAGACGAAGAGAGGTAACTCTAATTGTCACGAGAAGGAATGATCAAACTATACAACAGCTGGTGAAATTGTTATCAAACTTTATCAACAGCTGCCAGTGCTACACACTTTCACACATTATCATACGGTGTCCCGAAAGGAACATCACAGTTTTTTTATTTTCTTAAATCCGTGGTCTCGGTTTACTAATGCGTGGCCTTGATTTAGTAATCCATGGCCTTGGTTTAGTAATCCGAGGTCACGGTTTAGTGGTTCTGTGGCTTTGTGGTTCAGATTCTGCTACCAACTATAATATTTTACCAGAAAGAAAAGTGTCTTTGAATTGATTTATTTAAAATAAGAGTTTTTGCATCTTACTGCCGATGTTTTGATATTTCAATTAAAAATTTATTCATGTATTTTATTATTTTATGTTGATGTTGATCTGTATCATAGGACAAAGGCATTGTCCACACCCCGTCTCTAATTGTTCTTCCAACAAAATACATCTCTATTTTCCAGCATATTTCTTGCATGAAGCACAGTAGCTGGTATCAATATGCAGTGAATAAGAACAAAAAATAAGATAATTGGTAGTTATGTGTTATTACAATTTTTCGTGCTGTTCTTATCCCACACAATTCATTGCATTGATGAAGTGTTAATCACCTGGAACAGGCACGACATCTCACGTCACAGAAAACACTTCGTCTGGATCATGTTTCACCAGATTTAAGCCATTAAACTTTGAAATGCAAGGCACAAGCTGACTGTATTTTACCATTAATATGGCAAACAATTTTCAACATTTGATAGTTTTTAACAATAAGGTAAAATACATTTTACATTTATTTTACTGAAGTGGAATACATTTTACACCATAAATATATAAACGTGTTTAAATTGTATATTATTTCACTTAAATGGAAAGAATTTACCTCAGTTGAAACAAAATTATTATACCCCTGAGGTGGGGGTGGGATATACTGAAATCATTTGGTCAGTCCGTCTGTAGATGTACCACAGAAGTCGGACGTTCTCTGTGTGAAATATTGTTATTATACTACTTGAATGGCAGAATTTCTATATACATGTATAACAGTAGAAATCCTGCAATTTAATTACACTATAATAGCTATATTTCAAACATAGAACGCCCGATTCCCGTGGATGTACCAGCTACTCCTCCTAATTTCAACTACTTGATGTATTTCAACTAAACTTGCTGGCAATTAATGATCCATGTGCATAATCTATATTAAACTACATGATGGATATTTCAACATGCGTAGGTAGTTCGGTTATCTCCCCTTTTTCGGAAGTTGGTACATATTACGTAAATTAATCAGTAATTTCCATAGACTGCTTTACTGTTAAATCATGCTCCTCCATAATAAAAAATTACCCCAGTAGTAAAATGATAGCTCTATATGACAGTTTACATCTCACTAGTTTAGATCATGGGGCGAAGCCGCAGACCTGTTGCCATGGAAGCTACAAATGACGTCCATCTTTACTGATAATTATCTTCCTTTGATTATTTAAAGACGTGTCGTGTTGCACACTTGAGGGCGATCACTGCCAAATCCAGTAAGTAAACCATTATTTCAGTTAAATAAAACAGCCAGTGCGTATTCTATACGTATTTATAAATGGTATAATTGTTTAATAAAGGTTGTATTTAAACCGAGGCCACGTATTACTTAAACCGAGGCCACGGATTACTTAACCGAGGTCACGGATTACTTATACCGAGGTTACGGATTTTTAAACCGAGGTCACGGATTACTTAAACCGAGGTCACTGATTGCTAAACCGAAGTCACTGATTGCTAAACCGAGGTCACGGATTACTTATACCGAGGTCACGGATTGCTAAACCGAGGTCATGGATTACTTAAACCGAGACCACGGATTAACATTTGATTCCTGATGTCCCTTCCCGGGATCCGTACTATCATAAGGTTTCTTATCTTTTGATGTTTGGACATAAAATACCGGATCACGATCACTCATGTATTGGATAAAATTCAGAATACTTATATAACCAATTCCATTCTGTTGTCAACAATACAGAAAACTCGTTTCTTTGGACTGTGTAGGAGCATTTTTCAAAATATTTGTATTTGAATTCAGGACTTTCAGTTTATTCGGCAGTTTACGACACCGCTACACCAAAGACTTACTGTTTGTAGCGTTAACGAGAGGTATTGTCTCAACTACATCTACCTGTAATGAATAAACTTATAGAATATGAATCTAGCGATGATGACTCGTCAGAAGGTCTGTGCAAATCTGATGAGGACGATTCTGTCGTCACTAACGTTCATTCAAAAAGTAAAAATTACGTCGGTGACTCAAAGGATTTTCCTTCCTGTAAACTACATCAGGTTAACTCAATGAGTAACTTCATAACAGAACATCATGATACCGAAAGTGGCTCTGACAAACTTCCGGAAGAAGGAGAGATAGTGAGCAAACCTATCTCCGCTGACAAAACCCCGAATGCAAGGAAGAGCAAATTTAAACGACGAGGTAAATTTGTCATTTATTACGTCAACTGTGTAAATGGTTGCCTGCTGCTAAAATATTTTTAAACGTTGCAAGTCCTTTTCAAATTCTTTTTCAACAAAAAGTCATGACAGCACGTGCACAATATTGATTACATGTACAGGTATACTATTTTTGCTATGTGATAAAATCTGTTTTCTCTCTTTAAGCTTAGGCTACACATTGAACTATGTATGTATCTATTACGTGGGATTGTTTTGACGATATTTTTGCGAAAATGTATATTATAATATTGTACATCTACAGTGATTTTATTTTCTCTTTCATCTTTATATATATGCATGTATATACATATATACGGACACGGAGAATTTACCATATTTTCACTATATATATATATGTGTGTGTATGTGTGTGTAATCGTATCGTTATCCCATTGACTTTCTGTAACTCTTCATTACTGGAGGAAATAAATGTAATAATTATGTTTATGAGCGAGGAAATTCTTGAGAAAAAAAATTAAAACGCAATACAGAAGACAATTTAAAAGATAATCTAAATATCTTAAATTTTGTTTTAGTGCGTTTTTTTAAGTTCTGTCAAATACTCTCACATCTTAGCAATGTTATTCGGCCAATTCATTGTGTTTCGAGAACCAGATATTCACATCATGAGTTAGAATAATAGTATTCTTGAGAAATCTTCGAATGTTAAGGATGCCACTTCTAAAATGTGTTATGGCATTTTCCTTTTCGTAAAAGGGCAAATTTGTATATGTAAAAATTACGATAATTGAATTGATATATATCATGTACTGTATCAGAGGGCGAACAGAATTATGGAGTGCCGTGTTTACCATTAGCGGAGTCTCTATTAGCCGCCAAGAAAATATGGAAATGTATCCAAACTGACATATAGAATGAAGCGACTTATTCAAAAGTTCCATTTTTTCGAATATATCAAAATTTACATTTTTTTATGCCAATGTACCATCATACTATTTTCATCCGTCCGCCAAACTGGGTGTGCCATTTAGACTGTGACTTTCAAATGAGCGATAGACGGGCGACCAGGAAGTGATGCACGTTAAGATAATGTTTTTATGAATTCAAATACTTTTGCATTTTGCTGTCTTCAGATGCTGTTGTTGCCTTCTCGGCCTACATGCGCACGTGCGTCTGCCAACTGATCGATGGTGTGATTCCGTTCGAGAAAATGACCATGAACTACGGAAAGGGATACAAACGACGCTTAAGCACATTCGTTTGCCCTCGATCTGGTACATACCTGATAACCTGGCGAGTTGTGTTAGTCGAAGTAAGGGAAATAACTCTAAATCTTACGGTAAACGGGGAGGTGAAGAAGCGTACAACGTTTGATTCTACAGACAGTTCAGATAACAACAAATGCGAACGAGAAGAAATCATCAAATTATTCATGCGAGACCGAGTCTGTATGACTTTGTACGATGGTGATAGCAGGTTATTACGTCCAACTAAGTGCAAGTTTGCTGGTATTAGACTTATGAGGTAAAACTAGTCGCTGTGTTAAAAACCTCAAACACAGGGGCGTGTTAACCTGGACCAATCTTGTTTTAGTTACGACATATTTGCTGCATTCGATTCGACAAGCTCCAATAAACACAATTAAGCATGCATAGTCACGTATATCTATCCTTATTTCCAATCGAACTGAATTTATATCGTAACTATGGTTTTAGACCCGTGTGTTGTCTTTCTGATTGGTTGTCTTTTGATGATTAAAATATTCTTTGATTTGAACTCACAATTTTATTTTGTCTTATTGATAATTCACCTACTTAAAATCACAAACGACAGACCAAATCTAGCCTGTGCCTCTGTGTTTGGTTTTTGTTCTTTTTTATGTTTTAGTTTGTTTCTTTCGTTGTCTACCAATTAACATCTCTGCATTTATCTGCAAGTACACTCCAATTTATTTGAAAAAAAAATATAAATTAGATCAACAGTTATTAGTTTTGTGGATAAGCTTACATAGATCAACTGCCTATTTGAAATGATTTGATTTATGATAATTGCTTTATACCTTGTTCCTATCTGAAAACTTTAAATTACTTACTTTGATTGGCCAAGGTTTACATGGCAGGTATCGTCAATGAAGTAGAAGACTCTTACCCTTCCGGAACACAAGGTCTCATTATCATTGTAGTTTTTCTGGAGTCGCCGTGTAAATCTTACTTTAGTTCATATTTTTACCATAGTTTTATTGAATTTGAGTTTAGATAATCATTGTTTTGGAAATATTGGTATATTCCTTGTGTTAATTTCAAGACTCATTCCATAACACAACTAACAGAGAAACTTACAGTGTTTCTATCCATATCACTTAGCTATAGCGTGTAACAGCCCAATTCGACTAAATGTTTTATATATGTCATATATTGTCGCGTTTCCTCATTCAGAGATCGTTGAATTTTGACTTTTTGCACCTTGAGCAATACCCGGCGACATATGCCATTTTGGCTCCCAGCACACACCAGCACCAACCATTATGCAGATTGACCCAATCCAATATGATCAAATATTAGTACAAGCGTGTGCAGATACCTAAAATTGAAAATTCAAAACTGGAAAAAGATGTTCGCATATGCTTTCCGTCTTGACCTCTACAATTAATCGTGTGATCATGGGATATAACGTTCCATTCTAGTTATTGATATTAACTTTTGTGTGTGTGTGTGTGTGTGTGTGTGTTTTTTTTTTTTTTTTTTTTTTTGTTTTTTGTTTTTTTTTTTTGTCAACTAGTTTTATCAACGAGAGTTGTTTTAATTCATTCTTAAATGTCGCAGCGTCTCTTGTCTAAAATTCCGCCTGTTATCCCGAATGATAATGAATACGGCATTTAACTTATTTGAAAGTACTACGGAGTGTTGACAAAGAGTCCGACTAGATAGTGTTGGTATAATATCATCTTTTATACATTTTATCTGTATGATTATAAAACGTCACATAAGCAGAGATTCGGTCAACAGATGAACTACTGTGTGAATCCTTCTTGTATCCAGCAACACACGTGCGTATTACTCAATCGACCTCACACATGTAAACGGTACATGTTAAGGACACTGTCAGGATGTGCACGTGTTAAATTTAAACATGTGAATGTATTTAACCTGATCTCATCAGCTATATACTGAATGTGTTTCAGATCGATCTCTGACAGAAATTGAAATACCAATGGTCCAGAATTAGAACAGCCTATTTTCATGGGTCTCTTCACATGTCTACATGTCGCACGAATATGCAATAAAAATACAAGAAAACAAACTTTAAAATTTTACATTTTAAAGAAAATTAACATATATTATAACGGTTCATGTTTCGCATCTGGACTGGTTTCAAGATTATCAACCATGAAATGTTGAAATTCATAGGCAAATGTTAATGTGTATGATAATGAAAAATGTACAACTAATAGATTGAAAAAAAGAAATTCGAACCAATATGACCCAACAAGTCATAAATGATGGATAAGACTGAAGGATAGCAGGTCGAAATAAAAAGTGGAGAAATGCACGGGTGATTTCGAGAAAAAGAAGTTGTTTATTAACATTAACAATAAGACACATAAACGAAATCATGTTTAATTATTTATAAATCTAGATCAATATATGCAGCAGTTGTTTAGACAACTCCAAGCTTGAGTGAACTTTAAAGTGCCTTTCTTAGTCAGTCAGATAACAATAACCTATAGCAAAACAAATTAGGTTTTATGTCAGAATGATGCGTAAAAGTAACCATACAAACCAAACTGCATGAATTACTTACAAGAACCGGCTCAACCAAATACTTATATGCATGTTCAATAAACCATGTCTCTCTTACTAGCAAAGAATGTGATTGCGCCGAGGTTTCGAGAAAGAAACTCGACTTAATAATTCGTGTTATTATCTCGAAATTTTGAGTTAGTAAGTCGAAATTTCGAATTATAAAGCCAAAAAGCGAAAGGACTTTTTCTCTTCATAGCCCTCATGCTCTTTCGTATACATAGTTGATACTGTGTATATATGCGAAACTAAAACATAAAACTGTTCTTGTGATTCCTATAGCAATTATTTCCTCTGTTGGTTATTGTATGATGTTATTGGGTACCGTGACAGAACAACACAGTAAAACAATATCTTTTATTTAGTATTTTTATTTAAACATATTTTATTGCACATAAGTAGCAATAGGGTTGGACACTTACATAAAGTCCTTTCCAAACATATTAATACCCACACATTATATTTACAAAGTGGTAGCATGATATGATAACTATGAAACAATCATAAACAAGTTGAGAGAGAGAGAGAGGGCGGGGGAGAGAGGGAGAGAGAGGGAGAGAGAGGGAGAGGGAGAGAGAGAGGGAGAGAGAGAGAGAGAGAGGGAGAGAGAGAGAGAGAGAGAGAGAGAGAGAGAGAGAGAGAGAGAGAGGGAGAGGGAGGGAGAGAGAGGGAGTGGAGAGAGAGAGAGAGAGAGAGAGAGAGAGAGAGAGAGAGAGAGAGAGAGAGAGAGAGAGAGAGAGAGAGAGAGAGGGGGGAGAGAGAGAGAGAGAGAGAGAGAGAGAGAGAGAGAGAGAGAGAGAGAGAGAGAGAGAGAGAGAGAGAGAGAGAGAGAGAGAGAGAGAGAGAGAGAGAGAGAGAGAGAGAGAGAGAGAGAGAGAGAGAGAGAGAGAGAGAGAGAGTCACATTCAATCAAATCTCTATTTTAATTTTTTTGCAATTAAGAGATATCATCATCTTTGCTTAATTTCTAATCGCCATATATGAGAAAATCTAATCAAATTCTCAAAGAGAGGCGGTAATTGTCTTATTCATAAATTTCGATTATGAATGTATAGGGGACAAACATCAAAATAGTAATAAAAGTCTTCACATGGGTTGCTGCATCTACATTCAGCTGTATTACCTTTTGCTCTGAAAATGCGTAATCAAGAGATCTAGCAGGATTTCTCAAACGGAAATGACGTGTGTTTTAATAACGTAAATCCCATACCTAAAACCATTTGTCATGTTTTATTTCTGTCATGATTTAAATGTATTTCTGAAATATCTATGTCATACCACTTGTTTGTTGTTGACGAGAAAAAGAATTTCGCACGCTTAAGAGATAACCTAAAGTTCTAGTGATTGGAAATCATTTGAGAATTAAAAGATTTATGTTAAGATTAAATTTCACATCTCAAACAATCAACGATTTAATTGTTTCATTATTTTTAATGACCTCTAACGAAACAAAATAGAAACAATGTCATGAAAGTTTCGATATCATGTAATTTCCCTTTTCAGTTGAAAAAAAGAAGATGCCAACTGAGATTTCGATGCAAGCACCTTTGGAGTCGGGAGCGGAGAGCTTACCATTGTGCTATCGTTACGTTACTCATGTTAAAGGGAAAATTTAGGAATCTTATTAAGTATGTTGTTTACTCCATCTATTGAACATATTTTGTGTTTGTGTGGAATGTAAAACATGTGTCAAGAAAAACAAAGATGATAATGATGTGGTCAGTACATTAATGACTGATTATGCCAAAATGCCAAAAATTCAAATATCTCCATATCAACAAGCACTGCACCCTACTCTTACACTAAAAATCATCCAAATAATATACATTACACAAGTCTGATCTTTTAGTGAGGAAACAAAGTATCTATTCGCTAGTTTTTTTCATTTCATTTCCATTGCAATGAATTTTAACTTGCAAGTTGAACATTGATAAGCTTTCTTTATAGACTTAACCTTGTACAATATTATGGTTTACAGATGTAGAAACAAACAATGCATTAAACACTTTGTTCACGCATCGTCCGCGCCCACGCACGTGTATCTAACACATAATTGTGCAATCATTTTCGTTCCTCATCAGTTGTGAAGCTTGTGAAAACAAAAGGCAACAACTTTGGAAGATCAGAATGCTGTCATAAGGCCTTATATTGTATACGCCAGAACACTAAGGTGTGGCATTTTGTAAACAAAACACTTCGAATCTATAATTGTATGGTTTTATTATCATCATCATCATCATCATCATCATCATCATCATCATCATCATTCTTTATTTTCCCCTTGCGGAGATTAAGATACACCGTAAGACAAGAAATCGACAAAATTCAAGTGAAAGGTAGAGATTTGAATATATATGATTTGGCTCAGTCATTTAAAGGGTGGGATGTTTGACGTAGGTACATCAAACATTCTCGGAGAAATTCCTTAGAATTGCGATGGTCCCCCCGGAATTCTGCGCCAAGAAGTTTTAAGGAAGTGTTTATTGTCCATGCTGTCTAGGGCAAAGCAATAGCCAGGACCAAAACTTTCCAGAATATCAAACATGAAGCGCGATCTTAAATCAGCCGTGTGTTCACAACATGTAAACACATGTACAATGACGTCCTCGATTTCACGCTGACATCTGTGACACAATGACGGCGTGCAGTCTGGCACGGTCGTGATAAATTTGCAGACTTAATAAACGTCTCTAGTTTGATGAATATTTGCCGGGACCTAGAACAGCTGTAAAGCGTTGTGCGCATTATGAATACCCTTAAATCTGCGGAAGTCTTGATCAACATAAAGTCGGGTCCGGAGTAACGCGTTTTCGCGAGAGAGAACTTGCACGGTTCACAACCCTCTTCCATTCATTTTTGGATGGTAGGTATCAATAAACTTCATGAGGCCGTAGCGAGAATGTATGGCAACAATATCGGGAATGAAACCTTTCTGTTTTACACTAGTGTCGAGAAAGTATTGGAATAGCCTCCCGAGGAAGATCCGTTTGATGTGGTACTTGTAGTCAAGGGAAATAAGTTTTGAAGAAAACTTGTGGTGCTTATGAGTGTGGTTGGATTTCTAAATATGTAATGGCTTAATTAAGAAGTGGAATCTCAATTATCATCCTTATTGTTGTTCGACGCGTCGTACCAAATATGTTATGATTTTTTTTCTAGCCACCGTATCGTCTTAACGTCTGGACAAGCGTTATCACACATCCTCTTTTCTAAATTTCATTAAGTCCATATGCCACTGGCGACAGAGTAGTCGAATGTGACAAAAATCAGTTGATTTTTTGAGTCTGTTTGAATTTTTAAGCAACTTTTGCATTTCAATTTGTGTCATAATATATCTTCCTGTGTGCTATTATAACATCCTTATATATCTCAATTTGTCTTCTTGAATTTCAGTAACTTGTATACATATAGTGTGTACAATACAACTGAGAATACCACAGAACTTTCGGTAAACGAAATATAGTTGAAATATAGTTTTGCAGCTCATGCTCGGACCCCATTGGCTACCAAGCTATACTGACAGAGTAAACCTAAGGGAGGTAACTCTGGGAGATCTATTGTGGCTTTGTTGCCGGCAAAAAGACGACTGGCGAAAAGACAAAATAGCGAAAAAGATGAAAAGGCGCCAAAGTGTTAATTAAAATGGCATCTGTTTTACTTCGGTTTGGCGTCTTTTCATTTTCGCTTTGGCTAGGAGGAGTGGGGTGGAATTTCAGGACTGCTAAAAGTTGTTTGGAGTCTTCAAAATATTCACTTTCTAATGATTCCGTTTCTTTGGCTTCGGTCGCTGTGTATTTAGAATAAATATGATGTAATTCATGAAGAATGACAGGGAAAATTTTGGATGAAATATTGCGGAGCAAATAGCTGATTTAGAAATACGTACTTTGTATCATGTTAGATAAGAATTTACGTAAAGGTAAGGAATTCAACATAAACGAGTAAGGTCCACATTTTTGTTATTTAACCGATATTTGGAAGAATTGCGTTAACGAAAGCTGTTCGGTCTTTTTATCTAGTAGTCAAAATGGCGTGACCCTTCATCCTATTAAATGTAGGTTTAACTCCAGTTAAATCATTAACTCGTTTGAATTAGTTCTTTGCTAGTGCCGTTTTGTAGAAAATTATATACAATAACTGAAAAAAAATATAAAATATGCTATTTCTACTTTTATGAATCACTCGTATTACCCAGGGAGGAAGGTTTGAGGACTTTGCGGGGGGGGGGGTCTTTCTGTGAGAGGATGCTGGAGTGCCCCAGAAAAAAATTGATATTTTATATAAGAATAAAAGTTTAAAGAATTAACCAAATGAGTCCAAAAGTATTGCGGAATGTTTTATTGCAAAAGGAATTCTTGTCATTTCATATCAAGCATAACCAGAACGCGATGGTATACATACGGATCGCATTGATACATCTACAGTACCGTGGTGGTTTGTTTTCATATGATAGCATACTTAACATAAATATTGTAGCATTTATGTCAACTTCGAGATATAGCAGCTGACATGTACCGTATAGTTCACAGAGAATTGTTCAAGTGTGTGGAAACATACAAACATAGGTTATATAGCAGTTACGGCGTCCATGCAGTAAGATACAAGTATATTACATGAATTATCTAACTTGACTTTCCTTACATAAAAAAAATCATGAAACAAGTCTTAGAATTTGCGAGATGTAATGAAATATTCGCAACGAGTTTCTCATGAAATTTCGCATGAAAAGTAAACGAATGTAAGATACTGTTTATCTCAAAGAATCGAATTTCGTCATCTCGAAGTCGACCGGACTGTGTAAAAACTTTGAATTATCCGAGTTATTCAAAGTAAAGTCAAACGGTTAGCGTAAAGTTCGTCAGACTCCGAAAATTTTCGTAATTAGAAATACTGATATTCACAAAGAAATGCACATTAGTACAAAAAAATCACTAGAATTACTGATGATATATGGAACCCGGATGTAACTATCATACCCGGATGTATTATTTAATATCCGGATGAAGCGAGCATATCAAAATGTAACTAGATTTTCAAGATTTTAGTGAACTTTCAATTACATTTTAACAGTGAAGCAATGTTACAACAATATACATATATAGATACAAAACAAGGCGATTCGATTTTGATAACCGTCACCACCATAGCAGTACATAAAAGGCTTAATAGATTCCGATAGTTTTCCATAATTAAAAATACTGATATTCACAAATAATTACACGTTAGTACAAAAAATAAACTTAAATGACATAAATAGGAATTATAAAAACATAACAATTTAATTACGCATAACATTTCCCCTCGTGGAAAGATTATTAAACTGTCCAACATTCGGCAAACCTCGTGTTTGACAACTTAATAATCTCCCCTCTCGGACTGAGATCCGCTTATCTCAGACCTTAAGGGTGTGAATAATTATATTAATATTTCCTTTCCGCATTATGAAAATTCAAGCATATCGATTTGGTTTTTCCTTTTTTCTACGCGTTGAGGATGGGTATCGAAAAAAGAACCCTCCGATTTGAATAAGTTTCGAATAAAACTGAAAATGTTTGGAATTTCTTCATTTTCAATTTCTCCTATCCAGTTTTTAGTTTTTACTCTCCGTAATAATATTCGCCCTCAAATTACAAAATATACATTCCAATGTCGTTCATTTTCAGCGATTGAACTCATATAAAGATATATAAAAGTGTAAAGCGTGTGAAGATTTGATATGAAAGTGCTAATTCTAATCAGAAATATTTTCAAAATTTCTTATTTGTCTATATATGTACCAGACAGTATGAAATAAAATTTAGATATACATATTGAATGAATTCGCTCGCCAGCATCAACCACGATTGCAAAATCATAATAAAAAAACCCAATAAAATGAGTTACTTTACAGACAGGAAATACGTACTTTACTGATTTGCATTCAACCAGCATATCCTATATCGTATAGTTTGTGAAACGTTGATAAGTATTTTAAAATGTAATTATCAATGGGATTGTTTGTAACCAAAGACATCACAGACATCTTACATCTCCATACAGACAAAATTTTACGTCAAAACATTTAAGAATGGTGCTTTCGATATTCTACGCGCTTAATAATTAAAAAAGTCAACAAACATTTTTAAGATATAGTATCTAATACAGTGTCAATAATCAACAGATGTTTTATTATATTCACA
Organism: Ylistrum balloti; assembly: GCF_031769215.1. Lineage (NCBI taxonomy): Eukaryota > Metazoa > Mollusca > Bivalvia > Pectinida > Pectinidae > Ylistrum > Ylistrum balloti. Next base: position 461,777 of record NW_026782325.1, on the reverse strand, counting down.
ATCACACACCTTGTCACACGCACGATATACGATGTGTGAAGCAATTTTTTTCACATATTAATTATCAGAAATACTATCAAAAGGACGCTTTTTAATGTTTTATATTGAATTTTGAAATATCGAAAAAAAGAGATGGCTGGGAGAAATACAATATTTGTATTTGTTCCCGAAAGTTATTTGCGATCTGAGTTATGGAAACACTTCACCAAAACCAAAGAACACACACACAAATACAGTTGCTCCCTTTCGAAAACTGTACAATATATACATTTGTACATACATTTTTACATAGGGTGTAGACACACGTGTATAAATAAATCAACAAGATAGGTTGTAGTAATCGACCATTTATACATAACGTATATATATATGTAAATTCATTTTAAATAATTGTTTATCTAAGCTTGATTGATGAAATCATGGAACTTCCAATACCAAATGTTACATTATACCCTAACTCCCTCACCGCCCCTCCCAAACGGACTATATAAATCAATTGCAAAACGATTATGTTAAAATACTTATCAGTCAGATAGAAACATAATCTAGAAACAAATAACACACCCCTGTGGCAAAGAAATCGGGATCCATAGCTATATTCCAAAAAACGCGTGTTATAGAGTGGTGAAAGCAAGATCTGTTCAGAGTGAATTTCAATAAACAGCTTGATCGAAAGACATGATCTTATAATTGGTTACCCAATCAACACTCGGTCCCATCGGCTGCCAAGAATATCGGAAGAGTAATATGATGGTAGGTAACTTGGAGATTGAATTGGGGGTCCTTATCTACTTAATATCACTATAACAAGGGAAGTAACTCTGGGAGATCAGAATGAGAAACACTAGAAATATCCTGTTGACATGTATTATAATTATGAATAACGTTTAAAAATACTGGATATACCAGTTAAGGATTTCATAATGATCCTTTCAAAACGATAATCAGAAAAAATGAATAACAGAATATGAAATTTGGAATGACAGGAATTGTGCATGAGCGACTTGAAAGTCTGGAGATAATGACTTCTGTTTTGAAAACAAATCCTTTTTGCTAATGAAGGGGTAACTTAGATCAGAACATTATAAAAAAGAAACTGATGAAAAAGTCTTTGTAATTCAAGTAACAATAAAAATGGCCCTTAATCATTGAAAACCTCTAAAAATAGATAAAATGATTGATGTATTCCATTTAAGAAAAAAAATAGATAACTCCTGTTTATAACTAATTGGTTAAGACTGTTGACAGGTACTCTGATAGAAACCAGGCAAACCTGAGTGGAGTTAGCCTGATATTTGTGTCTAACTCCAATTTAAGTTAATATCAAGCCACATCAACAGAATCTCACAGTACATAAACAGTTAAATCATTCTTTTTAGATAATATCACTATTCGTGTAAAACACACGACTCCATCAGGAGTCGTTTCCCTTTGAACAACACATTGACTATTTTGGCTCCATCAGGAGTCGTTTCCCTTTGAACAACACATTGACTATCTTGGCTCCATCAGGAGTCGTTTCCCTTTGAACAACACATTGACTATCTTGGCCTCCAAAATCACTCTTTGGAAAGGTCACGCCATAACTTAATATTGTTCAAAGTCGCCTTCATGTAATTATTGAAAAGAATCGTTTAAATTACAATATTTATAAGCATACAAATTGGTAATAGATACATATATATCAAGTCTTCACCAGTCCAATTTACCCGAACGAGCGCACGTGCATAATGTCGTGCACATTTTACATGTGTTTTTGATAAGAAGCCTCTCGAGTTACAACGTGTCGGGTGCAGTCTTAATCACATGTTTTTTACAAACATTTTTCTTAACAACGGTTGTAAGACAACAATTTTTTTGTCTATAATATTTTTTTTCAATACAGTCAGTAGAAGTCGCGATTTTTGATTATATATCATATCATATCACTGCGCATATGCGACCGCAACCATCATTTTTCCATTGCTTACAACACTCTGAAAGTTTACGTCTCCTGTTTGCTGTGGAAATAATTATATATACAGTCATCATTTTCACAACAAATTCATATTCTTGTGAAATTATTCACAAATCTTTATTGGTATGTTGTTGCCTGGTACACATCTTTGCTGTTTGGTGCAAATGCAAATCACGTCATATAAACAGAATGTGACAGGATGCTGTTTACTTCGACGTAGCGTCTTTCTCATGTTGCCTGTTTTCAAACTTGTGTTGGCTATCACATACTTTGGAATCTAGACCTTTTCGGATCATCACTACGCCGTTTCTCCTGGCCATATACATGTACCTTCTATAAGGAAACAAAGTTTCCATAAAATGAGGGTATTCATTCTATGTACACGTAAACCAACATGGAGTTGCGGGCATGATACAAAAACCTACACGTAATATAGGATTTGTATACCACGTGAACAAGATCCCATTTCTGAAATATTTTTGTATGTTAAATAGTAATTATTTTCCATAAAGAATTATTTTTTCCTTTACTTTCCAAAGGATATGGAACCAAAACTGTCGAACTTCCCGACTAGGAATGTAATCGGTTCTATCCGCTGATTCAATTCGTTGATCGCGTAGCCATCACTTCCGTCTTCATTTCCTCTTTGTCTGACCAGACAACATGGGTTCCAATTAAAATTCATATATCTTCTCTTCAGAGAATCTATTAACTCAAAATGAAAAGGTTAATATCATTGTCGTAATAGTTGCCAAAAACACAACGGCAACCAATGGCACAAAATGGCGTAAGGGCAGATAACTCTGTTTCCGGTATTAAAGAGGCGCGGCCAACAGTTTGGTGTTAATGAATACTAGCGTCAAGATTAAGCTTACTAGCCAGTTGCCCGTAGAATACTTTAGAGGTGTTCCGTTAGATGTTGACATAGGTGCGCCTGGAAAATAAAAGAAATAGTCTTGTGTTCGAATGACAATGTAATGGTTTTATCAAATTATTATGAAATACAATATTCGAAAATGTGAACGTATTCGATATTAAATCTTAAAATGTTTCCTAATTAGACATTAAACTGTCAAATTTATATAACAAATTTCCATTACATTTCACAACATCTCACTCCATCGGAAACCATCTTTAGACATGTTGCTATCTTGGTGTTTGTGGCAGTTTCTGTTATTTTAACTGAATTTTCTACCCGTTCCCAGTTTAATTACATAGATGATTAACAAAAGGTGACTTAAAATTAAACTTTGCAAAATAATTATACCAAGTATACATATACATTAAATACGCTTTGTAAATCTCGAGTTTAATTATATATGTACTTAATTTCCCCGCGTCACATATCAATTATATTTTAGCCAACTAGGCGTGGTACATATAATGTACATGTATATTCCCAAATTCCATGGAATGTTCACTAATTGAAAAAAAAAATCTACTTTTCATCTTTTATCGGTCATATATCTAACTTTATTAGATATCGGTGTTCAATCTGACAGTAAACACCCTCCCTATGCTAAAATCATAACACATGATTCCAATATATAGTTACATGTACATTTTATTAGGGGGGGCAAACCGAAACTATGAAAGGACAGTATAGTCGCGATTGTGTAAATAACCAATATGTAAATACTTGTATGTTTGAGAACGAAATTAAAAAAAAAAAAAAAAAAAACTCGCACTACGTCACTTCACCTTTAAAGACGGATTCATTCCTATCCGTTTTCGGGCAATTGCTTTTCCCCGTGAAAATACAAAATTGTGATTTACATTTTCCATATATTATTAAGGTTATAAGCATTAGATTGATACAAGTGTTTTAAAATACACGCGGATTGAAAGTACTTCAATATCAAATGTTGTCTAGGAATTTCAGTGTTTGGTGGCAAACTTACATAACAACATACGGAAGGCCATTTGAATGTTATCTACAAGGACACAATCACGTAAGCAAAGACCGGCCCGTTTCTAAGCTTCATGAAAAACCCAAATCGCAACGGGAAAATGTCTAACCATACACCTCGGATCTTGATCTGAGGTTACTAGCAGTACTATTGCGCTCCAGATGTAATCGCTGATACCGATAGTAATATAAAATAACACTATGTAATTATGCAAGTCAGCACGAAAAACACAGTTTTATCTTTTGTAGAAATATTATTCTTTCGAGTCACAGGGGAAAAAATCGAAACACAAAAGGTCTTTCATTTGGAAATGTACCTGGTGCACAAAAAATATTTAATAAAATTATCCCATAGTGTTGTGAAATTTTCCTATTCATTTAATGAATACAGTGCACGTGCAAAAAGATATTCTGCAGTGTGACAAACAAAAAACCAAGAATACGCCAGAACCCATAGCCTTACTGAGGACATTATTTCCATTGAGGAGCATACCCCCGGGGACTACGGTGTGTGGAGTCCGGGAGGGTGGGAAAATGGGACCACGTGTAGTTGTAGTGGGTCTCCCGGGAGCGGGACGGTGACTGTCGTGGGTACTCTGGAAATTCAACACACACAGTTATAAAACATGACTGGAAATATGTCTTTCCTATAATTTTCAATACTTATGCATATTATGTTAATTCTAGGAGAAAATAGTATCGTTAAATTCAGCCGAATGATTACAACTGCACGTGTATTTATTTAAATATATTTTATTTGTATCCATATATATAAGAGCATTGAGCACAAGCTTTCAAATTTATATGAAACACATGTAGATACTAATGATGCCGGAATGAAACTTGAAATGGCGGGCGCTCAGTTTTAAATTAGTCACCATATATCTGTTACTTTTTCGTTTTTTCTGATATATAAAATGCTTTTGTGTACTGATTCCTATGCTTCTTTCAGAGAAAATCTACATATTTATTAAACAAGGATCACAATACTCTATATCTGATACAGCAAAATGACAAGTCAAAAATTTAAGAAATATAGATTAACAAACTTTATAGTCCAATGATGTCACTGAATCATATTAATTAACATCACATACCATATAATATCATTTCCTCCACGTCCTCTCCATACGCGTTTGAGGCGTAACAACTGTACACACCGTAGTCGTCCGGCTGTATGTTAATGATATGGAGGTTAAGGGTCACGGTATGGGGACCCTCACTATAGCCTTCAGTTCGGAACTTCCCGGACCTGTTCTTCAATTCTTTACCGTTCCTAAGCCACACACTTGTTGTCATGGGCGACGCACTGATTATGCATTCAAGAATTGTTTCCTTTCCTAAAAATTGACCTATTCGATTGACCCGCAGCATAACTTCCGGAGGAACTAAAATTCAAAGCGGTAAAACAATTTTCAATGATTACGGAAACTAACATAAAAAAATTAAGCAACTTACTTTCGCTTAACCTATTTATTGATATTTCACAATATTTTATGTAAGAAATGATAATTCCCTTATCAATTAAGACTGATTAAGTATGTTGATTAAATTGTTATATCGAAGTAATGCTTTAATGTATGTAAGTATTTTCAGACTGAAGAACATAAAAACACGTCTTGCAAAATTAAGCGATCGTAACAATCGTGATTTACTTGGAATAAAAAAGTTTTCAGTTTTGTATTACAATCGTAATATAATTTCAACTATGTGAAAATTATTATCGAAGATAGGTCCTAATTAGTTCTGATCTGATTTGCAAACCCAAATTCTAAGAAATAGCCAAGGTCATGGATGACTAAGCTGTGTTTTACTCACAGACGACGGCGACGTTGATTTCACGAGACACAGAGTGGCCGACGTCATTATAGGCAACACATTCGAACGTTCCGTCACAGAACCGAGACACGTTGTGTATCACGAGAATCTCGCCAGGCTCCACAATGGCTGCAAAGATACCCGGATGTAACCATCGACAAGAACAGCACATATAAATACAGATGAATTAAACCTACTAAAGGACTGTAATAGATTAAAATCCTATGTTAAACAATAAAGAATAAAGGGAGAAGTGAGAAAGACAGAACGACAGAGGAGGTCCAGAAATAAAAAGGATAAATAAATTGCCTGATGAAGGGAATCCAAATACAAACACACACACCTTGGTTCTACATCGTCGGATACAGACAGCTAGAATGGACTAACCATGATGAATATTAGTACATTTGAGTGAAATGTGAATATGTAAAGATAAGGAAGAACAGACACCGAAAAGCGGAGACAGTAAAATAACAAAACAGACGACTTAAGAAAAACAAAAGAAACCAAACATTCACAGACGGATGAAACAAAGAAGTGCAAATAAGAATATTTTATTTAATTAAAAAAAAAATCCCGTTGAAAACAGAATTTAAAAAGATATACATTGCACTGTATTTATGTTTAAACAATTATCTACATTGCCTTTGTATTAACGTTTAAAATAATACAGTTTTATATAGAATGAAAAAAAAATTATTACAAAGTAAAGCTAGTCATAAAAAGACTCCCTGTATTGGACGCCATCGAGATGTGTTCCTCATGTTGATCTTCAGAATACCTTTACAAGGATTATGATTACTACACACCCAGCCCTGAAGTAACGGTTAACAGATTATCGTCATAAACGTTCTTATTACAGATGTAGGATATCGAAGGAAATGATATCGTGAAATTAATTAGTCAACGTTTCTAAAACAAAATTTTGTAAAGGTATATGTATGCTGAGAAATTCTAACAAATCTCTCGCTATCTTACGAAATGATAATGAACATATTTACAGTATTAGATCATTTCAACATTTCCGCATTTTTTGTTTGCATCGATTACAGAAATCGGAGGTTTCCGTGTCATTCTCCACAATAGAACCACGAAGGCGTTAATCCACTCTGCAAGCAAACAAAGTTCATTTTACATAAACGTTCGTACATTGTGCATGTACTTACAAATGTTTTTGAATAGTATTCCATCTTCTTTTCTTGAAGAAAGAAAATTCGCAATACATTTATTTCAGGAAAAAAAAACAGGAACATGACACCGTAATAACGATATACGGCACACAAATGTATCTAGAGTTATCCCCCTTCCTTCAATGTTGTTGACACAAGAATTTGGTTAAAGCTAAGTTTTATTAAATGATCTACGTTCTGATGTCTCCCTACTGCGTCAAATACAGGGAGCCTCCATTTGTAACTGAGTGAGGCCTACCACTGCCTTTTATGAACTTCCGGCCTGGCGAACAACTACCTTTTCTCTTCTCGTTTGAGTCGTAGTACTGTGTCTGTTTGTACCATAAAATCGTAGTGCACCCCGGTCCCCACTGTGACCATTCGTCAATTATCCTTGTAGGAACTGCAAGGTATAAGTAATCTAGTTTAAACACAAAGATATGGGAACTGCCGCTGTCTTTTAAATGCAATATCATTAAGCACTATGAACCGAAACTAGTGACCGTTGGAATAACAGTGTATGTTGAATAAGAGCAAGACAAAAAGAGTCGAAACGTCAGACATCCATTAACTTTTAAATAACATATAAATACAAGAAACAATTGGAACCCAATGAATGTTTGTCTAAAGCTCGAAAACCAGGCTAGATTTTTTTCTCTAAAACTGTGTCTGTTTGTACCATAAAATCGTAGGGGGAGGCACCCCGGTGGCATTACAGATCAACTCAACTGTGTCCCCCTCGCTGACCGTCATGTCCCCACTTGACCATTCGTCAATTATCCTTGTAGGAACTGCAAGGTATAAGTAATCTAGTTTAAACACAAAGATATGGGAACTGCCGCTGTCTTTTAAATGCAATATCATTAAGCACTATGAACCGAAACTAGTGACCGTTGGAATAACAGTGTATGTTGAATAAGAGCAAGACAAAAAGAGTCGAAACGTCAGACATCCATTAACTTTTAAATAACATATAAATACAAGAAACAATTGGAACCCAATGAATGTTTGTCTAAAGCTCGAAAACCAGGCTAGATTTTTTTCTCTAAAACTCTAACATCGTTTTGAGTTTACCTGGATGAATCATTCAATAAAAAGTCAGTAATCTTTGTCACGATATCTTTACAACTACAAGGTAATCAAGTTTAGGTTAAAATCATTAATAATTGTCAACACGTGTCTGTGATTACGATGTTTAAATTTTAATAACCCACTACGTACCTTGTACCTCAAGAAACACGTGTTTTTCCTGAACAGGTTCTGTATTTATGCTACAGGTATATTCGCCTCTGTCCTCGTAGCCTACGCTCCTTATATGGAGGTTCCATTCACGTGGAAAATGTCTTTCTACACTAATGCGCATGTCATCTATAATTCGTTGATCAAGTCGTGAGAGGACGGTTTTCTCGGGGTTCATCCACACCACCTGCGATACAAATCAATCTCTGTTAATTTTACAGCTGTATACAATTAATTAGTCTGCGAATAAAGCGTTTTGATATAATCCAGATTGAAGAGATTAAAATGATATTTACCATAATTGCTTTTTTCATTAGGATGGGGAGAATTGCGATAATATTATTTCAAATCACAGATTTCTTTCCGTTAAAGATAGGAACCTCTAAAATCCCCTCTTTTTACCTTAACAAATATTGTCTCAAATATTGCTCATTGGCTCCTTTTCAAAGTTGCTTGTGAATCCAAAACTTATTTTAAAACTTTTTTAATTATTTGAGATGCTAACAGACCAATAATTTCAATAATTCAAGGACAGGAGTTCAAAGATGAGTCGCAAACCAACACTTCCAAATCGTCAGGACATCATTCGCAACACAGCGTCAAGATAAAACTCTACCAATGTATTGGTTGACATGTAATGCTTTTTTAAATCTCACAAAAGTCTGCTCGGTGACAGATGATAGTCCGAAGTCATTGTCTATGTTTTTTTTAATACAGGTTCAATTTTGTATACAAGTCTTTGATATAGTATACTGTTCAATGTTTGTTGTAATGCGTGATAACCATAAGCATATGGGCATCAACATATAGGGTAAGATTAATCAAACGAGCACAACTGGCAATCAATTTAAATTGTAGACAGATTTTTCCCCCGGAAATAAGATAAAAATGTTGGAACATGTATCATAACATAATTAATTGTAAAACTTAATCTTTTCACGATCTGATACAAAATTTTCACATTACATCGGAAGATCTGTTAAATTACCCGCCAAATCTGTGGAATAATTCATTATATCATGCTATGATTATATAATATAGGCTGTATCATTGTAGGCGAACCTTTATGAAAATAATAGCAAAAGATTTCTTTTCCCAGTATCTTACAAATGCCTAATACACAAGATGTGATTGAGCGTGCGTTCAGCGGTTCCTTTACACAAAAGATCAAATAATCCTGGGGGATAAAAGAACACGTGGTATCTGGTGCAGCAGTAATGGACGGGGAACGTTTACCCCTTAACTAAATTAAAACACTGGAGCTCCGGACGTTACAACAAATCATTAATGGATCATGGAGCCGTTTCTACATATATCTATTGATATGGTTAGTTATTTTGACAAATAATACATCTGCGACTTGTGGAGTTTGCCGGGGTCAGTGCGATCAATGATGTCCATTCGAACATCCATTTGAAAGCTTTTAAACAAGGTCTGGTGGTGTCTGAATACAGAGGCTTAAATGAATCATGAAGCGGTGCCATTTGTAAATTTCCTTGTCTTTCCGACAAGCTCGGACAAGCGACTTCGGGTGCATGATTTTGTACCAACTGGTTTTTTTTAAACAAATCAATATTTTTCTTCCATAGCTCATCATTAGCTTAGCTTGCTGTGGATGTTTGCAAGAGAAAAGTAAAACATCCGGTACGATGTTAACATTAACCCATGTCATGTGTTCTTGCTGTTCGACTTCACTCTATAAATGCAACCGATGAGCAGGGGTCAACATATAAGTCCTTGCAATAAGTAAACATTTTGTAATGTACAATGATGATGAAATACGTAAATGTGTATTTGGAAGAATATTTACACGTTTTTTTGTTTTTTGTTTTTTTTTTTTTTTTGTTTGTTTGTTTTTTTTTTTTAATTTGAAGATGAAATAATCAATGTTATCTCATTACATTCTGATAGACATAGTAGTAAACATTCGGGTTTATAATAATCGTACAATACCCACTCTCTTAATCTGTTTCGACTGTATAAAAATATACATGTAAATAACACGTCCTGAGATCAGGAATGGACCCTGGACACACCCTTGTGTCCAGGTGTGTCAAGGTGTTCACCAATGTATATTCATGACGTGAAAAGGATGTCAGCACCAGCTGAAATTGATATGTGTCTTTCTATTAACATGTCGGCCAGATATTGGGAGTTCACAGGACTGCTGCGTTACCTAATGGTCGTTTCAGCTGTGTTAAGTTTCACATTTTTCATTTTGTATTTAAAAGGTTCACATAAACATCTATGATTCTTCACTAGTTTTGTAATACCTCTACACAACACAGTGTACCATCACTGCTTAAATAAGACTGGCTATAAAACTACCATATGATAGGAGAATCCCACTGTTTCCACCAATCACTACCGTCCGGCGGAAATGACGTTACAGATTTTGGGCACTGAAGATTCCCGAAAACTACCGGAGAAAGCCGAAGCGCGGACAGGTAATAAAACTCAATTGTAGCCGAACGCCAAGCGGTGACTATCGATAAAGGGTACTAAACAGGTAATATCAATGTCAAAATTTAGAACCGTTAAAATATTGTTACCGGTCACCTTGAAATGTATAGAAGCTTAAATTCAATCTTAACAACTGATTTTACATTGGCGAAAAGAAGCTCAATGAACACTAACTGAGACCAGCATAGAAGACAACTGAAACCAGCATAGAAGACAACTGAGTCCAGCATAGAAGACAACTGAATCCAGCATAGAAGACAACTGAAACCAGCATAGAAGACAACTGAATCCAGCATAGAAGGCAACTGAATCCAGCATAGAAGACAACTGAAACCAGCATAGAAGGCAACTGAATCCAGCATAGAAGGCAACTGAATCCAGCATAGAAGACAACTGAAACCAGCATAGAAGACAACTGAATCCAGCATAGAAGGCAACTGAATCCAGCATAGAAGACAACTGAATCCAGCATAGAAGGCAACTGAATCTAGCATAGAAGACAACTGAAACCAGCATAGAAGGCAACTGAATCCAGCATAGAAGGCAACTGAATCCAGCATAGAAGACAACTGAAACCAGCATAGAAGACAACTGAATCCAGCATAGAAGACAACTGAATCCAGCATAGACAAGTTCAGACATTCTCTTCTACACCATACTTTACCAGTCCAAGGGCCGCCCTTTTGTTTTTACCTTTTACCTGTATTCTTTCTTAACAATTTTCCTATGTATATTCAACGTGAAAAGAATGACTGTTCGTAGCCGTGGGGCCAGTGTGTACATTTGTAGCACAAACAAGTTATTTTCGGCCACGAGAGCAGACTGCCTAACTTTATTGTTTACAACAACATCAGGATCAATTAGAAGAGTATGGAAATGGCATTCTTTAAAGCCCTGCTTGTAAATCATAAGATAAGAGAAATTCGTGTGTAACGAACTGTCAATAACGCAAGCATTTTATAAGCTTTATCATTATCCAAAGAGGCAATGTGCGTTAATCGTCCCTTCCGAAATCTCCCAATCTAAACATACAGAAAAGATAAACATTCCTTCTGTTTTCGGCGATAATTAAATAAAGCCTAGGCAAACAGCCCAGGCGTCTGTTTTAGAATCGTTATGATTAGACTTATTCAGACATGTTGTAGAAGAATCTAATTAGGCGAAGCTTAGATTTTTAAGGTTTGATGCGACAGAACCTAACTGGAAAGTACATATAATAGAGAAAATAAAATAACGCGAAAGAAAAATGCAATGACGGTCTTTATTGTGGATTTCAGATTTGTGCCCGTGACGTCACAACTACTTATATATGATATAGAATTTAAGAGGAAATAGAACCTATATGTATAATAGGGATCACAACTACAGACTAAAGAAAGTCATCCAGACGTTTTCTCCGAAGTTGTAACATGTAAAGAAATATATCCATCTGAAAAGAGAAGATTTGAAGCTACGTAGAAAAGGAGTTACAAACGTGATTAGCCGCGACGGAAAAATCTTGTGCTAGTTAATGCATGAATGAGTCAGACATGTCATTCCATTTTCCATTTTTCTGACGGGTAGTTGTTACCTTTGGTACTTCAATGGCGATTTGATGAAAAAAAATGGAAATTTTCTGAAAGAAATACACCCTTATCTCTGACAATGAAATATATTTTATGTATATTCTGTATCACATTTCATAACCCATCTGGAATTTAATCTACATATTGTTACCGGTAAACAATAGTTTGCAGGGCTTGTGCGTTATCTAATTGTCCGTTCGGATAACCTCTTGATTGTAGGTTAAAACACGTCTGAAACTGTAGGATAGTAAATCAAATTATATTAAACACTAGCTCGGTCATTTCAGATACCGTTTACAATTTTACAAAAAGGTTCTACAGAATTATTTCCCTAAAACGTTCGCTGCATATTTGCCCAGATAATACAAGCTTTAGATAACACCTTCTGGTTGTTGGGAACAGACAGTCTAGTAATCCAATGCTGTATTATTTGCAAAGTAACGAAAACATATCCCTGTTAATATAAGATATAGTATATAGTCTAAAACCAGCACGGTGAGTTTTATTCTTTCATCCTCAGACAGCCACACATACCTATACAGACCTCGAGGGAATATCGTTTTCTCTCGTTTATAGTTGCCATGTACACTTTGTCCGAAAGGACACATATCCGGATGTCCCAGCGAAAACAAAATATGTATCAACTGATACATGAAGACACTCTTGTTATAAAAACATCGCAAGCTAGAAAAAAGTAGTATTATGTTAAACATGTACAAGCAGGTCAGATGTGTTTTTGGTACAAATAAAACAAAATCTCTCTTATTGGGCGTTTTTATTGCGAAAATGACGCTATGCGGATGCAGTATTAGTGTATACTGAAAAGTGAACTTAGATGGTAGCGGTGACGACCACAGAAAACTCTCAGAAATAACAGAAAGACACGGAGTGAAGCTCAACGTCTTTTGATTTACAAGGCAAGGGTAAGAAAGAGGAGAAACAAGTCGTACTAACGCACAACGGGACAATACATAGAGCGACAAGTACAGGATTTAACAGATAGTGCAAATTAGCACTTTAAACATACTAATTCATCTATGAATTTTTAACACGGTTCGACTTAACGGTTTGTAGACACGGCGACAGGTCTCAGATGCCGACTTCAGGATGCAAGAAATTGGTTATTTCTTACAGCAGCTACAACACTTGCTACGTACAGCACAGACCAAGGTTTATTGAGGTGATGATCCGTAAATGCGAGATATCGCGAACCACTATCCGGAAGTGGTTTCCCTACAGGGTCATGGCGGCAGAGACTTTGACAGCACCATCCTTCACCAATGCCGTAAACAGGATATATATGGCTGGCAAATTACTGATCCCTGCTCTCAGATCATTTATCCCTCCTGTAAAGCAGGGACGTCAGATTAACGTCGCATATGCGTGGCAGGCAAAAAGTCCTAACAACTCATGTAGAGTGTGGACAGTCTAGAAGATATTAAAATTTGATATGATTTTCAGGCGCATGGGAGGTATGATCTTCACACAAGAAGAAAAGGCTGGAAGGAATATATACAGAACACATATATTCACATAGTCATTTTGAGAAAAGTGATACCACCAAAAGGGCATCCCACAAAAATATATCGTAACATAGAACTGAAAATTGATAGGTAACCCAAGAAAGGAGGGGCATTAGCCCCCCACTGCATCTAAAGAATGTAGCACGTGATAGACTACAGAAAAAAGTAATGGAAATTATCAAAAACTGAATGCAAAAGATGTTCAACTCTTCTACCAACTCTGGACTTGAACTCTGTAAGGATTTGTTTTGGAGTGCTTTTCTTCGTACTTACTGGTCATCTAAATGCAATCATGTGGTTAAATCAACTTGTCTGATATAATTCCGGTAAGCTTTCGTACTGTCCTTGTCTCGATCTGAGATATCAGCGTATTCATCCACGGATGTTTCTTTGCTGACAAGCTGTTGCAATCTACTACGCCAGATACAGGTCTTCATACAGTTTCAAACGCTTGCAGTGGACCACACTTATTTCCGTTTGGTTCTGCATCGCATAAAGTAGGGGCCTACAATCACAGATGAGGTATGGCCCCGCCTAGGGAGACTGCAGTTTCGGACTTGACTAATTTTCATTGTGGTATTGAGCTGGTGTACATAGTCTGTTTATCGGTGAAGAATTGAAAGCCCTAGCAAGGAGAGGCAGATCTCGATCCCATTGATCCTTAGATCCTCAATAAAACATCTGATCATCTGCCACAAGGTACAGTTGTATCTTCCAACCTGTCGAAGGATAGTAATGGGTTGTTCTCCTTTTAGTGACATGCAGAATGTCACAAACGGTCTTGACTCTGAGTTATAGAAGATACTTTCTGAATATATGTGCAGCCAAAATCATGAGCGCTCTCGCGGTTTCCTTGCGTACGAGATAATATATATTGTCATATAAACAATGTTGCCGTTAGTATTATTAGAAAATCCCTTTCGTCACCTTGCTCAAAACCAGATCTCGATCAAGAGGGCAGATGCTCAGTAGATTTATCTATAATCCCATTATCCTTATGGAAGATAACATCACTTCCAATCTACTATTAGCTACCTGACATACACATGTTGAACAAAACAGGGAAAGAAAGGTACTTGGAGGTAATTAATTTTTTTTTTTTTTCATTTTCATTTGACACACTGATTTTAACAACAGGGGACGAAATTCATCTTTTTGGAAATAAACAACACCACAAAATATCAAAGTTCTACGGGTATACCTCTCAGCAAGAGAGAACTTCTCTTTAGCTCGATTGCCTGAGATACGGAACAGCTAAACATGTCAACGAGCATTAAACACGGTCTTCTTGATATCTGGAAAATGACATCTAGAATTCAGGACACGAATTATTAATCAATAAGCTGTCTTACTGACATAGAAGAAGGCGTTTATTATGATAGAACACGCCCATGGTTTATTGTTTATGTATTACTTTTACTGACCAACCGTGATGACACCAAAAGCAAATAGTGTAATATATTCCTTCTCACGAATTAGTAGAATAAGTATGTAAACGATAATTTGTACAGTGAAAGCGACACAACAAGAATTCAATCTGTAAAGCGTTGGCACACTCAGCGTTATCTGAAAACCCGAGGGTCGCGGTTCGAAACTTCCTACCCGTGACTGTTTCTTGTTTGTCGGGAAGTTAGAAAATAAAACCAGTCTGTGTTCTCATGATTGCATTCTTGGCAAGGTACCTTGTTCTGGATGGCATATGATGTGCATCTCGTATATTGTTCAGTGAGATGAAACCCAATGTACTACACGGAGACCCCGTCTCAAAATGGGCTTGACTGTAGTTGAGGTAACCAATCCGGCAATCAATAAAAAATCAATCATGTTCTAATTGACAGAAGAATAACTACATTGTTACTCATCATTAGGGTTTACAGTCGTCCATAGTAAATATATAAATTTGAAAAGATCATAACACTGATCATTGACAATGAATACTTTTAATACAAAAAAATGATTTTATAAAAGACATAAGATAAAATAAGAGTAATAAAGAAAAAGATAAATGCATAGATAAACAAAAAGTGATCGTGTGCAAAGCTAACAAGGATATTGAACATATCTAAATAAAACATTGGTACTTGCTTCTACCGAAGCAGGTTTCATATCCAACGAAATCCGAATACTTCATTTGTGTTTATAAAACATGTTAAAAGATATAAAAAAAGAAAGTATGTAGTATGTATGGTGAGCTTATGATTACACATTGTACTGGTGTAAGTATGGAAACGTTTAATAACAGAAACCCAAGCCACCGCTTTCCTCCACCATCCAAGCCTGGTACGTCCTTAAATGTTCCTAGCTGGACGTGAAGCAACAAGAAACCAAACCGCCAAACGTGCGTGTGTCGTAAATCCATCATCTCCCAGGTGTTTTGTACACAATGATGTGATATTTCTATTAACTAAGCTATACAGTGCAAACTGTCACTTAGTAATGACAATGTGAATGTAAAATAGAAAAAAAATATTTGAAAGGCTAGAATTATGAAAAAAATTGTGTGAATCTGTACCTTAGGGACGCCATGCTTTGGAAGCAAACATATATATATTATAACAAAATTATATAAACAAATTGTGATATATGATACTTAAAGACAGTGTTACACTGAAATACACGTTAAATGAGTATTAAATCTACAATAAAAATGATACTATAGACGATATAACGGGACACATATATTGCAGTTATGATACTGTATTGTGCTCTCTTTAATACTATTGATTGTTTAAGTAGACGGTGGCATCCCTGTTCATCTGTTGACGGTAAAAAAAACTTCCCGTTTACTACAGTTCCCTGTTTAAATGTCGTTTGTTTGGATTGGAAATCCCACAACTTCAGGAACATCCCCTAAATAAGTTCCGAGATTAAGTGTGCGTTTTATTTCAATTACAAGTAATATGCTGTGTAAATGTATAACAACAAGATTTTGATTTAAAAATTGCAGCAACATCCATTACTCCTTGATTGAAATTTCAATGAATACTAGGATTAGATAAAACAAAATCATTAAGACACTTTTAAACTAGTGTCTTCGCTCACATCTAATATAACAAAAGCAATGACTGATTACCAAGCTCAGCAACAGCTGCCATTACAAAATGCTTAATTATATAGTAGATGCCAGTATGAAATGTAGACTTATGGACTTGGAAGCCTTTCACATTTCTATAGTCCAGGATATGGTAAAAAATACAAAGATGCCAAAAAAGCGGGGTAATCCTAATGTATATACCGAATAGGAGGAGTGTGGGAATGTGAGGAGAAAATGTTACTCATAGCCAGTGCACTTACAAGGACTCGGATATTTATAATATTTTTTTCTTTCATCTCTTTACCTTTTATTCTCACAAAACAACAAATAAGGTAATATTAACAGAATCTCAATCCAAACTCAAATGTGATGAGGCTACCTCAAATAATTAACAGAAGAGTGATTTACATGGAGACCCCTACAAAAGTACAACGAGAGTTATACAGGGTGTTCCACAAGGGTAAGCGTCTTCTGTATCATCGACGATATAATTAGGTTACGTCAAGTTCCTAAAAGAGTAAAATGTTACCCATCGCACCTCTTAAGTAGTATGAAAACGACAAACCACGTGTCTCATCAAAAATTAAACATTTGTTAATAAAAATCATTTATGTCTCCACAAAATAAGCATAACTATCTTTAACCTGCATCTCACGGAGTCGTGTGTTGTGGCTTTTCCGGCCAACGGTCAATGCCTTGCATGAATAAGATATAGGAAATTTGCCCTCAAATATCGAATCAACTGAGATATGCAAACACCATTAGGTTGGGGAAATTGCTCTCTAGAAATGGAGAAATTACAACAAGGTAACTGAAATCATCTCGCTTATTACAGAGTAGAACTTGATGGAAAGCTATCGCTGTTGGTTTCGTTGTGAATTAAAAATTGGCGTTAGCTGCTGATGCTGAAGAGTCTGTCGTCTCATTATTAACAATAGATTTTTTTTGCTTTTAAAGTAAAAAAACATCATCTTACATTGTAATATGTCTCAAGGTAGTAAAGCCTTTGTAACCTGTTTCGATAAGCTGTTTGATAAATGTATATAAAAATAGTCAGCCAAAAAACGGGCACAGTTAGTTCCTAAAGACATGCCAATAGTCTGTTGGAAGATCTTACCACCAAATTCAACGAAGATTATGTCAACTAGAAGTTCTGTCATTTTTTTAATGATGTCATACTCTGTTTATCTACGAAATACGCTTCAGTATAGTTCACAACCACCAATGTATTGCGTCATCCCTTTCTTTGAAATGAGAGTTAGAGAATGAAGGCATACTTTCAGTTTGGAGCGGTTATTGTAGTGTGGTGTGGAAAAATAAAATGTTTTTATAGCAGACTTTTTAATGTGAGAGTATTTGATGTTCAACAAAAAACTCTTTGGCAACATCTAATATGTATATTCCATTTATTCCACTGTTCGTTTCACAATAAGACTATAAACCTACTATTATTAGTACAAAGAATGGAAGACACTGGTCATAATGGGTACAATAAACCGGACAAGTCAGACCTTACGTTTGTGGTAATGGGCTCTGTGTTATTATTATAATCCCCCTGTGATGTGAAATTCATGTCAAAACCACACGGGCTGTGAATGTTTATTATCGTCATGTTCCAACTGGACTTTTCCTTAATCTTCATTAACAGTTTCCTCAGATTTCAAAATTAGAAGTTTTATAATACTTGGGAGACTAAGAGAATCTGTCTGACGACATCAATTGAAAGATATATATATATTTCTGATTTCTGACCTTTCAGATATTTGAAGTTTAGTTTTGAAAAAAAGGCACAAAAGAAACAAAAACAAAATACATATACATGTATTTGTTTTCAATGTCATTGTTTGAGGATTGACAATTTTTTCTTGGTCAGTGTTACGATGAATTCAAAATTACGTACTTGATATACCACACGAGTGGTCAAACTACCGAATATTCAGACATTCCTGAACATTACGGTGCCGCACTAAGGCCGACTTTTCATTTTCATTTCAAATCGATGTTTTAATTTTGATTTTTAGAACAAAAATGAAGGTAATGACATGTTCATCAATTAAAGTCCGAATGTCAAATGAGTTTAGTTTTTGTGGTGATTTTCCAAAATGGCCTTCATCTATAGTAATAAATTGTCACTTTCCTTCTAAACTCCTGTTATCCTTATGCCAGATAGAGTACCTTTTGCCAATTTGATGCTCTAATCCTTAGTTGAATTACCTGAATTTTAAATGTTGGTGGTTTGAAAACTTATTGTATGACAAAAATTCAAGATGGCTGCTTTTTTAAATCTTGACCTAACTCTAAATCTTGAAAGTCTACATAATTGAACCCAAGTGCATCAAACGCTGTCCAAATTTATAGTAAGTAATACTCAACACCAATTTAACAAGAGTCACTAAACACAATGTTCCTTGGCCTGAATCGCTCACATGTCCTCAAGCTCACAGGACACACGTTGTCACTTTGTTAAGTTAATTTGTACAAGCTTAAAAATCCATAGACATGCATGCCACTACACCAATCCCATGACCAAGGGCCCTTTAGTTGAAATAATAAAATCGACACCAATTAAATACTATACTCTGACGACATTTAAAAGATAGTCTAGCAAGCACAGCAAAAAATTCAAAAGCACTTTTCGTCGCGTCGACCTGGTAAAAAGCTTTCGTCAGAATTCACTGGTCCGGAAATTGACATGTAAAACCGAAGAGCTTTCTGTATTACAAAAAAAAAACATTATATAACGGGCTTTGGTTTCGACAGGTTGAAAAAATTCTTTGCATGTTGGTGTGGTTTATATTTATTAATGTCCTATACACAACTAGGGCCATTTAAGGACGGCTGATGTACGCGAGATGAGTAGTGGTCAAATTTAAGTGTACAAGTCTGTGGAAGTACAAATGTAAGAAGTAGATTGCCAACAAGGAAACCTGTAGAATAAGTCCCTTACACCTTTTGAGGAGTTAGTGAAATAAGATGAAGTAGATATGTCGATGCAACTGAAATGCCCGAATAACAATTACAAAGTGATCATTTTGACATTTCAAAAAAAAAACCTTACTAATTTGCCTTCCATATCTTGACATGAACCAAAATTTCGGATTATATACATGTATATTTTCCCCAATCCCAGGGATATGGCAGTTATAGAGCGCAGATGATCATTAGGAAAGGCCCTTAGGCCTATTTTTGTCAGTCCGGATGGTTGTAACTCAAATCGCAGGCCGACCTGTCCTAGTCATAAATATATCTATCCTGCCTAGAGGAATTATGAAACAAGAAAACATTTAATATCAGTCAAAATTCCCTGTCTTTTCTACAGGCCTTCCTTGACTCTGCCCCTGTGAAGAGAAGGCCTTGTGTTTAGTCTTCTGCATAAGGCATACCAGAGTCTAGAGTCTATGAAAATGGAACAGCAGTTGCTACTGCCTGCTTACAATCCGACTAGTTCGTCCATTGTCAGTATCATGTGACCGGAAGAGGTGTCATGAAGGTTTAAACGTAGCATGCTACAGTATGGTATCAGTTCTTTTTGGCACTATGACAAGGAGGCTAACAAAAATCGTAGTCCACAACAAACACACGTACTCAACACACCCACCTCCCGTACATCCAGAACGTGTCCTAAGATAACCATAGCTGTTGATAGGAAGTTAAACAATGCGAAATCAAAACCAATTTTCCCATCCAGCATCTGGATATAGAACATATTTTTTTATATTTTTTCTCAGTTTAAGGGCCGTAACTCTACAAATTAAAAATTAACAAGAAACACATATTTATCTTATCTGCATTCGTTCATGATAAAACACCATATTCAATTTTAGCTCAATATCCCTGTCCAGCCCTGTAAAACTGAGGGTAAGCTGAAAATATCTTTTTAAAACATTCAAGATCAATTGTTATAACTCTGGTTTAAAAAAACAACCGCCCCCGTCACGAGGAAGCATTCAAATTTGTTCATATCATCCTTTTCATTGTGTTCTTCAAATGCCTGGATCGAAATCTACTAGGAATAATAAGATGCATAAAGATAAAGAAAAATCTGTTCAGTAATACTGAGATCAAATATACATATAAATTGGCCGCCATCTTGATTTTCCGGCATTCAAGAATACAGAAAACTGCAGTAATCAACTTTTTACCGATAGTGAACACGATTAATTCTAGTATAGATAAGGCAGAAACAGTTACAATTGAACGCTTCGAGCAATGAACAAATAATTCGTTATTGTCTATGATAGCTATTTCGAAAATTCACTTCCAAAAAGAAAAAAATGCGGAAGCAGATGCTTTGACTGAAAACGTTCTATTTACCATTAACTTCAAATTGATACAAAATTTCATTAAGATGGCTGAGTGTCAGGGACTCCTTCCACCAGAACGTGTATGTACATATATAGTCATCTGTTTTGGTATTAGCGGTAGCATAAGCTTAAAATCAGTTAAAAACCCAGCCGGTTCTACACCACTCTCTTTGGCACACAAATATCCTGACAGACTGGGAGGAATTGATTTTACTGTAAATTTTACAGGATTTGTTTTTTTCATACTGTCAAGGGCATACCTTATAAAAAGGACTGAAACACATATCACTCCTAAATAACAGTAGTGCTGTCACAACATGCTTCATCGAGTCCGCTAGCTAATGTTCATCTCCAAACATCAAAGGAAGTTCAAATGTCAAATTAAACGGTTTTGAAACAAGAAATCGACCTCGAATCCATAGTGTCATGGTAACATGAAACACGTTTCGATTTATGTCCGGAAAATCATTCTACTCTAAAATTACTTATGTCAATCGTCTTTGTACTTTGAGTATATGCCGGAATTAGATTTGACCCAATTTATGTATCCGTAGAAATCTCATGGCCTATTTGATAATTGACTGACGTGTTAATACACATATTATCATTGTTTATTGTTATTTTACAGCAACATTGTTTCATTGTTTATGTCCCAACAAATAAAAATGTCAACATTCCCATTCATGTGTTTGATACAATTCTCATCAAATTTCTTTAAATGTTCACAGGGTCTCATTAACAGACAGATATATTTATTGACAGTTATATACTTAAGACTTATACGCTGAAAAAAAGATAAAATATACGTGTACATTGAATATGCGGTAAACCTATCATGTAATTAGAAATCGTGGTGGTATGATTGAAGTGTTATAATATTGTAGTGTAATAATGTTGTAATGTGATGGTGTGTTGTAATGTTGTACTGTGGTGGTGTGTTGTACAGTGATGGTGTGTTGTAATGTACTGTGATGGTGTGTTGTAATGTTGTACTGTGATGTTGTGTTGTAATGTTGTACTGTGATGTTGTGTTGTACAGTGATGGTGTCTTGTAATGTTGTACTGTGATGTTGTGTTGTAATGTTGTACAGTGATGGTGTGTTGTAATGTTGTACTGTGATGGTGTGTTGTAATGTTGTACAGTGATGGTGTGTTGTAATGTTGTACTGTGATGGTGTGTTGTAATGTTGTACAGTGATGTTGTGTTGTAATGTTGTACTGTGATGGTGTGTTGTAATGTTGTACAGTGATGGTGTGTTGTAATGGTGTGTTGTACTGTGATGGTGTGGTGTAATGTTGTACATTGATGGTGTGTTGTAATGTTGTAGAGTGATGGTGTGCTGTAATGTTGGTGTGTTGTAATGTTGTACTGTGATATTGTGTTGTAATGTTGTACAGTGATGGTGTGTTGTAATGTTGTACTGTGATGTTGTGTTGTAATGTTGTACAGTGATGGTGTGTTGTAATGTTGTACTGTGATGGTGTGTTGTAATATTGTACTGTGATGGTGTGTTGTACAGTGATGGTGTGTTGTAATGTACTGTGATGGTGTGTTGTAATGTTGTACAGTGATGTTGTGTTTTAATGTTGAACTGTGATGGTGTGTTGTAATGTTGAACTGTGATGGTGTGTTGTAATGTTGTAGAGCGATGGTGTGTTGTAATGTTGTACTGTGATGGTGTGTTGTACAGTGATGGTGTGTTGTAATGGTGTACAGTGATGGTGTGTTGTAATGTTGTACTGTGATGGTGTGTTGTAATGTGATGGTGTGTTGTAATGTTGTACTGTGATGATGTGTTGTAATGTTGTACAGTGATGTTGTGTTGTAATGTTGCACTGTGATGGTGTGTTGTAATGTTATACTGTGATGGTGTGTTGTACTGTGATGTTGTTGATGTTATGGTTCGGTTGTGGTGATATTATATTAACGGGAGAGGTGTCGAAATCCGGAAACAGTGCCGTCTGCGTAGAGTGTTCAATGGCGGACAAAACTGAAATACACGAAACCAGACAAAGGGTAATTGAAAATTGATGTCATCAGGTCTAGACGTTTCTAACAAAAGCATCATCATGCGCAATATCTCACCCACACTTCCTTTATTCTGAATATTGGACCTTAATAAGTTTCATTAACTCTAGCAATATGAGAGAAACTATAGCGCCTTATTGATTATTGTCTCAATTTACCAATGTCAACACAGTCCAGTGAAAACTGGAGGATTTATCTCCCCTGGTGGGAACTCTCGATTGGGGACAGAACTTGACAATATGTTTTGTTAACTTTAATTTAGAACTGAATTTATAGAATTTAAACATATTGTCTAAATGAGTTATTTTAGAATGTACATGTAACTTTAGGAAACGACTTGGACATGAATATGACAAATGAAATAGGATACTTAATTGTACTTAAAATAAAATTAATTTACATGTACCGACAATTGTAAAGTAAATTGGAAAGGGCAATGAGTTGCGACTCGAGGGTTTGACCAAGTGCAAAACTTGAAGGTAAACAGAACCTACATTAAGCATAAAACATGTGATTACTTTGATCACACAAGGTACCTGTTAAAACAAGCTTAATTAAACTTAACTCCTTAATGGAGACAAATCAGGGTTGGTATTGTTGTCTTTCGTTGGAGTACACGTTCCTAAACAATGAGCTGATGTATTTGTATAGAGCCTGGCCGAGACCATTAACACTCGCTACCATCGACAGATACAATTTGCAGGATACTCGCAAAAAATACCAGTCAATTTTAGCATGCGTGCTTTCTGCAAATAAAGGTTTTCATTTGAGTTTGCAAGGGTTCACATGGATTGCTAGTATAGCGGTTTATCAAACCGGTCACCATTGAAACGGTTTCATTCAAAGGGGGCAAATAAATTTGAAATGCTCTGAAGAAACTTTTGATATGATTGGTAACACCAAGCGCACACGTCGTGATATGGTTTGATGAAACAGCAGTGTGATGTTGTTTAATTCACCTTTGGCTATTCTGTATCGTACTCTTTACTGATTATAAAAAGATGATGTTCTTTTGTGTGTTTTCACAATACTTTGATTGGACGAAATTGTATCCCGAACCGTTACGTATGTTGATACGATTCATTCCAATCCTTATGTGTTAAAAGCGATAAAAAACGTTCCACGTGTTTGGAAAGGTTGCACGCGACTTTGGGCACTTTCACAGGTACAAGATAGTGTTTTCTGTTAACCGGGAAATATCAGTAACAAAATATTGAAATATGGAGAGCACGTCCAAACTGTTTGAATCGCATATTATCATATTGGATAACGTCCGAAGGTACAGATTGGGAAAAATTGATTTTAAGAACGTTTTGATGGGATTACCTCCTCGGCAAACAACATGGCGAATCAAAGCAAGAGTATGCTTTTGTTATATTTTCAAATATCATTTCATGTTTTAATGCAAACAAATTGTGGTACTGTTTAAGACGTACTTGGTGTTTGTTTAGTTATCGGATTGAATTATATGGTAAGTGTGCTTAACTATTTAGATATCAATAATTGCTTCTCTCAATGTTGAATGTCATTGCGTCGTCTGCATGGTTTCAGAATGTTGGCCTTTAGCGTCATTAACAAGTCCTAGAAGGGCGAAATTTGTATCTATTTCTAAATTATCACTGAAGGCTGTGACTCCCTGACACCCCATGAAATCATCATAATATATACGTCATTTACATAACTCCTCGTGTGTTCACACATGATTGGAAGTTTGGTGGATTCCTTATATCATTATTTCATTCAACCTTTCATAAATTGATCATCGATTTTTCTCAAAACAGTTTGTATCCCATAAAATAAGCATTAAAATGCTCTATTCATTACCACATGTAAAGAGCAACGAAAATGCTGACAAATTACACTGATAGTTTAAACAAAGAGTGTGGATATACAGCCGGTAACATGTCCTCTACACCCAGCACGGTGACGTACTAGAGGTGTCAGGAGAGGTCAGATATACACTCGGTTTATCTAATTACATGTCTGTACCGATCGTCTACATTTATATCTCATTTTAGTGAAATGCCAAGTACAAAATTAGCTTTACAGGACACAAAAATCAAACCCATACACAAAAATAAAAAAAAAACATTGTTATCACAGACTCTCAATTACATTTGTACATTTTGAACAATATTTGAGGCGTTCAAATTACCAATTCAACAAGTGTTTTTTTTTTTAGTAACAGCCTATTCTTTGTAAGTAGTAATTACTGATTTGTGCGGGGGAGGGTGGCGAGAGAAAAAAAGCGCTCGTTCTATACATCTACAAATTCGAAATCATTGTCAATTAAACCGGTTTTGAGAACTTTCAGCAGCAGATGCGAAAAATCAGGAAATGGCATACTGAAAAGAATTAATCTAGTCTGTATATACATCAGTAGACTTTACTTTAAGATTAGGGAATTATATAACACTTTATGTAGATTGAATACCCGAATTAACACCTATTCAGCATTGTATAGATTTCAGTGGCTTTACAGCCTTAATAATATTATTTAAATTTGAACTAAAGGAAATGGCGTTTTCAGTGTCATCATAATTAGTGTCCCTCCTCATAGAACTTTAATATGCATCCCGTCAATGACCAGTTTAAATCTAGATCAATTTATCTTTTGAAATCCTTTCAAACAGAAGGTAAGCTCCATTTTTGGTGTGTGAAAGAGGTTTTGCTGCACGTGGACATCGCGCGTGTGCGTTTTGTTAGATAGGTGAACTTTGTATATTGTCGCCATAACTTTTTACATGTAGTTCAAGTCTTTCACTCGCCACTACGATAATATTCCTGACGAAATAAGGCAAATCAGGAAATTCGCAAAGTAAACCAACATGGCTAACGCCACTCTCTTTGAGTGGCTGTGACCGTAAATAAATATAGCTATTGAAATACAAATATAATGTTAAGAAGACAGTCATTTTAGAAAAAAACTCCATGGTCATGTTATCGTGTCAAGGTCATGTACGATTTCACCTTAATTGTTTCCTGGTAATAATTACATCTCATCATGAAGTGAGTCTGTGTCTGATATAAAACTTGAGCCAGGGCAGTCTTGAGAATGTGTTTCGGCACAGTTCTATCATGAGGTCCTGCTGAAAGAAATGACATGATGGCCCATTTATTTGTCCGAACAAAAACTTATTTTCTTTTAGCAACAATTGCGAAACAAGTTCTTCCAACCCATAGTAATCACTATAATTGGGGTGGGTGGAAGCGTGCGACATTGCGACATTGCGACAGTTCTTTCAGTGGGAGGAAACCAGAGTATCCGGGGAAAAAATACAAATGGTCGGGTAAGCTAGCCCAAACCTTACCACACACTCGTGCGTTACCACGACCCGACCACCATACCTATCTCTGATCTATTCATGACGCGCGGTCGCCATTGCCAAGACAAAGAGTTTTGATATGGAGATGATCGAAAAGTGTGATTGTTATGACAAACGAACTTAACTTTATTCCGGGAGAAATGTTGGTTCCTATCTTCCTTATAACTATATATTATAATAATACTTTAGACAGTCATATTACCATACATCATTTAACTTACATGTGAGAGATATCGTATGGTATTTATAGAATCTTAAAGACATCACAAGATACCTCATACATGCACGAAAGACAGGTTTGATTTTCCGCCTTGAATAAATGTTAATTTGCACCAGATTGTTGTAAATATTCGTCATCCTTTTTTATATATCATGAATAGACCAACGAGTCATCTCGTTCTATTGGAAAGATAGACATAACCATTACAGGGTTTTAAATTATCATTTATCTAGAGTTGATAAAGTCGGTTCGACGATGATTTTAACGTCCAATGTGCCGATGAAATATACCTGAATTGTTTCTAAATAAACTAAATACACACCTGAAGCCATAGCACGTGAACTTGACCTGGTTTAGAAAAAATTATTGAGACGGTACAATTATTTTGCCCCTCAATGACCAAATGATTACCAAAGTACAGCAGTCCCCCCCCTACCCCCCACCCCCATCCCCCACAAGGTTAGTATAATTTTCTAGTACGGTATCGTAACGTAGTCAATCGAGCGAAAAGCAGAAACGACATGCGGTTTTTTGTTATCATTTCGTCTATTTTCTATTTGCCAGTGTATTGCATATAAATTCTCTACTGTCTGCATTTTTTTTTTTCTAAAATATCTGTTTTCTTTCTTGATGTCTGTTTTGCTATGAAATGCGATGTTGATATATACATTATATGATTAGATGTAATAGGAATTGAAATGGATGGGTTTTTTTGTGAGATGATGATATGATTTAAACATATTTCATTATCAATTGCAAATAAATGGATCAAAGATAAGTTCTAGTAACATATGAACTATTCTCCATAAATATAATTACATATGATTGATATATTGCACGTGACATTCATTTATATTATAAACATGAAATGTGTGTGCTATTCGTAGACCTACACTTGTAAGTTTGAATAATTTTATCAAAAAGAGGAAAATATGAGAAAATAGAAGAATAAAAGAGAAAAAGAGATTATATAGATATGTTCAAATACCTAAAGTATTAATTTACCTAAAGTAAACACGTGAAAAGGTTTTTATAATATAAGTAAACATTTCAGAAAATAAATGAAAAAAAAATCTGAAATTGTCCTGGCTGAATCTTGGATTTAAGACCACAAGGCAGAGAATTTCATTTTAAAATGATTGAAGTATAAATACAACTGGTTTTGTTTTGTGTGGACCAAGTGAACTGGAAATTTGGAACTTTATAGAAAAGTTTAAGTAATCACGTACGCCGCGATGTAATCCGCCATATCATTTGCTAATGATAGTGATGAACCGCCATGAAGTGAACGAGTCTTCGTCAGGATAACGGTTTTACGAGGACACCTGTTAAACTTCTAATTAATTAAACCGGTTTTATATACATGTTCACTATAGACGAACCCGAAGCCTCAGTTCACCTGGTGCATATCTGAAACCCCGTTTTCCAGTGTCGTAAAGTAATCTGATTATAACTAAAACAATTCCGAAATGCTATCTTTCGGATCAGTTGAGGTGAGGTAAGGATATTACGATCATGTAAATATTATTATTGATTGTTTTACGTCACGTCTGACTTAGACGAAGTGACAATAATAATTGTGTTTTATTATTCATCACATATTATCCTGTGTTTTTTGTTGACAGGAGTAAAGAAAGAAGTGATCCTGTTGAATCGAATATCGATTCCGACTAATATCTGGCTGAGTACAATATCTCTAGAATCGATAATCTGATGTATTGTCATGTAAATGTATAATCCTCACGCACATTACACGTCGAACCACACATGTGATTTAGAAATTCTCAGCTCTGCCAGCTTGAAAAACTTCAAATCGAAATAATTCACTTGAAACAAAAACTAGACAAATATTACCGTTTTCTTGTCTGTTACAAGTGCAGGTTAAAATATGTATTTTTTTTATTATCAACACTGTAAAACAAAATTATTTGTCAAACATATGTTTGAAAACTGTCCATGTTTTCATGCTGTGTATCAACTTAGGTGCCAGCTAATAGGATTTATCAAATCGATCTCATACGGAGGATTTCTATTCAAACTGGAGATTGCTTGAAATAATCGAACCGTAACGATTGTAAAATCACAATTTTTTGAACTTATTTATTTATCTTTTGTCATTCTAGCATAACAAAGTACTTGGTAAGCTTACTGTAACACGGAAGTGAATGTCCCAAAAATTCCATTTCTGACGCGTGATGTCAATGTTCGGAGTGTGCTTGTAATATGATAGCTGTTATTTTTGATGGTTTGTATTTTCGTGGATTTAGATAAAAAATGTCAAAAGGGTAGATGAATTTAACATGAAAAGTCATGAAAAAGACTACAGTTTCCGGTTAGAATTTTGATGCACAGTCGTATCTGTTCTTCATTTTATTCCAGCTCTGAAAATAACGGGAAAAAAGCCCACGAATGTGCCAACTTTCACGGTAGTCCGAGCTGTAACCCTCGTGTCACTTGTCAGCTCGCGGCGTTGTTTCAATGCTTTACTACCCATTTAATTCCCAAAATCGATGTATCGTTAAATTTTCTTTATAATGTCGATAGTGATTGGCAGCAAATCGAAATTCACAGTAAACACAAATGTAGAACTCTGTTACTAATACATACTTATAACAGCACATCCTATCCTACATATAGTGCCTACAGGTTTTTGATAACTTTGGATGTCAATGTAAACATGCTCTTATAAATAATTGCAAGATATCAAAACGTCTTATTCACATACAATCGAACTTCATTATTTCGATGTCGGGACAGTTGGAAAACTTCAATTTATCCGATTATTCGATTTAAGTTTGGCCAGGGCAGACGAAATACTTCAAATAAAACGCGGGGTTCGAGCTATTCGAGTTCGAGATAACATATACTTCTAGGGAACATGTACAAAATGTACATGTATCACATACATAGTGCTGAAGTGCTGATTTTAGTCAAACAAATGCCTGCAACAGTCTTGGCACGGAAAAGCTTCATTAGCGTTTTTATTTCTAGAGAAAGTTGCCTGAAGTTTCGAAGCATTCTATCTGCAGTCTTGTACAACATATAAGATATTATTACTGTCTATAGTGTAAGACATCATTGTTGGGTCTAATCAACCATGCAATTTTGTCGGAATCACCTCAAGCAAATAATAGATTAAGTGAGTTTAAAAATTGTGATTTATCAAACATCCTTGGTCTGATGATCTGGGTCATTATTCTAGAAACAATTGTCCGTGACACCAGGTAGGATCCTAATGAAGGCCCGAGTTTCAGTAAAAAAATTACTTTTGGTTGTAAATGATTCAATATACATTATAATGTTGTAAACAGGGTATGTTTTTCTAAATAAATATATTCCAATGCCTACATGTATAAAAGAAATATCATTATCAAACGCAGTATTTGTCTGGAGGTTTGAATTAAATAGAAAACTTATACATTGTAATGCACAAAAAATGCAAATTAACACACCTTTATGTCTGCGTGCACACAAACGGAATGATACAATCATGGAAAGCAGTATTAATCAAAGTTTGTGAATTAGGAAGAAAACTTGCTTTGTAATATTGATACTATGTTTTCATATTGCCTGTGAGTTTAAATATACCACGGCCAACGGAACAGATGTCGATATTTATTAAAATCGCAGAGGTGGCAGGAGAGGGAGGGGGATAGAACATATAAATACATTTTATAAACCCGTTCTCTAAGGAAGCCATGTTTTAAATGATAGTGACAAAGACATACATATCTTGGTATGTTTTGACAAATCGATAAACAACAAAATTATAGAACTTCTATAGGATTTTCATTTTTTCTCCGACACATACTTATTTCTGCGCCATTAACGATTTTTTTTGGAACCAGCGAAAAACACAAGCCACTGCCATTATCGCCAAAATGCTCGACTGTAATTAGCGACAAAGCCATGCCCGCCATTACCAAGACAGAGCTAGCGGTTTATAAACGTGGACATCTATTAGCTAAGAGCACATATTTTCTACATCTGGTTTACATACCTAGACGGCCAATAATCACCTCTAATGTGCACGTGGACCTTTTAGCGCCAACATGGGCGACGCATAAACATTGTATACGAATTTGAGGTGATACCGCGCATGCGTGTTCGAAATGATGTGTTTCAGCGATAGAGGATGATGCCTATAGCTAGTTTACAGATGAACGGTGGACGAAATATTCTCTGAGAAATTCAGTTAGTTTGGTAATCGCACAGTTCGTACAGCCATTTATTTCGCATCACAACACGTATGATACATCATTACCACAGATAAATCAGAAATATGTATTACACTGTACTTTAACAGTATATTTTGAGGGTACATGTATTCCAATCCAATTAAGACCACTTGATATACCGGAAATTCAAAAGGATATCAGAATGTTTGTTGAAAATGAAAGCTCTAATGATAGGAGCAAGAATGATAGGAAGAAGAAGGAAATCGATAAAAGAAGTTCAAGGAGAGAGTGGAAAAATTGGATGAGGAAAAAAGAGAAGAAAGAGCTGGGACAGGGAAGGATTAGAAGAGAAATGAGAATGAGGACAGGGAGAGAAGAAAGAGGTAGGGAAGGATTAGAAGAAGAAGGAAAGGAAGAAATAGGGATACATATGTTTCACGAAGTTACATAATCTATCGATACAAGGACGGTCGTACTAAAACATATCCTTGTCTTGCTTTGCATAATAGAAATTGATACTGTCTTCTCAAATTTCAAGTAGTTTCATATCAACTAATACACATTAACGGGTATTAGGATTACAAGAATGATGTCGTTGTTTATTTTATGAACACAAAAAGTCGAACACATCAAGGTCAAAATAACCCAACTGCATGTGTACGTATTGGATTCTCTGTGGTTTTATGACCCCCCAAAGCATGTAAGTTTAATGAATGACACACCTATCATACGGGCATTTCGTTGGAACTCTTTTTCATAGAAGTCATCAAAGTGACTCAACAAAGAGCTAATGAAGGGATATATTTCATCCCAACGTGCAACATTTGATGGGATGGTAGTTGTTTGCGTTTCCGATGGTAACGCTCTGATATCAAATGTTTATTTGCAGAAACTCTATTTTGGAATTACGTTTTATGCGAACAGAAAAGCATTAATGTCATATGTTGTTCTGTCTGAAGTGTGCAAATACATTTCTTCTTTTAATTTTATAATCGATAATTAAAGATTACAGTATTGCTAAAAAACTATTCCCTGAAAATAGACATATTGATTATTTTTCTTTCCTCTGGCATTGATGGGTGTTGTTACGCCTTACATATAAAAAATATATACATACTGTACATTTTTTCAGACATAATAACATTTAGACTCATAATTCCAAAACAGACGCATGTTAAACTTTTACCCCTATGAGTATAACGAGTTATTTGAAATCTTGATATGATACAAAACTCGACTTCCGCCCCGGGCCACCTTTTGAATACGTCTACATATTTAGGTGCGTGAACCTGTTCCTTCGTGTATTTGTCAATTCCGTACCAATTACATCTCCTATGGGACATATTGACTAGCGGTGTACAGACTTATTAGCCACGGTGCTGGATTGACAGTCAGACAGCTGAGAAAGAGAATTCAATCTTGTGCGGCGGTGTGAAGATCAGCCCGAGGGTGAATTTCGACCATACCACGTCTTTAGAGCCAGCAACGTGACGCATATGTCGAAACTGTATCAAGACTTCGATGCCGGACCGTTTGTATTCCGGAAATAGAAATCATCATAGAACACCTCTTGTCATTTTTGCAAATATTTTGTGCAAACCTCCCACCAAGTTTTATTGCATGGGATTTTTATTTTCATGTACAGTGCCAGTAGAGGCAAATAAAACACTGATCTTTAATTGCCTGAAGTTGATTGACGCAGTCGACTTCCGCTGAGACGGCAGGTATTCTAATCCTGATCAGTGTAGTTTATGTATGGGACAACTATCCGACAGATTTCTTTCTCTTTGTACTCTGAGTGTACGCATAATACTTTCCCTCACATAGGCCGACAGATTTAACCAATACAATCGCCTTACTTCCTGCTCATTCTTGTATTCGAATAAAACGTTCTTGGAAAATACACGACCGGTGGACGTTAAACCTAATAAGTAGTTGTCAATCTTTCCCAAATCTAAAACATGATTCGCTGTGTAGTCGAAATTCCTCATCTAAAACAAACATTCTCCAAATTCTTTAAGTCTCGTTCCGATGTTAACGTGAAGTGTCATTAATGTCTCTCTATGACCTTATCATTTCATCCTTTGCTGCTTTTCAGTCCCTAATGGTTTAAAGATGTACTCCTCCGATGTTTGACAAGAAATAAGAAATAATATCAATAAAACATTAGTTCCAGCATAATTACCTGACCGTTTGTGTTAATATATACGTTTTATCCATGGTTGTCTTTATAAGACAAAAAGGGCCGACTTTTGTGACGTTTTAAAGTAATTTCGTTCGTGGACTACTTTGTTTTGAGGGGGAAGGGTGGAGTTGACGGCGTGAACATTTCAACGTTTTCTGGCTGCTAAGGGTGTTTCTTTTTAGTATAACTTTGTGAGTTTTAAGTAAGTTTCACCTAAATTTTGCAGGAATTATCACCACAAATCACAAATGAAAGACCACATTTCTGGTTTTTAGGATCCGAAAACAGACATTTCAGTTTGCTTCTTAATCTTGGAAAAAAAAGCAAAAAAAAAATGATTAAATTTAAAAAACTAAAGCACAACGACCTCTCTTTTTTAAACCCCTGTATCCAAACATACAGTATTTCAATTGATTACTAGAAGATGCTCAAATAAAAAATTTAGTCTTTTTTCGAAATAGGTTTGGGTGCTTTGTATTCAACATAAAGGTAGTAATGGTGTGCTTGATATACAAAATATAGTACTCAAATATTCGGAAAAAAACCCTCAATTCTCCTAAACTGAGTTTTCTGAATGAGATTTAGTACCTCAAAAAAACCTCTGGACTCCAGATTGAAAAGGATATCGAATTAGTGACGCGAGGACTACTGCTGTTGTAAGAATAGCAATCAAAACATTGGAATCAACGATAGCATTTGAGCCAAACCTGGTCACGAATTGATTGTCACGGACACCTTACCCCAGACCTGCGCGGGCTTTTATCACCTCTCCAGCCTTTTCTGTCACCGCTTCAGATTATTACACCCCTCTTAAACCATCCATCCTGATCCTGATTGTTTGTACAGAATACCCTGGTTCAGGTGAGTGCTTGTGCACTTTAAGTTGAAAATTCGATTTAAATTATTCATTTTATTATGGAGCGTGCTTCATATCAGAAAACAAATTAAATTTTTTTAGAGAACTGTAGTACTTAAACGTCACTTAAGGTGAACGGTTTCAAGCCAGTCTTTTAGCTAAGCGAAAATAAAACGGAATCAGCTGAACGTTGTCTATGACGTCACTTACTGTTTCGTCTGATATTTTGTAGAGATCGCTGTCAAAATCTTGTTGGTTTACAGTTTTATATCCTTCAGGGTCGAAACGGCGGAAATCGTTACTGTCGTAATAGTACATGTGTATTATGTATGACGTCATGATACTGATAATGATGATGATGATGATGATGATGATGATGATGATGATGATGATGATGATGATGATGATTAATGGAAATGAATACGTGTCATCCTTAATGTGTGAGTATGGTATATGTTGTTTTCTTTTCAAAAATAAAATAAATACAAAAATGTTTGACGTCACGGCAACAATTCAATAACGTCACATAAACAATATGACATCATTTCAAGGCCAAGCACTACGATAATGGCAAAATTCTTCATAAAGCCAACAGCAAGAGAGAAAATTATTGTGAATGAGAAAAAGCAATATCAACCCTTCAGGAAAAATTGTGACACTATAGTTTTGCCAACCGCTTGGCAAAATTCGTGTTTGGCTACTAAAGAATCTTCTACTTGGGGCTGAGATACATTTTTTCACGCTAGCAGAATGAAGATGATATCATTCCTACTGTATATATCCTGTATACAGGGAAGCTTGTTTTATACTTGTCAAAGAGTGAACAACATCGATTAGATATGTGCTCTTAGTCCGGAAGACCGACAAATGTTTCAACGTCAATACGCCAAAACAACTGTTTTAAGGGTTATGCAAATATCGGATTATCGAGACTCTGCTGAACACATCCGACGAATAAATGATATTTATGGATAGACCATTAAGAGAGTTTCAATGTAGGTCAACAGCACGTGCGAGATTTTCGACAAAATTATCGCTGTTAAACACTCATCACGAGTAAATGTAACGCTGTCTGTTTATAAAACCCGTCTGTAGTATTTTCTCGATTACTAAGTGTCGTGGTAACAAAGATATATCTATCCCCCGAATCACGATCGATCCACTCGCAACATAAAAGAGGTCTTTTGATTTCTACTCTCGGTAACTCAACAAATCACGACAAGAATGACAATCAGATTCTGTTGTCCGCCATTGTATGTGTTTGATATATTTGATAACCATTGGAATTCTACAAATCTTCCGGTTTTATGTCGCTTTGCCAACCGGTCGCAAGTGCCATTCAGCCAAATCTACGTCACAGAAACGCTTTAATTGGCCACTCAGCCAATGTCTGATAGCTGTCGTTCCAAACCATTTTCTTATGTGTACGTATATAACTTTCATTCTCTATAAGATGTCGAAAAGAAATATCGAATTTCAATGAAGATTGAAAACAGGATTAGAAGAACTGTTGTTGGAGATTAGATTACTGAAATACACGCTGTTTGTATAAGGATCGTACAATCTATATTAGGACAAAAGTAAACTCCTTGTGTTAAAAATATGGTCAAACGTACATATATTATTTAAAATTTATATATATTTTCTCATCTTATTTGAAATTGAAAACAAATTTCACATAACTATTATCAAATAGCTCAGAAAATACGCATTTCGACTATGGCAGTCATTTCGTTGAGTCTTTTTATGACGTAACTTTAATGTCAATATCATTACATTATTGTCGATTTCTAAATGACGCAGCCAATTAAAAACACTCCAGGGTATATTACACGGGTAACAAAAATGTTACAGATTATATGACCGATAATGATATATGTATGATAAATATATTGTACAAATACCTGATATAGAATATGAATAATCGGCCATATTGAATTTACAACGCTACAATTAATTATCCCCAGTTTACTGTACATATACAAATTTAAGAAAAACGATATTATGTTGATGTTGAACAATATACGCACATACATATATTTTAACAATTGTACTTGGATTGGATGTTCAATCACTTTACTAAGGTTGACAGAATACAAGTACTGAAGGCATTATCGATAATTTAGAATCCTCACTTATGTGAAGACATATCCGGAATTCAAGAGTTTCTCTCTGACTTTGCTCATACAGCGAAGACCGATCGGGGAAGCCCGTAATTTTGAAAATAGCCTATATATCATTTTTTTTGTCGTTTGTTGATGACTTGAAAGCAGTCGATCACTGTATGAATTTATAATTGTGTTTGTGGTGATATTACAATCAAACGAAATAGGCAAGAAAATATCAAAAAAATGGGAAACATAAATAATTTAGTTACTAGAAATAACTGATCTTTTGCGTGATATTTTTTGGCGTAAATCAATTAGGAAATTAACCACCGAGCAATGATAATTTAAACGTAACATTAGAAATATTTCGGCATATTATTTGGGGGAAAGAAATGATTGATGGTTAAGATTATGATCTTATTCATTAAAACAAAACTGGAACTGTTATTTTACTGGTTTTATATTTCGTCATAATGCAATTGTATTTCTAACAGAAAGCGCACATTGCATGACAATGGTAATGTATATGTAGTAAAACTTTTATATACAATTTATATTACGAAAACACACAAAATTAAGGACTTCTAATACATCACCTCTGAAAAAACAAATCTGGCAAATTTCTATCATTTAATGTTTAGAAGGCGTAGTTAACTACTTCAAGGAATTAATTTCCCTGACGTCTGATTTCTAAAAAATGAAAAATAAAAATAGATATTCACCAACAAACATAACTTTCAACATGACAATTTCTTTAATATCAAATATTTAAAAATACATATAGGATAGTCAGAACCGACTTTCCCCCTAACTTGCGTAAAAGCCGACGAATGGACCGACAAATGAACCAACGAAAGCACGTGTACGCACACGTGCGGTAAAAGGCATGTTTTACTGTGCTATGTATCCCAGCTGACAAGTTACGGGTATTCACGTTGTTAGGGGAAACCCGGTATAATTCGGTTCATGCACGTACAAGTATATATATAGTGTTGTTGCTCTTTTGAAATGCAATTCATGTTTTCTTCAATATTATATATGTGTGTCTTATTTACTCATGACAAACATATCTCATAAGAACAATAAGCAAATAAATAAAACAAAACATAAACGGACTTTCGTTGTATCGGTCAATACAAAGCAAAGTCGAATCAAAAATCTACAAATCTTATTTCCAACAGGAAAGGAACAAATTGTCACCGTGGTCCTTGTAATCAACTAATGAAGCGAACCCCGGGATCATTTGTGGAGTGGAACGCATGGATGACAATGCTTTGTAGCCATAACACGTGTGTCGTGGTGATCGATTTTTAATCAGAGCCTGTAAAGTTGTTAGGCTTGGTAACAAACATACAGGCACTTTTCCTGTCAGATTTTTATCAAAAATCACAGATACCAAAAGAGAACAACATCGAGTTGAGTATATTTGAATCCTAGCGGAATGTGGGAACACATCCGTGCAATGCTCTCACATGGTCACAAACAGTTCTTATCATGATACATGATAACATAAAGCAGGATATCTTTTGCCAGATTAGCTACTACACTGTTAAGCATTCCATGATGTATGAAATACATTGTAGCTTCTTACGGGTTCTTCAACATCCATTAACACCGGTAAGAAAAACTGAATTAGTTAAGGCTATTGGAGTTGTGTTAAAAACAGACAATCACTAATAAAACCCAAAATTACAATATGAAAAAAGACGTCATTCTCGACGATTAGAAATAATTCTAAAAAGCGGGAAATATTACTCAAACAGCAATCAATATTCATTTATTTTTAGTCGTCCCTTAAAAATATTTTCATTTCAAATTTTCAAGGATGTATGTACAGTTGTGTGCTTTTATCATTATCAATTCAATTGCCCGAATTCAACAAAGTTCCTTACAGCCTATCAAAAAATAGGTAAAAGTCTACATTGTACATACATGTAATATACATGCTTAAAATTTATCCTTATGTAAACATTTTCTTTGTCAGGCTTTTAAAACGTCAGAAACAGCTGGCCAGCATGTATATCTTACCAAACTCACTTTGCACGCAGTCACCTGTCGTAATGGGAAACCATTTAAAACTACGTTTGCGTATTGTCGGTGTTGGCTTTCTTAATATCAAAATCAGATCGAAATCATAAATGGCAGGTTGAGCTTGGATTCAGTAGGAATTTGGTTTACTGTTCTGAAAATTTGATTACTGGTCACAGAAAAAGATTCCTTACAAAGAAGTGAAAAATCATATATCAAAGTAGTTCTACATAAGTTTATTTCACAACAAAAATATATCACTTGTATGTATGTAAATGTAGACTTTATTTAAGCACAATACGTGTTGACAGTTGGAAGCTGCGCCAATCCCAGACTTACATGTATAACTGAATACTCGTGCCAGACTCAGACGTCATATTTGATTATATACAGAGTATTCCTTTAACACGACATTGAAACAAACAAGGATAAAACAAGGCCACAGCGTCAGCATACAAAACAAAATCAGAACATTGCGTCACCAAGCACACGTTGACAAAATCAGAACATTGCGTCACCAAGCACACGTTGACAAAATCAGAACATTGCGTCACCAAGCACACGTTGACAAAATCAGAACATTGCGTCACCAAGCACACGTTGACAAATTCAGAACATTGCGTCACCATGCACACGATGACGAAATTAGAACATTGCGTCACCATGCACACGATGACAAAATTAGAACATTGCGTCACCATGCACACGTTGACAAAATCAGAACATTGCGTCACCATGCACACGTTGACAAAATCAGAACATTGCGTCACCATGCACACGATGACAAAAATCAGAACACCACGCTACCTATAACAAAATTAGAATACAGCGTCATCAGACAAAAAAGACCTAAAATATGACAATTTCATTACCCGTGGAACCATTGAACACAAGGCTGACATCGGAACTCAGTCAACTGAACACAGCTTCAATACACAAGGCTGACATCGGAACTCAGCAAACTGAACACAGCTTCATTACACAAGGTCGAAATCAGAACTCAGTCAACTGAACACAGCTTCAATACACAAGGTTGAAATCGGAACTCAGCCAACTGAACACAGCTTCAATTCACAAGGCTGAAATCAGAACTCAGTCAACTGAACACAGCTTCAATACACAAGGTTGAAATCAGAACTCAGCCATCTGAACACAGCTTCATTACACAAGGTTGAAATCAGAACTCAGCCAACTGAACACAGCTTCAATACACAAGGTTGAAATCGGAACTCAGCCAACTGAACACAGCTTCAATACGCAAGGTTGAAATCGGAACTCAGCCAACTGAACATAGCTTCAATTCACAAGGCTGAAATCAGAATTCAGTCAACTGAACACAGCTTCAATACACAAGGTTGAAATCAGAACTCAGCCAACGGAACACAGCTTCAATACACAAGGTTGAAATCAGAACTCAGCCAACTGAACACAGCTTCATTACACAAGGTTGAAATCAGAACTCAGCCATCTGAACACAGCTTCATTACACAAGGTTGAAATCAGAACTCAGCCAACTGAACACAGCTTCATTACACAAGGATGACATCGGAACTCAGTCAACTGAACACAGCTTCAATACAAAAGGTAAAATCGGAACATGGGTCAAATGAATACGGAATACAAACATAAGGGTAAAAACTAACAAAATGTTACAAAAAGAGGACAAATCCGGAAGAACAACATTAAACAAACCGCCAACACGTATTAAAGGCCAAAATTGGTCATAAAACATATGATTATAAAATAAATGAAAGGACACAATCCTTACAATGTTCTGAAATATCCCGCATAAAAGTAACCAATCCGAACACAATATAAAACAGAACAAAACAGAATTCCAATGTTTATAAAAGATGAATTCAAACACATCTAATAAAAAAACACAAAACGAAACACAATTTCAACACATAAAAAGACAAAAAAAATCGAACACAGTCCAATCTATAAAGGGTCAAAATTCAAACACTATTCCAATCTATGAAAGGAAAATATCCGACCACAGTTCTAACATACACCAAGATGTAAAAGGAGCATTCATGTACATATAGGATGTATGCTCGTTAGTCACGTCGTCGACGCCGAATACCGACCTTGGTTAGGAATATTTTTCACCCAGGAGATCATTTTTGTCAGACATAGATATATATATTTTGTTCTAAATTTCATATCAGGAACAATAAACAATCTCTTGTAAATTTTCTATCAGCTTACTCCCCAATGGTTAACAAGCCGGTCCTTCGCCATATTTTTGCGTTTACAGCTGCCATCTAAATGTATTAATATAAACGTCGACATTGGAAATCCCTTTAAAATCACATCCAGCGTGCTTTATGTATCCAGAAGTTGGTGTATCTGTCTAAATAAGGAAAACTTGTATTGTTATCTTCCTGTGTAAATTGAATTCCAAAGAATAAGAAAGAGATTTTTGGGAGACATTTTGTCGCCGATTGTGTCAACTTTCAATTTCATCATTGTTTATAACAATATAACAGATTTAAATCCACCGTTTTTGTTTTTTTTTTGTTTTTTTTTTTTTTAACTTTTTTATGATAACTAAAACAAAACGTAGACATTTAATGTTAAATACCTGTCTAAAAATCGGTTTTAAAAATGTATTTGAGATGTCAACGTTCATATAACATACAGATTCATTTATACATGTAGTAAGCTATCTTGTTACAAAAAAAAAAAACCTGCCTTTAACCAGACAATGTTTTTAGGATATTTTTGAATATGATAATTGAAAAATGATGATATAAGATACTTTGTACGTTGCAAAATAAAAGAAACAGAAAACAAAAACAGTCAAAGCGATTGAACATTAAAGTCAGAACTTAAATACGACGATTTTTTGTTTCCAGTGCCGTTTATCTAAAAAGGGAATAGATCAGGCTTATCTAAAGCGGAACTAGGGTCTGGCTCCCATTTCCGTTTTTTCTTAAACGGAACTGGGAACCAACCCTAGGCTCCCCAAATGTTCGTTTTTACCTCTTTACTTACAATTTCAAATCTAGAAATGTTTTGGAGTGTAATTCCATTTTTGAACGTTATTAAAGTGAATATATCTTAGACAATTTGCAAAAATGAAACAAATTTAACATACATCAATATAATTTGAAACATTATCCATGTCATTACATTGTAATTGCAGGGCTGATAAGAGTTGAAAACACAAAACGGACTGTTGAACCAAAGGCGACATTAATTGAAAGAAATTTTTTTAAACAGAAATAATTCGCGAGACTGTTATATTACAACAACCTACAGCCGACAACATGGTTGCTTGATGGAAAGTTCCAATGCATTTTATACAATCTTTATTAATTCCAGGAGGAGGTTCACTTTATGGTGTTTGCTTGAAGTAGAGGTCTGGGCATAAGCCACTTGAAGTTTACTAAATGAAATTATTATAATGCTGCAGAGCGATTTGGCGAATTATGTTCTCCTTATCGCCGGCGCTTGTCCTTCGACCTTGTGTTCTGTGGGTGCCTACAGTGATTAGAACGAGTGGCGCTGATTGATACAATTGGTTCCTTAAGTCAATTAGGGCTCAAAAGATGGCGGCAGAAACATCATCTCGACCCTCTGGGAACACCCTGCCAGTACTGATTACTGAAAATGTGACGATAATCGGACACTGTAATCTACATTTCTTTACAATATCAAAATAACATCAATCAAATACATGTGTTTAAGGATTATTGTGCGTTAATCTATTACGGGAATTCTCCAAATAGTTGTTTTCTAAGACAACAATGTGAATCGAAAAATACTCTTCCTTCTGGAGGAAGATTCACTGTGTAAATGTAATATCAGATAAACAAATGTTTGTTTGTTTGTTTATATATAAATATATTGCTTAATTATGTAATTTACAACGTTCATTTAAGAATATTACATGTTATTACTTCAATCCATATAACAGACGTTAAAAGTAGCTTACAATTTCATCATTTTTTAATCGATTGTATGATCTGACACAGTTTTAGAATGACATGTTAACTGTTAAGCGAGCTTTCACAAAATCATGCCAAACATGCCATTGGCCTGGATTACCGCCAACAAATTGTAGAGTGACATTTTTTGTATATGCATTGTATACTTAAATGCTCACAATGATGTTTACTTTCGATATATCACGGAATATTTTATCTCAGGCTAATAATAATAATATATTATAAGAATAACTTGCGTTAACGAAGACTAAAACAGGTATATTTGGACCGCAACGATAGCGGGTTTAGGCATACTGTCAGATTTTGGGAGGCATCGTGCGAGCGCTTGATTTGGAGCGAGTATTGTGCGAATACTTGTCTTGGAGGAGGAGTCGGTCGAACTCTTGTCTTGGAGGAGGAGTCGTACGAACGCTTGTCTTGTAGGAGGAATCGTGCGAAAGTTTGTCTCAAAAGAGGAATTGTACGAACTCCTGTCTCGGCGGAGACTACAAACATGCTTAGACTAAAAGCAGAAATCAAAACAATTTCGAATGGGGCTCTTGTCCTATCATCGGACAGGGGATGGTGTTTCTACATATGCTCCTGAAGAATATTGAGCATAATTCACCTTGTGAACACCGGTTTTGAACAGAAGTTGAGATAAGATAGGGCGGTATTCATGTTTATATCCCTCCAGCGTCAAATCAACCCATTATGGCGTTTTAACGCTGGGTTTTTATTTTTTCCGTAATGAACGCTATGGGAGATTTCAGCAGACAACACCGCAGCAGCATTTGCATTCTGTGTGATAGATGTATATGTTTCATTTTCTAGCTGCTGTTGCCGTCCTGTCACATCGCCTTATCTTAGCCAGGTTTATTGAAATGAGAACTTGTCGAGTTCCTCATAGATCTAACCTTAGCTGCTATTAGGGCAGGCTTAGTAACCGGCTCAGGCCCATTTTCGCGACGAGATTAGAATCTCTTCATCGCGCTTTGGTCCTTTTTCAGTGTTTATGACACACAGAGAAACTCTTTTATACAATCATGTGCTTCAAACGCTAAAAACCAATTGTTCATACTCGGGACGAATTTAGAGATGAATAAAGCTTTGTCATTTGGCGAGTGGTGAGACAATAGGAATTAGAAATATATTGTTCTTTTTAATTATATATTGATTTACGGTATATAATGAAATATGACCTGTCTTGCCTTCGAGGTTTTTACATCATATCTAATCTATTCAACAAAAATGAAATATGGCAGTGTTTCGATAATTCTCCAATTATTCAAAATGTTCTAATCATGTAGTCCATCCGGAAATATCCATGGTTGAAAATTTTTCGTTTATCTGGAAATGAATTATCATAGAAGGACGAATTCATGATAACTTATATAAATCAATGAGATAATTTTCCATTCTAAAGATATAACGATATTTTAATTTGATTTCATAGTATTTAATAAAAACGTCATTACCCAAACTGACTATCGCCAATTAAAGCAAACGCAGTAGTATGTATGTAGATACATATAGTACAATAAGAACAAAAACCAGAGCTCTGCTATTTATATAATGGTCATTTTAGCGGTAGTACTCGGAAGTGTACGAGTATGGCTGAATTAACCGGTCTGTTTGATGACATTTTGCACACCTTTTTACATAATTACCTGCTTCCTTCACACTTAAACTACCTTTTCTATATGAAATTATTCACATATTGTATGTCATGTATCCCCAGTCCTCACTAATGGTTTGAAATATATGTACATGTTTAACATCGTTAATTAATTCGGAAACGTCTTATATATTTTTTTTCTGTAATACAAGGTACAAAAAAGAGCTTCATGTCCTTGTGTTCAACATACACATTCTAATACAGTCCAGGGAGACATGTGAACGATTACATATCGATAATCTTAAATTCACGCTGAAACTTATCAAAGACTTAAAATTACATCAAAATATGGTTATGGTCCGAATTCTTTTAGAGTGTAGTCTATATTTTGTCTCTAATGTTGGATTTTTCGGAAAGGAAGTGTCTTCAATCTTTCCCATCTTCCAATTGCTGACAAATTTGTGATCCCCTAGACATTGAGAACTAAAAGTCGATAGATTTAGCTCGCGTTCTGGTTAAGCCATTACTTTTATATATTGCTATGGTTTCGTTTCGTTATTTTCAGAGTCGTCTACTGATAGAGGTCATTAGATGGTAACCGGAAGTGTAGAACACTTGAAGATAAATATACATATTCAGGCTTGAGAACCCAATTGATAAACAG
The DNA here is from genome assembly GCF_031769215.1 of Ylistrum balloti. NCBI lineage: Eukaryota > Metazoa > Mollusca > Bivalvia > Pectinida > Pectinidae > Ylistrum > Ylistrum balloti. The sequence goes on along the minus strand of NW_026782325.1, from coordinate 417,649 downwards.
TAGGTTTTTTATATAACGTGTTTGAAGCACTTCAAAGGACAACATTTACTAATGATAGTGTTTCACAAACTGTCTAACCTGAATGGTCCTGTTCATTTATCTATTTTTTTCTGTGTCTTTCTTTTATTGTTTATGATGACATGTATTATAACCATAAAAACGTATCCTTGTACCGAGGTTCTTTGACACATGATACACTAGTCGTGATCGATGAAAAACTATACCGCTACGGCACCGCTAATTTATCGTCTAGTTGCTCCACAATACAACAAGCATGTAATCTTTAAACAATCCTATAGTAGCTTGCTACTTAAGGAAAATGTAGGCGATAAACCTTAATTCATTTAAGTAGTGAACTATAGATTGATATTTCCAAGCCTTTTAAACTCTTTGTTTACAAACCTTAAAAAGCAGAAGTCTTCAATATTGAATTCGATTGTGCGTATTTCGGCAAGTGCCCGTGTGGTCAGATCATCAAATTTAATCAAGATGATCTCGGATCAGATGGTGTATAATTGTTACGGTCAATAATATGAAAATTTGGATTATTACATAAATAATTTTTTGTAAAAAAATCATTTCAAATTTGAAAAAAAATGCTTTTCGGTTAGGACTTGTCCATGTCTATCTATCATGTTTCTTGCCTTTCCGTTTTACTTGTTTCTTTTCCTTTTACTGCTGACATATATACTTTGAACCAAGGTCGCAATAGATTACCCAATATATCGAGAAAGTGAAAATCAGGATCCGCCCTTATGACGTAGACAGGGGTCCACCTTCTAATAGAGATATGTACAGTGAGATAGGGAACACCTTCTAATGAAGATAGGTACAGTGAGATAAGGAACACCTTCGAATGAAGATAGAAAGAGTGAGATAGGGAACACCTTCTAATGAAGATATGTACAGTGATATAGGGAACACCTTCTAATGAAGATAGGTACAGTGAGATAAGGAACACCTTCGAATGAAGATAGAAAGAGTGAGATAGGGAACACCTTCGAATGAAGATAGATACAGTGAGATAGGGAAAACCTTCTAATGATGATAGGTAGAGTGAGATAGGGAACACCTTTAAATGAAGATAGTCAGAGTGAGATAGGGAACACCTTTAAATGAAGATAGTTAGAGTAAGATAGGGAACACCTTTAAATGAAGATAGGTACAGTGAGATAAGGAACACCTTCTAATGAAGATAGATACAGTGAGATAGGGAACACCTTCTAATAAAGATAGGTACAGTGAGATAAGGAACACCTTCTAATAAAGATAGGTACAGTGAGATAAGGAACACCTTCTAATGAAGATAGGTACAGTGAGATAAGGAACACCTTCTAATGAAGATAAATACAGTGAGATAGGGAACTCCTTCTAATGAAGATATGTACAGTGATATGGGGAACACCTTCTTATGAAAATAGGTACAGTGAGATAAGGAACACCTTCTAATGAAGATAGGTACAGTGAGATAGGGAACACCTTCTAATGAAGATAGATACAGTGAGATAGGGAAAACCTTCTAATAAAGATAGGTACAGTGAGATAGGGAACACCTTCTAATGAAGATAGGTACAGTGAGATAGGGAACACCTTCTAATGAAGATAGGTACAGTGAGATAGGGAACACCTTCTAATGAAGATAGGTACACTATGATAGGGTAAGAAAATTATCCACTACTATATCAATGAATGTAGGTATAAAAGAACCCTCAACTACAACACACACACACACACACACGCACACACACACACACCGCCCCCCACCCCCCCCCCCCACCCCCCCGACCCGACCCCCCCCCCCCTAATGAAAATATGGGTCCGTCTCCTAATGAAGGAAACGATCCGAGCAACCATCAATTATCATGTAACCGATCTATATATTGTTGTCTTTCTTTAAACAGGAGCGATTGAATCAAACGCACCGGATATTCTTCCACCGGACAAAGTAGTGATTAGTCTTCCGGGAGCTAAAACGGCGTGCAATAAGCCCACAAAAAACTACGACACTGTTGCTGTGTTTATAGTTAAGTCTAGTCTAATGTACCAGAATGCCGATCTCTAAGAACAAGAAGAGATAAAAATAAACAGCTCAGCGAAAGGATGCGTGCGAGTTGTAGCACCGTTTTTTATCCCTCCGCTGAGAGTAATAACGTCCCATTGTACAGGCTAGATAAAAACGCATCTCCATACATTCATCTAACAAATCTTGATTAACATCAGTATAAGTACTACTAATATACACCATTAATAAATAATAGGAAGATTTTGTACAAAATGGGCGATTCCTTTTTATTTTGGACAGTTGATGTCTAGACAGGGAAATATACGACTTTGTTTAAATAATATTGATAGAAATGATACAACTACCAACTCTTAAAATAAATTATTCATTTCAACTGAATAAAAAGTATGAAAAACAATTATCTTCCTTTTCAATTTCCGAAATAACAGTATGATACTGTGTGCTCTACTACCGCTGTTTAAAAGCCTGGTTTTCGGCCAACCACTTTCTGCAGATTGGAAAACATCCATTGTTTCAAGAATATAATTCACTGATACATTTATAGTGAAAAAATCCCCTTCTCTCTGACATTCTCGAAGGAAATCGACTCAGGAAACATGCACCACGTTCATATTTCATATTAGAATGTATTCCTTGAAATATATATTTCAGTCTGGCATTAAAGACAAGGTAATCTCGATATTTAGCTTTGAAAGAGAAATTTAAGATAAATAGAAACTAAATCAATCGAATAGTATTGATATGGTTCGATAGTTCTTTTTTAAAAGATGAACGGAAGGAAATATTTAAAGCTGCGTGTAAAGACAGTTTTACCCGAATTGGAAATAAGTTTAAAGGTATCTTCAACATTGAAAGAATGGAATATTGATGGTTGTAAGTATTTGGAAAATGTGGAGGGGTTTGTCAAAGTGGTAAGGACTGAATATGAAATGATTTGTAGTTTTAGAAATAAATATGTAAACAGTATCATTTTAACCTTATATCTTGCTACAAGCATTATTATCATTACTATCAGGAATATTCTGAATATGAAATATTCGGTAAATCTTAATTACGTGAAAACATTTAAATTCTCAAATTAGCTAGTGATAGACGAATTCACCCAGAAGCAGGGAGAACACAACGGTAGAAGGAAGCCCGATTTCTGGGCAAAACATCTGAGATGAAACAGTTTACGGAGTGAATATGACAATAGGGATGATTTACGAGAAACTAAACCGACAAACAGCATCTGGTTAGCTTAGCAGACAAAATATAAAAATACACAAATACTGTATTTATCTATTTTTCTCCTGATCAAATAAGATGTAATTGATGTTACAATGTACTGTAATATTGAAACAGGGTTTTTTTTAATACATATCTATGTACATATTGTCATCTTATCTGTCTGCAAGTATTTGTTAATGTATTTCAATATTTGTTCTTGTGCAAAAATCGTATTATACACTTAGCACTTAACTACACAACGGTATAGAAGCCTGTAGAATTGATGACTAGTTTGGGCATATAATTGCCTCCCTTTGGGACGCTCTTGTGTGTGAAAATATCAACCAAGAGTGCGTTCGATACGAATTTTTCCATCAGCTGATGCGAATCTTTGGTACAGAGTGGAACGTGTTTGGAAATTATATAGTTTAGTTCCAAATCACAATAAAACCGCTTACTTGGTAACCAATTAGCAATCAACAAAAAGATTTATATGGGTCAGATCATTCTATGTATGTTCTAAGACAAAGAAAAATAAACGCTGTTTTAGTACATAGTTAGTCCCCGGAAAATATAATTGATTGATAACGCCCTCTGGCTACGCTCGTGTTTTGTTACCATAGCAACCGGTTTTTTGTCCGGGGATTAATATTGATAATATAATAAAAAAAAACATCTCGGTTGTTTCTACAACATATATTCTATTTTCAAAATTGATGCCTTAATTGTGATTAAAAGTATTGTTTCAACGGCACAAATGCATTCCCTGAACTTGTTTGACAACAAATATCATCAAAATACATTACCTTGCTAACTCTCTTATCAAAAAATTATAAATCATTCATCACAATGAGACAATCCCTTAATTCAGTTATCGTTATCTTTAGTATGTATTATAAAACAGGATATTCATGCTTCAGACTTCTGTTTATTCGGGCTTGTATCTGTCCGAAAAATGTGGGTTTCAAGTTATTGTTGTGTATATTTCAAAACATAGTAACTTTGTTCTATCAAAATCCATGTTAATGGAAGTTTTCAGATTTCATTCGTTTATGCGGACAACTTTAAGCAACAGCTAGAAAGGTATGACATATAAAAAATGACGAAATTTTAACCTAAAATCGATCAAGCAAAGTCCAGTTGTCAGTGAATGAAATAAATAAGTATAAGGAAATTATTTTTGAAACACATGATAGCAGATATAGAGGTCGAGTATAGCTGCCATGCAAATCTAGATCGAAATCAAAGGATGTCACGTCCTCAATGTAGGAACAAGGGTACTGTACTGTATTGTGAGATCGATACTATGAACACACAACGAATACCAAGAACACGTATATCAATTGATTTTTTTCAAGGAATCTGAAACTGGATCACGTGTAGAAGTCTACTACGGAAATCCTATTATTTTGGAACAAGGCCTTCGATACCGAATGAAGTTCGGCTGGCATTCACCGTATTCTTAATACATAAAATGGCCTTATATGCTTTCTGTGACAACCAATGAAAAGGATGTATCTTCTTCTCCTGAAGTTTAAGGATCATTACCAACGTCCTATCAAAATAAAACTACATGTACATAAATAAATTCCATCCGTTAAATAGAAAATTAGCGGAATCATTTCCTATCATATTTTGTGCGACTTCGGCTATGGCATGGAAAACACCAATTATGAAAGAAACGTACACATTTGAAAGGCAGAATCATTTTCGAAGAACAGATTTTGTGGAAAAAATATTTTTTTTCTAAGTTCTTTAGAATCAATATTTTGTGAGTACGGTATAAAATATTCCTTTAGAGTACATTGTAAGAATACTTACCTGGACGCAATAATAATAAGCATAGTATATGTGCTACATATAAAATAATTTGGATAAATGGTTGATTGAACAACTAGTTGGAAATCAACAAACGAAGGTTTCTCAAGATGTTTTTCGAGTTATAAGTATGTACTTGCTCGAATAACTATTGCAAGGCTTTGTCACATAACACTTTTCCGAGATACATGTACAATGTATATCATAAATTTCACGCAGAAGAAACAAATCCATTAAAAACTTAAATCAAGCCTCTCGTTGAATTATTAAGTTATTTTATGACGTTAAATCAGAAACTAATGCAAACTTGAAAATATCAAGGTATTTTTTTTATTATTATTTGTCTTTGATATCTAGAATAAGACTTTTTGTCGCATAGCTTAATTGAAAGTATACCTAACATAAAGTATGATAGATAAGTGAAATACATCAATTTATAAAAATATATAGAGAAACTCGACGTAATAAATATTTGTCTCTGCCATGAAAAGATGTCGGCTTTAACAGGTTTATGACGACAGGTGTCATGTCACGATGACGTCGCGTTTCCTAACCTCAACCTTGTGATTTTTTGCCTACTATCTTGTCGGGAATTGGAAAAGTGCAGTTCTCGTTGAAAATATCACTAAATGAAGCGATGTAAACTAGATTTTTTTAATGGAAAAGATTTAAAAGCCATGGTGTGTATTAGAATGTAGGACTAGGGTCCTATGTAAAATCATCTGTGTCATGAAAGATTCTTTCCTTTTTCCTTCTGTCTCCGTTATCTGGATATCTGATTAACTGTAAAATTCATGAGAAAAGGGAAACTTTGGATGAACAGAGACTATCAGCTGACCAGGTTTCCGATTCACTAGAACGCGTTGTAATTACGTCATATACCCTAGTCTAAGCTACCTGCTTTCCGCTGTCACTCTGTCGTTTTGTTTGTTTTCAAATACCTTCTTTTGAAACTTGATTTAATATCTGGAATGAATTTTTTTAACAGAAGACAATTTTCAGTTCTTTTCATGTCTAAAGCATCAAATTAAAACTGAAATCACTTTAAATTTATCAAACGGGATTTTTGGAATTACATCTTTATTTATTAGGTTTACAAAACGGAGCAGTGACATTATACCAGACACACACTAAAAAAAGATAATGATGTTTCATAGCAAAACGCCTCTTTAGATGGAGCACCGTCATCAAGGATAATGGCCTGAAGGTTTAAATAGAATTCAAATTGAAACAGAATTTGATACGGTGCATCAATCGATTTATCTCTTAAATATAAAGAGAAGTATACACACGAAAAAATGGATACTAGAAATTACTTTCACACAGTGACGACAAAAGATGTAAGATACATTTCAGAGAGCTAAATTGAAGATTATCTAAAAAAAAATCGTGAAGTTCCGGTAGTTCTTTAACTTATGTTAGGTTACAAGACTTCGTGTTATTGAGTGAACACAATTTAATGATCAATTTAATTAATATTTCTTTTGAAAATCGATTAACGTAACTAAAGACAATGGCTGATATACTGAATATCCTAAAAGTAATTATTTGACTAACTATTCTACTTTAAAGCTTAGACAATGTAAATGACACGTTGTTATATTGTCTGTTGGTGTTACCGCTTAAGCTTTCCTATTAACTCCCTAACAAAGTATAAATTGGAAAGATGGATACAGGGTCTAAATTGAAATTGTTCAAATAACTTCGCACCGAATTCCAATGGAAAATACAAAACGGTGGTATTCTCTCTTTTGTCAATTATTTACGTGCCTAGAAATATCTGCAGCAACGCTCATAAAAGCAGCAGTTTTAGGCCCTTTTAATCATCCTCATGAAAGACGGTTCCGCTCCGTTTCAATTTCTTACAAATTTTATTTCTCCCAAAAGAAATATAAATTTCAACAATTCGGTTTAAATGCTACAAAATTTCAATTTGAAACCACTACAAGACTGTGATGTTATCTGAAGAGGAGATTACTAACACCGTTTTCGAGTTTAGTTTATTAGCTCCTGTTAATATGGCTATTGCATGGAATAGCTACGTCCCGACAAAACGAATGCATTATTCCTCGAGTAGATGTGTGTATTAGATCAGTCTCTTAAAGCAAGGCCATTGGTAGACCGTTAATACGCATGTTGCAGGCAATGCACGTGCATGCTTAAATATGAGCCCTGACACCGATCTGGAAAAAAGGCTGCAATGAACAAGGGTCGCAGTGAAAATATTATGATATGGAAAGCCATATCTGTCGTGGTGAAATGTTGTAAGTTCTAAGATCGCTATGTATAGGTGTACCTAATGCTGCCTTATTATAAAGTGTCCCTACTGAATGGTAATGTTTTATAAAGTCTAATAACTTATCAGTTATCCGCTCCCGTGAGTAGGTATTGATTGTTATGTCATTTGTTTGTGAGAGTGACGTCATGAGAAAACGACGTCAAACTAATGACGTCACAATCAATACCTGCTTACTAAACCATGCCTTAAGACAAGACCATCTTCGATACTCCAGGGGTCAATATCTCTCCCTCTGTATACGTGGAATATGTCATATCAAAACTGAAGGTTTCTTGTCCGTCACCTTGTGAACAAGATCAGTTTGATCTTTTGATGTACATCAAAGGAATCTCGAGGTCGCATAAAGGTATGTTGTACTGGCTTTGAAGTTGAGGGGTCGTTCCTCTTCAACGGAGCGTATCAGCCTGTGTCTTCTTGTAAGCCTTATTGTGATGGTGTGGGTAAAAGTATACTACCAAAGGTACACAGATACACTAACAAATATGGCCAAATTTTGCATATTTTTTCGACATATCCTCTTCACTAATTGTACCTTGCCGGGTGCACCTTACCCAGTTATATTACAACGGGCGAACCAGTCATTGCACTACAATTTATCACGAAACTGAGTGTTTAGCAACAAGTACTAACTACAATTTGTATACATTGCTGGTATGTCCAAGTCTATCAAACAGGGGAGATAATTCAACTGAAGACTATAAGAAGTCCGTGCGAAGGAAAATAATTGTTTAGAAAGAAGGGAAGCTGTGATTAGGAGAGTAAAGTATTCAAACCGCTTATCAACTGGTCGCCTTACACAGTATGTCACTTTTTATAGGTGGTCCCCATAGACAGGTAGTCGTTGTGGACAACATTTGCTGTATAAAGGTGATATTCATTGACAGTATACGGCCCGATTTTATCATTTACGTTATACTGTCAAACGTCGTTATACAGCCACTCACTCTAACAGTTTGGAAATAAAGATTTTGATGAATACTTATGGACAAATAATGCATCTTGTAAACGGTATAGTTAACTGTATTGTTGAAGACTTTCAAATTAAAAGTTCCTTGGAGTTTGATATGATACCAAATAATGTCTATCACAAATACATTTTATGTTATATGTCATTATTAATACTGTTTTAAATACATTTTATAAAATGTGTAATGGACAATAATGAAACATCTGTATATTACACATGGTTACAGGTTAAAGAAGATATCTTATCCTTATTTGTCAACAACTCGTATTGATGAAAAGGTTTTTAAATGATATTTAACTAACAGTGACCATTTATTTGAGGCTTTTATTCTGTGTTTAATCTCCAGATTTGCGGGAGAATTTTTCACTATTCTTTTATCATTATTCCTGTGTATCTTTAAGTGTGATCTTTATTTAGCTGCTTGCCGTGTTTATGTTAAATGCGTTACTTGACTTAATAGTCTTTTTAGATGTGCAGGGGAAATTATCAATTTAAGACGTCTTCCTGAAAACGGAAAGTTACGCGGATGCACGTGGTGACAGTACATAGATTTAACTCTATGACGTCACACCAGGTCAACATACACAGAATTTGCCCACGGTCGTCATTAATTTAATGAGAATGCTCATCAGAGTTGGTACTTCTTAATTCTTTGATTACAAATCAATCAAGGTTTTTTAAACAATGACGATGTATATTGCGGAGGAGTGTGAGTGCAGTCAGGTTATTCGGTACAATTAAATAAAATAATCGAGATAAATAGAGAATTCAACTTTATCTAGAATATATCGAGATAAATCGCTTATATCATTCCGTTAATTTCAAAGAATAATTATTATGATGACTTTATTATTATTATTTTTAACTGTAAAGAGGCAATCAAAATATGCCTCAATTAATATGTAAATAGATTACAAAAAAAAAAAAAAATTCGGAGTGTGGATGGCGAGTCTTTAATACTGGCCGTAGAGTAATTCTCTTGTGATTGAATGATTTTCGGTCGATTAATTCCTTCAGTGATCAAAGATAGAGCAGAGTTTTGTTTCCATTACTCTTTTGATCGTTATTACTGCGGATATCACATTCAATTAAAGATGACAAACAGCGTACATTGATATATCAGTGTTGTAGAATTGGTATAATGATAAGGTTTCAGGCAAGCTTCCATTGATAAATAAATGTGTTGCCCAGCTAGACACATTGTTTCTTTCATCCAGTATGAAAACTTCAGTGTTTGGATATATTTTTGCATGAAGAAAGAAAGTGTATGTTTTGTTTTGCCCTATGTTGGAATGCTGTGTGGATGCAGTTTGATTCATTATCTGTCTATGATGCATTTAATGCTAAACTCTTGTTTATTACTTTATTTGACATTTGTACAATCTTTATTAATTGTTTCTGTCCATTTCTTGAGAATCGTTATTTTCTTAGAAAGATGGATAGTGTTTGGCAATGGTGATGGGGTTGGGTTGCAATAGCAAGTTATATTCACAACATTTGTGAAAACATTAGAAATGGGCATACTTGCTGTTGGTACAGGTAAAAACGTTGTGAAAAATAGTTGGTGTACATCTTAAGCGACCACATGGAACTAGTGAAAACTCGAATAATAACACCAAAGACTGGCGAAGACTTGCCAATGATGAACATTCGAGATTGATGAACACTCGAAATCAGTAAAGTTTCGAAACTGGTGAACACGTGATGCCGACGTATTGCAACAAATAATGAACCCTTGAAAACCGGCGGTCTTTCGAGACGGCTGAACAATTGAGATCGGTGAAGTTTTTCGGAGGTTGACGTGTTGAACAATAGATTTTAGAGTACACAGAAGAATGACAAAAAGGGGGATATCAATTAGTTCTGGTTTGGAGAACGCTGCTGACTGCAGAACATTTGTCGTACGTGAACACACGAGATTTGGGAACATCTGAAAATAGCGATCAGTGGAGAATAGTTAACGTTTTATTACAGTAAAAATATAGGGTACACGAACACACGATGTTGATGGAAATTTAAAATTTGTGAACTTGAAATGGTGAACACTTCGTTTCAGTGAACATATGAGATACACGAACACATGATGTTGATGGAAATTTAAAATCTGTGAACTTGAAATGGTGAACACTTCGTTTCAGTGAACATATAAGATACACGAACACATGATGTCGGTTTCTACTTCAGACTAATGAATACTTGAGAAAAAGACTTTTGACATTGTAGAACGCTACAGATTGGTGAACATCTGGAGCTGATGTTTTTTTTTATATCTGAATCGGTATTGGCTACTTGATGCTGGAGATCTTAACATTAAAAGATGCTTGTCACATTTGTGCACGAGACACAGACAATATTTAAACATTTACGGCCAACTTGCTAATCTTTTTATTAATACAATCCCGTTTGAAATTATTGACATTCTAGTAACTGTGATGATAAAATTCAACAAATATTTGGAGAAGATAGGTTATATAATTACCAAAGCGGACCTTTGATGAATATTTTGACAACTTCAGGAAACAAATCCATCTTTATGTCAGATCACAAGGTCGTGTTTTATTCCTACACTCCTATCTATTGACTAAATAGGCCTTTTTTCATAATGCATTCCAGTGATTAACGAATAATTGAACTGTATTACTTTGCAATAAACTAAACCAATTACCAGCAGCCGCTGAAGATTTCCATGGAGCCAAAAACGCGACTAATGAACATTCGGCATCGTTTTAAATGGAACAGCGGCATTAGCCGTAAAGAAAGACAATTGATTCTAGTGTTTGATAGTTTTAGGATTAACATACAAAAATTACGTCTTATTAATTATCTGTCATGACGAACATCAATTCTGACAGTCTGCGTGTTTCTGTTTTCTAGTAACTGCTTCCTCCGTTTCTCACGGAGGGAGCGCGTGCGGGGAACATTACAATGATGATGATGAATAATATTCATACACAAATAATGTTACATTACTCTCGTATTTCTGGTCAAGGTCAATAAATATGACAAATTAGAAACAATATATCCGACCGAAATCCAAGTAGAGGCAAAAAACCATGTAATCGGTATTAAAATAATACAAACACTTCTGGGTTCGTGTTTTTCATTATTTGTAATTTGATGTGTCCGTTTGATATCGAACTAAAACATTTTCCGAAATTTTGTACGTAAGTGCTACAGGCGTCCATTGAGAACATCTGTTTTGTTGTGATAATTACTTGACACAGCTGATACTAAATACTGACTGTGGTAAAGGATGCCAGTCTCCCGGCGGAACATGGTCATTTTACTAAGATTTCACAAACCATACAGTAATGTGTATCTGTAGCTTAGTACGTTAAAAAGGATTGTCTCTCCATTGTCTAAAACCTCACACTAGTCTATAAATGGAAGTTCCTGTCCTACGCAGAGCAAACAACAAGTTGGCACCATATCTAGGTATCAGCTTGTTTTCATTAGGGTAACACTACCTGTATATGTAAGATAAAAAATATATGGACATCGCAATCGGTATATGAAACTTACGAACATTTTCTCTTAATATAGTTATATCTACAATAGTAGGAAAGAAGCATTGCAGTTTTGGTTTCGTTCCAGTGTTTATCCAAATTTTTGATAGTACGAACAGGCTTTTGCAACAAATACCGAGGAGTTTGTAATTAAAATATAAATTGTACACTTAATTACTCGTTCTCATACTTTGAATTAATTATACGATAGTCAACTTTGTCGTTTTTATTATAAGGCATTCTAGTTAATATGTGGAAAATTGATCTCATTACCATTTCCGTACAATTTCTCAGATATAGCATTTTATTCAGTGTTTGTAAAGATAATTAATTTCTCATAACATTGTGATACCGGTACCGCGACTATTCAGTTAACTGTATACAGGGTTTTATGCTCAGTGTACATAAGCTCCAAGTATTTTAATACACGACAGTGCGGGAATGAAGTGAGTTACATTGTTGACAGATGAAGAGAGAGTTGGCAGTTTAACAGAAGTTGGGCTAAAACGGGTAGTGTGACACAGACCCCTTCCAGACTCCCGCCCCAAAGCGTAATCCCATTTATTCTGCATTGTGGTTTGGACATTATAACTTCTAATGGTCTTCAGAACGTTTGAAAGTCTAGTAAAAGAGCCAGATATTCGGAACACGGTGTTGGGTATTAGGCATTTAACTCTGCTCTGAAATAAATTTCATGGCACGAACGTCACAGTAATGGTGTACATTTATAATATATCATGATGTCAGCAGGATTCACCACACATATATAAAAGTTTATAAATAGAGGTCCAATAAAACATTAAAAAGTGACAATAGTTAAAATGTAAATGTTTTAGCATGCATTGCAATGTTTTTCTTTTGAAATGTATCTTTTAGATATTACCTAGGATAGGTTTCTCTATTCTACTAAAATATTTCCATTTTATCACCAATATTAGTACATTCTTACATCATCAACATTGTTTTTTTTATAAAAAAAATACCATTGTGGTGAGATACGAACGAGGTCAATATACGTGTAGCTGTGTATCATCGCATGCAGAAGATGATTTTATTTTTTTCCCGCTTGGATCCGACACATAGTATAATACATAATTCTATCAACGTCTGTAGGCCCCGAGTTGATCTGTGCTATCCTGTTTTACGTGCTCCAAACTAGGTATAACAACACAGAGCACGAAGTTTCTTTCTATACAACTATACATCTTCATTACACCATTCAAATCAATACAACGATGGGCCGTAGAACAAACCACGCTGAAGGCTTCATGTGAAATAAAAGTATAATTTTAAAAATCACGTTTTTTTTTTTTTTTTTTTTGACAATTGATAAGATGATAGATAATAGAACGCGCTGCAATCATTATAATGCATTGTTTAAAGAATTACAAAAAATTATCAGTATCTTGCAATCGGTTATTGCAACAAAACACACCTGCAATGTGATATGAAATTGATTTGTTATTAACTGGTAACAATCTTATGATAAGATCTCTTTTCAAGCCAAAGACTTTTGAATATCCTCCAGCCATTCCATTTTATAGTCATAGTACTGAATGAAACATTGCAGAAATAGAGATCATCTCCCGTTCCTTTAATTGCATCGCTCAATATCATTCAGGGAAATAAATTGTTTGTTGTGACATCGAAAGAAATAGGAAGACAACAACTCCGTTAAAAAAAGGTATTTGACGCTTTAATCAGAACCACTCTCTTAGAAAGTTATCTTCAAAGAAAGACCTCGGTCTCTGCTTGTACAAGCTGAACCAGTCTTCGAGGCATCACCTCAAAGACAGAAAACGTAATTAGATCTTCAAACACACTTGTCTGAATAAGAGACATTCTTTTACTGTGTCTTGTATGTCCTCAGTCCACATACACGGATCTGAGTATCACTATGACTGATGTCGAAGTCGTGTAATTAAAATAGCTAGGTACATCCCTGATCAAATCCGCATCTCTTTCCGCTAATTCTATTCTGTGCGACGATACAAACATCCGTTGTCAATTTCCACAGAGGATAATTACAGCGTTCGATGATGTATCCGTTACCGCGGGTAATGAAATCGATACGAGCTAGGACCAAGGCAGACAAAAGTTTAAAATCTTTTCAATTTCTTCAAGCGATAGTAGTTTTACAACGCTGATCTGTTTTGTTGTTATTTTACAGGAACATCAATCAAGTATTTTAACACGTTTCAAGATTGTTGATATAAAAATAGAGTAAATGTGAACATGTTAATAAAACAAGAAAAATCATCTGGAACTAATTAATGATGTTTCTCATAAAGTGGATGTTGACATCGCATAGGCATATGTCTACTTCAACACCTACACTTCGGATTAATCGAAAATTGTTTTCAAAATTAAAGAAAAAGAAATATTGATTTGATTTCCATATTCACCAGATATGAAGCTTAAACTTACTTATCTTGGAATTTAAAACATAAAAAACAAAATTTGAGCTGAAATTAATCAAAACTTCAGATTAATAAGAAGGAGACTTCAACTGATGAAATGCTGTCTTAAAATTGGATACTCTTCGATCAAAACCAGTAACAAAGAACATGAAAGAATGTCAAGAGAGAGAAGACCTGTGTAACCAGAACGAAGCATGATGGAATCAATTTATAAGGTCTTTGTACTGTGTGTGTTTCCTTTGAAGATTGTATAGTCAATAAGTAGAGTATCGATATGTCTCATGGTAATGTAACAGTAGGTGAACAACTCCTTGACTTAAAACTGAACTACTATTATAGAAGAATCAGATGTAGTCCTGCATGATTAATCTGACGGCATAGAATTATCATGTGATATTTAAAACTATGTAAAAAATGGCATGGTTTATCGAGAAAACCGAAATTAGAAACCTACCGAAATAGATCTAATAGGCCATACTGCTACATATTTCAAGTTTTACTGACACTAATGTTGTTTAATAGAATTCACATTCACATGGCTACATGACTGAACCTCATGCTGGAGTCCGCAACAAAAATCGAAATAATTGAGGTAAATTGTTCTGCTCAAGGACAAAATCAAGATTTCATATTCGTGAGAAACGTTTACTTAAGGGATCGAACCACCCACCTCCTATCGTTAATTGAGGTTGAAGTAGCTACATGTGGTTCCATTGGGAATTTACAGACAGTTCCAATACTAACCTCGTGTTCTGCTGACCTTGTTTATAAACGTAATTTTCGTTCGACGATAAAGAAAAGTTTCTTAATATTTTAATAAACTGCTATTTAGTTTTTCCGGCAATTCTGGTTATCTAGATTAAGTTCGTTAACTGACTGACAAGTATTCCAAAATTGTAGTTTGATGAAATTATGTGGAAGTTGTACCGTCTTCATATTTCTCTTATTGAGAAATATTCTATTTCTTTCTGCAATATGAAGCTGTGTATGTTTGATGCTCATTAGTTTTGCCTGTTCGTTCCGTTCTTGTAAACATCGTTCTCATTTTTGAACATGTGCATTACTTATTTGGATTGACCAAGATTTACATGGTGAGTGTCGTCGATGAAGCAGAAACGTTTACTCTCCCGGAACACCTGGTTTTATTCTCCTTGTACTTTTTTTCATGAATAACCATGTCAATATTTTTTTGTTCATGTTTTGACCTCGTTTATCGGATTTTTATTTTGGATTATGATTCTGTTCACATGTTGGTATTTTCTTGGTGTTTTTTCCATCGACAATATTGATATTTGTATGTGTTCCACTTATTTTTTTAATACGAATTTAAATTTCTACAGGCGTCATAAACTTGGAATTACATAGACTGTGGTGTTAATCACTTCAGGTTCCTCAACTTTCTTGGGTTTTTTTATTTTTTTTTATTCATTTTTTTTGTAAGTTTGTTTCTTGAGTTTTTTTCATCGTTTTTGTTTTTTATTTATTTTTTTGTTTTTTTTTCAACGTCCTTGCTTTATGCAGTGTAATGTATTTAACTGAATACTGAATTTGACAAATAAATATTGAAATATCAATTATTGCTTTCGAAACAGTGATATTTTTATTTTATTACAATGCTACTGAGTTTGTTACACCCGAGCACTCAAAACTACGTTCAATCCTTATGCATTGCGAGGCAAAAAAAAACCCAATTTTATGCGTCAAAATTAAATTTGTATCTCGGTAATTCAGAAATTTAATGAGTCAGCGTGAAACCATACAAACTGTTATTATCATTATTATACACAATAAGTATTTAAAAAGTATTTCATATTTTGAATTGAAAATTAAATCGCAAATGTAGTAATTATTATGACAGCTAAAATAATCTACCGAAAAAATGACTATGGCATTATAGTCTGGTTAATTTCCTTTGAATATGTTTTAAACTTTAACCCAATAAACTCGCCAATATTGCCTCTAAATAGCTCAGAAAAGAAAATCTTATCTCAATGATAATACTGATTGTGATATGTCACTATCTTTGTACAAATTCGTTTTTGTATTCATCTTCTGTCTCCGTGCTCCCCTGTCGTGAAACAGATGTCTAGCGTGTGTCTAGCTTGTCAATAACAGCCATGCCATGACAAACCATGAGGACGGCGTCTCGTGAACCGGAAGTGAAACTAGCTGTGAAGGACGCGATATCTCAAGAAATTCTATATATAGGTAAGATGTTTTTTTCATAAAACATCACCTATAGAACAAAAAATCTATAATCTGGTAAAAATGAGACAGCTTTTAAACAAAAAAAAGATGTAGGGAGGCCGAAAGGTGACAGTGAAGAAGGTGATGATGATATGCATGAAATTATAAAGGATTTACAAATGATTGCCTTGTTCAGTGATTAAAGGACAAGATATTTCTTCAACAGAGGAAAAAAATATTACACCATCTTGTACACGTACCGCTAGCTAGCGTATAGGATATTTATAGCACATGGCCTTTAAAAGCATAATCATAGCATATGATATTCAAAAGTAGTAATCATTTGATAAAATCAAAATATTATTCATTTATTGATACCATATTCATTGATGATGTTCTCATGACGACGATAAAACTCTATTCATTTGTAGCTTATGGTTTAGTTTGCAGTTGATCGAGTCAGGACACGATCGTTCGAACGTTTTATTGGTCGTGACATTGCTGTGACGCTTTGTAGAAATAAGCCACCGATTTATAGCCCATAGGACTTGCGTTTGTGTCAGGCGTTCTCCCGAACGACGGGAAATCTTCGACATAATTAAATCAGGATCGACGACTTGATATAGCTTTTTGAAAAGTAGCATAAAATATTGACGGGGGAGACAGGTTTGTGGATACCTCAACACCTTTATGAAGACAAGCGCCTGCCCAACAGGAATTGCGTAACAAACAGGTGTCAAACGTCTTAACGACTTTGGATCACGGAGTCACAAAAATGAAAGTTGTGTGAATTAGCTGATTAAATAAAATGGCTGAATATGGTATCGCTGAGTAAGAGATCAAGATTTTCTGCTGTGCATGTGACAAAAAGTTTGACATTGGTTGAAGACATACTTGATTTCCAGTTGACATGTTTTCTATAATTTTGGTGTGATTTTTTTTTTCATTTGGATCTAACTACATACATGATAATACAGGCGAAAGTGTATCCGAAACTGTGACTTCCAGTATCCAAGGAATGACGAAATCGGACCCCAAACGAAGTCTGGCTAATGAAATGGTGTCGGGATGGGTGTGGTGTAACTAATATTCCTACTTACCTTTAAAACAGAAAGATCTTTATTAATGTATTACTATAATTAAAACACGAAAGATCTTCTTCATCAATAGTGTAGAGTATATATTATACCTATGCTCTTGCGTCATTCTCCTTTCAGACCAACACTTTCAATGAGTACGCGCGTTTGCAAAGGTATATCAAAATATGTGGAAGATGTCATTTAGGCAATCACAAATTTGTGCTTGTAGCGACAATGATCAGTCACCGTAGCAAACTGAAAAACGCATCATTAATGAGTATGGTAAACTGAAACATAATCATCTATATTCACGGTGACTTGAAATATGTACATCTTAAGGTGCGAGAATTAATGTTGGCAGTAACAATAGAATCTCTTGTTTACACAATCAATTGTCTTACAGGAGATAATTTGAGAGTACTCGAGGGTTCCCGTATAAATATGTATAAAGAAACGAATTAGGTTCGTATCATCAATAATGATATTTACTCTTAAATTAAATTTGAGAATAATCTTGGGAAAAAATTACACTAGTGTCTCTACCGTCCTTAAGAAAATTTCCGATGATATTCCGTAGGACTATCGTATTTTTAATTCCGGTATCTTGATAAGAAAACAAATACTGTTACTCAATGGGCAGCCCTGAGGTCGAATCAAACTTTTACATGTAACATTTCTTTTAAAATCACTGTGTTTTTCTAACGTATATGTCCATCCCTTTCACAATCATATATACCAGTTTGATTGTTCATTGCTCAGCCTACCTCTTGAATCTTTCAGAATTACAAATATATACAAAAAAGACTAAAATTGCAATATTGATCATTTCTAAAGTTAATTGCTGGTTCGGAATCGATGTAGCGGCTGAAAAAGCATAGACTATCACCATTAATCGTATCTGTTACTAAGCTTGTATTTTCAGGGCCGAAGAATATTAATCAACAAATATTTACCTTAACAGCTCAGTATGTGTTTGTCGGCACGATGTCATAACATGTTTTCTCAGCCCGAAAGACAACATGTATATTGTTGGTTTTAATGTTTATCAACGCCAGTGCAGATGTCACACTTCCGGTCAATAATGGCGGTTGTTCATCAATGAATATCAATATAAACAGACGCTGTAAGTGGAAAAGCATTCCTAAAACACGTGGTCGACTGTGTTTATACTAACTCTGAGGTTAACTCTGATGTTTATACTACCTCTGAGGTTTATACTTACTCTGAGGTTTATACTAACTCTGAGGTTTAAACTAACTCTGAGGTTTATACTAACTCTTATGTTTATACTAACTGAGGTTTATACTTACTCTGAGGTTGATACTTGAGGTTTATACTAACTCTGAGGTTTATACTAACTCTGAGGTTAACTCTGAGGTTTATACTAACTCTGAGGTTTATACTAACTATGAGGTTAACTCTGAGGTTTATACTAACTCTGAGGTTAACTCTGAGGTTTATACTAACTCTGAGGTTAACTCTGAGGTTAATACTAACTCTGAGGTTAATACTAACTCTGAGGTTAACTCTGAGGTTTATACTAACTCTGAGGTTAACCCTGAGGTTTATACTAACTCTGAGGTTAACCCTGAAGTTTATACTAACTCTGAGGTTAACTCTGAGGTTTATACTAACTCTGAGGTTAACTCTGAGGTTTATACTAACTCTGAGGTTAACTCTGAGGTTAATACTAACTCTGAGGTTAACTGTGAGGTTTATACTAACTCTGAGGTTAACTCTGAGGTTTATACTAACACTTATGTTTATACTAACTCTGAGGTTTATACTTACTCTGAGGTTGATACTTGATGTTTATACTAACTCTGAGGTTTATACTAACTCTGAGGTTAATACTAACTCTGAGGTTACCTCTGAGGTTAATACTAACTCTGAGGTTAACTCTGAGGTTTATACTAACTCTGAGGTTTATACTTACTCTGAGGTTTATACTAACTCTGAGGTTAACTCTGAGGTTAATACTAACTCTGAGGTTAACTCTGAGGTTTATACTAACTCTGAGGTTACCTCTGAGGTTTATACTAACTCTGAGGTTAACTCTGAGGTTTATACTAACTCTGAGGTTAACTCTGAGGTTTATACTAACTCTGAGGTTAACCCTGAGGTTTATACTAACTCTGAGGTTACCTCTGAGGTTTATACTAGCTCTGAGGTTAACCCTGAGGTTTATACTAACTCTGAGGTTAACCCTGAAGTTTATACTAACTCTGAGGTTAACTCTGAGGTTTATACTAACTCTGAGGTTAACTCTGAGGTTTATACTAACTCTGAGGTTACCTCTGAGGTTTATACTAACTCTGAGGTTAACTCTGAAGTTTATACTAACTCTGAGGTTTATACTAACTCTGAGGTTAACTCTGAGGTTTATACTAACTCTGAGGTTAACTGTGAGGTTTATACTAACTCTGAGGTTTATACTAACTCTGAGGTTAACCCTGAGGTTTAAACTAACTCTGAGGTTAACCCTGAGGTTTATACTAACTCTGAGGTTAACCCTGAGGTTTATACTAACTCTGAGGTTAATACTAACTCTGAGGTTAACTCTGAGGTTTATACTAACTCTGAGGTTAACTCTGTGGTTTATACTAACTCTGAGGTTAACTCTGAGGTTTATACTAACTCTGAGGTTAACCCTGAGGTTTATACTAACTCTGAGGTTAACCCTGAGGTTTATACTAACTCTAAGGTTTATACTGTTTTTATTCAACCTTTACGTTTTTTTTTGCGTAGTTTCGTGATTCGATTTCAATCTTGCCATTCATGATGTGCACTTTTCTTAATGCGAGATAAAAAGTCTGATTACATTGACGAAAGTGATGCCTCAGGTTGTGCTTCTTTTTGTTTTTTCCAATTGGTATTAAACGTGGTATGGTATTTTCGTATGTTTCATGGTGTCGCCCACATGATAATGGAAAGCAAATCTTGGTTTTCGATCGCCTCAAGGTGTACTGTTTTCGTGACGTCGACTCTTCGTCTCTTCATGATGTCATTATATGTACAATATTTTCGTGGTTTTCGTTAAACAATAATCGACTCATTGTTTCCCGATAAACACTGTGAATTAATTATGTATTCATGCTTTAATGACATTTTTTTTACAATAATATTACATTATAAATTCAGTCGTCAAAATGGTGTTGAGTTAAATAATCGTTTATTCATTTTTTTCATATCTTATAATTCCACAGAGTGGGGGCACACACTTGTGTCAAATGTCCGCTTGATCCGTAAGATTTTGTTGTGTTTTGAGACTTAGGTCTGAGACCATCAAACAGAAGATGTTCTCAATGTCCCGTTAAACTTGATTAAACGTGATGAAAGGCACGTTAAGGGTGTATGTTATCTGACAGCAAAAACATATATGTACGTTCTAGAAGAGTTCCGTGGATGAGGGAGATACATTCAAAAATCTCAGGTCACTTAATTTATACCCACAAGTGTACTAATAAATTCAATATATTAAAAAAGGTAATTTAATAGGAGATGTTAAATTGTACTTTTCACGAACATTACCTATCATCAGGGTTTCTACTTCCAACCGAAGCATACATAGATTCAGACTGTGTTGTTTCTGCAAGATGCAAGATTATATTCCTTTAAAAATCGATTTTCTCCAAAAAGTCCAACGGAAACGATTAAATGGACACTTTGCGATGCTGAATAATTCAAGAAGTGGTGTAACACGCTGTAATGTGGCAGTTTACTGAACTTTTGTAGTAAAATGTACTTTAAAACAAACGAATATGAGTATGACTATAAAAAAACATCGATGCGCTTTTTCTATATTAGGTATCTGTGGTGTTTATGATATTGATACGTTTTTTTCTATCTGATTCAATCGTTCTGCACATGCGTGTCAACATGGTGTTTTCTGGTGCATTGTGGGTCAATGGATCGATCAATGATAACACGTCACTCATAGGTAATATTTATAGCTTCAAACCCGATGACGTATTCCACATTACTGCGTCGATTCTGAACAGCGGAACGATCCGTAAATTTTAATTTTAGTTTTTATGGGAGAAACTGAAAAACGGTCCGTTCAGTATTCAATGTTTAATGTCAACGGAAGCTTAATTGTGACTTTACTCACCGTGTGATTTTTTATTACAGTCTGTTAAGGTTATGCTTCGTTTCTTCCCATTTTGTAGCTAACATTATACAGTGAAAGTTTGATTATTGGTAAAGATGAAATAAATTCATCATTTTTTTTTTGTAATTTCTCTAGAAAAGATACGAGAGAGATCGTATTGTATTAAACAAAATGATTCCTATACATTGACAAAAACTAGAGTAGATTCATGTTGCACTTAATAGTTTGAAAATATACATGGAATGATGTCTCGAGTTTGGTTATTCAATGGTACGTAAATGAAGCATACAATTAAATCTCGGCGGACGAAAAAATTTTCATTCCATTTGCAATCGAGAACGGCAATGAATTGACACATTCCATCATAAGAGTTACATTGATTGAATGGCTACAGGATTACTAGTACAATGGTCACATTTGGTGCGCACTTTTAAAACGGGCTTGTTTTGATTTATAGGGTATTTTAATAATTCAAAAGATACAAGGACAAATTAAAAATTCTGAAACATGTATTATAACTAAATGTACATATTACACTTTATTAATTTCTATTTTTATCAACAGATGTTATGCTAATCATATGAAATATGAAATTTATGCGAAATATTTTTTAAAACTATTCGTAGATACATACGGAAGGTACATTTAACAAATTTTTGCCTAATATTTGTTTTATGTTTCAAGACGTTATAAAGTTTGGTGATTGGTATAAGAAACGCCAGCACTTTCACGATATCATAAAAGTGTGGAAACCACGTACCAAGTATAAGTGTGAGAGTTATCGTCTCTTTATTTGGCATTTCCGTTACTCAGAGGAATTGAGATGTCATCAAAACGAGGACTACTTGACTTTCGGGCGGAGGTTTTGTGTCAAAGAAGTCGTTATTGCTATACCGATGGTCAGTGGTCAGTAAGAATTCACACCAATTCCGCTCAAATAAGACCTACTGTCTTTCGGGAATGGGTTCGTGTCTGCCTACTTCATTCCACTTACCGTCTATGACTCGTTTGCTCTGGTAAACTTATGTGTCTGAAATCTAGGAACTGAATAGGTACTCTGCATCGCTTCAAAGTCTCTGTGTGTGTGTTTGTGACAGGAAAATTATACTCAGTCGTGTCGTCTGCTCTGCCACTGTCATCTTTCGGCTGGTGTCATACGCAGGAGACACAGAGCGGCTAACTAGGTCCGATTGGAGCTTAACACCATGACGGAATGGTAACGGGAGGCCATCTTTAATTAATCTAGTGACGCATTAGCTTAATATTGAATGTTCACACGAACTAATTATGTTGAAAAAGTTATCAAAAAAACTTTTATGATTTTTATTCTTCAGAAGTATGTTAAAAATGACGTCAGTACATTGTAAATTTGAATCGATTAGTATTCGATTCATTTACATACACATTCAAAGCAATACCTAATTGACGTGTTGGTCATTATATATGTTTCCATTTATTATCATCTTTATATATTTATATCTTTTAATTTAAAATTGAAAACAAATGTGCCATGCGGGTTTATAACAATATGCATGTAGGTTATTAAACGTCATTTTTACTATAATACATGTAACATTCTCCAACATTTGCTCTTACATTTTTTTTTTTTTTTTCATTTTCTCGGTGTGTGGTTTTTTTGTTTTGTTTTTTAGGGAGGGGGGAGGGGGGTGTTGGAGCGGTTGTGATATCAGCGATATCATCAAATGGACACCCAAATTGTTAAGAAATGGTGATTGAAAACATCACTGGTTCAAACTTAATTTGAGATTGATGTCGGTATTTCTGTTATAAATGTATTTTCCAAAAGAATTTGTCGAAATATCAGATGGTATGCAACTTCTTAAGAAGGTAAACAGACGCAAAATTGGAAAACATTTTGGCTCTGATTCTAAATCACCAACTATAAAAGTTGATGTTCAACTACAATGTGACAGGCATACAGTTTATACAACTTATTACACTGCATTGCGTTACTGGAAAAAGTCTTTCCGGGAAAATATAAAAACTGTGAAATGCTTGGGCAATGATCAACTGAAAGCTGAACAAGAAGTCAATTTGCATAATTTTTTCACATGAAATGTATTGGATCAATTCATATGTATTTTCAATGTTTAATTTTAAACATAAAATTCACTCCGATGTTACACAGACACGTGGGTTGATGGGACGCAGACGTGACAAACGTTGTGACACTGCACCTGACCGTAATTTATCAAAAACGTTTGCAGAAATCACTGTTTGAAAATCATTACTTAAAAGTGATGGTCGGTGGTGGGAACGAGGGGGGACATATTGTATACTTAATGGTATGCATTTATCGTTAAGTTCACATTCAATCCAAATTAATTGATCAAATGATTACAATTCCTCATAAAGCTCAAAACTTTCCATAAAACTCGCTTTGTTGCTTTATATAGTACACATTGTAGAAAAATGTTGAAGCAGATTGCCAAAGGATACAGCTGTAATGCATACGTATCGCGCTTACAGGTCCATTATTACAGTCACACCTCGCTTATTAAGTACATTTGTCATTAACAGATATCCATGTCGATACCGTCCTCCCTGAAATTGTTTCCCGGGGACGCTAAACCCTGTCAACCAATTTACAACAAGACTCTGATTCATATTCTGCTCCACGTGCGTGTTACCCAATTAGAAAGAACTGTCATTGTGATTTTGCGATATTTACGACGATTCGGACCAGAGAATGACGATTTCCAGAGCCGGGAGTTCCGGTACAGTTGAAGTTGATGTCATTGAGAGAAAAAAAAAAGACGAACAAAAATCCTCTATTAAAACGGTAACGAAATCAATGCATAGAGTTTGAAGAACAGGTGCAGTAATCCTTAATTTCGGATTTATTTTATTTCATTGTCTATCACCTTGTGTGTGTGTGTGTGTGGCTATTTAATTCATCAAGCCTTATAGTCATATAAATAGATCTGCATGATTTGCGATGTTAAATTGTCAAGAGGGCCTTATCACTTTCATTAACTATCAAATCTTATTTAGATGTATTTTTAGATGAATTGCAAAAGTATTCTCCGTCATTCAATAGTTTCACACCTCAATGCACATTAAGTTTATCCTACTAATGTTGTGAGGGTATATATACCCTGTTTAGCTCGAAACTTTTGCTTACAGAATTTTTGTTGTCTGTTCGATGTTCAAAAAAGCCTGTATCTTATTCTTATCGATCTCTGTACATTGCATGCTGTCTGTGTCCGCTCAGTGTTAACTTAGATATCTGTCCGTTCGGCTGTTATAATTAGTAGACCTGTTACATGCTATCGTGTTTTTTTATTTCACGTTTGCTCATGTTATATTACAATAAATAAACAACAAATGTTATGCCTACATGTAACACAAAGGTTACGATTTTTTTTACAAAAATCTTCCGTTTGTTACGTCAACCTCTCTCCTCCTCTCTTTATCGTCTTCATAAGGCCAAATTTTCAATTACAAAAAATGTAATATGAACTTAAGCGTGTTTTATATGATGACGTAATGAATGCATTCCTTTCCTGTAACGTAACGAATAGTTTATTTTACAATGGTAAAATGTATAATTATGGTGATGTTGAACTACCTCTCGTTATCATGGTATGAACTGGTGGAATGATACCTCGTAAACATCTGTCTTAAGTATTGTAACTGGAATGGTGTATATCACTGTCTCGGACGACAAGGAGATGAAGAAATATTTGACAGTTTGCAGACTACACTGAAAGGAAAATCTGTTCTCCAAAAGACCTATAGAGCTCGAACACGGCGTGGACGCTGAATGGTAGCTATTCTACCAATTACAGTCTCTTATATTGCATTAATCGAACGAGGAGCCGAAGCTGTTCTTGCTTTCGCGTCACTTCCCGGCGGTAATGTGCCAGATTGTGTCCTCAGTACAACGTAAACAACCTGAATGACTTGAAATGATGAGCATAAAGTGGATTATCTTGAAGGCTTCCGCTGTCATTAAAAATTTGCACCCCATAATACAGACAAGAGGAATAAATGTTCCCGGCTTTATTTCTTGGAGACGTTCACAGATACCTAATTCTTATACACTTGTTCAGAATAGATACCTTTAACTTTCTTCTTTTCGAAAGAGAGAGAGGAGTGCCGAGATTAGAAAAAAGGTATCGCCTTTTAACATGTTACAGAAACCGTTGCCCAAAGAAAATTAGAACTCTTTTGGCGGCCTCGTTAAAAATAGAGTCATCCCTGTCCATCCCATTTTGTGGTTATTCGAAATTGCGTGTTGAATTTTAGTGATTAAATTCAATTTAAACGTGACGAGAAGTTTACCGCGCGAACGCGTACGCTACGTGCCGACACGCTATGAGTAGTGATGGGGTATTGTCCCGTGATTGCCTTGGAAATCAGTGTCAAGCAACTTCTTTTAAAGAAGAAATGGGCTCCAAATCATTCCGTCACTCGTAAAACACACTACTCGTGCTGCAAATTTCGTTTCTCACAGAAAGTATATAAATTCTGCAATTAACTGCAATCAACATTCGCTATACAGAACTTAAATCGGGAAATTACCAAAATAGATTGTGTACTTCGGTAAATTGTAGAGATATGAGAAAAGGGGAAACTGTTGACTTTTGGAAACTTATAGAGTACGTAATGATTTTCCGCATAAAAATGAGTCCACTCAATTTTCTCTTTCCGATGGTAATTTGGCTGTGGGACATCGTCAAACCATTCCGTATTAATGACCTGGTTGGAATGGACGTGGACTCCCCTAACGAATGGTTACTCAGACCTTTTGTAGACTGTTTCATTTTATGAGGAATTGCCTGAATGTTGACTTACATATGTCATGATGCCGTATCTACAATATAGTTCCAATTTTCAAAACCAGGATCAAACTAGGAAAAACTTGAGGAAGCCGATTAATCTTAATACAATTGGTTTCCGTTTAATTGTTTAAAATGCGTGGGAAAATAAGGGAAAGGGCAATTAAAGTGGCGTTAACGTTAGTCTCTATTGCCTGGAAACAGTTCCTATCATTTTTATATCTCTTGAAAATGCGATTCTAAATTATTAACAATATTTCAAAATATGAACAAATGTAACTTTTTCTTGCCGCAATTTGTGTACAATAACTTTGTTCCTATTGATGATAAATAATTTGTACCCTGTCAAACTGAGCTGGAATAAACATCCATCCACATTAATCAAATGTCATTTTAACATAGTTTACAATCCCTGATGGAGCTACCTTCTCCTCTAACGCTAAAATCATCACATAACAATATCACATGGAACAATGATCAATCTATTCAAGATAAAAAATGACAGTCGTTACTTTGGATGATAATTTTTAACTGCATCGCGAAATGCCTCGGCTTGAATTGTTAGTATTTGGCGTCAAGATTCGCTGTATTCGTAAGTGTTTCCAGAGAGCATGTAAAACATCTCATTTGTTATAAAAGTATGATTCAAGCTCGACCTAGCGGAATAGAGGGTCCCAGTAGTCCTTTGGCTCCATTTACAATAAGTAGTCCCATACATCACTCTGCAGTTAATCCCTTTAACAGAGGAGAGTTCCACTTACAAACTGCTGTCGATAAATATGTATTTGGCACCCCGTTATCTGGCCGATATGTGGTGCCATAATACCAATTTTGAAGTTTCAAGACAAAACAGCTCATTAAATCCGAAGTTCAATATTCTTTAACGGGTTCTTTTATTAGATTGGAAAGATTTTTTTCAAGTTTTCATCCAAACAGGCTAAAATCTAGCTTTAGCTTTGGGTTGGAACGAAAGGGGTTAGGAGAACATATTTATAATCCTAATAATTCGTAATACTGCACGGTTTCTTTTAGCCTCATCAATAACACTATGCTTCTATTTGCCGATCTTCTGATTTCTGTTAGCCTAACTGTGGTACAAAATGACGCCAGGGAAAATATAAGGAATAATAATATATTTGTTCCATCGTAAAATACCTACGTGTCGATATATGGCTTGATTACGACTATTCGGAGACTTACAAGATAAGAAGTAACCGCCATTATCGCAGAATATTTTAATATCAAGAAGCCGTATAATGAAAGAGCATTTTAAGAGAATACTTTTGCATCACATTAATCCTACTCCTGTGAAGACATTTTGTCGAGCTATGAGAAAAAAATAAAATACATTCGTTTACCATCTCTTTTTAAGTTCACTTCTACTAAAATAAAATAAACAAATAATAAAGAAACATATAAGAACACATATGGAAGGTTGGCGACAGGATATCTAACGTTGTGTTAAGGTGTTGCGGCAGGATATCTAATGTTGTGTTAAGGTGTTGCGGCAGATTATCTAATGTTGTGTTAAGGTGTTGCGGCAGGATATCTAATGTTGTGTTAAGGTGTTGCGGCAGGATAGCTAATGTTGTGTTAAGGTGCTGCGGCAGGATGTCTTGTGTAAACAGGGGAAAGGAATGAGGAGGTGTATGGGATGATGTGATGAATGTGGTGTGTTAAGGTGAAGAAGGAAGAGGTAGGATGTTGTGAAGGGAATCAGTTGAGGTGAGGGTGCGGTGTGGTGGTATGGGGTAGAATGTGGTGTGTTGAGGTGAAGGTGCGGTGTGGTGGGATGGGGTAGGGATGTGGTGTGTTGAGGTTAGATAGGGCGGCGTACGATATGATGTTGAGAGATGGTAAGATTTGGGAGGATGTGATGTATTCAGATGAAGAAGAGAAGAGTAGGATGTAGTGAGCTGAGGTTAGTAAGGCCGGTGTAGGGTGAGGTGTATTGAGGGTTGGTAAGAACCGATAGGATGCAATGTGTTGTTGTGAAGTAGCGAGGGTGGAATATGTTGAGGTGGGATAAAATGAGGTATGGTTAAATAAGGTTGGGCTGCAAGAGTATGGGGTAGGGCGAGGTAGGTTGTGGTAAGTCCAGGTGGGGTATGTCTGGGTTGGGTGTGTTGTGTTGAGATGGGATGGGAAAAGGTAGGTAGTGGTGTGTTGAGGTAAACCATGTCAGGATGGAAGGAGTATATAGAGGTGCGGTAGGGCTGGTTAGATTGTGGTATAAAAAGGAGGGCTATTTTGAGACAAGACATGGTGAGATACATTGTAAAGTGTGGTGTGGTAAGGTTAGGGGAAGATGGTTTAGGGTGTGGTGAGGTAAGGTTAGGGGGAAGATGGTTTAGGATGTGGTGTGTTAAGGTTAGGTGAAGATCGTTAATGATGTGGTGTGTTAAGGTTAGGGGAAGATGGTTTAGGGTGTGGTGAGGTAAGGTTAGGTGAAGATGGTTAAGGATGTGGTGTGGTAAGATGGTTTAGGATGTGGTGTGGTAAGATGATTTAGGATGTGGTGTGGTAAGATGATTTAGGATGTGGTGTGGTAAGGTGGTTTAGGATGTGGTATGGTAAGATGGTTTAGGATGTGGTGTGGTAAGATGGTTTAGGATGTGGTGTGGTAAGATGATTTAGGATGTGGTGTGGTAAGATGATTTAGGATGTGGAGAGGTAAGATGGTTTAGAAAGTGGTGTGGTAAGATGGTTTAGGATGTGGTGTGGTAAGGTGGTTTAGGATGTGGTATGGTAAGATGGTTTAGGATGTGGTGTGGTAAGATGGTTTAGGATGTGGTGTGGTAAGTTGGGAAAGATGGTTTAGGGTGTGGAGTGGTAAGGTTAGGGGAAGATGGTTAAGGATGTGGTGTGGTAATGTTAGGGGAAGATATTGAAGGATGTGGTGTGGTAAGGTTAGGGGGAAGATGGTTTAGGATGTGGTATGGCAAGATGGTTTAGGATATGGTGTGGTAAGGTAGTTTAGGATGTGGAGTGGTAAGGTGGTTTAGGATGTTGTGTGGTAAGATGGTTTAGGATGTGGTGTGGTAATGTTAGGGGAAGATATTGAAGGATGTGGTGTGGTAAGGTTAGGGGGAAGATGGTTTAGGATGTAGAATGGTAAGGTGGTTTAGGATGTGGAGTGGTAAGGTTGTTAAGGGTGTGGTGTGGTAAGGTTAGGGGAAGATGGTTTAGGGTGTGGTGTGGTAAGGTGGCTAAGGGTGTGGTGTGGTAAGGTTAGGGGAAGATGGTTTAAAGTGTGGTGTGGTAAAGTTACGGGAAGATGGTTTAGAATGTGGTATGTTAAGGTTAGGGGACGATGGTTTCGGATGTGGTGTGTAAAGGTTAGGGGAAGGCGGTTTAAGATGTGGTGTGTAAAGGTTAGGGGAAGGTGGTTTAGGATGTAGTGTGGTAAGGTGGTTTAGGATGTGGAGTGGTAAGGTGGTTTAGGATGTGGAGTGGTAAGGGTAGGGGAAGATGTTTAGGATGTGGAGTGGTAAGGTGGTTTAAGATGTTGTATGGTAAGATGGTTTAGGAAGTGGAGTGGTAAGGTAGTTTAGGATGTGGTATGGTAAGGTGGTTTAGGATGTGGTGTGGTAAGGTAGTTTAGGATGAGGAGTGGTAAGGTGGTTTAGGATGTTGTGTGGTAAGATGGTTTAGGATGTGGAGTGGTAAGATGGTTTAGGATGTGGAGTGGTAAGATGGTTTAGGATGTGGAGTAGTGAGATTACTTTGATACGGCTATAAGTTTCGAGACGATTGATATTAATTGCACACCGGTGCCTGCTTTGTATATTTGATTTGCTGCATTTCTAGTCATAAATACGTGTTGTTTCTCTAGAAACTGCTGGCGCGACAGCGAAACAAAAAAATAACATATTTATATCATTGACATTTGTGTGTTTCCAGATTTTATTCATTAAGCTTGAATGCTGCTTATGAAAGCCCACTTTCATAAAATCGATCCATATGCCGAAATGCCAAGATGAACAATCTTTATACCTGTATTGTGTAACATATATATCCCTCCTGCATGTTGCTTTCACTTGCGACTTTATACTTTTTCTCAATTTTGAACTAACGATGCCATGATGCCGTATAAAGTGTAGTAAGAAAACAATTTTACACTTACATCCAGGTAAAATAGATTTTATCAACAACACTGGGACATGTCAAAGCAATAGAATGAAACATGGAGATGTTACAAAAAAAGGTTCTTCGAGAATTCGTGTAAAATTTGTTTATTTATAAAACACGAAATGAAATGCGGCTTGGGGTTACCTATCCCCACACGTTTTCTTCATGTATACTGGCATACTAAATATTCTCGCCCCTGTTTTTTCTCTCGGCTTCTGCTAATCAAGATATGAAAGAGGATTTGCCAAACAAAAGCGCCCACTTCCTCATCGGCTTAATTTTGTATTTAATATTTTTGCATAAATATGCAGATTACAAATTATTGGGTGTTTGGTTACCAATCTATGTTGAAAAGGTTCCAGATTTTATATAATATGATGAAGATCGTTCCATTTTTAAATACGCCCATTCCCTTGGGAATTACACTATGTAGGTTTAATGTAGAATGCGGCTCTACTAAAACCGGAAGTTTCGATTGCTGAGCAACAGATATGCAAGTAAGTCTGTTCCGTTTTGTTTGATTAAATAATAAATTGCAAACGAAAGCGTCAAGTAATCCTCCGTCATATCCAATGACAAATTTCTATGATTTATTTACAAACATTGCCTTCAAAATTTTGATCAATGGTTTGGTGTAAGTGACTGTAGTGATCTAGCTGGTAAAGCACTGATTTACAGAGCCTCATATAAACATCCCTGTTATACGGTTAAACGTTTCCCATCCGGGCAGTTTGTGTTTCTAGGAAACGTATACGTCTAATGTGTCGTGTTTGCGATTTTGGGCAGGACACGTTTTCCAAATTGTTCAGAATGGCAGGCGACGGACCCCTTGTATGTTGTCCAATAAGTTAGCGACCTACTACAGTGATGCCTTAAAAGGCCAAGGAGAAGAACCCAGCAAAAGACAAATCGGGTTTGTATTTAGTAAAATCCAATATCTCAACCTGTGTAAGACAACGTCTGAGTAATCTAGCAAGCTTCTGATCTAACGTATGATATACAGATGTAAAAGATAAAAGTGAGTTATGAAGGATCTTTCAAGAATGGCAAACTGTTCAGTTTGGCCAATTATAATTTCGGCGTGTAAATGTGTGTACATATCCTAAAAATGTCTGTTGAGCGAATAGGTTCAATTACTGAGCAAAACACTTATTAGACAGAGAGACGGAAACACATTAACGGTGTCTGGATAGTGGAGTCTTCACTTTAAACGGGTTTCACAACAAAAAATGTTAGTTTGCCTCGGTTGAACAGTTGACTTATACCGGATGTGACGTCAGAGGAACATGGCCATAATGCTGTCAACGGTTTAAGCAGTGAGATCACGTCAACAATCATTTCCTATAAAACAACATGATTCAGTATATAGAGTGACATGCCACCTGCCCGTACCTCAAACTAAACAATCTCCCTGTATACTACAGCGTGAAGCCAGTTCTGAAACAGCATTCGTTCCCCTATAACAACAAATCAATGCTCATTTTTCTTACCGCAACGTTAACGAGAAACCAATGAGTAGAATGAACTAGCAAATGTATGATATTAGTCGATTCTTGTAGTGTTTGAAATAAGAGAATCTTTCAAATAAGTAAAGAATTTATATCACTTTTCTCAATTTTCGCGCACGGATTGCCACGAGACTTGCAATGTGTGAAGGTCACTCACTCTTGAGCGCCGAGATGTGTAAATCAGGGACATTTAATTGGCGCTTATTGACAGTTGGCGCGACACGAGCACTTTGCAAGCAAAACTAAGAGGAAGCCGGTCGGGCATAGAGCAGAAAGCCAATTAACAGGTGACGATGTATTGCACGGTGGCGTGTGAGAATTCCCCGTGGTGCGCGACATCGGTCAACCCCTATTTATCCAGGGCGACCGGGTGTTGGGTACTCAGATGGATGAGGAGTACTTAGCACTTCATCTACATAATGAATTAACATTTCCAGAATTTTTAAAAATGATGAACTTAAATATTATGTAAATTATTGACAAAAGTGTGATTTACTATATCCTATATAAACTCATCACTAGAGAATTTGAACTTTTTAAACACGATTAGCCCAAGTAGACTACAAACAGAGTGAGTACCCGGCGTTTATTACGAATATATACGTATTTAACACCTTCATGGTACGGATTACAAAATACAGCTTTCACCCTTATAATAGCCCTGAACATACCTCCCTCGTAGGCGATAAATATAACCAAAAAAGAACTTCAACTAATGAGCCAAGCGAACCACCCAACCGGAAAACCTTAAAAGAAGCACAGGCTGTGCATGTGAGCAAACCGTCCGTTCCGGGAATCGAACCATGGACGCGTTACCAATGCGCCATCCTACTTCCCAATGGTAATTCAATCTTTTGATATTGGTAATATTAAGATGTTATATCATTGAATGTAGTAGATAAAATATTATTTCACCTTATTTAAATTTCTGGTTTGTACGGTTCACACACGTGTACGTCAAACTATTTACAAAGTATGTAGTAATGGAACTACTACCTAACCATCAAAATACAATCGATATTGTAAAATAGAAATTGGTTCAACGACACTCAGTGTAGACATAATCTTGTGTCATGTGAATCGATTATCAAGTTCATAATGTGGGCCATGTACCCTTCGCTTTGTAAGGAATGCCAATGGCAACGTTTGAACTAACAGGGTCCCCTCCAAACACAGTGTCAATATTCCAACCCTTCCAAACACCGTATAAATATATACCTTGCCCATCCTCTACAAACACAGTGTCAATATTCCAACCCTTCAAAACACCGTATAAATATATTCTTTGCCCATCCCTTACAAACACAGTGTCAATATTCCTTACCCATCCCCTCCAAACACAGTGTCAATATTCCTTACCCATCCCCTCCAAACACAGTGTCAATATTCCTTACCAATCCCTTCCAAACACAGTGTCAACATTCCTTACCCATCCCTTCCAAACACAGTGTCAACATTCCTTACCGATCCCTTCCAAACACATTGTCTATATTCCTTACCCATTCCCTTCCAAACACAGTGTCAATATTCCTTACCCATCCCTTCCAAACACAGTGTCAACATTCCTTACCCATTCCAATCCAAACAGTGTCAATATTCCTTACAAATCCCCTCCAAACACAGTGTCAATATTCCTTACCCATCCCTTCCAAACACATTGGCAACATTCCTTACCCATTCCCCTCCAAACAGTGTCAATATTCCTTACCATTACCCTCCAAACACAGTGTCAATATTCCTTACCCATCCCCTCCAAACACAGTGTCAATATTCCTTACCCATCCCCTCCAAACACAGTGTCAATATTCCTTACCCATCCCTTACAAACACAGTGTCAATATTCCTTACCCATCCCTTACAAACACAGTGTCAATATTCCTTACCCATCCCCTCCAAACACAGTGTCAATATTCCTTACCCATCCCCTCCAAACACAGTGTCAATATTCCTTACCCATCCCCTCCAAACACAGTGTCAATATTATTTTACCCATTCCCCTCCAAACACAGTGTCAATATTCATTACCAATCCTCTCCAAACACAGTGTCAATATTCCTTACCCATCCCCTCCAAACACAGTGTCAATATTCCTTACCAATCCCTTCCAAACACAGTGTCAATATTCCTTACCCATCCCCTCCAAACACAGTATCAATATTCCTTACCCATCCCCTCCAAACACAGTGTCAATATTCCTTACCCATCCCCTCCAAACATAGTGTCAATATTCCTTACCCATCCCCTCCAAACATAGTGTCAATATTCCTTACCATTACCCTCCAAACACAGTGTCAATATTCCTTACCCATCCCCTCCAAAACACAGTGTCAATATTCCTTACCCATCCCCTTCCAAACACAGTGTCAATATTCCTTACCCATTCCCTCCAAACACAGTGTCAATATTCCTTACCCATTCCCTCCAAACACAGTGTCAATATTCCTTACCCATTCCCCTCCAAACAAAGTGTCAATATTCCTTACCAATCCCCTCCAAACATAGTGTCAATATTCCTTACCCATCCCCTCCAAACATAGTGTCAATATTCCTTACCATTACCCTCCAAACACAGTGTCAATATTCCTTACCCATCCCCTCCAAACACAGTGTCAATATTCCTTACCCATCCCCTTCCAAACACAGTGTCAATATTCCTTACCCATTCCCTCCAAACACAGTGTCAATATTCCTTACCCATTCCCTCCAAACACAGTGTCAATATTCCTTACCCATTCCCTCCAAACACAGTGTCAATATTCCTTACCCATCCCCTCCAAACACAGTGTCAATATTCCTTACCCATCCTCTCCAAACACCCTGGCAATATTCCTTACCTATCCCCTTCCAAACACAGTGTCAATATTCCTTACCCATTCCCTCCAAACACAATGTCAATATTCCTTACCCATTCCCCTCCAAACACAGTGTCAATATTCCTTACCCATCCCCTCCAAACACAGTGTCAATATTCTTTTACCCATTCCCCTCCAAACACAGTGTCAATATTCCTTACCATTACCCTCCAAACACAGTGTCAATATTCCTTACCATTACCCTCCAAACACAGTGTCAATATTCCTTACCCATCCCCTCCAAACACAGTATCAATATTCCTTACCCATCCTCTCCAAACACCCTGGCAATATTCCTTACCTATCCCCTTCCAAACACAGTGTCTATATTCCTTACCCATTCCCTCCAAACACCCTGGCAATATTCCTTACCCATCCCCTCCAAACACAGTGTCAATATTCCTTACCCATCCTCTCCAAACACAGTGTCAACATTCCTTAACCATCCTCTCCAAACACAGTGTCAATATTCTTTTACCCATTCCCCTCCAAACACAGTGTCAATATTCCTTACCCATCCTCTCCAAACACAGTGTCAACATTCCTTAACCATCCCCTCCAAACACCCTGGCAATATTCCTTACCTATCCCCTTCCAAACACAGTGTCTATATTCCTTACCCATTCCCTCCAAACACAGTGTCAATATTCCTTACCCATCCCCTCCAAACACAGTGTCAACATATTCCTTACCCATCCTCTCCAAACACAGTGTCAATATTCCTTACCCATCCTCTCCAAACACAGTGTCAATATTCCTTACCAATCCCCTCCAAACATAGTGTCAATATTCCTTACCCATCCCCTCCAAACATAGTGTCAATATTCCTTACCCATCCCCTCCAAACATATTGTCAATATTCCTTACCCATCCCCTCCAAATACAGTGTCAATATTCCTTACCCATCCCTTACAAACATAGTGTCAATATTCCTTACCCATCCCCTCCAAATACAGTGTCAATATTCCTTACCCATCCCTTACAAACATAGTGTCAATATTCCTTACCCATCCCCTCCAAACACAGTGTCAATATTCCTTACCCATCCCTTACAAACACAGTGTTTATATTCCTTACCCATCCCCTCCAAACACAGTGTCAATATTCCTTACCCATCCTCTCCAAACACAGTGTCAACATTCCTTACCCATCCCCTCCAAACACAGTGTCAATATTCCTTACCCATCCCCTCCAAACATATTGTCAATATTCCTTACCCATCCCCTCCAAACACAGTGTCAATATTCTTTTACCCATTCCCCTCCAAACACAGTGTCAATATTCCTTACCATTACCCTCCAAACACAGTGTCAATATTCCTTACCATTACCCTCCAAACACAGTGTCAATATTCCTTACCCATCCCCTCCAAACACAGTGTCAATATTCCTTACCCATCCTCTCCAAACACCCTGGCAATATTCCTTACCTATCCCCTTCCAAACACAGTGTCTATATTCCTTACCCATTCCCTCCAAACACAGTGTCAATATTCCTTACCAATCCCTTCCAAACACAGTGTCAATATTCCTTACCCATCCCCTCCAAACACAGTATCAATATTCCTTACCCAAAACACAGTGTCAATATTCCTTACCCCCTCCAAACACAGTGTCAATATTCCTTACCCATCCCCTTCCAAACACAGTGTCAATATTCCTTACCCATCCCCTCCAAACATAGTGTCAATATTCCTTACCCATCCCCTCCAAACACAGTGTCAATATTCCTTACCCATCCCCTCCAAACACAGTGTCAATATTCCTTACCCATCCCCTCCAAACACAGTGTCAGTGTCAATATTCCTTACCCATCCCCTCCAAACACAGTGTCAATATTCCTTACCCATCCCCTCCAAACACAGTGTCAATATTCCTTACCCATTCCCTCCAAACACAGTGTCAATATTCCTTACCCATCCCCTCCAAACACAGTGTCAATATTCCTTACCCATCCCTTACAAACACAGTGTCAATATTCCTTACCCATCCCCTCCAAACATAGTGTCAATATTCCTTACCCATCCCCTCCAAACACAGTGTCAATATTCCTTAAACACAGTGTCAATATTCCTTACCCATCCCCTCCAAACACAGTGTCAATATTCCTTACCCATCCCCTCCAAACACAGTGTAAATATTCCTTACCCAACCCCTCCAAACACAGTGTCAATATTCCTTACCCATCCCCTACAAACACAGTGTCAATATTCCTTACCAATCCCCTCCAAACAAAGTGTCAATATTCCTTACCCATCCCCTCCAAACACAGTGTCAATATTCCTTACCCATCCCCTCCAAACACAGTGTCAATATTCCTTACCCATCCCCTCCAAACACAGTGTCAATATTCCTTACCCATCCCCTCCAAACACAGTGTCAATATTCCTTACCCATCCCCTCCAAACACAGTGTCAATATTCCTTACCCATCCACTCCAAACACAGTGTCAATATTCCTTACCCATCCCCTCCAAACACAGTGTCAATATTCCTTACCCATCCCCTCCAAACACAGTGTCAATATTCCTTACCCATCCCCTCCAAACACAGTGTCAATATTCCTTACCCAACCCCTCCAAACTTATTGTCAATATTCCTTACCCATCCCCTCCAAACACAGTGTCAATATTCCTTACCCATCCCCTCCAAACACAGTGTCAATATTCCTTACCCATCCCCTCCAAACAAAGTGACAATATTCCTTACCCATCCCCTCCAAACACAGTGTCAATATTCCTTACCCACCCCTTACAAACACAGTGTTCATATTCCTTACCCATCCCCTCCAAACACAGTGTCAATATTCCTTACCCATCCCCTCCAAACATAGTGTCAATATTCCTTACCCATCCCCTCCAAACACAGTGTCAATATTCCTTACCCATCCCCTCCAAACACAGTGTCAATATTCCTTACCCATCCCCTCCAAACACAGTGTCAATATTCCTTACCCATCCCCTCCAAACACAGTGTCAATATTCCTTACCCATTCCCTCCAAACACAGTGTCAATATTCCTTACCCATCCCCTCCAAACACAGTGTCAATATTCCTTACCCATCCCCTCCAAACACAGTGTCAATATTCCTTACCCATTCCCTCCAAACACAGTGTCAATATTCCTTACCCATACCCTCCAAACACAGTGTCAATATTCCTTACCCATTCCCTCCAAACACAGTGTCAATATTCCTTACCCATCCCCTCCAAACACAGTGTCAATATTCCTTACCCATGCCCTCCAAACACAGTGTCAATATTCCTTACCCATCCCCTCCAAACACAGTGTCAATATTCCTTACCCATCCCCTCCAAACACAGTGTCAATATTCCTTACCCATCCCCTACAAACACAGTGTCAATATTCCTTACCTATCCCCTCCAAACATAGTGTCAATATTCCTTACCCATTCCCTACAAATACAGTGTCAATATTCCTTACCCATCCCATCCAAACACAGTGTCAATAT
Source organism: Ylistrum balloti (assembly GCF_031769215.1). NCBI lineage: Eukaryota > Metazoa > Mollusca > Bivalvia > Pectinida > Pectinidae > Ylistrum > Ylistrum balloti. The sequence continues at coordinate 379,264 of NW_026782325.1, read as the reverse complement.
TCCTTACCCATTCCCTCCAAACACAGTGTCAATATTCCTTACCCATCCCCTCCAAACACAGTGTCAATATTCCTTACCCATCCCTCCAAACACAGTGTCAATATTCCTTACCCATCCCTCCAAACACAGTGTCAATATTCCTTACCCATCCCCTCCAAACACAGTGTCAATATTCATTACCCATCCCCTCCAAACACAGTGTCAATATTCCTTACCCATCCCCTCCAAACACAGTATCAATATTCCTTACCCATCCCCTCCAAACACAGTGTCAATATTCCTTACCCATCCCCTCCAAACATAGTGTCAATATTCCTTACCCATCCCCTCCAAACACAGTGTCCCTTACCCATCCCCTCCAAACACAGTGTCAATATTCCTTACCCATCCCCTCCAAACACAGTGTCAATATTCCTTACCCACCCCGTACAAACACAGTGTGCATATTCCTTACCCATCCCCTCCAAACACAGTGTCAATATTCCTTACCCATCCCCTCCAAACACCGTGTCAATATTCCTTACCAGTGTCATCCCCTCCAAACACAGTGTCAATATTCCTTACCCATCCCCTCCAAACACAGTGTCAATATTCCTTACCAATCCCATCCAAACACAGTGTCAATATTCCTTACCCATCCCCTCCAAACACAGTATCAATATTCCTTACCCATCCCCTCCAAACACAGTGTCAATATTCCTTACCCATCCCCTCCAAACATAGTGTCAATATTCCTTACCCATCCCCTCCAAACACAGTGTCAATATTCCTTAACCAATCCCCTCCAAACACAGTGTCAATATTCATTACCCATTCCCCTCCAAACACAGTGTCAATATTCCTTACCCATGCCCTCCAAACACAGTGTCAATATTCCTTACCCATCCCCTCCAAACACAGTGTCAATATTCCTTACCCATCCCCTCCAAACACAGTGTCAATATTCCTTACCCATCCCCTCCAAACACAGTGTCAATATTCCTTACCCATCCCCTCCAAACACAGTGTCAATATTCCTTACCAATACCCTCCAAACACAGTGTCAAAAATCCTTACCCATCCCCTCCAAACACAGTGTCAATATTCCTTACCCATTCCCTCCAAACACAGTGTCAATATTCCTTACCCATCCCCTCCAAACACAGTGTCAATATTCCTTACCAATCCCCTTCAAACACAGTGTTTATATTCCTTACCCATCCCCTCCAAATACAGTGTCAATATTCCTTACCCATCCCCTCCAAACACAGTGTCAATATTCCTTACCCATCCCCTCCAAACACAGTGTCAATATTCCTTACCCATCCCCTCCAAACACAGTGTCAATATTCCTTACCCATCCCCTCCAAACACAGTGTCAATATTCCTTACCATTACCCTCCAAACACAGTGTCAATATTCCTTACCATTACCCTCCAAACACAGTGTCAATATTCCTCCCCTCCAAACACAGTGTCAATATTCCTTACCCATCCTCTCCAAACACCCTGGCAATATTCCTTACCTATCCCCTTCCAAACACAGTGTCTATATTCCTTACCCATTCCCTCCAAACACCCTGGCAATATTCCTTACCCATCCCCTCCAAACACAGTGTCAATATTCCTTACCCATCCTCTCCAAACACAGTGTCAACATTCCTTAACCATCCTCTCCAAACACAGTGTCAATATTCTTTTACCCATTCCCCTCCAAACACAGTGTCAATATTCCTTACCCATCCTCTCCAAACACAGTGTCAACATTCCTTAACCATCCCCTCCAAACACCCTGGCAATATTCCTTACCTATCCCCTTCCAAACACAGTGTCTATATTCCTTACCCATTCCCTCCAAACACAGTGTCAATATTCCTTACCCATCCCCTCCAAACACAGTGTCAATATTCCTTACCCATCCTCTCCAAACACAGTGTCAATATTCCTTACCCATCCTCTCCAAACACAGTGTCAATATTCCTTACCAATCCCCTCCAAACATAGTGTCAATATTCCTTACCCATCCCCTCCAAACATAGTGTCAATATTCCTTACCCATCCCCTCCAAACATATTGTCAATATTCCTTACCCATCCCCTCCAAATACAGTGTCAATATTCCTTACCCATCCCTTACAAACATAGTGTCAATATTCCTTACCCATCCCCTCCAAATACAGTGTCAATATTCCTTACCCATCCCTTACAAACATAGTGTCAATATTCCTTACCCATCCCCTCCAAACACAGTGTCAATATTCCTTACCCATCCCTTACAAACACAGTGTTTATATTCCTTACCCATCCCCTCCAAACACAGTGTCAATATTCCTTACCCATCCTCTCCAAACACAGTGTCAACATTCCTTACCCATCCCCTCCAAACACAGTGTCAATATTCCTTACCCATCCCCTCCAAACATATTGTCAATATTCCTTACCCATCCCCTCCAAACACAGTGTCAATATTCCTTACCATTACCCTCCAAACACAGTGTCAATATTCCTTACCAATCCCCTCCAAACACAGTGTCAATATTCCTTACCCATCCTCTCCAAACACCCTGGCAATATTCCTTACCTATCCCCTTCCAAACACAGTGTCAATATTCCTTACCCATTCCCTCCAAACACAGTGTCAATATTCCTTACCCATCCCCTCCAAACACAGTGTCAATATTCCTTACCCATTCCCTCCAAACACAGTGTCAATATTCCTTACCCATTCCCTCCAAACATAGTGTCAATATTCCTTACCCATCCCCTCCAAACACAGTGTCAATATTCCTTACCAATCCCTTCCAAACACAGTGTCAATATTCCTTACCCATCCCTTACAAACACAGTGTCAATATTCCTTACCCATCCCCTCCAAACACAGTGTCAATATTCCTTACCAAACACAGTGTCAATATTCCTTACCATTACCCTCCAAACACAGTGTCAATATTCCTTACCATTACCCTCCAAACACAGTGTCAATATTCCTTACCCATCCCCTCCAAACACAGTGTCAATATTCCTTACCCATTCCCTCCAAACACAGTGTCAATATTCCTTACCCATCCCCTCCAAACACAGTGACAATATTCCTTACCATTACCCTCCAAACACAGTGTCAATATTCCTTACCAATCCCCTTCAAACACAGTGTTTATATTCCTTACCCATCCCCTCCAAATACAGTGTCAATATTCCTTACCCATCCCCTACAAACACAGTGTCAATATTCCTTACCTATCCCCTCCAAACATAGTGTCAATATTCCTTACCCATTCCCTACAAACACAGTGTCAATATTCCTTACCCATCCCCTTCAAACACGGTGTCAATATTCCTTACCTATCCCCTCCAAACATAGTGTCAATATTCCTTACCCATTCCCTACAAACACAGTGTCAATATTCCTTACCCATCCCTTACAAACACAGTGTCAATATTCCTTACCCATCCCTTACAAACACAGTGTCAATATTCCTTACCAATCCCCTCCAAACACAGTGTCAATATTCCTTACCCATCCCCTCCAAACATAGTGTCAATATTCCTTACCCATCCCCTCCAAACACAGTGTCAATATTCCTTACCCATTCCCTCCAAACACAGTGTCAATATTCCTTACCATTACCTTCCAAACACAGTGACAATATTCCTTATCATTACCCTCCAAACGCAGTGTCAATATTCCTTACCCATCCCCTTCAAACACAGTGCTTATATTCCTTACCCATCCCCTCCAAATATAGTGTCAATATTCCTTACCCATCCCCTCCAAACACAGTGTCAATATTCCTTACCCATCCTCTCCAAACACAGTGTCAACATTCCTTACCCATCCCCTCCAAACACAGTGTCAATATTCCTTACCCATCCTCTCCAAATACAGTGTCAATATTCCTTACCCATCCCTTACAAACATAGTGTCAATATTCCTTACCCATCCCCTCCAAATACAGTGTCAATATTCCTTACCCATCCCCTCCAAACACAGTGTCAATATTCCTTACCATTACCCTCCAAACACAGTGTCAATATTCCTTACCCATCCCCTCCAAACACAGTGTCAATATTCCTTACCCATCCTCTCCAAACACCCTGGCAATATTCCTTACCTATCCCCTTCCAAACACAGTGTCAATATTCCTTACCCATTCCCTCCAAACACAGTGTCAATATTCCTTACCCATTCCCTCCAAACACAGTGTCAATATTCCTTACCCATCCCCTCCAAACACAGTGTCAATATTCCTTACCCATTCCCTCCAAACACAGTGTCAATATTCCTTACCCATCCCCTCCAAACACAGTGTCAATATTCCTTACCCATCCCCTCCAAACACAGTGTCAATATTCCTTACCCATCCCCTCCAAACAAAATGTCAATATTCCTTACCCATCCCCTCCAAACACAGTGTCAATATTCCTTACCCATCCCCTCCAAACACAGTGTCAATATTCCTTACCCATCCCCTCCAAACACAGTGTCAATATTCCTTACCCATCCCCTACAAACACAGTGTCAATATTCCTTACCTATCCCCTCCAAACATAGTGTCAATATTCCTTACCCATTCCCTACAAACACAGTGTCAATATTCCTTACCGATCCCCTCCAAACACAGTGTCAATATTCCTTACCTATCCCCTCCAAACACAGTGTCAATATTCCTTACCCATTCCCTACAAACACAGTGTCAATATTCCTTACCCATCCCTTCCAAACACAGTGTCAATATTCCTTACCCATCCCTTACAAACACAGTGTCAATATTCCTTACCCATCCCCTCCAAACACAGTGTCAATATTCCTTACCATTACCCTCCAAACACAGTGTCAATATTCCTTACCCATCCCCTCCAAACACAGTGTCAATATTCCTTACCCATTCCCTACAAACACAGTGTCAATATTCCTTACCCATCCCCTCCAAACACAGTGTCAATATTCCTTACCCATCCCCTCCAAACACAGTGTTTATATTCCTCCTTAAACACAGTGTCATCCCCTCCAAACACAGTGTCAATATTCCTTACCCATCCCCTCCAAACACAGTGTCAATATTCCTTACCCATCCCCTCCAAACACAGTGTCAATATTCCTTACCCATCCCTTACAAACATAGTGTCAATATTCCTTACCCATCCCCTCCAAACACAGTGTCAATATTCCTTACCCATTCCCTCCAAACATAGTGTCAATATTCCTTACCCATCCCCTCCAAACACAGTGACAATATTCCTTACCCAAACACAGTGTCCCTTACCCAAACACAGTGTCAATATTCCTTACCCATCCCCTCCAAACACAGTGTCAATATTCCTTACCCATCCCCTCCAAACACAGTGTCAATATTCCTTACCCATCCCCTCCAAACAAATTGTCAATATTCCTTACCCATCCCCTCCAAACACAGTGTCAATATTCCTTACCCATCCCATACAAACACAGTGTCAATATTCCTTACCCATCCCCTCCAAACACAGTGTCAATATTCCTTACCCATCCCCTCCAAACACAGTGTCAATATTCCTTACCCATCCCCTCCAAACACAGTGTCAATATTCCTTACCCATCCCCTCCAAACACAGTGTCAATATTCCTTACCCATCCCCTCCAAACACAGTGTCAATATTCCTTACCAATCCCCTCCAAACACAGTGTCAATATTCCTTACCCATCCCCTCCAAACATAGTGTCAATATTCCTTACCCATCCCCTCCAAACACAGTGTCAATATTCCTTACCCATCCCCTCCAAACACAGTGTCAATATTCCTTACCCATCCCCTCCAAACACAGTGTCAATATTCCTTACCCATCCCCTCCAAACACAGTGTCAATATTCCTTACCCATCCCCTCCAAACACAGTGTCAATATTCCTTACCCATCCCCTCCAAACACAGTGTCAATATTCCTTACCCATCCCCTCCAAACACAGTGTCAATATTCCTTACCCATCCCCTCCAAACACAGTGTCAATATTCCTTACCCATCCCTTACAAACACAGTGTCAATATTCCTTACCCATCCCCTCCAAACACAGTGTCAATATTCCTTACCCATCCCCTCCAAACACAGTGTCAATATTCCTTACCCATACCCTCCAAACACAGTGTCAATATTCCTTACCCATCCCCTCCAAACACAGTGTCAATATTCCTTACCCATCCCCTCCAAACACAGTGTCAATATTCCTTACCTTCCCCTCCAAACACAGTGTCATATTCCTTACCCATCCCCTCCAAAGACAGTGTCAATATTCCTTACCCATCCCCTCCAAACACAGTGTCAATATTCCTTACCCATTCCCTCCAAACACAGTGTCAATATTCCTTACCCATCCCCTCCAAACACAGTGTCAATATTCCTTACCAATCCCATCCAAACACAGTGTCAATATTCCTTAACCAAACCATACAAACACAGTGTCAATATTCCTTACCCATCCACTCCAAACACAGTGTCAATATTCCTTACCCATCCCCTCCAAACAAAGTGTCAATATTCCTTACCCATCCCCTCCAAACATAGTGTCAATATTCCTTACCCATCCCCTCCAAACACAGTGTCAATATTCCTTACCCATCCCCTCCAAACACAGTGTCAATATTCCTTACCCATCCCTTACAAACACAGTGTCAATATTCCTTACCCATCCCCTCCAAACACAGTGTCAATATTCCTTACCCATCCCCTCCAAACACAGTGTCAATATTCCTTACCCATCCCCATCCAAACACAGTGTCAATATTCCTTACCCATCCCCTCCAAACACAGTGTCAATATTCCTTACCCATCCCCTCCAAACACAGTGTCAATATTCCTTAGACCTCCCCTCCAAACACAGTGTCAATTTTGCCCTTTCCCCTCAAAACACAGTGTCAATATTCCTTACCATTACCCTCCAAACACAGTGTCAATATTCCTTACCCATCCCCTCCAAACACAGTGTCAATATTCCTTACCCATCCCCTCCAAACACAGTGTCAATATTCCTTACCATTACCCTCCAAACACAGTGTCAATATTCCTTACCCATCCCCTCCAAACACAGTGTCAATATTCCTTACCCATCCCCTCCAAACACAGTGTCAATATTCCTTACCCATCCCCTCCAAACAAAGTGTCAATATTCCTTACCCATCCCCTCCAAACACAGTGTCAATATTCCTTACCCATCCCCTCCAAACACAGTGTCAATATTCCTTACCCATCCCCTCCAAACACAGTGTCAATATTCCTTACCCATCCCCTACAAACACAGTGTCAATATTCCTTACCCATCCCCTCCAAACACAGTGTCAATATTCCTTACCCATCCCCTCCAAACACAGTGTCAATATTCCTTACCCATCCCCTCCAAACATAGTGTCAATATTCCTTACCCATCCCCTCCAAACACAGTGTCAATATTCCTTACCCATTCCCTCCAAACACAGTGTCAATATTCCTTACCCATCCCTAACAAACACAGTGTCAATATTCCTTACCCATCCCCTCCAAACACAGTGTCAATATTCCTTACCCATCCCCTCCAAACACAGTGTCAATATTCCTTACCCATCCCCTCCAAACACAGTGTCAATATTCCTTACCCATCCCCTCCAAACACAGTGTCAACATTCCTTACCCATCCCCTCCAAACACAGTGTCAATATTCCTTACCCATCCCCTCCAAACACAGTGTCAATATTCCTTACCCATCCCCTCCAAACACAGTGTCAATATTCCTTACCCATCCCCTCCAAACACAGTGTCAATATTCCTTACCCATCCCCTCCAAACACAGTGTCAATATTCCTTACCCATCCCCTCCAAATACAGTGTCAATATTCCTTACCCATCCCCTACAAACACAGTGTCAATATTCCTTACCCATCCCCTCCAAACACAGTGTCAATATTCCTTACCCATCCCCTCCAAACACAGTGTCAATATTCCTTACCCATCCCCTCCAAACACAGTGTCAATATTCCTTACCCATCCCATCCAAACACAGTGTCAATATTCCTTACCCATCCCCTCCAAACACAGTGTCAATATTCCTTACCCATCCCCTCCAAACACAGTGTCAATATTCCTTACCCATCCCCTCCAAAAACAGTGTCAATATTCCTTACCCATCCCCTACAAACATAGTGTCAATATTCCTTACCCATCCCCTCCAAACACAGTGTCAATATTCCTTACCCATCCCCTCCAAACACAGTGTCAATATACCTTACCCAAACCCACCAAACACAGTGTCAATATTCCTTACCCATCCCCTCCAAACACAGTGTCAATATTCCTTACCCATCCCCTCCAAACACAGTGTCAATATTCCTTACCCATCCCCTACAAACACAGTGTCAATATTCCTTACCCATCCCCTCCAAACACAGTGTCAATATTCCTTACCCATCCCCTACAAACACAGTGTCAATATTCCTTACCCATCCCCTCCAAACACAGTGTCAATATTCCTTACCCATTCCCTCCAAACACAGTGTCAATATTCCTTACCCATCCCCTCCAAACACAGTGTCAATATTCCTTACCCATCCCCTCCAAACACAGTGTCAATATTCCTTACCCATCCCCTCCAAACACAGTGTCAATATTCCTTACCCATCCCCTCCAAACACAGTGTCAATATTCCTTACCCATCCCCTCCAAACACAGTGTCAATATTCCTTACCCATCCCCTCCAAACACAGTGTCAATATTCCTTACCCATCCCTTACAAACACAGTGTCAATATTCCTTACCCATCCTTTACAAACATAGTGTCAATATTCCTTACCCATCCCCTCCAAACACAGTGTCAATATTCCTTACCCATCCCCTCCAAACATAGTGTCAATATTCTTTACCCATCCCCTCCAAACACAGTGCCAATATTCCTTACCCATCCCCTCCAAACATAGTGTCAATATTCTTTACCCATCTGTGTCAGTGTTCAAAAAGGGTCGATATTCCTTAAACCTGAACAATCATAATTAGAGATTCTCATTGAAATATTGATTGGGGCCATACATAAATCACACTTGCATTGAAAAGGTAGGATTAGCATCTTAGATAGAGACACAGTACAAATACACTAGTTCTGTAGTTTAAATGCTTTTAAAGTATGGTTTGGAAGCTGACCCAATGTTTATGTGGCAGGTCTGAAGGAACAGAGCAAGATGCGTACCTGAAATATCGTGCAATGCTGTTTTTGTTTTATTTCTATAAGTATGTACACGCCAGTGGACAACCTCCTTGTAGACATTAATAGTCGTGTATGACCGTGTCACGGTATGAACGTGTTAATACTGACATTGATCTGATGAATGATTATCAAACGCTCATTAGCACAGATGTCTGATCGGCATGTATTTGTAAAGTATAAGACTTGAGCACCAATCTTTAAGTTTTTCGTCAATTATTAGCCAGGAACATTTACCATGCATACATGATAAATGGATAAATGTTTGGAAATTAATTTGAAGTAAATCGGACAGTAATTTCCGGACTTATCGGACTTAAGCTTGTTGTAAGCAGCTGAAGAAATCCGTCTGGAGTGATATCCGGAATGTATGGTTATCATAGAAATTCAAATTTATTGCATTTCATGACCGTTCGTTCAGTCTTTTAAAGCATTTCGTTGATTTGAAAGTCTTTCCATACTGTCCCCCAGTTCCCCATGTCTCCCTTCATATTGTGCATTATCAAAAAATACCAAGTTGTATAAAAATACGAAACTATGATATCTGATGAAAATACGAAACTAACCAAGCTACAGAACGTGTGTTGATGACTTCGCTACAAATGAATCTCACACGGATTTGTATTGTGTTACATCTGACTCTCTATCCATATTGACAGCGCTTAGAAACACTTGGGTGTGTGGTAACGTATATAGCATATAAGCTCCCGTTTCAGCCTGAGTAATTAGCTAGAATTAATGCTGTGACCTTGACAATTAGGATCGTGTATGACCTTCCTCATAAAGGCATACAATATATTAGACCAACAGAGAGATAAGAAAGTACTGAAGCAATCAACGCGTTTGTGAGTTGTTGTTTTGTTTTGTTTGTTTGTTTGTTTGGTTTTTTTTGTGCTATTTTTTGGTATCATGTTAATCTAAAAGTCGTGCTTCATTTACTTTTAAATATTGTTAAAAAAAACTTGAACTTATTTACTTTTCTTTGTGTTTACTATTGTTCATGTAAGTGTTTTATCGGTTAAACGTTTTCAATGCATGACAACTTCCGTCATACATTGATAAAAACATGTCACTCTTTATAAGACAAAATATTAACCAATAAATGAGTAAGCAGGTTTTCTTTGACATCAGTTTGACCTCTGGTCTGGTGTCTCCTCATTTACCTGCAATCATCTTTGATGAATCAATATTATCTTCCACACCCACTCTCTCCTTGTAGCTATGGTCACCATCTTCTCGTCTCCCTCATGTACCACTCTCCACTCTCCCATTCGTCTCCCCTCCCTCATATACCTTTCCCGCATCGCTCTATCCTCTCCCTTCTCTCTCAAGTACTACTCCTTCTCCTCCTTACCTTTCTCTCGTCTCCCTATGGCACTATTACCTCCCTTTTATCCTCTTCCATCTCCCTCATGTACCATAACTCCCCTCTCCACCCTCTCTTTGTCTCCCTTATATACAATTCATTTCCTCCTCATCCTCCTCTCCCGTCCACCTCATGTACCATTTCCTCCGCTCTCCATCCTCTCCCCGTCACCCTCATGTACCTCCCCTTCCTTCTCGATCCTGTCTCCGTCTCCCTCGTGTACCATTCTTCCTCTCCTCATCCTCCTGTCGCCTCCCTAATGTACCATTCTCTCCCCTACTTGCCCTCCTTTCGCCTCCTTCATGTACCATCCTCTTCCCTCTCCATCCTATCCTCGTCTCCCTCGTGTACCATTCTTCCTCTCCTCACCCTCCTGTCGCCTCCCTCATGTATATCCCCTTCCCTCTCCATCCTCTCCCCTCTCTTTCCTCTCTCCGTCTCTCTCATGTACTACACCCTCCCTTCCTAACCCTCCTCTCGTCTCACTCATGTACCATTCTCTCCTCTCGCCACCCTCTCCTTACTGTTTAATGTTTCGTTGCCTTACACCACCATAACACATAGGTCACGTTTGACGTCCTAACACGCACAGATATTACTAGAATTCGTCAGCGATGATAAAAAAACGTTCAGATTTACGATAGCAAGACCTTTCCTATAAAACCGAGGAGCCATTTGTCATAATAAAGACTGTGGCACGTGTACATTAACAATATGTCCTGGTATCTCTATCCATTCTTTTTAGATTGACAAACAGGTAAGGAAAATGCTGACCTACGGTCTGTCTCTTTAAACTAATTGGTCAGAATATAAACACTTATTTTTCCGTCTGCATCCAACCCCTTTTTATTTACAAACACACACTTTTTCATATCCCTAAATGTAGTTAAATGTGCAAGCATCGTAAGTATACGATCTATACTTAAAATCCACATACCGCGTATTGCTGTTCACTGTATGACTCGTCAGCTTTCAAATAAGAGATTTACTTGGTGTTTCGGCAAAGGAAACATCATTTCCATGATCAATTTGACATTCCTATCTTTTTTTATTTGTGAGCAAGTCCTTGTTTCAATGTATATGTATATTTATACATCTGCGAGTTATGAAATTTGGTGTTTCTAAGTCCGAGGAATTCAGAACGTCTGGTGTTCCCTGTAACCAGTCATAGGACAAAACCGCTTGGTCTGCCTAGTGCCTACTCTCAGCTGTCATTTCGAATTTTCCCCAGTAACTCCTTAGAGACAGTTTCCTGAAATGTTCTTCTCACATTTTATGACCTAATACACGTATTTGATTTTCCGCACAACAATATGAGGATTTAAATAAATGTAAATGAATTTGCTACTTTCAATCGTCACTGGTGAACAAAAACCCAGAAATATGCATTACCGAAACTATACTCAAAGGGAATAATGCCTATTCCCATAAGAAATAAACTAAAAAAAAAAAAAAAAAAAAATGAGTCTTGAATAAAATGGATTATAGATTTTACAATTCGTATTACAAGGAAAGGTCGTTCAGATTTATGATAGATACCTCCGCATACCTACTCCATCAAGTTTAGACTGAAAATCATTTATCATAGGAGCAGGAAACTTTCTTATAAGGCAAGTTATGACAAAGTAGTTTTGACATTTTCGTCTTATTCCTGCCGAGAGAGTATTAAAAGAGTCTGTACAGGCTATATATACCTTTCCTGGAGGTCTCGTTTCCTCTTATTTCTTTCCCTTAATATGCTTTTATTTCATCGCCAAGGACAGAAGCACCTACAGCGCCCCAACCCCCCAACTCCAACCCCGATTCTACTAAAAATATCATTTCATTGAAATTTCGTTACCAAAAGCGCAACACATGGTCACATAAGTGAGAAAGATATTTTGCAATAATGTTCGGAGTTTGGTTTTGTCTCTGTTCACGGGTCAAGCCTATTGCGTCCGTCGCGTTTTCGGACACTTAAAACCCAAGACAAATGAATAAACTGTCGGAAAATGCGTTAGGAAACAGACAAGTGCCTTATAAGGGAAGCAACATACATGTGGTATGTGTGCTGAAAATTTTTGTCGGTATAACCATGTTTCAAATCAGAGGACATAAAACTTGTCAACTCAGTCATGATTTTGATTTCTTTCCGCATTTGTTAGCCCGTGTCTTTATCTGGAGCTACGCCATATTAGGATACTGAATTAGTTTTCCACATCACCTTGATGAGCCTACGAAGCCCAGTGCATGTTATTTTATCAGTAATTCTGTGGAACTATTCGTTATTGTTTTGGTTGCGAATGACAACAACCAGGTATTCCCACCAAAAAGTTGCTATTGTGCCCGCACGAGTGTATAAATGTTTTTTTCCTTTAAGAAACAATATTTGAACAAATATTTTTAAAATTTAAAATGTAAATATATAAATTTATTGAAGATTATATTTTGCAATATTCATTTTTGTATAACTTACATAACTTTCATATTTGATGGTGCGACGACCAATCACTCCAATAACACAACACTTAGACATTACCCAGAGAAAATTAAACAAAATGACAAGAGAACGAGCCACGACATAATTATAGATATGGGATATCAACTCTGGCATCTGATAAGAAAGATGGTAATTCGTGGTCTTTCCAAGTCAAGGTCACAATTAAATGATGAGCAGAATAGTATGATACGAGTATTTAAAATGGAGAAAAACTGAATTCAAGAAATCATTAAAAAAAATTTTGGCAACCGCATAAGAACCAAGGTGTGATTTAGTATGACATTCAAAAATCAATCTACATGTGTGCGATATATCCATCACAGATTGGGACTTTTTAGTAAGTATTTCTCCAGACAATTTTTTTCTCGCGTATAGATTTTTTCTGTATCATGCAATGAAATTGGTATAAATAGGCGTTCCTACCACCTGTGTTCATAGTTATCACATCCAAATCACTTTATAGTATTCAATAATCAGTTTTTACAGAGACAAAACCCCGAGAGAGTGATTGTTTTTACCCTAATACGGAATACTTTCCCTCAAAATTTTCCGCCGTAACGTTTTGTGATAACATAGCTCTATCACCGGATTAGCACAACTTTAATTTTTCTTCTTTCTTAAGTCGAACATGACGTCACGTCGTTGGGTCAACAATGTAAGATGTCATATATGACAAAAATAATTACAAATTCAAATTACACGTGTACATTGTACAATTGCAAAATCCTATGTAATTTGCGCACGTTTGCATTGTATTTCCTTGCGATTTTTCTTACATGTACAAATATAGTTTGAGCAGATCAGAAAAACACATCAATTGGACAGTACATCCCTAAAAAAACACAAGAAATTGCCATACACGGTATGAAGACACCGCAATGCATTTAGAGAAATGAAGAGCTAACGAAAATCACAAATGCTACAAGTGTTGCATGTAGAATTATTTTGTCGTTTTCATGTCTGAATGCATAAAACACTTCCTTGACGCTGCAGGGAGTGCCACGTTTGTCGCCTCCTATTTCTAAATAATCGTATTGTCAATGTCGACACGTGACCTATCTGGTGAAGGGTCATTATGGGTATTATTCTATAAACGTATGCTGTCATTCATGCGAAACATTAATTCACTTAAAATGCAAAAAGACAAACTAAATTTAGCTTTGATAGACCCTATTTTATCAGGAGTTGATTTAAGAGGTACCTGACCTTTATTGTTCGAATTAAAATTAAAGGAAGGCTATAGAAACTGTGAAGGTAATAGAAACGTGAAGGATCGTGTGATATTACAATGGAATTTATAATCTTACCATTACTCAATGTATTATAATATAATAATTTAATGAATATTTTTTTGTTGAAATAAAGTTACAATCTTCAAAGAACAGCAACTTGCGTAGAAAATTTATAAGCAATGACCTGTTTTGTTATGACATTTATTGTCGTTATAAATGACAGAACTTTGCAGGCAAAACATCATAGCTAGTGAAGAATTCGTTTTAATGCAAAGATGCAACATAATACAGTATTTTCCTTTGTCATACTGGTAGTTTCGACTTACTACAAATAACACTAAACATTGGTTATTAGGTACCGTTATTAAGATTAATCGACATTTAGTGTTGATTTACAGTTTTGTCTATTTCACAATCCTAAATTTTAATCTCTTTGTTTCCTTTAATTGCTATATTTTATCTTTCTGTCCTTGAGAGCAGAGGATTTTACTAGGAATATTGTTTTATAGAAAGATCAACGCACAGAAAAACTGAAAAACTTGAATTAATTAACACCTGTACTAACCAGGCACTGTGAAGGTCCACGTCTTTGTAGTAACATATAATTTATATCACATGATTAATAAGGGTAGTAGGTATCTCCACACCTGGGTGGGTACAAATGTCCCTCTGCTGGCCGGAGAGTACATCTTTCTTTTAATAAATTATGATTGTTGGTACATCGATTACTAAAATTCAACGGCGTGCGGATTAAACAACAAACTTATACGGATGACATTTATTTCTTAATACAGGATGATACGTGGCTTAATGGCGCTGTTATCTGAAGATGGCATTTTCTTCATTTATACTCAGAAATTGAGCTTCATATTTTAGACGTATCATATAACATTTATCAAGATATAGGTCACGCTCCTTTGTCCCATGAAAGAATACATCTCCATAACACATATAAATGTATACTGTATATAAAATAGTTTGACTGTTGGTAGTGATGCATCAGGCCATATTTCAGTATAACCAGCATCCTTGAAACATAATATCATTCTCTTTTAAGTCGCCATTTTCCACGTGTGCAATTTCTATTGTAATAAAGGGAAGCGCACCCGAGCGAGAAAGCGGATATGCACGTAACCGGAACTGCTCAACACATTTGAAAATGCTAATAAATCTAGCAGATAAGATCTCCCGAATGTGACCAAACCAATCCTAAGGTTCTTTAAAGGCCATTCGGTCCGTTGTCGGGGCCAGACAAAAACCCACATTGTTCATAGGATAATCTTATCTGCAAGACCATTCTTCTGTTTACGGTCAATGCATGTTTAATACACTGTAAGCCAAGTATTTCAAGCGTTGACAAGACCCAGACGTTCAATGTTTCTGATTGTCTATGATATCTGAACGCTTGTCACAAATGAAAGGTAGAGTATAGATGGACATGTAACCAAAGCAACAGAAAACATCATTTTGTTTTTAACTCGTCATAAAATAAACACGGTCATACAATATTGTATATAAAAGTGAATTTTAATACATAGTGAAGATAAAGTAGAACATTGTATCATACAGCAGTTTCGTCCTTCTAGGAATAGTCAATGATGCTATGGGCCTCAATTTTGAAAAACCTAGGAGGTGACAGAGGAAATTCAACAGGAAGAGAAAAAACCTACATGAGGATATGCACTAGTTCCATCAATAAATACATTTCCTATATTTCCTTTATCTGAAAATGTATATAACTTTGTTGGTTGTTTTAAAAAAACAAGAGAATTCCAACATGTTAACATCTCAATTCTGACTCAACCTCGATAAACCCTTTTAGAATTACAAGGAGAATAAGACCATACGTTCTGGAAGAGTAAGAGTCTTCTTCTTTTACATCGGCGACACCCACCACGTAAAGCTACATTCGATTTGTCAATCCAAGTAAGCAATGAAGAAACGAAACTCTCAAACGAGAACATCGTTGTAGTGATAGACACAGCTGTATAATGTAATTAAACTAATCACTTGACTCTACTATACACTATATCTAACTTCATACATCTTATTTTTTAAAAAAATCGAATGAGATAATGAACAATTACATCTTACCGAATAAACCGTATTGTGACTTTATTTACGTAATCTATTTTTTCCTTTACACTACTCTATTTTTAAAGGTGACACAGCCTTAGTATATCCTGTATGTTAAGGAAAATGTCATGACAGCAATTAACATCCTCCGGTTCAGATTTGTATAGATCCAAAGTCTAGCATGAAGCAATTAATGGCCGGTGCCAAAAAGGTCCGCGGTTTCGTACCTAACTTTCAAAGCGTGCTATGGACAAATATATCACCTGTATTGTGTGTCGCTAGCCTTGTTAACTTGAATCTGATACATAATTCCGTTATCTGTGCGACAATTTCGATTATTTTTTGCATTATTAATCACTTTTGAAGATTTATTTTCACTGACAAGGAAATCTGTGTATTGCTTTAGGTACAGTACACCGACTTTGACCGAAATATGTCTTTCTTTATTTGTGATTAAAACTTACTCCGACAAAATATTGCCATAATTGCTCGTGTACATGCGTCTGGAGATGACAAGTGTCCAACGAGGGTTGCCAGAGTTATCGCAATGTGTAAGATGTCATATTAACATGTTATATGTATATCTAGCCGGTATCCGAACAAATGGTCTCGTTGTAACCTTTCTAGAACCAGGAGACTGGGTTTCCGCTGACCTAAGCATATTTTATGTTAAAGTATTGGAATTTATTTGAAAGTCATCACATTTACAGCAAGCAAACTACGAATTAGAGTGTGCTTATTCCCAGTCACTTTGGTACAGAAGAAAAGTGTTATGTGTTTTTGGTCTTAATTTAAAGTCGCAATTTTTAAAATCAAACATGAATATAAAAAATGACAAAACTGTGAAATTTCTCCACGGCTTTGTCATTAGTGTATAGTAGATAATACTAGAATAGCTTACTTAACGATCAAATATAGTTCATGATGAATTTACAACGGACGCAAAATGGGAGAAAAAATGAACAGCTGTGATTGTGATTATTCTTTCAGTCCTTTAATCCACAGGTTAGCCATCGAAAGGTCTCACAATACAACGACGCGTCCGATCGTATGGTTATAGACGGGCCTAGTCGTGTCTCTTTATCCTCGTAGAACTGACAAATTTACGACAAAGACCATACGTTCAAAACCTCCTTACAAAACTTGTAAATATAAGTTACATAGTACAATGTGCTAAATATTAAATTTTAAATGAATTTTGTAATGATGGTATAAGTGCGTCACTGAAAACATCATGGTTTATACACATCAGCTTTACAACAAAATTCATCTATGGTGACAGTCATGGCGTTTTCGTAGAGAGTACGTTACACTGATATTTTCAGTACAAATTGTATGTGTCATATTTCATGCCATGATAATCAATTCTGGACAACAGGGTTTATTTCTTTGTAGGTTCTTCTCTAACTTTTGTGTCCTGAGTTTATTTACATGATCATTGTGAGGCGGGATTTCCTTGTAATACCTCATTGAAAGAACAACATACTGGAGGCCGCCTTATTCCATCCAGAGTAGTATGTGTTAAGTGTGTTGCTGAAGGAAAATCTTTTTACTGTAGACGTTTCGCGGTAGATTCTGCTATGGTCTTGACTCCTAGGCTATATACAACCTTAACGATTTTATTTCGATGTTTTTTTCCTCACAAAATAAAATATAATGTCCTATCATTTTGTGCCAGAATCTATTGTTTTCACTTAAGGACCTTGTCTATATTTAAACATGTAATTCACATCGAATTTTGATTCCAAACCCTAGTAACGCGAATAGGAAGGACTTTAAGAACAAAAAACTTTCGAAAGTAATGATATATTCATGCAATGAACTGATACTTCAACCATTTTGTTTTTCACCAACAGTTTAAATCAATATTTGGCGTATTATACGCTCTCACGACTGAAGTTGTTGTGATACTAAGGAGCGCACACACACCAAAGATCTATCTTTTTCCTTTCACTCCATCAATCTACAGGATGCAATACGTTTATCACCTTATATGTGACACTTAAACATTTATACAACGTTCAGCTTCTAACGACTTCAATTTACACTAAATTTAAAAACAGTCTACAAATTTATAAGGATTAAGTCACGTTTCAAATGTAAAATTTAAGAAATACTGCCACAATAAGAGATTTTCAAAACAAAAAAAGAATCGTCATGAAAACAGATTTTATATAAGAATAGAAAATAAAAAATGATCTGACAATGTGTTTGAGGTTTTTATTGAAATAAAAACACATTATACGTTCATCGGTAAAAAAGTAGAATTTAAGAAAATGATCTCTTACATCGTGACGATTTTTTTCCTCCTTTACATTGTAGTGAACATAAAGTAACAATGACTTCATTCAGTATGTATTGAATCACCTATCGACATCACGTAGACAGCATGCTATCGGGAATAATGGTGTAGACATCATTTTAACGGAAATCTCAACTGGATACACCCATAACAACGAGTGTTTTAAGTGAACAACTGTATTAGGTACACTTGTGTAACAATTGAAACTCAAAATGCCAATTACATACCACTTACCACACGTTCAACGTGGCCAATTGCCTGCGAATCACACGTGAAAATTTTTTATTGTAATCATTCCACCTGGACAGATGTAAAATTGAAGGAGCAACACAACAATCAACTTAAATCATATATATCGTATATATAAATGATTCAAGTTAACATGAATTTATTTGACAGCGTCATCCGTACCAGATCGCCTTAAGAAATAGTATTATTGTTGAAAAAATTCTTCGTAAGATGAGAGTTTGATAACCAGAGCTAAGATAGTGTTAAATCAAACGCAAAGAAGACTTAAAATATTTATGCAATGATTGGCAACTATACGCTTCAATGGCAGTGATGATATTTTGAAACTAATTTTGTATCTACTTACTTCTTTTTAACAATTTGTTTTTCACGATATCGTCATCTTTTATTTATTTTTTAATGTCATTCGTAACTTGCAATCATTTTATCAACATCAAACCTGTTTCTCTCGATGACTTGAAATTAAGGAGCATGCTTCTTTCAAAATCATATTTCTTCTACATTTCGTAATATCAGTATGATTCGATTTAGAAGACTCCATCGGCTTTTGTTTGCTAGTCGTATTAGTATCTCGCACCGATAAAAACATGATTTGTAAATAATACATGGTAATCATAGACGACTTTAATTAAACCGAAACAGAAAGGCACATTAAATGGATATTTTCAATTTGATAGACATTCTAATGTATTCGGCATTCGAATGGAATTGTAGCTTTGAAAAGCACGATATCCGCCTCGCGCTGTGACACAAATTATACAGAAAGAGTTCCAATTCCGGTGATGGACTTCCTGTAGGGAGGGAAAGAGATGGCAATAACTGGTTTGGCAGTATTTATATAATCAAACCCTGTTGTTACCAACAAAACTCATCTTCTCAACACGCCGTACAAGTGTAATATCTTCTGCAGTTAAAAGCATATTTCTACACTTCAATCTATATTTAGAAAAATCTAAAGGCTCATTTTACTAATGATGTCATCGAACTAGCGATGTTTCATGTAATCAAATATAAAATATCAAAATGAAAACAAACAAACACAAAACAAAAAACATAAAAAAATAACATCTACACGTATCATTAATACAATTGTGTTAGAATATAATCGATAATTACGGTCACGTGACATTTAGGTTAGCCAATCGGAGGCAGGAATCTATAACTTAAATAGTCAATAATATATATGAGGATGATTGGACATTTGGAGGAAAACGAGCGGTACAGATATTACTTGCACAAAGTTCATCATCATTATATGTGTATTTTTCTTTCTAGCTTTCAGCGAAAAGCAAGATAATATAGTTTTTTTCTTAACCATTATTTGGCTCTTTGACAAAAAAAAAAGGACTACTTCCGTTCATTGTGATTTGTCGTTGTATGTTCGTGTTTTGCTTGGTTTGCTTTACACAAAAGCGACCAATATGCAATTGAAGATAACCAGATCATACTTGGCGTTTCCGATTATTTTTATACCGGCTTATAATTTAACGCAATGCCTGATTTTAGGGACAGATATAAGATACTACACTGAATGAAAAGTCTTACGATTTGTGTTACAGACTTTCCAATCTTCACCATATGTGATACACTACAAATGTATATTGATGATAACATACAACTCATCATTGTTGGAGATTATCAATGATTTACTACCATCAATGCCTATGCATTGATAACTATATTATTCATTAATGTTGAATGTCGCGAAATGCTTTTGAACTCTTTAACGGAGACATATCTCAGGCAACATGATAGAGTATATTGTATGGCAAGTGATCGAGATATTGAGGATATCTTATTTACAATTAGTTCAATATAAACCAAACAAACAAAGAAATCTCCGACATGTCAACAGTAGCTTAATTTCAGTTATTATAAAATACTAGAATTGATGGAGAAGGATTTGTCTTATGTCTTATCTGATTCCTTTCTTGGAATGAAATCGGTTGAAATTAAAATATATAACGTTTTCTTTCCGTTTACCGTACTTAAGAACTTTAAAGGTGTTCAGTTATGTATAATACTTTGTTCTATGGTGATTTAAAATGTCAGACACATATGTGCTACTAAAGTCCGTGAACAAAGATTCAAGTAAATATCATGACATTTTTAAGTATAAAAACATATTGTAGCGATTTGATACCATTAAAGCAACAAAAACGATTTCCTTTACAACTGAGAACATCTTTTAAGATTTTATGTAAAGATTTCTGAAATTACGTGTTGTGTTAATGACTACATTACAGCAAATTTATTGTGACTTCCTGGAAATCTTGGCTTTGGAGACTTGACGAAATGTGTAGTCAGAAATATCAAATTTGTATATTCGAGTAGGGAACATCGGGATATTTGTTCCTGAACACATCAGATTTGGCTAGAGAATTTTTTATAACAGTATAAGATTTTGTTTCTCATCAACATATGGTATGGATATATATATATATATTCAAATATATATTAAAATACGTGGCATAGATAATTTGAAAGCAACGTGATATCGTTTTCATGAAACATTTCTTTCATTAAGGTTTTAGATAAAGAAAGGATAAAAAAATACTATAGATTAACAGCACTGTCTCTTGTAAAAATACAAGATCTGTCTTATCCTAGATTTTATGTCCTATGGTAAACATCTAAGGAGCCAAGGCACATTACAGCTATAGCGTAAACAAGGACTGTGACAGGCGTTTATAAAACTGACGTCGTCACATGAATTTCTAATACACTGGAATTTGATAATACTCTCTCTCTCTCTCTAATTCCAAACAATAGTATATTTGCTAAATTGTATATGATTTTTGTTTAACCTACGAGTTTCCAAGAGACGAAATATGTACATTTGGAGAGAAGGATACGGAATTTCTCTCTTCAGCAGATATGATCCAAACTACATTTCGCACCTCGAGAATGTATCTTCATTTGCTATACCAGCACATGGCATTGCAATCTTAAATACTAGACCATGGTCATCAAAGCGAAAACAAAAGTAACGCAAAGACAAACAGCACACACTAATATGTGGATTTGTATTTAGAAATGAAAGAAGATTATATACAGACTATCGTGATACCCGAAGGATATATAGCGTGGCGAATCTTTGCCTCGCATCACCTACCAGCATTGCAATAGCCAAGCACAAAATTGGGGTCATAGGACACTCCAGGGTCAAAATCACGACGGACAAAACAGAAGTATAGTGATAATAAAGGAATGAGTAATTTGTAAATCGGATCCCTCTCCTGGGGAAATGTTGGAGAATATTAGTATCTCCTCTATTAGAACATTGAATTAACTTTGAAATCAACACCAAAAAGAAAATGATTTTGTTAACAATTACTTGTTCGCTGTCGGCTTAAGATAATCAATACAGATTTTGTAGGAAGACTTCACAACACAGATATTGTTCTTAAAGTAAAACACACAATAGATGTTTGGCAGAACTCAACCGAATTATATATTAACAGAGCTGAAATTATATCTTAGCTTTATGATTCACATCTTTCGAGTAGGGATGATCTCCTGCAATACTTTTTCCCAGTGAAATGAATTAAACCATTTTAATAACATCATTCATCACATACACATATAGATATTTTTAGGAATTTTGTTTTTCAAATGATTAAGTTGATAAAGATTTCGAAAAGTATAAAAATTTATCAAACTTTGTGATTTTTTCTAATCCCCCCCCCCCCCAAAAAAAAAAAAAAAATAAATGAAAGTTTATAAAGTGTAAGAAAATCCAACGATCAAACCTGAGACAATACTACAATGGGGATATAAAACAAATCAATTGTTAAAACACAGCAAGCCGAGGTGAGTATAAGATATGGTATTTCAAAAAAGGGTTTTGTGCTGGTGTGAAATGCATTTCCTATCGATAGCACAATCAGGATCGATAGAATATACGTCTTTTGTAATGGTTACACCAGGTCACAACTGTATTGTGTATGCGGGTGCACGCACATGTTAAACATATAACGATCTAAATATTGAATTGACAGTTAAGTATTTGGGTGTATAATCCCTCGTTAGAATTTGGCTTGTAAACGTTCACTGAAGGTGGTATACCTGATTTGTAGGGACACTTTGGGAGGTGGTAGACCTGATTTGTGGTGACACTTTGGGAGGTGGTAGACATGATTTGTGGTGACACTTTGGGAGGTGGTATACCTGAATTGTGGTGACACTTTGGGAGGTGGTATACCCGATTTGAAGTGACACTTTGGGAGGTGGTATACCTGATTTGTGGTAACACTTTGGGAGGTGGTATACCTGATTTGTGGTGACACTTTTATATGTGGTAGACCTGATTTGTGGTGACACTTTTGTATGTGGTAGACCTGATTTGTGGTGACACTTTGGGAGGTGGTATACCTGATTTGTGGTGACACTTTGGAAGGTGGTATACCTGATTTGTGGTGACACTTTGGGAGGTGGTATACCCGATTTGAAGTGACACTTTGGGAGGTGGTATACCTGATTTGAAGTGACACTTTAGGAGGTGGTATACCTGATTTGTGGTGACACTTTGGGAGGTGGTATACCTGATTTGTGGTGACACTTTGGGAGGTGGTATACCTGATTTGTGGTAACACTTTGGGAGGTGGTATACCTGATTTGTGGTAACACTTTGGGAGGTGGTAGACATGATTTGTGGTGACACTTTGGGAGGTGGTAGACATGATTTGAAGTGACACTTTGGGAGGTGGTAGACCTGATTTGTGGTGACACTTTGGGAGGTGGTATACCTGATTTGAAGTGACACTTTGGGTGGTGGTATACCTGATTTGTGGTGACACTTTGGGAGGTGGTATACCTGATTTGTGGTGACACTTTGGGAGGTGGTATACCTGATTTGTGGTGACACTTTGGGAGGTGGTATACCTGATTTGTGGTAACACTTTGGGAGGTGGTATACCTGATTTGTGGTAACACTTTGGGAGGTGGTATACCTGATTTGTGGTAACACTTTGGGAGGTGGTATACCTGATTTGTGGTAACACTTTGGGAGGTGGTAGACCTGATTTGTGGTGACACTTTGGGAGGTGGTATACCTGATTTGTGGTGACACTTTGGGAGGTGGTATACCTGATTTGTGGTGACACTTTGGGAGGTGGTATACCTGATTTGTGGTGACACTTTGGGAGGTGGTATACCTGATTTGTGGTGACACTTTGGGAGGTGGTATACCTGATTTGTGGTGACACTTTGGGAGGTGGTATACCTGATTTGTGGTAACATTTTGGGAGGTGGTAGACCTGATTTGTGGTGACACTTTGGGAGGTGGTATACCTGATTTGTGGTAACACTTTGGGAGGTAGTATACCTGATTTGTGGTGACACTTTTGTATGTGGTAGACCTGATTTGTGGTGACACTTTGGGAGGTGGTAGACCTGATTTGTGGTGACACTTTGGGAGGTGGTATACCTGATTTGTGGTGACACTTTGGGAGGTGGTATACCTGATTTGTGGTAACACTTTGGGAGGTGGTATACCTGATTTGTGGTGACACTTTGGGAGGTGGTATACCTGATTTGTGGTGACACTTTGGGAGGTGGTATACCTGATTTGTGGTGACACTTTTGTATGTGGTATACCTGATTTGTGGTGACACTTTGGGAGGTGGTAGACCTGATTTGTGGTGACACTTTGGGAGGTGGTAGACCTGATTTGTGGTGACACTTTTGTATGTGGTATACCTGATTTGTGGTGACACTTTTGTATGTGGTATACCTGATTTGTGGTAACACTTTGGGAGGTGGTAGACCTGATTTGTGGTAACACTTTGGGAGGTGGTAGACCTGATTTGTGGTAACACTTTGGGAGGTGGTAGACCTGATTTGTGGTGACACTTTGGGAGGTGGTAGACCTGATTTGTGGTGACACTTTTGTATGTGGTATACCTGATTTGTGGTGACACTTTTGTATGTGGTATACCTGATTTGTGGTGACACTTTTGTATGTGGTATACCTGATTTGTAGTGACACTTTGGGAGGTGGTATACCTGATTTGTAGTGACACTTTGGGAGGTGGTAGACCTGATTTGTGGTGACACTTTTGTATGTGGTATACCTGATTTGTAGTGACACTTTAGAGTTTGGATTTGTAGAAACACTATAAAGATGTTATATCTGATTTGTAGCATCATTGAGTTTGCTTTTCTGACAACAAAGCAAATACCGACATGTCAAACAATCATGATTTAAACTCAAGTTCTGTGAAACTGGGTCAAAATATCCACGAGAAAGATTTGCACGGAAACCCATGGAAACGTACAGAAGACACAAATGATCAGCACCTTTTCATACAATGTAAGAGATAGATACAGCTATAGCCAAACAATGAACGAAACTGCATCATATACCCGGTTCTTTTTTTTCTTGGACTCGTCAGCGATGACAAATGCCTAAATGTTAAAGTCTAGAAAACGACGAACAATGTGTTCCGGAAGGGTAAGCATGATTTGTTTCATTGACGATACCTGCGATGTTAATGTTGGCCAATCAATGTAGGTAATGTCATGTTTCCCAAATGGGAACAGGTAAACAACAGCGGTGCCACCAGTTATACTAAGCAAAAGAGCATTTAAAACGGCAAATGTCACACCATTCAAGAATTGAATTGGGTATTTCTTAAGATGATTATTATAGTGACTATGATCCTTCCCCATGATGTTTTAACCTGTATATCTCGAGATCGAGTTAATCAGTCAGTAGGCGAGATCTTGTACAAAAATCCTAATATCGGGAACAACAACAGTTTTTAATACGAAACGCTACAAAGTTGTTGTCAACGCAGAAATCAGATCATTTTTACATTTTCAACTTCCATATATTTTTTCTTTGATTTGGACAGCCATATATTTGTACCTCAGTTCAGCAATCTTTAAAAGAAAGTTCTCATTTCTAGAGAAGGATGACGTGCCTTAAGCTTGGAATAATTGTTCAGAATGAAATTCATCAGTTTTTGATAAATGCATTTTTGAGATTTTTATCTTTAACACAAGCAGTTATTGAAAACTGTATTTGCACGCTTTCGAAAATGCCTGTTTCTTTTATCAAGCAAAGAGTGCAGAAACTTGCTTCCAAAACAGTTTTCAACCTATATGTGTGTTAAAGTTTACTTTCTGCTGAAATGTATCAGAATATTTATTTTTATTCTTTCAATTTCTACACTATTCCGTTGAATAGTTCCTTATTTTTTTATGGCACATCTAATCAGACATTAATTTTTCTTTTTCGAAAGAAGTCTCGGGTTAATATAGGTAGCATATAATCAAATTATGAAACAAACACTACCTGGTAGGCCCACTATGAATCTTCTGCTAAACTGCAGTCCCGCTACGAATCATCTGCTAAACTGCTTTCCCTCTATGAATCACCTGCTAAACTGCTGTCCCACTATGAATCACCTGCTAAACTACTGTCCCACTATGAATCATCTGCTAAACTGCTGTCCCACTATGAATCACCTGCTAAACTGCTGTCCCACTATGAATCACCTGCGAAACTGCTGTCCCACTATGAATCACCTGCTAAACTGCTGTCCCACTTTGTAAATCTGCTAAAGTGCAGTCCCACTTTGTAAATCTGCTAAACTGTAGTCCCACTTTGTATATCTGCTAAACTGCAGTCCCACTTTGTAAATCTGCTTAACTGTAGTCCGACTTTGTATATCTGCTAAACTGCTGTCCCACTTTGTAAATCTGCTAAACTGAAGTCCCACTTTGTAAATCTGCTAAACTGCATTACCACTGTGAAGTATCTGCTAATCCTGCAATATTTCTATGAAACAAACACTAACCTTGTAGTTCCATTATGTTAATATCTGCTAAACCTGCAGTCCCATTATGAAATATCTGTCTAACCTACATTATTTCTATGAAACAACACTAACCCGGTAGTCCAATTATGAACCATCTGCTAAACCTGCAGTATTACTATGAAACAACACTTGCCTGGTAGTTATATTATGAAATATTTGTTTTTGTAATTTGCTACTAATTATGTAGTTCCACTATGAAGAAGCCATCAAATGTCATTTTTTAAGATATGTATATTATCAACTATTTGAGATGCCCGTCCTTAATTCTCCAAAGAATACTCAACATAACGTCAACACATATATTGCTATCAAGGTTTCACGCTAAAATTTAATATCACAGCGGATATTAAAGCAGCGAAATATCTCGTAACCGAAAGGGTTTTTTTTTTTTTTTTTTCTGTGTGAAGATTGATATCCGATCATTAACTTAATAGCATCCTGCTCAAACAATATATTTCATCACAGAATATTTATTGTGTTATGTCGCTGAAAGGGCAAAACTAATACCGTAAAAATATCTTAGGATTATAAAGCACTTGAGTTCGATCCAACTTGAGGTTCATTTCAAAGGTATTGTCAATTACATGAAACCCAATCGCGGCAATTATCCCATCTATTTTCGATAACAAATGACATTGACATATTAAGTAATCAATTTACAGGATACTTTAAACCTTGTAGAACAAAGCGATATGATAATATTTTGTCGAGTTATAACTGCTTAAAATTTGTTTATTGACACCATCATACGGGTGAAAATAGCGGAGTTTATAGCAAGGTTTCGTGTAAAGCATATCGGACCTGCATGTGATTAAAATAATAATTGCAGTTGCAAGAGGCAAGGAAACTACTTAACTGTTCAGTCCTCTTTAGAATGAAATCTTGTAGAAATAGGATTTATATAAAACAATCAGATAGGTATACAATACATTCATTCAAGTCGTATGGGCTTCAGTAGCATTTAGTGCTCTAAAATATATATAATCATTTGATACAACATTAAATTATAAGGACGTATCAATATATTACAAAGTATCAAACAGCAGAAACTATCGATATCAGCAAAATAGAGGAAACTATTGTTTTCATATCTGTGTAATATATAACTTCATCCTGGTGTGGTTTTGTCAATATAACGCGTTCAATCCGATAGCTCTACTGTCGATGAATTAATGAAACATCCCCGTGATAAGAGAGAACATTAACTGGGATTTACAGGGTATATGGCTGGTGAAGTTTAATTCTGTTTGAATGAGTTCAACATACATCGTACAACGCTTTCTAAATAAAAAAAAAATGTCCCAAAGGAGGTATTTTACTAGTCATACGTACGCACGAGTAAATCGCGTTAATGTCATTACATTTCAGACGTGCGAAGTATCAATACTGTGTATTTCTGAGACTGGTAAGTAGTATATCCTTTGAAATAGTCCGTTATGGGAATGTAAGTAATGCAATTTGGTATTGTGTTAAATCGCTGCGAAAACAGTATTCCTGTATTCTGCACTGTTCCCGTGGATTAGAACGCTATAGAACTTAAGGTTGTAATAATTTGTTATTATTGATCATCATTTCTTCCTTTTTATTTTTAAGTTTTTAGTTTTTTAGTTTTGTGTTTTTACAGTGTGATTCAACCGCCCTTCTACTCAAAAGTCCAGCTGTGTGAAGCAGTATAAATTATTATCTATATCAGTTACAACTAAATAAAAGTCTTATTTATCTGTGCCTTAGCACAACCCGTCAGGAATTCTGATATCTTTAAATTGTCTGATTGAATTATTACTTCCAGTAATATTAATTAACGGTGAAATTACATTAGAATAGATTGATATTTTCCTGTGTTTCATCGTGTCACTATTGCTTCAGCTTTTGACAAAGTAGAAAATAATAAGTAAAGCTTACACTTATGGATCCTGATTTTTATCAGTTGTTTTTCAATATTGTTCAAAGGAAGATATTTCTCTTGAAGTTAATACCACGCGTTGTTTTTAGTTTCTCCGTATTTATTCTGCTTGAGATTTCCATCGAAATGATTTCCTAAAAAATCAGCACTGCTCATTTAAAGTTAAAATATTGCAAGCTGCTCTTGAATTAGCAGTGTTCGAGAATAATAATCCTAATTGTACAGAGTTTTCCTATTATAAATCCTGTTAAATGTTTTCTCTCAGTCGTATGATCCCCTACCCAATTAACGTTGCTTGTTAACTTTCTCGGTGTTGATTGATCAAAGATTTACAAAAGACACAACAGTGAAGACCACCTCACAAAAACAATTTTAAAATTAAACACGCTAGAGCCTTATAATGAACTGGACTACATCATACAGCTATTTTGTCCTCCTAGGACTAAATACAATTTTAAAATTAGATACAGTAGAGCCAAATAATGAATTAAATTACATTATACAAGTATTTTGTGGTAATAAGGGACTAATTCTTGAAGCCCCAGAAGGAGACTTGGGAAAATCAAAATAGACTTATAAATGCTAGAGGCCTTTCGTCGTTGTATGTTTTTGTATTTCAGTGGTAAGTGGCAACCAGAAGAATTAAATGACTATATTATTAAGTCCGTGTCTACAGCGAAATTAAGATGGAAATATCAATAGGAAGGGATATTCCTGTAATAGATTGTTGTTTCTTTTTTATTTTATTTCTTTTGTGTGTGTGTGTGTGTGTGTGTGTGTGTGTGTGTGTGTGTGGTTTTTTTTCCATACAACATGATTATGTAAAACATTTTAAGACCTAAATGTCTTGTTTTATACTCAAGCATTCGCCCATTTTATATAAGATATCGTTTATTTATATGCTCATAAACTCTTGTCCACACTAGCACTCCAAATAATGACAAAAGCTTACATTGAATTCAGAAGATCTTAAAACCTTGAGATCGTACAGCATTTAATTTTGAAGATAAATTACTTAATGGATATTAAAGTGATATCTTAATGTTAAAATATTTCAGTCAAATGTAAACAAGTGTGCGATATACGATGTCTATTGTTTATATACAATATAGCTACAAACCAGTTTACACGAAAGACAGACATAAAGGACATATATATAGGATAAATATTCAATATCAAACTGATATCACGTATGATGTACTTTCTTTGATAAATTTGTTTATCAGATTTATTCGCGAGGAACGACAGACGGTTGAAAGATAAACAGTTTATCTGTGCCAAAAGAATATGATTAATATTCGTGTTAGGACACACATGCATGAAAATTATGAATGTCATATAAAGTCCTATTTACTTGAAATGTGTACCAAAGGCCAAAACAGACAGACAGGCAAACGAATGAGTTGATAATATTTTTCTCAAATCCTATCTATCGTTAGAACTTACCTGTTAGGATAGCCTGCACACAGATCGCTGCAAACTGTGGATGTCCCATAGCTGACGTGACTCTCTGATAGTTTCTGATAAGGATGGCCACTCAATATTTACACAATCACTGTTCTTGGTAAGTAAGATGATTCCTTTTATAACGAAGAAATAGATTCCTAGTCATCATATCTGATGAAGTGTAACGTACTCTCCTTGTCCACAAGACATGTCGATGACCTGAAATGGAGTGAAGTCTTCGTAGGCTCTGACGGTGTTTTATACAACAAGCTTACTGTCTGGATGTGATGACAACTAAATCCTCAGCAGGATCCTCGCTCCTTCTATATTAATATTCTACTGAGCCCTAAATGACAAGATCGCCCAACTCGTTAGCAACGCACTATCAAAACATTAGATCATAAGAACAGACTAACAGCTAACGCATCTAGGTAAAGGCCTTCGTGTGCATCCAAGCATGAGCCAGCGATGGAAATTAATTCCAATCCGTTTAGAACAGCTGACAGGTTAAGAAGGTTTTGTGAAGTAAACATCTTACAAATCGTTTACAAATAAAGCACTTATTTTGTCATTGTGAAACCATACTTTCCTTTTGACCCTTTGACACTTTTATTCAACTTAAATTGTCAAAACTATAAAAAAAAAAATATTTTAAAAACCCATAGGTTTAGAAGAATTTAAATTATTTCCTTGCAGTTTCATGGTATGGATGATCGGTCTTCTAGGATAGAAATATATCCATTTTATCGATAATTAATCCGACAGGTATACTTCGTAGGTCTGTTGAGAAGATAAAACATTTCAGATAAGTTTAGCATGTTGTGGCAGTTCAAGATATTCTCGCTGGAAGCAATGTTATCAGTGAGAATCAAGTTTATATTAAGTTTAGCATCGTTAACATCGATAACTGATTGCTCCACTGAGAATAATGAAACAGATTCGATGATAACAATGTATACCGCACGCGCGTACTTGCAGCTGAATGCGCGTAGCGACACTGGTCGTTAGTCGGCCCCGGTAGTATGGTACACCGAGTGACGTCACTGAAGGAAGAACTGTTTAAATAATACTGCGATTAAAATCACATCGCAGAGCACAATTGTCTGCTCCTGCAGAGGAGTGATGTATGGTGTATTTTCAGCGTTGCAATAGTATACCTAGAAACAACTGTATCACGTGTCATTCACGCTTGATCGCTTCGAAATGTTTACATATTAATGCATGAGAAAGGTTTCTCAACAATTGATACAGTAGATCAAATGTAAGTCACAGAGACGATGTATGTTTTGTGGGCTCTGCCGATCGGCTGGCGCAGTAGTTGCTATAATATTGCTACATACCACACACAACGATCTCCTGTCGTGTTGGACAAATTAACAATACCGGCACGTCTTCGCCAGACATTTTTGGTGAGGTTATGTCTATCGGAGTACACCTGATTTGGATATCCGTATACTGATTATCGCTTCCATTTCAGGACTTCGTTTATATGCAGTATTTTATTACTTGCTAATATTCGATTGCAATATTTATCAAATGTACGTCTCATCAAGCGCATTTTTTTGTCCTTTGTTGTTGTTTTTGTGTTGTGTTTTTGTTTGTTTGTTATTTTTTTTATTTTTTTTTTTTTTTGGGGGGGGGGGGGGGGGGGGTTAAGAACACTTGAGCATTTTTAGCCTTGATGATTAAATAAAATATTTGGTGTACATAGACTTGCTTTAAACAACATGAAACTGATTTGACACGGTATTTATCTCGATTTACCATCCAGGTAAAGATGGATTGGTAATGCTACCGGATTCTTATAACTTCTTTTTTTAACATGAAAACAAATGTTTGAGTATGTATATTTATGATGACTAATTCACTAATCTAAGTATGTTGCTGGTACAGCAAGTATTCCATAAGTTTGCAGCCGTCCTTAATTAAGTTAAAAAAAACGAAGAATATACATATATCTCAAATAATTATCAGATCAAAATTGACAAAAGTTTATGTTGAGAAAACTTTAACATAATAAACATTTACATAGAAACAACTAAACAATACACGGTGAATATGACTGTATGTGCTGGATCAATACACGTCAACTGCGTCACTGACGACAATCAAACTAAGCAAATTACGAAAGTATATACAAGTAAAATGCAGAATCAATGGTTAAAGTTAAGTTATGGTACTAGTTATCATGGTTAAAGCTTAGGGCTAAAATATACCCGTGGCAATACCTAAGTTCCAAATTATAGATGGATTCTGAAATAAATATTGTTCGTTTTCTTGACTCTTTGAGTCAAATTAAAGGTTTGGCAGCTTGACAATAACATACATAATACTGGTTATTTTCATAATGTTTTGTCTGATTTATCAACAAGGTGAAGTGATATTTTATTAAAATATCGCATTTGAAAGGTTGTAATTATAATGAAATATACCTTACACTACAGAAACAAAGATGCCGTTTTCGCAGTATATTACCACTCTATACAATCACAGTTTTCTGTCATTTACAATTTGTCGAGAAGCGTCCAACACAATTATGACAGTAAACATCAGAACGCAGGGCGTGTGGCTTTAATTGGTAATCAAATTGTCCACTATCATAGCCCAACCCTCTATTGATTTCAACCGGTTCTTCAGCTCTCCTAGAAATAATGACATTTCGCACTGAATTTAGATCTTCCTTTCACAAAACTACGACGAAGGTTTTGAAATACTTTCAGTTTCACTGCCAAAGAATTCTGTATTTTGTTCATGTATATTTCCTTGTATGGGACAGAATTATGAGTCAGCACATTAACCTTTCAGGCCTGGAATATATATATATTGGTTTTTGAATAGTTGATGAAGGTAGGTCGAAAATCCATAAAAACAGTAGTGGATTACAGAAGTTGTTACACGGAGCTAAAATGTATTCCTGACGAAGAAATATTACATGGAATCTAAAAAAGACATTGGCCCCTGTACGCTGTCAACCTTCCCGAATTACAGCAGAGTCACATTTATGAATTAAACATTCATGCGTTGTTCAAGAACTGTGAAAGCACATCAGTAGCAGAAAACAATAGCTGGAGATTTGTGACATCTGTCCATCGCTCATAATTTTCTGCAATGACAATGCATATGTCAAGCGTGGTCCACATGCACTTAAGAGACAACAGAATGTAAAAACAAAAGGCTGGGAGTAGTTTGTAATAATTTGAAACGAATTAGGTGTCAGATCAGACAACACTACGAAAGGATTGTCTGGTAAAGTGATTTGTAACCTTAGGTTGGATAAAAAGATTGAAAAATATTTCAGATAAAAAAAAAACAAATTATAAAATTGCAATGTATCACCTTTAAAGCAAGTAGAGTTTGTGAAGTGCACATGAATAGCATTGTAGCCAGCTGAGTTTCTTCACTACCACTTATGATATAATCAGTAACGTGTTTCTCAAACGGAGTGTAAGGGGATAGTAATATCCATTAATTGGCAGTTAACTCATACATCACTTCAAGGTGGTTTTATTTCGGACGTCAACAATGCCGTTGATCACATATTCTCAGACGCTACTAAAGTTTCAACCATTCAGGCTCTTGATCTTCTTAATCTCTGTCTAATTTTTCATTTGGCTCATCTTTACCTAACAGTAAATTAGTATTGACAGGAGTAATTCACTTGTTAGTCTTCTATACAATCCCTCCATATAACCACTGCTGTTGTTTTATTGTAGCTGTACTTTAACACAATGATTTAATTACTTTTTTTTAAATCATGAAATGGTCGTTATTTAGACTAATATTCAGGTAACGCCCTATGTTTATATATGATACGTTTAGATAAGTTAATTCCATCGTCATTCCTCTCATATCTTCAAAAAATAATCAAATATTCAGCATTATTCGTAACAGTACTTAGACACCTTTCCCTTCCTTGATACTTTCATTAACATTTTCATAACACCAAATTATTGTGGACAGATCATGGCAATATAAAGGAATTGAAGATCACTGCAGCACAATTACCCCTTAATCATAAAGTAACCACATCACACTGTAATTTAGCTGTACTTTTGACTAACAGCAATGCTACACTTTTTTCTTATTCAATTATATAGTGATATTACTTTGAATTTTATAACTGTGTGATGTCTTTAACTAAGGTAACAGCATCGATCGTATTAGCTAAAGTGTTAAAAACAATTCGGTTATTTCCAGTATTTGGGTTACCTGGTACAACTTGATTAGATTAGGTAATTATGTACTGTACGTGTGCTTCACATTAAAAACACTTCCAGCTATTATAAGGTTTAATGAGTTAATTAATCACGTTTTTTAACATTTCTGGAAACATAATTGAAGTGATACTCTTGCCCAAAGGACTGTACTAGCCATTTTAATGGTTTTGTGTAAAACGATGAGAAAATCATAAAACATACCACAAACACTCACATATGTGTGTGTGTGTGTGTGTGTGTGTGTGTGTGTGGCTGTGTGTATGTGTGTGTGTGTGTGTGTGTGTGTGTGACAGTCAACATAATATAGTGTTGCTAATTTTGACAGTCAACATAATTATAGTGTTGCTAATTTTGACAGTCGTCATAGCTTTAGATTTGTCAGTATTGCGAGACATCAGAATGGTAGCGTTGCTAATTTTGACAATCAAGATTATAGTGTCACCGGTTTTGAAACTCAACGCAACTGTAGAATTGTGAATACTGAGAGGCATGATTATTTCAGTGTTGCAAATTTAGAGGACATCGAAATTGTTGAATAGCCAAATGTGCAATTTTGAATGTCAAAATGATTGCATTTTCAGCAATTTTGAAAAGAATAGAAATAAATGTTAATTTGATAAATATATAGTTTATCGTCACTTCAATAAAACATCCAGATTTATATAACTAATACAATATCATCACATACATGTGACATGACAGTGTACTGTATAAATACATGATATGTTTGGAATAAATCGAAACCCGCTTTCGGATATCACACTGATCTGACACATATACAAATGTTATCAATCGTTAATGATAAGACTTTCAGCGATAAAGATTCTGCATCAATTCGGCACGAAACTTGTCTGACTTACTGGAACTGATAAGTATCTTGAGGAATTCGTAAATCAAACGACTAAATGCTTGTTTCTTGCGATAATATCACATTATGCCATGAATTACCGAAATATATGCGTGATTTGCTCATAATTTCATGACAAGCAATATCTGTTCATCGTTCTGCTTTCTCAGAAATGAAAAAAAATAAACAATAAAGCTGTTTTCACTATCCTTACCCTGTTACTTTAACAAATAAATAAGGGAAATTCACAAGAGGTTATGCTTGAAATATTCAGTATTTTCAGACATGTCTAAATATAGTTCGTAAATAATATAATTGCGTAGAGGCCATATGGGGTTTTATTCCCTGGTGTGAATACATGTAAAATAGATAAAGTAAATAGGTACAAATATCGTTTATAGATACACCATAATACATAGCGGCCGCTACCGATTTGACAGGTCGAATTCTAAATGGCGAGTACATCTGCAAAGACAAATAATTTATTATTTGTTTATAAATATGTAAAACACTAAAACGAACTCAAAAAGTACTCAGGTACTTAATACCAATAAACATGGCAAGACTTCATCAAACATAATATATATTTTATTTTTTTCTTCTAAGCGAGCATCTCAAGGGAATATCCATGGGTTTCAAACTGATCACTTACATATCAATATAATATGATGTGTTTCGTGTTGGTTGGGTGATCACGTGATTCCTATAGCCAAATTTACAACACAGAGCTAAGTATAGAGGTCATATACATTAATCCCTGGAGATTTTACAAAAGGTACACAAGTGAATAGCACCTTTTAATAGAACACGTGAGTTAGATACGGTAGAGTTAAATATTGAGATAAACTGCACTATACATCTGTTTCTTCCTTCTATGACTCGTCAGTGATGCTAAGGGCCTGAACTTTGAAGTTCAGGAGGAGACTGGGAAAAATTCAAAGAGATCGAAAGACAGGTCAAAATCTAGATGGTAACGTACACTAACCAGATACATTAATAAAAGTTTGTAGTTTTTCTACATCTGATAATTCATTAACTACATCAAGGACATGTGTATATTTTAAACGTACTCTTATCTGAATGAAAGAAAACGTGGCAGGCAGGTTACGATAAAATTCGGAGACAATTTTCTCGCGGTTTCTGATTTTGTAGACAATAGAAAATCTCAGGTAATGATTCTTAAGCCTTTATGTAAAACAATTTTAACCAATCATATTTAACACTGCCCCAAGTCTATATAGCCATGTGGAGGTTATACCAATTATTCAATGATTTCGGAAGCATATCTTGAGATAGTGTCAGCGAACATGACTTCGAGGACGATAACATTTCGAATTTATATTTTTTTATATCCCTCTCTTGTTAAAGTAAATGTGGACTGTTACATTCGTGTAACTCTTTGTAAAAATGGTGTCCAGAGAACGTTATAGTTTTGTTTAGATCTCTATGAATGATTTCACAATTACACTGCTACCTAACGATCCGGTTTGACTCTTTAAATATCGCCATTTTTCGTTACATGAATTGTGTCGATATATTTTTACAATGAACACTGTATTTTGTAGTTTCCATTTCATTCACACAAACCATATTTCCCTCTGCGCTTCATATCTCATGCTTGAACAATTTCCCTTCATCATTTTCACTGATTCTGTTCAATCTGAGAGCGAGGTAAAGTCAAAACCCTGTATAAAACGGTGTGGACTGTGCCCAGAGATATTTCGATAGAGACTGAAACAAAAGCTAACAGACGCGATCTTTGAAATCGAAATGAAATCATGCAGAAAATGTTTCCGAGTCAATGCTCTCTATATAAGATATCAATTTATGCTTTATAGAGTAACAATTTACAACGAAACATAGCCTTGATCCCCTGTCTCCTCATAATTCTATATCGTTACGTGATTTGAGATTAACGTTCCTCATCAATATCTAATGGCTAAACTATACCATACATATACTGAGCAATTTATCTCATTCATTTTACTTCCGCTATCGTCATGGCCCGTTGTTAACACTTCCAATTTTATCCTGAAGCATGTCCGGAGACGCGTAATCCTGGCTGAGGTCAATTGATAAATGGCTGTCTTCGAAGGTCAAAAGATCATTCCTACCAAAACATCCTTCAAACAGCATTAGAAGAAACGCAGCATCACATGTATTGTGATATACCGTCAAGAGTTCTAGTAACATATCACAGTAAGTGCCAACCTATTACTAAACGATTTCTAGTATAATCTTACTGCCAGTACCGACCTAGTGACATACAGTCGGATGTCTAGTGTTATCTCACTGTCAGTACCGACCTAGTGACATACAGTCCAATGTCTAGTATTATCTCACTGTCAGTACCGACCTAGTGACATACAGTCCGATGTCTGGTATTATCTCACTGTCAGTACCGACCTAGTGACAAACAGTCCGATGTCTAGTGTTATCTCACTGTCAGTACCGACCTAGTGACATACAGTCAGGTGTCTAGTATTATCTCACTGTCAGTACAGACCTAGTGACATACAGTCAGGTGTCTAGTACCATCTCACTGTCAGTACCGACCTAGTGACATACAGTCAGGTGTCTAGTATTATCTCACTGTCAGTACCGACCTAGTGACATACAGTCAGGTGTCTAGTATTATCTCACTGTCAGTACCGACCTAGTGACATACAGTCAGGCCTCTAGTATTATCTCACTGTCAGTACCGACCTAGTGACATACAGTCAGGTGTCTAGTGTTATCTCACTGTCAGTACCGACCTGGTGACATACAGTCCGATGTCTAGTATTATCTCACTGTCAGTACCGACCTAGTGACATACAGTCAGGTGTCTAGTGTTATCTCACTGTCAGTACCGACCTAGTGACATACAGTCAGGTGTCTAGTATTATCTCACTGTCAGTACCGACCTAGTGACATACAGTCAGGTGTCTACTATTATATCACTGTCAGTACCGACCTAGTGACATACAGTCAGGTGTCTAGTGTTATCTCACTGTCAGTACCGACCTAGTGACATACAGTCAGGTGTCTAGTGTTATCTCACTGTCAGTACCGACCTAGTGACATACAGTCAGGTGTCTAGTGTTATCTCACTGTCAGTACCGACCTAGTGACATACAGTCAGGTGTCTAGTGTTATCTCACTGTCAGTACCGACCTAGTGACATACAGTCAGGTGTCTAGTGTTATCTCACTGTCAGTACCGACCTAGTGACATACAGTCAGGTGTCTAGTGTTATCTCACTGTCAGTACCGACCTAGTGACATACAGTCAGGTGTCTAATGTTATCTCACTGTCAGTACCGACCTAGTGACATACAGTCAGGTGTCTAGTGTTATCTCACTGTCAGTACCGACCTAGTGACATACAGTCAGGTGTCTAGTGTTATTTCACTGTCAGTACCGACCTAGTGACATACAGTCAGGCCTCTAGTAACACAGCACTGTCAGATATGACCTACTGAAATATACTATGGAGTACCATTTGTAAACATAAAATTGAAACAATATGTCCCTATCACTGATTTTACAAAAGACATTTGAGATAATAACGCATTTGAATACAAACTGGAATTATATGGTATATAGTGGAACCAGTTAATGATAAATTTTACCATTTCGCTGTTTCCTCCTTCTAGAACTGTGTTCATACCTAGGAGGAGTGGATCAAATGATGACAGGAAACATATTAAAGCTAGAAAGGGAGTTGCACCACCCCCAGAATTCAACAAATATCATAAATTTCAATATTGGATGATTTCAGAATAACGTCAAGTACTTTCATTTCTTTGCGTACTTTTGTTTGAACTTGATTTTCGGTTATGAAGGAAAATGGTTCTTGGACAGTCTGTAGTCGCGTCATAAATCTGAGTGTGTTTAATATCCCCGGGGGGAGAGGATTTCACACCTATAAAATGTCCAGCCATGCATTATTGACGACAAACCAGAAGTATGCCTGTAGCGATTGACACGGCACGTGAGAGATGTTCGACTGATAAGATGTAATGCCCGGTTTGTCGGCACACGGACGTAAGTTTTGTTCATTATTACCATAATTAATTCTACAAATAGACGAGGATTAGGGGATTACGGACGTCAGACGTACTAATAGCAATGTCCATTTCTACGTTAGTACTATAACGGGTCTTTATGTGTATCAACAGATCGATGTTTCCTGTTTGTCGCCATAGTCTACATGAAGCATAGAAAGTCAGTACTGTAAAACGTCAATGAAACTACAGGCAATAACAAAACTCTCTCACGAATCACAGCTTTAATATCATTCTACGAGAAGAAGAAGAAGAAGAAGAAGAAGAAGAAGAAGAAGAAGAAGAAGAAGAAGAAGAAGAAGAAGAAGAAGAAGAAGATGATGATGATGATGATGATGATGATGATGATGATGATGATGATGATGATGATGATGATGATGATGATGAAGAAGAGGAAAGGAAGAATAGCAAAAGATTTAATATTAAAACAAGAATGACAAAAAAGGAGACAACACCAAAACTTTATTACGAAAAACATTAAATGAAATTTAATGGTGAAATTTACACAATTGTTAAGAAAGCAAGTTATCTGATTTCAAAGCTATAATTAGTGAATGGAGTCGTGACCAGATAGAAAGGTGTCGTGACGTTGTTTTCATTCTCCGTGGATCATAAATGTTTTACGTGTTT
Source organism: Ylistrum balloti (assembly GCF_031769215.1). Taxonomy (NCBI): domain Eukaryota; kingdom Metazoa; phylum Mollusca; class Bivalvia; order Pectinida; family Pectinidae; genus Ylistrum; species Ylistrum balloti. Next base: position 339,475 of record NW_026782325.1, on the reverse strand, counting down.
TAGTTAATTAAGGCATTTTAATTAACTGCCTTGATGTATAATGCTATGAACACTTAAATGTAAAACACATTTTAGGACTGCGTAGACAGTTGTCATATAAGAAATAATTTCTATGGTATTACAGTCAATCAGAATTTTTTATATGAAGTTTAATGACAAGCTTTAAGTTTATAATCAATCTATATGTTATAGAGACTATATGAAGCTGGACGTGTTTGATGCTCGTTGATTTGCCTGTTGGTTCCGTTGTTGTAAACCTTGTTATCATTTGACTCGGGACGACACATTGCTTACTTGGATTGAATAATGTTTACCTGGCGGGTGTCGTCGATGAAGCAGAAGACGCTTACTTTTTCGGAATATCTTATGAGGGTAGATGTGGCGTTTCAAGTATTTACATGAATTTCTTATACTTACGAATTTAGCATATCAGTGATGTTTTTCGCCTTTTAACGCCTAGTGTAATGGCCCCAGTACCAGTCATTGATCCAAACAGTATGTCCTCATTGGCATGTACTGCTTGGATCAAGGCTTCTTTCGCTGTACTCCACTGCACTTTCTTCTTCTCGGTGGCCATCATTATGTCGTCTGCTAGAATACAGGTGCGCGTACGCAAAAAACCGCGCGACATACAAAATAATCTCCAAATATAAGTTCTCTTAGTTACCGTGCTCAGCAGAGCACGTTCTCACAAAGTTTGATGAATACGAATTTTGAGTACGTTCTCAATGGAACACAGACTTTGAGCATGAGCACAAAAGTTGAGTTTGAGCATGAGAACGGTTTCGTGAATACAGGCTCTGCTGTTATTCTCCCTATACTTTTCCAGGAGTCTTCGTGTAAATCTTTCTTTAGTTCATATTTTACCCTAGTTTTAAGAGTTTTTGAGTTTGAATTATGTTGTCGCGTTGGTATTTTCTTGATTTTTCTTTTTCAGTATGAATATGTCTAGTTATGTCTTCATCTATTCAACTTTGAAATATATGAATGTTCATATTATCGTTCGTTTAATGTTGTTCGCTTCACAGTTTCTTATTCACTTTGTATTGACGCTAAAGTTTAATACTGCAAAGGTCAAAAACAGGCCAATCATATATAGGAAAACGCACCGTTAAGCGTTTACATAGTATTGCAGTATGTCCTTGGGTGCAGCTACGAAAACTTCAACAAGTGAAAGTGAATAGGAGAACCGCTAAATATATCATTCCTTTACGTCACACTGAAGTGACTTTCGACGCAATCAACTCAACGAAATAACTTTATGATGGAGTTCATTCCTTGTATACCGTTGACTGGACAACATGACCCTATCACAAATCTTCATTGTCTGTGTCTAGCAGGTAAACGCATATTTGATATGGGATGCTATATATTGCAAGCATGCAATTATCATTCACTTCCTTGGTCACCTCTCTTACCAAACACAGACAAGACCTTATATTCACAACAAACAAAAAATTAAACAAACTTTGTTCAACTTTGTTACATGTATTATCATAAACTGTTGATTGCATCTCAAATAAAGAGTACTGAAATGCTCTGACATACAAAGAACTCAAAATCGTAAACGCTAAAAATAAAATTAACAGGCATTGGGGACCTTTTAAATTTCAAACCTGGGAACAGAATTACATATTAAGATATGTTTAATGCATTCTAAAATAACGAAAAGTGTTGTTTACTTTTTGTTTTTGTTTGTTAGGTTTTTTTTTTGTTTTTTTTTTACATTTTCTGAAATTTTCATTCACAACCTTCGATGGGATTTCAATTCAATACATCTCTATTGGACTCCACATTTATCTCCTCCTATATATAGGTATATTAGGTCTTGTAATTTGATAATTAAACAATGGACAATATCCGTCATTTCTTCTACGGCAGTCTCTAACCTCGACACGACAAACTGGGTTAGCTTTTCAATAAGCCCATAATAATAATGTCCCATTTCCCTGTCATGAATTTTCCATTTCTACTAAGTAACATACTGCTTCTCCAACACACGGTGATAACTTATCGCGGTTAATTTCATTTTCTAGGGCTTGTTCTAAATATCGACATTTCTATGTAGACAGCTGAATGTAAACTGACAACACAGAGTTTCAAGAAATGCAGTTTGATAACACTGTGGGAAAGTTTATTGGTCGCCTTGATTGGTCATTTAAATGTGATCGAATTTGAGATTAAATCAGGATCATGGAGCGATATTGTTGGTTTTTATTGGACATTTAAAAGTATTCAACTCGCACGACACCACACGATTATACCATACATACAAAACATACAGTTATATATCTTTCATAACGAGGCTGTGGAAGGTGTCTCCCAGAAACTACAGTTATATATCTATTATATATTATTATTTATTGGACATTTAAAAGTATTCAACTCGCACGACACCACACGATTATACCATAGGCCTACATACAAAAGATACTGTTGTATATCTATCACAACGAGGCTGTGGAAGGTGTCTACCAGAACATACAGTTATATATTTTTCATAACGAGGCTGTGGAAGGTGTCTCCCAGAAACTACAGTTATATATCTATCATAACGAGGCTGTGGAAGGTGTCTCCCAGAACATACAGTTATATATCTTTCTTACCGAGACTAAGGAAGGTGTCTCCCAGAACATACAGTTATAAATCTTTCATAACGAGGCTGTGGAAGGTGTCTCCCAGAACATACAGTTATATATCTTTCTTACCGAGACTAAGGAAGGTGTCTCCCAGAACATACAGTTATAAATCTTTCATAACGAGGCTGTGGAAGGTGTCTCCCAGAACATACAGTTATATATCTTTCATAACGAGGCTGTGGAAGGTGTCTCCCAGAAACTACAGTTATATATCTATCATAACGAGGCTGTGGAAGGTGTCTGCCAGAACATACAGTTATATATATCTCATAACGAGGCTGTGGAAGGTGTCTTCCAGAAACTACAGTTATATATATCTCATAACGAGACTGAGGAAGGTGTCTCCCAGAAACTACAGTTATATATATCTCATAACGAGGCTGTGGAAGGTGTCTCCCAGAAACTACAGTTATATATATCTCATAACGAGGCTGTGGAAGGTGTCTCCCAGAAACTACAGTTATATATCTCTCATAACGAGGCTGTAGAAGGTGTCTCCCAGAACATACAGTTATATATCTCTCATAACGAGGCTGTGGAAGGTGTCTCCCAGAACATACAGTTATATATCTCTCATAACGAGGCTGTGGAAGGTGTCTCCCAGAACATACAGTTATATATCTTTCATAACGAGGCTATGGAAAATGTCTCCCAGAACATACATTTATTTACAGGTATTTCTATAGATCTATTCATATCTATGGGAATATTAACACTTGACCGCTTATAAGATCTTTCTTTCACTTCTTCTTTTTCAGAGTCCAGAACGAAGCCCTAAGTGAATAAGGATATGAAGGGAACGAGGCGGACTTTAAGGTACTGGTAGTATTTCTTAAATGATAATGGGACCTTTATTTATTTTCACGTCAAAGTACAACGCCGTTTCAAGTATTAGCAATTGAAACTATTTAATTGGAAAACATTGAAATGCATAGGAAACCGTCGGTTACTGTGAATTTAAACCTTCTAGCTCACTATAAACAGAGAGCCCATTAGTGGCGAAGTCGTAAACTGAACCCAACAGAAAGCATGTCATCTTGTCAGCCTCGACACTGACAAAAACATTCAAAGATCAATAGCATGCAATTAAATGTAAAAAGAGGAGGATTAGAACGAGGAGGAGGGAAAAATTAATGTATTTTGTGGTCATGTGATCAATTGTGATAAATATGAACAAGTTTGTCTTTTAATGCCGTTCATTTTCCGCTGTCATTAAGACTGGAAATATTCGAATTTAATGTTGTCGCTCTGCAAGGCTGGTTTACTTGCCTTGTTGAAGCATTGTTTAACATTATCGATATTGAGTCCAGTTTAGCCACTAGTTTCGATTTGTGCAGGCGACTTGGAAGAATTTCGTATTTATCAAAGTAAATTTTTGTTCCTCGGTCCGTTTAATGAATAAAACGTTGTTATTCATGTGTCTCCATGGCCCAAAACACATTCGTTTGGGTCGGAAAATATCCACTTGTAAAGACCAGGCGCAAACACGCTTTATAAATGGCTTATGATACTGTTCATTGTAAATTCATTTGAGTTTCTTTGGTAACTACAATTAAATTTCTTTAGCAACCTGCTTTAGACATAATTTGAAGTGGTGAAGTGGCAAGGGGTTGTATATATGGGTCTGGTGAGCATTATGAATGGGAACAGAAAAATCAAATTTCATGTTCAAGTTGTGTGTGGGTGATGTGTTGAGGGATACGGGTTTTGTGTAACAAGGGTGGATTTTTATTTATAAATGGCTATAAACTGTAAACAAGCCTATAATGTGAATGATGATAATGATTAAGCAGACTGTATGATGAGAAGGGTTGGAAGAAGTTCTTTTTTACTTTGTGATATGTATAAAATGATATAATTAATTAGTATTCATAGAATTAAAATCAAATACTTACATATTGATACCAATTTTATGTTAATGACCATACAACAACTGATCTGAATAACACACGAGAACATTGTACATGTTTACCTGCCAGATATACGCTATTGAATTCCCACATTCAAAGATGTCTGCTCAAGGCCAATTTGTTAAGAAAGAGTTTGAAAGACTCGGAAATATTCATCTCCAGTTCACTTCTTCATGTTAAAAACGTATCGGCTACTTTTTGCTTTAGTAACAACCAACGAAGTACTTACTGTCAAAGAAAAGCATTACTGGGACAGAATGGCATTCTAAATACAGTAGCATATGAATACTTATCATCTCTTAACTGTAACCAATAGTGATAAAGAAATACAAAAAATATATATCGTGTTCTGGGAAATGCTTTGACAAAATAAATGACAAAATAAAATGGAAAAAAGGGGGAAATCATAAAATAGAAGACAAGAACAACACAGGGAGGAGACTGTTAGAAGACAAGAACAACACAAGGAGGAGACTGTTCGAAGACAGAAACAACACAGGGAGGAGACTGTTAGAAGACAAGAACAACACAGGGAGGAGACTGTTAGAAGACAAGAACAACACAGGGAGGAGACTGTTAGAAGACAAGAACAACACAGGGAGGAGACTGTTAGAAGACAGAAACAACACAGGGAGGAGACTGTTAGAAGACAAGAACAACACAGGGAGGAGACTGTTAGAAGACAAGAACAACACAGGGAGGAGACTGTTAGAAGACAGAAACAACACAGGGAGGAGACTGTTAGAAGACAAGAACAACACAGGGAGGAGACTGTTAGAAGACAGAAACAACACAGGAAGGAGACTGTTAGAAGACAAGAACAACACAGGGAGGAGACTGTTAGAAGACAAGAACAACACAGGGAGGAGACTGTTAGAAGACAGAAACAACACAGGGAGGAGACTGTTAGAAGACAAGAACAACACAGGGAGGAGACTGTTAGAAGACAAGAACAACACAGGGAGGAGACTGTTAGAAGACAGAAACAACACAGGGAGGAGACTGTTAGAAGACAGAAAAAAACACAGGGAGGAGACTGTTAGAAGACAAGAACAACACAGGGAGGAGACTGTTAGAAGACAGAAACAACACAGGGAGGAGACTGTTAGAAGACAGAAACAACACAGGGAGGAGACTGTTAGAAGACAGAAACAACACAGGGAGGAGACTGTTAGAAGACAGAAACAACACAGGGAGGAGACTGTTAGAAGACAGAAAAAACACAGGGAGGAGACTGTTAGAAGACAAGAACAACACAGGGAGGAGACTGTTAGAAGACAGAAACAACACAGGGAGGAGACTGTTAGAAGACAAGAACAACACAGGGAGGAGACTGTTAGAAGACAGAAACAACACAGGGAGGAGACTGTTAGAAGACAAGAACAACACAGGGAGGAGACTGTTAGAAGACAAGAACAACACAGGGAGGAGACTGTTAGAAGACAGAAACAACACAGGGAGGAGACTGTTAGAAGACAGAAACAACACAGGGAGGAGACTGTTAGAAGACAAGAACAACACAGGGAGGAGACTGTTAGAAGACAAAAACAACACAGGGAGGAGACTGTTAGAAGACAGAAACAACACAGGGAGGGAGGAGACTGTTAGAAGACAGAAAAAACACAGGGAGGAGACTGTTAGAAGACAGAAACAACACAGGGAGGAGACTGTTAGAAGACAAGAACAACAACACAGGGGAGGAGACTGTTAGAAGACACTGTTAGACAACACAGGGAGACAGAAACAACACAGGGAGGAGACTGTTAGAAGACAGAAACAACACAGGGAGGAGACTGTTAGAAGACAACACAGGGAGGAGACTGTTAGAAGACAGAAACAACACAGGGAGGAGACTGTTAGAAGACAAGAACAACACAGGGAGGAGACTGTTAGAAGACAGAAACAACACAGGGAGGAGACTGTTAGAAGACAAGAACAACACAGGGAGGAGACTGTTAGAAGACAGAAACAACACAGGGAGGAGACTGTTAGAAGACAAAAAAACAACACAGGGAGGAGACTGTTAGAAGACAGAAACAACACAGGGAGGAGACTGTTAGAAGACAGAAACAACACAGGGAGGAGACTGTTAGAAGACAAGAACAACACAGGGAGGAGACTGTTAGAAGACAAGAACAACACAGGGAGGAGACTGTTAGAAGACAAGAACAACACAGGGAGGAGACTGTTAGAAGACAGAAACAAACCAGGGATGAGACTGTTAGAAGACAGAAAAAACACAGGGAGTAGACTGTTAGAAGACAAGAACAACACAGGGAGGAGACTGTTAGAAGACAGAAACAACACAGGGAGGAGACTGTTAGAAGACAGAAACAACACAGGGAGGAGACTGTTAGAAGACAGAAACAACACAGGGAGGAGACTGTTAGAAGACAGAAACAACACAGGGAGGAGACTGTTAGAAGACAGAAACAACACAGGGAGGAGACTGTTAGAAGACAAGAACAACACAGGGAGGAGACTGTTAGAAGACAGAAACAACACAGGGAGGAGACTGTTAGAAGACAGAAACAACACAGGGAGGAGACTGTTAGAAGACAGAAACAACACAGGAAGGAGACTGTTAGAAGACAGAAAAAACACAGGGAGGAGACTGTTAGAAGACAGAAACAACACAGGGAGGAGACTGTTAGAAGACAAGAACAACACAGGGAGGAGACTGTTAGAAGACAAGAACAACACAGGGAGGAGACTGTTAGAAGACAAAAAAAACACAGGGAGGAGACTGTTAGAAGACAAGAACAACACAGGGAGGAGACTGTTAGAAGACAAGAACAATTCAGGGATGATATTGTTAGAAGAGCGGAAGAAGTAACCTGAGAAATATATCAACTATAACCATCTTTTAACCATTTCAGTTGAACTGTATAACACCCAGTGGCCATTAACAAGAACAATAGACAATACCGACATGCTGACAAGTCCTAACAAGGGCAAACATATAGAAACGAAAAATTGACACAGAGGCCTTTTTAATGTATAAGGGGTTAACTCTAGGTGTGTTGGATAAGTAGGAATCTTCTGCTCCATCGACGACACCCGTCCTTTTTTTTTTTAAAAAAAACCACGATATTCAAGACAGATCCTAGGATTGTTTAGGTTCCTCAAAATCTATATGATATGGCGTCACTTGTTGATTATACATTTACTCCAGAAGATTGTAAAAGACTCTTACCTTGAATTCATTTTCCCTCTCTAAACTATGTACTCATAAAACACTTCAAAACCTATTACCTATGTACTTAACTTGACTGATATGAAAACATATTACCAAAATTGCGGCGTATTTGGGATAAATCCTTTGTTCAAAAACTCTGTATGATAAGGTGTCAATCTTATAATCATATAATGCTGATGAGTCCCACATTTCATAAACTCGCACTAGACTGTGAGAATAGCAATGTACAACTATTGCAGGATTCAATAGCTCTGTCCAGATGTAAGGGAATAGAGATCTGTCATTTTTGAAGCAAGGACTTAAAAATTGATAATTTAGATGCGATATTGTTCAATTAATCATTTTATTCACGATCCGTTACTGTTTAACGCAAACAGGTTTAGAGAGGAAAAATATCCTGATTTGCTTTTTTCTTTGAAACAACAATTGAGAAAATGGAAAAGAGAAGATCACGGAAGTGCTTCACTCTCTTATGGAAGCCATGCTGGTAATTAGTACTCAATGTCTCTCCAAAATTTCTTCTAAAAATCTGAAACAAAACAAATTGGATTACGGTGTAAATCGTCAGAAAAGTTCATTTGGCCGTAGTCTTTATGGGGAATGAAACAAATTCGATCGAAGAAGTCGTTTGAGTGATTTACAGACGAAAGCCTATGAGTAACAGATGTGTCCTTACACTGCAAGTGTTTCGATGGAATTCCGGCTCCGTTGCTAATGAGCCATGTGCCAATTTCTGCAACGATGAGATAATAAAGGAGGATAATACGCCGTTATTTGATTTAGCTTCATATGGAGGTTTGATTTTATGCTCCAAACAAAAGGTGTCAGAGACAACATCCTTTGAAAATTTAATTGGACAGAAAATACATTCCTGACAGATGACATCCGATGAACGAAGAAACACACAGTTAACCTCTCGTTTATTGTATTTCAAACAAGGCAGTCATTCTGCAAAGGTGGCAAATGGAACAAGTTGCTATATATAAGTGCTTCGTATCTGAAATATAACACTGTGGAATTGGCAACACTTCTAATTGAACATAAAACTATTTAAACTATTTCAATTTTAATTGCCACGAACTTCAGCCGAGCAGCATATCAATTCTCCGTCTACTACAATAGATTCAATATTATATCAACATCATATAGGCGAATGCATTATTCTATTTCTAACATAACTCGTATTATATGTAATATGTTAAATGTAAAAACACCAAAACTCCTTATTTATATATTGATAGCATAAACATTGTACAGTGTTTGAGAGCTGATTATTGGTGACTGTAATCATGTTTATCGTAATTACTGTTAAGTCATATATTTCCGTGGGATTTAATTTACAATTTTTCTTTTTTTTTCGCGGACACTTGATTTTATCTTTCAACAGTTCGTGGACATATGCATCCATAGATTAAGAGTGCTCACGAAGTCAACGGAAATGAATGCACCACGATAATTAATGATATCAGCGTAAGTGTTTCAAGTCAACGTAAAACTCATTTTTCTCTCAGTTCTGATTGAGAGATAAGTAGCGTTTAATTACCATGTAATCATATATTTCCGTTAGAATCATATTTCGTGGTTTTGAAAAAAAAATCCATATCTTTTCATTGGCACTTTTTCGTGGATAAATCTTACCGAAATCTACTGGTACTTGGACTAAAATATGAACAAAAACCTTTCCACGAAAATTAATGATTTATCAGTATTTCATGCTGCACGATTGTTAAACTCTACACGAGGATTATATCCACGTGTGATCATAGAAGGAAACATATATTTGTTGTTGACAAATACATACAAGCTCGATGAAGTCGGCGCGTTCAAGCCGATGTACTTCCTTTTTTCTACATTAGCACGCACTGGCTGATGAAATGTGGTATCGATGCTTGTAATATATAACACATTTGCGATTCAAGAGGGAGTACTTTTATTTCAAAGTAACATATGTTGCATGCTGGGTTTATAGAAAAATTCTTGTTTCAATTCAATAAACTTTATCATATAATCCGTAGTTTATCCGAACATCAGCAACACAAACAGATGGACAGGCGAGAATCCGAGACGGATATGTACAATACACCGAGTGATTACGTTAGCTTTTCCAGCGGCGTCACCAATTTTGTCAAAAGCTATAACGGTAATTTGAATAATGAAGATTTGGACAATTTGGCACAACTGAAATCATGAAGAATTAGTCGAAAGGATTTGTTTTATCAGCCATATTTCCGAAGGTGGAACAAAACAAATACCAAACCAGTGATATACCTATTACAGACATAAACTATTGGTGCTCTTACTGAAAAGAAAATTTTAGTAAAAGCTTGGAATATCTAAATGTCAGATCTTCCTACGATGTTTATGGTATTGACTCTGTGTATTTTGATGGATGCTGCGTAAAAAAGCTAGTTAAGACAACGTATGAATGGTCATCGTCAATGTTCGTATCAACATTCCAACCTCCCTGATCATTCTGTTCAGTCAAGGAGTGTACGTATTTATGGGAAAAAAACTTTCTAATAACTTTATACTTTGTACACTATGCGGTATGAGCGATGAGGAACATTTAATAGACTAGTTGGCACCGCTGCGCTACATGGTTGTAATGATCGTGTGGAACTTTTAAAATCTGTCTAGGCCCGGCTGCAATGACACTAACGTTGTGAATGTATGCACGTCCTCTTTATTCGTAAATCAACCAAACTTTAAATGGCGGGTGACATTGCTGAAGCAGAAGACGCTCATTCTTCGGGAACACTTTGTATAATTCTCCTAGCACTTTACCAGGGCTTTCTGTGGAAATCTTTTCTTTTTTTTCATATTTTGGGTTTATTTCATCGGTTTCTAGTTTGAATTAAGATTCTGATGACATGTCTATATTTTCTTTCTTTTTTTATCTATCATCGGCGATGGTGTAATAGATAGAAAACCGCTGAATTTTCGGATATGACACATAAGTGAATGAGTTCACTTGACTCTTCTCAGCAGAAACAGTGCTATCTTTCGTGTTGGCCGGAAGATATGCTATATTTTATGAAGACATCTTTTCCATAATCTTGTTTTCACAGAAAGTACAGGTAGGTTTATTCTACCATGATTTTCTGACCGGGATTTTCCTGCTAGATAAGGATATAGTGTTCACAATGGCAGGTGCTGAAGCAGGGTAGCTGCTGTGATAGATTTTACTTGTCCTTAAAGATTGGTTTAGAATTCCCTTGAATTACTTTTGCGTCATTTTTATAGTGTCTCCCACTGTTTAGAAATGCAGTTGTTGCGGGTTGGGGATAGCAGTACCTGAAGACTCGGTCGTTATCCGTACATGTTACCGGGCCGTGAGATCAAGTGTAATCACAGGGTGATATTTGTGGGAACGGTCACAAAAGTTTTAGTTAGAGTCCTCCTGTGTCTATGTTCCCTTGATATGTATGGACACAGCCTTTCTACCAAGCTGTTGTTTTGTTAGTTTTTCCTTGGATCGGTATAAGTTCATGTGTGTTTCGTCCCAGCTACCAGTCTTGTACTAAGTCAGAATTCCGGGTATGTTTATTAAGCCTGAATCAAGGCCCATAGATATACATAGATACTTCTTTTAAGCCAACATGCACAGAGTTAGAGTTCTGACTGGTGTCATTGTCGGCAATGATGAAATACTTCATTATGCCGTTAATCTTTTATGACCTAGTTTATATGATGTATTGCGTCAGGGCGATATAATGACATGTCGCTTTGACAAATCACGAGTCAAGTCTGAATTTTCGTCTATATTCATATCTTTCTTCTGTATCTATTTCTTAGTTTATGTGTTTTTTTCTCTATTTTTTATGTCTTCGCTTCCGTGTTTGTTTTTGCTTTTTTTATCTCGTGTGTTCTAATGTTCCTTAAGTTTTTTTGTGTTTTCTTTCATTTTGTTTTGGTGTCTCATCCGTTCCAATGGCTGCCTTTTAGTTTGTTTTGATGTTCCTTAAGTTTTAATGTTGTCTTTCGCTTTGTTTTAGTGTCTCCTCTGTTACGATGGCTGCCTTAACGATTGATATGATGTTCCTTAAGTTATGTTGTATTTCATTTTGTTTTGGTGTCGCATCCATTCCAATGGCTGCCTTTTCGATTGCTTTGATAATCCTTTAGTTTCCTCTGTTGTATTTCATCATTTTTTAGTGTCTTCCAAGGTCCAGGTCCTGTTTTTTTTCGTTTTCGCTTCGTTATTAATATCATAATTTTTAATTCTTGTATTCCAGTGACACCGCTGTTAAATACATGCATCATAATTTTCTACAAGCACTTGACTATTATAACTGTTTACAGAAACCATATTTTCCCAAATCTGCAGAACATCTGATGCAGTAATACATCAATAGCTGTTGACATACAAAATTTTATGGAGCAACGTATTGAAACCTCGATAATGTGACTCCATGCATGTTCTTGGAGGTGGAAATGTTAGAAGCCGTTTCAATGTCAAATATAATCAAAATGTGTAAATTGACCGTAAAATAATCGATTATACTGTGCTACTGATTGACTGGAATGTAAAGAGCCGTGTTCTCTCGATCAGCCAATCATATTCCCATTGGAGAACATTGGGTAATTGAATCAGTCCTGAAAATGACGGAATCTCGTGTGAGTCACGTGTCGATGACGTAGTCGGATGTAATGAATAGCTTACATGTTTTAAGGGAGCAATAAAATTATCATAAATGAAAGAAATGGAATCTGAGAATGCTGGGATCGATACCATACACTGCAGGTGTAGATGCGCGTGACTTCACACCCCGTCACGGACGAAGCTACATAGCGGCTTCATTAAATATGCATAGCATCACCGCAAAACCATCGAGAGATGATTCTTAAAGTCTCATTATACTTCATTATAAGCCGTACTTTGATCTTCCGAAGGCAATGCCTATTATTGTTTTGTACAATGCAGGCAGGCTAACTCCTGATCGCCTATCAAAGTCAATTAACTAGTGCCCACGGTCAAATATTAATTTTTGTAGTGAGAATGCAGATACATCTATCAATACACATTGAGTCTGTTACCAGGATAGTTAAAATGGCATTAGACTTTCCTATGTATACATTGATGCTGGTTTATTAAATTTGCATGAAATTTCTCACCACGGTATAATAGAAATTTACATTTGACACGTGCAATGAACGTGCTACAGCAAATCATGCACCAATAGAATCGACGCATTTTAAAGTATTTCTGTTTTTTTAGGAAGGACAATTTACAGAGAAAAATAAATCAAGGATATTACATGTTAAATGTACATTCTGCAACAAATCATTAATCAAAACACTTGCTGCGTATTAGGAAAATTTCAAAAGAAATCTATGACTGCAAGATGGCAACCTGAACTTACTGTGTAGGTTTCTAGTAATTGACCATGGCCATCGTATATTTCAACCAAAATTGGAAATCGATGACACGACAGCCTCTTCTACATCAGCCGCTTATCTCGATCTTTCCTACAACGGAACCAACACGGACAGCTTTCCACTTTACTGTGAGATAAGAGTGATTATTTCAATATCCTTATTGTGATTTTCCATTTCTGGATAGCAACATCACTACATCCCGAACTTATGGTGTTTGCTTGTCGTGGTTGATTCGATTATTAACGGCCTATTCCCATTGTAACGATTTTCGTATAAGAAATCGTCAACTTCTGGACAAACTCGTAACACAGGGTTTCAACAGATGCAGGCTGATGAAGATCACGTGGAAGATTTACGGTCGTCATGGAGATCTCATTGAGAAATAAAAGGGTTTTTTTTGTGGGATATGAAGATGGACGTGCTTGATGCTCGATAGTTTGCCTGGTGGTTCCGTTGTTGTATACCTTGTTCTCCCTGTACTTTTCCATGAGTCTCCATGTACGGCTTTACCTTACCATATAAGGTAATGCATACTTTATTATAATTGGACGTTGGTGACTTTTTGGTAAAGATCTACGATGGTTGATGCGCAGGTCCTTAATACAATGTATCATACCAGTATATTGTGTTGTACGCATTGTGTTTACAAAGAGAAAGGACTAGCTACTTTTTCTGGGAAGTTACTCACTATAAATATTTTTGTTTCGAGGTTTGAAATTTTTTTTATTTTCCTTAAATCTTAAACAAGATCACGAACGATGCTTACTATGACGTCATCAAAGACATAAAAAATATGCAATCTTAACGACCGATATTAACAGTCCCTGCAAAATGAAATACCGGTACCATATAGATAATGGACCTATAGTTTTTTTCTGAGATAACTTTATCAATCTTTCGGCGACTCTTACTGGTATTGTCTATTCGGCTTTTGGCACGCAGATAAATGGCTGTTGGAAAAATCCTACCTATCTATTTCTCAAGACAAAACGTAATGTTCCTAGTTAAATTAGCATCGATCCACCCTCATAACTGATGTCAACCTAAAACCTAGTTTATCGAAAACCATTTAACTACAAATTTTTCAATTATTTTCTGTGCAGCATAATTTTTCAAAATCAAATCTACGCAAATATTTTGAAATTTACGTAACAGTTGTTTGGAATTATTAATTTTTAATAATTGGCATATTTAATATTTTTGCACTATTAAAATATAAAATATGGTTGGAAAAATTCAATCGGAGTTTCATAAACGGATTACAATTGATGTTTTATTTCACAAACGCTACAGGAATATGAAATAGATTTTATTCCGAAAATAACAATATTAGTTGTTGTTGTAACGATTCTAATTAAGATATATTGTGTAGAACACAGCAGATGAACGGACGGAAATGACAGCATGATGACGAGTACGATAAGGACGGGAGAGAAGAAACACTTACATTTAGACGAAGGTTTGGAAGGATTGATTGAAATTGGCAGAGAAATCAAGAACAAAAATGAGAAAAAATGAGAGATTAGAGAATAGAACAGTGTGGAGAAAAAGGAGAAAATGGGAGACAGGCAGAGGAAAATGAAAGCGGAGATGATAGAATAGAGGAGATGCATATTCGGATGGATGGATGGATGGATGAATTAATGGATGGATGGATGGATGGATGAATGGATGGATGAATGAATGGATGGATGGATGGATGGATGGATGGATGAATGAATGGATGGATGGATGGATGGATGGATGGATGGATGGATGGATGGATGAATGGATGGATGGATGGATGAATGGATGAATGGATGGATGGATGAATGGATGGATGGATGGATGGATGGATGGATATATGAGGATCAGATTCAGTAGGGTTTCAGTAAAATTAGAAATTTTTTTATTTTCAATTTTCAATTTTTCGTCATTTTCATATTCGGCTATCAAAAAAATGTGAAGATCAGGCAGATGAAAGAGTATGGTCAATTCATACGTGTTCTAAGAAAACATTCCGAATTTCTGATGGTGACATGTTTATATTCTTTTTCCAGAAATCGGTGAATAAAATCGATGGAACTGTGTTGCTGGACCGATCTTGAATATTCTGCAAATAATATAACGATGCTTTTACAACTAAATTCTTATTAGTTTTTTTTTTCCTTCGATTGATAAAGCAATATAGTAATATGTAATCAGGCCTAATATGAACGTAATTTTGGCGAATATTGGATCCTTTGCGGAGTAATATGTTTCCTCGAGTTCTCAGATGTTAAGAAATTACACAGTAATATACACACTTAATAGTCCCTGACTCAGATCCAAGGCTGCGGAACTGGGATTTGATAGGTCTCTTTACATTTATATGTGAGGCTCTAGAGGCTCCGACAAGGATACCAACACATACTGGAAAATCATAACTTCATATTAACAACTAATTTTACTTACACTAGTGATAGCTTTTATTCAACAAGCTGCTGACATCGTTTAATTGTCGCGTGAATGTGTTCCACATTTTTTTTGTCATATACTAAAAATGGCCTCGACCCGAAAAGGAACAACGACGACAACTTATAATTTGTAAACTTTTGTTGTTCAGTGCCAAAATGTTAGCGATGTCTGAGTGATATTTGTGATCACGGATGTACAGTTTGCTATAGTAATCCCGCCACTTTTAACACAGTTAATGTGCAGTACAAAACGACTCTCGTCTTCTCCCCGAACACGTGACGCATTTGAGCAATAGTAAGTCTTGATCTCCAGTACCATACATCTCGAGCTAAAGTGATGCTCTTATTTTCCACAATTCCAAAAT
The DNA here is from genome assembly GCF_031769215.1 of Ylistrum balloti. Classification (NCBI taxonomy): domain Eukaryota; kingdom Metazoa; phylum Mollusca; class Bivalvia; order Pectinida; family Pectinidae; genus Ylistrum; species Ylistrum balloti. The sequence goes on along the minus strand of NW_026782325.1, from coordinate 323,548 downwards.
CATTCAAACAATTTCTAAATAAGGTACAGAGCAATGTGGCCACACCATTATTCCCCTCAATTTTAAAACAATTCCTACACAATATGGCGAGCGATTGGCACTCAAATGGTAAAGCCCTGGAACTTTCTACCTCAATCTCCAAACGGCTTACAATCGGGAAATCCTTCCCATCTCCAAACTCTCAAACTACCCTTACTGGCGGCCTCTGCTCTCACACACAAAAGTAACATGACCAGGTTAGAGTTATAGGAGTTCAATACATGAAGTAATTACGTTTTGTTGAGACTTTGGGATCCAGTATGATTACAGACATGGCGTGCATCTCAATTTACACGTGCATGCACGGTTCAAGATCACAGAGCGAACACTAGAAGTGATTTCATATCTTTAGTAACTTTTCAAATCTCAACAAATTAATGCGAATCAGAGTTATTTCAGCTGTACAAATTAAATCTTCCAACAGCCCGATTTCATGTCAGAACGCTTGTTTTGTAAAGATATTTAATTAATTCTTTATATTTAATTATCTTGATAGGTTATGATTAATTGATATTTGACAGATCCTCTTTCATGATGGACAAAATTTTAAGAATCACTCAAGATAATTTCGGAAGAAATCGGTTTAAGGACCGGAACACCGAAGTTCCCTTATATAAAGACCTATTGACAGCAGCCATGAGAATTGGCTATTCTGAATATTTGTGTGATTTATTCCTTTAAAGAAATTAAGGAGACAGATGATTCGATTCTATGAGACTTTATGGTTCATTGATGTTTTACATCGTATTAACATTAGGACATACCTGGTTTGGGTGGTGGAGGAAAGCCGGATTTCCTGGAGAAAAACCACCCACCTGCGGCCAGTACCTGGCGACTGCTCCACCTAGGCCTCAAACCCGCGACCAAGATGTGGAGGGCGAGTGATAAAAACGGTCAGACTGCTTAAACATTGGGCCATCGTGGCAGATAATAACGATAAAGATTACATGGTTGTTACTAGTCATATACTGTTACATATATATATAATTATATAGGTAGACCAAAAACAAACATTTCGCATTCACTGGGGAAAAATTGACCTCTTTCCAATATATAAGGATTTTTTTTTCATTTGTCAACAAATTAAAATACCTTTACATTAGTTAATAGTGTTATCTGTATTTCCATAACTATTCCGTTCCAGACGTGAGTTGCTATTTACCAAGAAAACATTGACCTTCTCTTTAAACAAGATGCATTTTTAAGAGAGATTGGAATATTTGGTAATAGATGCGTCTTTTTAAGATGAACTAAAATACCATGAAATCAACAGAGTGCTTTCCATAACATACGGGATTAATTTATAAATTGGCTTTCTTCTCTTTTAAAGAAAAGATCTATCCAGCAGATCTATTTTTCCTTTTTTGCAAGGCCAAAGGCATGCCCAGTAAGTAATGCATATTTGAAATGCCAATGCATGTTTTCATATAAGTGCTCCACTTTCAATTTACGAACTAATTACTATTGAAAATTGCATCGTAAAAAATTCTTATCAAAAGCATGGGAATAGAGATTATATATATATATATATATATATATAAATTTGTATCGCTTCCATGACTATCGTTGTATTGCAGTATTTATTATTCGGAAACGTTCAATTTCCAACAACTCATCGTCGAACACGGTCCCTAGTTCTGTATTAATGGGTTTATTGGAATGTATATCAAATTTGTACATCTCGACAAAATCACTTACACACTAGCCAAAATGCATATGAAACGCCGTAATTGTATTATTGAAATGGAACAGAGAATGAGACGTAAATTTCGGCCCTTAATAAGACTAGTATTAGCTTTGATTTGCGCGATCGATACCAGGACTGCGATCGATAATTGACGCGATTGCAACACTCCAGTCCCCGATGTTTTCCACGCCTGACACTGTGGTGCGCGCGCTAGTCTTCACTGGGACGATACTGCAAAGATATTTGCCACAAATCTACTCCAGGGCGTCAGGATTAGGACTAGAAAGCTTTTAATTGGTCGAAAATAGGACGCCTAATAATCTCCATGTGATATGATTTTTTTGTCCAGGGCCCTTCATACTGGAAAGGAAACAAGACAAATTGACAGAGATTTAACTCCAGAAGAGCTACTTATCTCGTACAATAGGTTATTATATAACAAAATGACATGTATTGTGTGTATAGTAACACAGACAACTGTATTGTATCACCGGATATTGCAACACGGGTAAATATATTCTGGCACAGGTTAGTAAATTGTAACACAGACAAGTATATTGTTACACAGACAAGTATATTGTTACACAGACAAGTATATTGTTACACAGACAAGTATATTGTTACACAAGTATATTGTTACACAGACAAGTATATTGTTACACAAGTATATTGTTACACAGAGAAATATATTGTTACACAAGTATATTGTTACACAAGTATATTGTTACACAGACAAATATATTGTTACACAGACAAATATGTTGTTACCCAGACAAGTATATTGTTACACAGACAAGTATATTGTTACACAGACAAGTATATTGTTACACAGACAAGTATATTGTTACACAGACAAGTATATTGTTACACAGACAAGTATATTGTTACACAGACAAGTATATTGTTACACAAGTATATTGTTACACAGACAAATATATTGTTACACAGACAAGTATATTGTTACCCAGACAAGCATATTGTTACACAGACAAGTATATTGTTACACAAGTATATTGTTACACAGACAAGTATATTGTTACACAGACAAATATATTGTTACACAGACAAGTATATTGTTACACAAGTATATTGTTACACAGACAAGTATATTGTTACACAGACAAATATATTGTTACACAGACAAGTATATTGTTACACAGACAAGTATATTGTTACACAAGTATATTGTTACACAGACAAGTGTATTGTTACAGAGACAAGTATATTGTTACACAGAGAAAAATATTGTTACACAAGTATATTGTTCACAGACAAATATATTGTTACACAGACAAGTATATTGTTACACAAGTATATTGTTACACAGACAAATATATTGTTACACAGACAAATATATTGTTACACAGACAATATATTGTTACACAGACAAATATATTGTTACACAAATAAATATATTGTTACACAGACACAGACAAGTATATTGTTACACAGACAGGTATATTGTTACACAGACAAATATATTGTTACACAGACAAGCATATTGTTACACAGACAAGTATATTGTTACACAAATATATTGTTACACAGACAAATATATTGTTAGACAGACAAGTATATTGTTACACAGACAAGTATATTGTTACACAGACAAATATATTGTTACACAGACAAGTATATTGTTACACAGACAAGTATATTGTTACACAGATAGTATATTGTTACACAGATAGTATATTGTTACACAGATAGTATATTGTTACACAAACAAGTATATTGTTACACAGACAAATATATTGTTACACAGACAAGCATATTGTTACACAGACAAGTATATTGTTACACAAGTATATTGTTACACAGAGAAATATATTGTTACACAGACAAATATATTGTTACACAGACAAGTATATTGTTACACAAGTATATTGTTACACAGACAAATATATTGTTACACAGACAAATATATTGTTACACAAGTATATTGTTACACAAGTATATTGTTACACAGACAAGTGTATTGTTACAGAGACAAGTATATTGTTACACAGAGAAAAATATTGTTACACAAGTATATTGTTACACAGACAAATATATTATTACACAGACAAGTATATTGTTACACAAATATATTGTTACACAGACAAATATATTGTTAGACAGACAAGTATATTGTTACACAGACAAGTATATTGTTACACAAGTATATTGTTACACAGACAAATATATTGTTACACAGACAAGTATATTGTTACACAATTATATTGTTACACAGACAAATATATTGTTACACGGACAATATATTGTTACACAGACAAATATATTGTTACACAAATAAATATATTGTTACACAGACAAGCATATTGTTACACAGACAAGTATATTGTTACACAAGTATATTGTTACACAGAGAAATATATTGTTACACAGACAAATATATTGTTACACAGACAAGTATATTGTTACACAGACAAGTATATTGTTACACAAGTATATTGTTACACAGACAAGTATATTGTTACACAGATAGTATATTGTTACACAGATAGTATATTGTTACACAAACAAGTATATTGTTACACAGACAAATATATTGTTACACAGACAAGCATATTGTTACACAGACAAGTATATTGTTACACAAGTATATTGTTACACAGACAAGTATATTGTTACACAGACAAGTATATTGTTACACAGAGAAATATATTGTTACACAAAGAAATATATTGTTACACAGACAAATATATTGTTACACAGACAAGTATATTGTTACACAAGTATATTGTTACACAGACAAGTATATTGTTACACAGACAAGTATATTGTTACACAGATAGTATATTGTTACACAGATAGTATATTGTTACACAAACAAGTATATTGTTACACAGATAGTATATTGTAACACCGACAAGCATTTTTTAATGCTTCTTTTCAGAAAAGTTAAAGGTTCTCTCTGCTCACTAATCTAATACATAAACTTTGAAGATTTTAAGATTTCAATATGTAACAAAGACAGGTAACCAAATTACCCATATATTGCGACTAGGTGGGATATCAGGCTGCCTTCAGTGTGATGACACTTTAAAAGCTAACTGGTTTCATCATTCGTGATTAAACAAAAAAATTAAATCTTGGAATTTTGACAGCCTCTTCAGGTACTTAAATCTACGGCTTTTTTTATGTTTTATGATAAAACTTTCTGTTCATTTTCGATTTACCAATAAACAATACAAAACCCCCGGCTGTTTTTTTTTTCCCCTTGATCGTCTTTTAGCATATTGATCTATCGAACATGTCTGTGATATTAACAAGGTTGGGCAGATCCGTCAACTGCCTCAGCTGTTCTTTGGGATTTTTAGTCATTAGGACAACAGCATACATAGATGACGCTAGATCACATTTCGTAATTAAATAAAAAGATGCATGCACAGACCGGAACAAAACCTGAACGTTTGTGTTTCAAATATTTTTTCATTTGTTGTCGCTGTTGTTGAACCTGTACAGATGTATATTTTGTTAAGTGTATTCATTGTTGTTGGAAAAAGTGGGTGTTGTTTAAAACGACGTAATTATTCTGGTCGCAGGAGAATAATTTCAACGTGCATAAAATTACAACGCACTAGTACATATGTATATCACTACATTCCATTTTAAGTCACTATTAATTGTAAGTGTACATTTAATTCCCATCGTTAACATTAAAAAATTAAATTATGGTAAATTATATATTTTTTTATTATTTTTTAATATTCTTTGTATAGTTGGAAGTGCGTTTGCTTTGCACCTGCGCATAGGCATGTTTTAAACTGCTTATATAAAAGTGACCTAGTGAACTTTCTCGGTAAACATTTCAAATTTACAAACAAGGGTCAATATAGTAGACAATAAATACAACACGAAATCAACATCTTTGACGAATCAACATCAAAGAAAATACGTGTACACAGAATATTGATTCAAACTCAAATTCAATGAAACTAGGGCAAGCGACTGACAAAAAGGTTTACCAGGCGAATCTTGAAAAATGGAGAATAAAATCAGGCATTCGGGAAGAGTAAGCATCTTCTGCTTCATTGACGAAACCTGCCATGTAAAAACTGATTACAGCATTACAGCATAAAATGCCACGTGCTCAAATGATAACTAGATCACCAACACGATACCAACACAATGCACACTAGCAAGCAGCAAACATGTCCAGCTTCATATCGTACAAGGACATCGAATGTTTTCCAATGAAGTCATTATGACGACCGTAAAACTTGCCTTTATTTGTCATCTGCCCGCATATCCCGAAAGTCTTTGTTGCGAGTTAAAAGGGACTAAATGGTAAGATTTTCGTTTCATAACTGTAAAATAAAAACATTATAACATTTAAATATATATTAAAGATTGTGTACTTTCTGTTAATTATTATATTTCAAAGTTTGCATAACCATTTTATCAACAGCTTCAAACAATTAAAATAAAATAGCAGCGACCCAACACTAATTCATACCATTATCGTTCGGAGAGCGTAAACAATGCCTTTGCGCATGCAATTTTAGATTCAGATTAATTTATTTCGCTTTGTCATGTGTATGGCGTGAAGCAAGAGGTCATCTTACAAAGTGAGAATTGAAATATGGCTGGCATATTAAGTATTAGCTAATTACATAACTATACATAGAAAGAAAACATATCAAAATGGCGGGTGAAAATGAGGTGGGGGCTGTTATCGGAGATTTAGACAGGGGTGGTTGGTATAATGCTCAGTGATTTTTAAGACTCAGATATTTGAGTCCTTACTCATGCTTTTCTGTGGGACTCATTCAAATTTTGGGAACCTACTATACTTCTTAATACTGGGACTCATCAAAAGTTTGAAATTCATGTCCTAGATTCACTTGAAAAATCCTACAAAAATCACTGATGGTATCAACCAGTGATTGACAATATGGTTTAGTGTCTATATCACATGCTAAAACTACTTCTCCTAACCAGAAAGCAAACTTGGTACAAATTCAGGCAATGATCGATTTACACAATTTGAAAGATTCAGTATGACAAATAAGAAGGAGCGAGGAACATGTAGATAATGTGTTTATATAAACATGTCTGCGATGATAGAACAATATTTTTCCTTTTTCGCGAGATCTGTACAATAACAATCATTTCGTCTGGAAATTAATCATATGTCACTTTTCTAGACATTTTGATGTTATCATTTCGGCTAGCACCTGTCATGGCTTTTAAACACATATGTATGTCGACTGTTTGAACAATTTGTATAAAAATCTGTGTCCAAACAGTCCCCCCATCAAGTATGAAATTGCATGCCAAGAATCCACAGCAACGGAACCTGATGTCCCAGGTAAGAAGTTCCAGGTGAGAGAAAGTAGGAACTAAAGTCCGGACGAACATTTTCTTTGACTAGGTCAAAGTCAAAATTTAGGCCATAATGACCTCATTTTGATACAAGACAAGCAGTATGAACGAGGGACAAGTGGTGTAGACGATAAAACTCAAACTAACTGTTTCTTTGATGTAGGTCAAAGACGTTAAGACGGATGCACGGACGAAAGTATGGACGGACAATGCTTTCCGATGGGAGATTAATTAAGATGCCTTCACTTTTAATTACCAGAGATACTCTTAAACAAACATTACAAGTATTTTATCATTATTCGTGATACTTTAAAGGTGTTCTGCGTGTTTGTCACGTCCATCGCAGTGAGATCCTCTACTAAGATGTCCTGGAGATGGACCTGTACAATGTACAACTATTCTGACTTGTATCCGGATCCCATTGTCTTTATATTTGTGTAGCTATATTGGTTGTAATTCAATTTCGAATGGTATAATGTTTTTCTTGAGACTCCTAATCCGTCCATATTGCAAAGCGATGTTTCTTTCTTTATTTATTTTCTTTCTTTCGTTCTTTATTTATTTATTCATTTATTTTATCTGAAAATGTTCATTTCTGCTAATTACAAAACATAGTGGCTGTCACAGACTTATTATAAATTATTGTTTAAAGAAATGCAATGACATGAAATAAACAATAATGAAAAGTTATTGATGCATAAAATCGGTAATAATATAATTAACGCGACACAGTATAAAGATCGAGATCTCTCGGGATAATAAAGAGTTCTGAATGAGCCAGAATATATGTTGTGTTCTAGCCCTGGAGAAGGTACTAGATATGCCGATGTCAGTTATATAATGACCATCAGTAAAAAAAACTGTAGCCAGGTTGGAGAAACAACTGACTAGTCGTTGTGTCACAACAGTTTTACAAACAATGGACCAGAAATAACACCGGCATTAATTGTACGGAACCTTTGCAAATTTTCACAATTTCAACTTCTGGTGTTTACAATTTCTTTGCACATATTTTCTTGCGTCATGTAACTCAAAACCTGTGATAAACCTGACATGTGGTTTAGATCGACAAACTCGAGCGCTCAGTACGAGAAGAAAGACAACTCGTGGAACACGTATATTTCCCTTCTTCTACCTACCCACGGTCAATGTGAAATAGTGACAAGGTTTGTTACTCCAGGGAGGAGGAAATCCAACATATATTTCTTTAATTATGTTTTATGCCCTCGATTCAAAACATCGGGGGCATATTGTTTTGTGCTGTCTGTCTGTTGTCTGTCTGTTGTCAACTTTAACCTAAGTCATACGTATTGCACCGTAAGATGTCGGACTTTCATATTTTGCATGTGTGTTCCTTGTGACAAGACTTTTCCGGCGGTATCACAATTTTTCAACATGCGACCTTGGCAGTGACCTTTAACCTACATTTGTAAAACATTAACATTGGCCATAACTATTGCGCCGTAAGAGGTATGGCTTTCACATTTGGCATGTGTGTTCCTTGTGATAAGACCTTCTCGTTGGTACCAAATTGTTAACCATGTTATCTTAATCTTGTTGTAACCGGGGGTATTTCATAAACACACCTTGTCTTTTATATTCTAGGGGTCATAGATCTTGGTAACACATGCATTACCTTTCAGAGAAATGTTTTATCGTTTCCTTGAGTGTTTAATTGGCCAAGTATAGACAAAGTTATGACCTGACGAATTAGGAAATATGTATAGAAATGGCTAGTTAAGATTAATTTCAAATTTTCTTTAAAATATATTTATATATACAATGATTAGAAGAATTCATTACATTTCCAAATTTAATTATATGTCCCTACGTATTTCGGCGAATTGAAATTGAAATTGAAATTTTCAAGGGGTGAAAATCTGAACGCAGCACTCCAACGTGAAATTCCCGTATTCCAATATTATAATAAAAAACAGAAGAACGACAATCATATCATTTCAAATTTTCTTTAAATATTTATGTCGATATTTTGAATATCTAAAACTTTGTTTGAATTAATAACAATTTCACGTTTGGACTCTGCGTCACCGTTTTCGCCACCCGAAAAAATGCAAATTGCTGTATTTATTTTTTTATCGCTATCTTTTGTAAATTTTCAAAATCCGAAGACACTTTTCTAAATACACAATACAAATTGCAACATTCAGTATAAAACAACAAACATCAGCATTCTCTCAGTTGTTCTAATATCAAAATTTCTTTATTTAACCTTTTTATCCATTATCAAATATTACCACATGGAACCTCGGGTAAGCAATCTTTTTGTCGTATTTTTTTTAAGAATTGAAGACAAACCCGTTAGCAAACACTTTTTCAAAGACAAAACATTTCACTTAAAGGTCAAGTATAATGTATATGTATATATTACTAACATTAACGACCATTGCAATATAAAAACATTTTAAAACATATGTTCAATTTTCACTTATATATATATTTAAACCATGAGTTGGGAATTCTTGCCAAGTCCCTGTGAGCCAAAAATACCTTACTTTAATGTAATTTGTACCTATATGAAGGTGTCTACCAAAATGTATAAGACTTCGATAATTTTTTTCCATAAAAACTGTCCATTCTTACAATAGCATGACTTGGTCTTGGTCACCAAGAAGAATGGTCTGGTAATCCATGTTAATGATGATGGATAGGTTATACCGATTGAGCTATAGAGCAGTTCTCTTTATCTCGATCGGAGTAAACCAGAGGTTTTAGGTTCGAATTTTAACGGAGATATTGAAATTTAAAAAAAAAAATCATCTATTACAACGGGATAACTTTTCGTTACTGTACGAATGCAAAGCTAACTCAAATAAAGATAGACGTAACCACGAGAAAACCTTTTAGATTAACAAATCCCCTTAAAATGTTATCAATTTGTTTTTTAAGGAGAGGGCTGGGTATCCTAATTTCATCTTTAAACTATTGACGATGAACTTGATAATAAAATTTCACATGAAATAAACAAACGTTAAGAATGAAAAGTCAAGTGATAAGAAAGACTTGTAGCGTTACTGTTGGTGTGTAAACTGCATTTCTGTACAGACATTTTAAATGACACGTTCGTTACCTTGAAATATCTATTTTTGAAAAAAAAAATGCGGTTTACACAAAGCAAAAGGAAAATTGATCCTATATATACATCTGTCAGGTTTTTAATTCGCTTTTAATACATGATGATCATAATTCATTGTATGATGTACGAACTAACGGACCGACAATTGATGGAATAGCAAAACAGCTGAATCCAATTTGTTGGAAGGCGGACAGATAACTACTGAGGTTGTGAAATACAGGCAGTAAACAGAAAACATTTCCACATTAACATCTTTTTATTTCATTTTTATGAAATATTTTAAACATTTACCTTTTAATTTTTCAATTATTTGGTTTACATAAATCAAAGAATGTAAATTAGAACAAATGCAATAAGAGATTCACACAAATTTTTACCGCAAGCGCACAGCGGCTGGACTTCCTACGCACCGGACTTCACGTCTACCAACTTCAAAACCAATCTTGTTGGTAAGGCCAAATAGAAAATACAAATCGGAAATGTAAATATTATTTCAAATCTTTCTTTTTTTTCTTCAAATACGAAGCGTTGAATAATAAAACATGGCACCATATCAAAAATATGTAACCATGGTATTAGTGATTGCTTCTTGGTACATTAAAACTGAGTATTAGATACGTTTTGCTCTTCACGGCCAATGAACGATAGAAAACTAAGTTTTCTGTTGTTATCTTTGATGTCTTATGACAGCGTCTAAAACGTCATGGTACTATATCATCTAGTTTGATAACTTAGTACCAGTTCAGTATTCTCACTATAGCAGTGTTTTAAAATGCGACTCTAACTAAGGAAACTATTTATATGAGGGCCGTTCTTTAAACTCCGAGAAAAATTGCAAAAATAGTCAGTTATTGACGCTCAGTAGACCCATGAACATATGGTATTTTAAGGTAAAACGATAAAAAGGCGTACTTTCAATGTAAACGTTCATCACAGTAGAGGTACGAAAACTATTTTTATTAGAAAAAAACTTTAGTGTGGTCTGCTGTCATTTCGAACTGTTTGTGATTCACCAAGGTCCGTGACGTCAGACACATCGTCATTGGTCTGGAATGCATTGTTAATATAGCTGTGTCCATTCGATACATGTTTCGTGCATTTAAGTTGACTTCCGTTTCTAGTAACAATCACGTGACCGTTAGACTTCTCCTCAATGTTAGCATTATCCACATCCGTAATATCCATATTCTCTCCAGTGTCCGTGACCTCTGTTGCGGAATCTGAAGCCTGACTTTTTGCTGGAGTTTTGATGCCGGAATCTTCGGATATAAATCCGGACGCGCTGTCCGTTTCCTCACTTTTTGGAGAAGCAGTCCGTTCACTTCTTTTCTTCCGCCACCACCACCAAATCGGTCTTGACGTGACGTACGCAGGGGTTGTGCGTTCCTCATGAGTCATATGACGTAACAATCGTTCTGCGTGATTCCTGATGTCATCAGTTGGCTCAACATCGTGTTCAAAGTAATCGGCGCCATATAGCTCTTCCTCCAACGTCATACGCAGTCCTATGGTGAGGTCAATGCCTTTTAGAATGATTGATGACGTCACGACCGTCCATGCGATGATGGCGGCTATTGCTAATAACTGCACGCCGAGTAGATACCAACCGCCACCCTACAACGAATAGTTAAGCAAAGTTAGATAAAAGTAAAATAAAAAGTGGGCGTGTAGAATATCATTATTGCGCAAAGGAATGTTTAATACCACTGAGAATATCAAGTGCTTGTTATAAGATTTGGAAAACTTCACTGCTGTTGTTGTGATTTGTGTACACGTCAAAATGATGTCTCTGGTTTTTTCTCTTACCCAGAATAGGCCGTCATGAAAACTAAAGGACTTTTCCACATTGTCTTTGGTGGCAAATAATCCACAGCTGATCATCCCCCACAGAGATCCAGCAAGGTGTACCGCTGTAGCTCCAACAGGGTCGTCTATCTTAAGTTTCACTAATAAAGCTTCCGCTCCAGCTGTGACGCATGCGCCTATAGCACCAATGACAACAGCCACCCAGGTCCTAGTTACGGCACAAATACCTGGTGGAAAACAATCTAAGGTTTTACATGGTCTTCTGTCAGTCAACATCTGGGCCATTTTTAGGCGTGGTCTGTGGGCTGCCTCACTGGCCACCATTCGGAAGGACTGCCGCATGCATCAAGCAAGAAGAGTAATGTTTCATGACAAAAATCATTAAGAATATACCAAAATGGCAGCATTATCATACTTAAAACTGAGATTCCATAAAACTTGGGTATCTTCTCCTTCATACGGTCAATCACCTTGGTCAATCCAAGGGCAAAGACCATAACCAATGTACACAGATCAAACCGCTTCTCTGTTTCCTGAGTTAGACAAAACGCTACCTTAAGGGAGCATGGAATCAAACGCCTCGAATCTTCACCTAAGGTTTCGTAAGCCAATGCTCTGATCATATTAATTTTCCTTCGTTAAGTACACTTTGTGTGTCATACATCTGTACACAATTCCAACACAACTCACCTGTTATACTCACGAGAGATCCCAGAATTCCGTTCACCAGCAATGCGATGTCATATTTTCCTTTGTGGATGAAGAAACTGTAAAACGGAAAATATGTGCACTTTTTCATAAGTTGAAACAAGACGGAACTTTAACAGCAGCAATCCCTAGTGCACATCTCGGAACCCACCTGTACGTATAATCACTGTACAACACCTAACCAGTCAATTGGACATATGCATGCTGAATCTGCCATATATTAAACATGTTGGTATTTTGACTATGACTGTTTTAATTAACATTGTCATTTTGTAAAGTGTTTCGAACACTTACCAAAAAACACAGATATAAAGATAATACAAATATTCAAAATCTTGTTATTTTATCATTTGACGCTGCGGAGTAAAGTTGAGGCGTGCTCCGACCAAAACAAATATTACTGCGCGCGTCCGGTTCCAGAACTAGTCAATCCGACTTGCCACTAACGAACTGTGCGTGAATAAACAGACGCCACAAAATGGATCACCGGTATCGCTGTGGTGTGAAAGTTACTCCCAAGACAACAGGGGGAAATTGTAACAAATTGTTAACTTTTCAAACGAAAGTGAAATATACGCATGCGGCTGAGGGATACAAAGTTGTAGGAACACTGTCAATGCGACCTCCAGATGAATCCAAGTAAACTTTTAGGAATAGCTTGAAATCAGATTACTTGTGGCAGTTTCTTAAGCATATAAAATCGTATTTTTTGGCATTTGCCTGTTAAAAAGATTAGGAACGTACCTTAATGTAAATGCCATAGTTCCCCCACCACAAGCTGCCAGTATTGTTGTCGCTGCTGATCTGTTAAAAAGCAAGACAATATTTGAAGTATAATGGAATCTTCCACGCATTCGGGGGAGGGGGGAGCAGATCTAGAGAGAGAGAGATGGTAGTTAACTCGAGGGCATCGACTATTACGTTATATGACACGAGGTACAACGAATGTTAGCAACTTGATAATTTTTTTCAGACGTTGAGATATCGTTTCCAATCAACATTTATCGTCTTTTGATATGTTCGCATGATTTCAATATATTTATGTCACTTAGCATATAAATATGAAGATTTTAGAATAATATATTTTCTAACATGCACGTTTTCCTGTAAAAAATACCATACAAATGAGTTTTTTTTCAAATTCATTATATTTTCTGTAGTTTTTTCTACAGTGGTAATATCATATCTATGAATGTTAGAAAAAACATCAAACAAAATTACTACCTGGCGGCTAACTTCCATTTTCCGCCACTGATACCAAATGTACTACCACAGTTGAAACCGAGCCATCCCCACCTGAAAACAAAAAAAAGTTGGAAATAATAATATATATTTGTCTGTGGTATAAAATTCTTATACACAAAGAAATGAAACATTGCGTGTTATGTGCTCGTGAAAGATGTAAAATTAAGTTGTCTCAAAGTGTTTCACTGGAACATTGCATTCATTCCAAATAAAAAAGTAAACTGATATTTGTAAAACAAACGATTGTTTCTTACCTGAAAGATAACGTTGTATTTCATAACAAAATGTACAATTTAGTTTCCAAAGCTTTTCATGTTTTGTTTGCAATCAAGACAACTTGGCAAAGTTTTTGTCATAGAAAAAACAGATTGTTTAGAAATGCCTTCTATGATTGCTGAGTTACATCAAGACAAAAAAAAAAAAAAAAAAAATCTTTAATTATGCAAATTTGAGTTCGTAACTATGGCAACAACAGCTGAAACAACAAATAATTATCAAAACAATGTATCAGTGGTGTAATTAAAATTTAAAATTTGGAAAAGATTTTCGAGTTAAATTAAGTGTTTTAAAATTTCATGGATTTTGGGGTCAATAATGGCCGAAATCATACGAAGTCAGTCCTTTCTCATCGTATTGCGGTCATTTGATTGAAACTATACCTACTAATCATTGTAGAGACATTAAATGTACGTAAGTGACGAGAAAAATTCTCGGATATTCGGTAATGGTGGTTTGTCTATAATTGTGTCGGCGTCGTTCATTGCTGTACAGATAAAAGATAAAAACTTTCGAATTTTATTTATCAAAATCTTCTGAAGTGGTAATTCGTCATCTAAGACTGTTAGACCATGATTGTTTGACTAAGACTGTTAGACCATGATTGTTTGACTAAGACTGTTAGACCATGATTGTTTGACTATGACTGCTAGACCATGATTGTTTGACTATGACTGTTAGACCATGATTGTTTGACTATGACTGCTAGACCATGATTGTTTGACTATGACTGCTAGACCATGATTGTTTGACTATGACTGTTAGACCATGATTGTTTGACTATGACTGTTAGACTAAGACTGTTAGACCATGATTGTTTGACTATGACTGCTAGACCATGATTGTTTGACTATGACTGTTAGACTAAGACTGTTAGACCATGATTGTTTGACTATGACTGTTTGACTAAGACTGTTAGACCATGATTGTTTGACTAAGACTGTTCGACTAAGACTGTTTGACTATGACTGTTTGACTAAGACTGTTTGACTAAGACTGTTAGACCATGATTGTTTGACTAAGACTGTTCGACTAAGACTGTTTGACTAAGACTGTTAGACTAAGACTGTTAGACTATGACTGTTTGACTAAGACTGTTTGACTAAGACTGTTTGACTAAGACTGTTAGACCATGATTGTTTGACTAAGACTGTTTGACTAAGACTGTTTGATTATGACTGTTTGACTATGACTGTTTGACTAAGACTGTTTGACTAAGACTGTTCGACTAAGACTGTTTGACTATGACTGTGAGACTAAGACTGTTTGACTAAGACTGTTTGACTATGACTGTGAGACTAAGACTGTTTGACTAAGACTGTTTGACTATGACTGTGAGACTAAGACTGTTTGACTAAGACTGTTTGACTATGACTGTTTGACTATGACTGTTAGACCATGACTGTTTGATAAAGACTGTTCGACTAAGACTGTTTGACTATGACTGTTTGACTATGACTGTTTGACTATGACTGCTAGACTAAGACTGTTTGACTAAGACTGTTTGACTAAGACTGTTTGACTATGACTGTGAGACTAAGACTGTTTGACTAAGACTGTTTGACTAACACTGTTAGACTATGACTGTTTGATAAAGACTGCTAGACTATGACTGTTAGACTAAGACTGTTTGACTAAGACTGTTTGACTATGACTGTGAGACTAAGACTGTTTGACTAAGACTGTTTGACTAAGACTGTTTGACTATGACTGTGAGACTAAGACTGTTTGACTAAGACTGTTTGACTAAGACTGTTTGACTATGACTGTTTGACTAACACTGTTAGACTATGACTGTTTGATAAAGACTGCTAGACTATGACTGTTAGACTAAGACTGTTTGACTAAGACTGTTGACTATGACTGCTTGAATAAGACTGTTGGCTAAGACTGTTAGACTAAGACTGTTAGACTATAACTGTTGACTATGACTGCTTGAATAAGACTGTTTGACTATGACTGTTAGACCATGACTGTTTGACTATGACTGTTGGCTAAGACTGTTTGACTGTGACTGTTGGCTAAGACTGTTTGACTAAGACTGTTACATGACAATTACAGGTACGTAGGCAATGTGTGAAGTTCTCAGATGTTCAGGAACGATGGTCTTACAATTGTGTCTGTATTGGTTTTGCTGCAAATCTTCTATCTTATGATAAAAGACGATCCGCGAGTTTCTCCGTATTGATCCAACTTTGTTGTAGTGAAACGCGGGTCAGTGTCGAATCCTTATGATAAGAAACTTCGTGACAAAAACCGAAACAGTCGCTGTAAGCTTGGGTGATTTGAACAGTCCTAGTGGTGTTGATATGGGAGCTCATTGTCCTGTCTTTGTACTTATTGTACATTTACGTGTCACCAATCAATACTTGTCACTAGCGCTACAATAAATCTACCATAAAAGGAGTGATATGGTAACTGAAGGACTAGAACACCAATCGCCATGGACATGGGGTGTCGAACCATCTGAGGTTGAGAAGACAAACGTTCTAAAAGAGGTTTTGTCGCCCCGTAATTGTCAGGATGTACATAGGTGTCGCCACTGATCAAGGAATGCAATACAATTGAAGTGAATTTATGCCAGTACATCATATTCTTCTACTTAGTATTACTATAACTAGGAATGCATACCACAAAATGAAGAGTCCTAGAAGGGCGTTGACCGAGTTACCGTGATTGACAGTTCCGCCTTCTTTCGAAAATCGCCCATAACGAGGCTTCACCATAATGGCGGCAATCAAAGCAGTAGTTCCGCCCACTAAATGGACAGGTCCTACGCCCGCTACGTCGACAACATGAAGCTTCCTAAGCCATCCACTAGGCGCCCAGATCCAGTGAGCGGGAAAACTGTACACTAGTGTGTTCAGGAGACAGAACACTATGTAAGCTGACAGCTTGGTTCGCTCAGCTACGGCGCCTGAATTTACAAATGTTGAAATGTCAAATTTTATGTCAGTTCAAAATTGCTACTAGTCGACACTTTTAATTAACAACATACTGAAAATAGAACAGTTGCTCTCATAACACAACCAATAGAAGATTAGAATATTGTTTCGATGACTACACGGTCACCTCCATCAGACAAATGACCAGTGTGGAGTGTTCTAGCACTAACGTACGAGATGGTACGGAATCGACACACTTTTTTGGCTGCACTAAAATCCTATGTACACTAAGGTCGAAAATAGTGTGACGAGATGGTAAACAGATTAAAGACTAAAAAATACATTGGTGGTAAAACTGAACTGTAAATGTTTTCATCAGTTAACTGTGTGTTTTTTCTGCTACTTAGGAGATGTTCCATATGTTGTAATCGGGAACTTTGAATATCATTGTATTGTTTCTGGTAGAGTGCCGCGATAGTAATAGTGAACTGAAATACCTGATACAATGGTAGTAGCCGTGGTACAGAATGAAGCTTGGAATATGAACTTGGAAAACACCGTCCCCATGTGTTTCTCGTCTGCAAGATAAGAAGAGTGAAGTCAAAAGATCTTGATACAAGAATGGAACACGAGTACAGTATTTGTTATATAGAAAGAAAACTATCTTCTTCTTTTTGTTTCTTTTTCAAACGTCTACCTTGATCAGTGGCGTAGCGAGGCCTTCATTCAATTGCATGCTTGGGGGTGCAGGGGCGGCAGCTGAAGGTATTTTGATTACAGCATTGTAATCATTCGAAATTATTAAAAAGACCAGCATATATAAAGATTATAAAGATTTTAATCTCACTTGGAAAGTTTCCGGAATATATCGTCGCAACGGTATATAAAACAAATCGCGAGAAAAGAATCATGCACATTATGGAAATAGATTAATAAACAAGAAAAAGAAAACATGTTTTCTCGAATTTTATTCTTGCATGCTTGAGCATGCAAGCATGCACGGACGCTACGCCACTGTTGATGTGATATTCTGTTTTAGATACAAAAATACTCTCCTAAAGAATAAAACTGTAAGAAAAAAATGTTATTTTTCACCAATAAAAACCTTGTTTTGGACTGATATTTTGTTGATTGTAACCCAACCAATATATTATACTATAACTAACCTGGATCTAAAAGGAAGGCTCCGACTCCACTGAAGCCGTTGGAGCCTGAAGAGTCCCCAAACGTCAGTCCGTAGCCAATGGTCCAATATGTCAGTCCCCCAAACACCACATCCACTACATTTTTTACCATGATGTTCACCTCATTCTTTCGGCTGGCCATGCCACTTTCCAGAAGTCCAAATCCTGCAACATCACATCGCAAGTACATTGAAATGTGTTTTCACAGCATTTTCCTACAGAACTTCCTCGCAAAACAACATTGATATATCATGCATTATTCGAAAAATGCCGTACGGAGACACTAACCTGCATGACGTGATGCTGTTTTTGGGTTACTATATTGTGACACGTGATGGCATTCCGGTTACTATATTGTACCACGTGATATCATTCGGGTTACTATATTGTGACACGTGATGTCATTCGGGTTACTATATTGTGACACGATGATGTTTAACCCGACTTAATGGCGAATCACACAGATATCAACATGCATGTATGGTGATACACGAAGATATTAACCTGCCCTGTATTGGAACACACGAAGATAGTAGCCTGTCTGTATGGTGACACACGGAGATAGTAACCTGTCTGTATGGTGACACACGAAGCTATTAACCTGTCTGTATGGTGACACACGAAGATAGTTGCCTGTCTGTATGGTGACACACGGAGATAGTAACCTGTCTGTATGGTGACACACGAAGATATTAACCTGTCTGTATGGTGATACACGAAGATAGTATCCTGTCTGTATAGTGACACATGAAGATATTAACCTGTCTGTATGGTGACACAAGGAGATGTTTACCTGTCTGTATGGTGATACACGAAGATAGTAACATGTCTGTATAGTAACACACGAGGATAGTAACCTGTCTGTATGGTGATACATGAAGAGAGTAACCTGTCTGTATGGTGATACACGGAGATGCTTACCTGTCTGTATGGTAACACACGAAGATAGTAACCTGTCTGTATGGTGATACACGGAGATATTAACCTGTCTGTATGGTAACACACGAAGATAGTAACCTGTCTGTATGGTGATACACGGAGATAGTAACCTGTCTGTATAGTAACACACGAAGATAGTAACCTGTCTGTATAGTAACACACGAAGATATCAACCTGTCTGTACACGGAGATGTTAACCTGTCCGCATGGTGATACACGAAGATGTTTACCTGTCCGTATGGTGATACACGGAGATGTTAACCTGTCTGCATGGTGATACACGGAGATGTTTACCTGTCTGCATGGTGATACACGGAGATGTTTACCTGTCTGTATGGAAATACACGGAGATGTTTACCTGTCTATGTGGTGATACACGAAGATTTTACCTGACTGCATGGTGAAGATGATAAAGGAACTGGTGAGAATCCACGTGGCGTCGTCAATCCAAGCCTCGAGATCGTCTTCAGGGGAGAGGGTCGTTGCTACAGTTGTCGTCCAGCAGTTTGTCGTTGTCCAGTTTGTTGGGGGACTGACAGTCGTCATGTTATCAAACGACATCTTGATCTTTAATTATTCTCCGGTGCTGAGTTCCCAAGAATTATCTGAAACATTCAACAAAAAAAATTGATGGCATTGATTACCTGATTATAACGGTTTTATACACAGAAGAATTTTAATTACACATTCTGTATAGCTGTATACATGAAAATGTCAGAAATCTGCTATACGTTTCACAAATTGATTACCCACAAACCCAAGGTATGGCAATAGTGACACGCTTGGTAGATGACTTACGAGCCATACAAATACAAGTGACACAATAGAACATGACTGAAAGGTATTGAGGCTTTAGAGCAAAAATATAGAATTTCCTTACGTGTTTTTATTAATTTCCATAATAGAAATGTAATTTCATCTTTCTTGTTTTGCCTCTGGCCAATTTTAGATTTAATCCATGCAATTTTCTGATAACTTGAATAGTTTTACTATTAATCAAGATAAACAAGTAGCGTTGAAGAGGCGGTATGATAACAAGCCTTTGCTTGAACGGTAATCGTTCAACCGTAACCCTCTAAATAATTTAGAGATTGAAATATACAACATACATTTTATCGATTTATTGAACAGAGAAAATAACCTGATCAGTCACTTGGAGTTTATTGACAAAAGATATTTTATGACGTTTTGGCGACATTTCATAAATGTAATATTTTATAATCGCAGTTGTGTATGCCGTCTTTACAAAAAAATCCACGGTGATGATAGTTTCCATAGACCTTATTGTTTCACATGTAAACGTTATATCCTTGTCAAATCTCCATGTAAGTTCATTCAGCTAACAAACTTCGGCTGATTGCGGTACCATTAAATAAACATGTATGTAGCAGAGATTGGACTTGTGACAGTCGACATAAGTATGATAATGGAGGCCAAAGACGACGAGTCATGTCGGTAGTAAGTACGTCTTTACATGTGCATGATATAAAGTCAAGTCTCGTTATTACGACTGGATTATCATTAATTACATTGTACATCTTGACAAAAATCTCGTTATAACGACTTAACGTAGCCTAAGTATCACGACATACCTTACAGCATCACAAAGTTTCGTTATATCGAAACATTAAAGTCAAATTATTATAATCAAGCAATAAACTGCCTTTTTATGGCATGTATGTCGCCATAAATGCAAGAGCTTTGCTAGCGTAATCTGTATAGATGTCTGATGACACTATCACACCAGTAAATGACACATGCGCGTAGTGACGTCATTATTATTACGACATAATACGTAAATGATAATTTACGATCCCAAAGAAAATATTTCTGTATTAGATTAAAGGACATGGTATTAACGTGATGTCTGTTGACTTAATCGGTAGACATATCTATTTTAACTTAAGTTATGAATTCAAAACAAATGTTTTTGTTTTATTTCCGAGTTATTTGTTTAATATACAATATCCATTTTTTGTATCGTAATGTTTCAGACATTCATCAATAATGGCAAGAAAAATTCAATATTCAAATTCAATTTCATTAGAATTTGATTCAGAACTTTTGTGTTGTATCAATAGTATTCCACACAATTAATTTTTTTACAGATTTCGGAAATTCTTTTAATTTCTGGATATGTTCACTTTATAAAAGTTCTGCCTGAAACATGTTATGAACAAACTAAATTACATACACAAAAGTCATACCTGGTAGATAAGGCTCCATGTGTTGGTGACAATCTCCAACGTCGGTCTCCAGCGCTGTATCGGCTGACTGCTTTTCATCCTGTGTTTGCCTGCCAGTACTAACGTACTTCTCATGATTGAGTTCGTAATTATATATTGTCAACCCATTAATTATGAATGAATGAAGAAGAATAGACTTCATACACATCTACACACACGCATTATTGATATGAACCGGTCTGAATGAAGGAACAATGTAATTGTATTCAGTTTCGTTTTCTTCATTGCATAATTCTAAACATGAGAAATCATTCAACTTATCAAAACCTTTGTCTGGTAATTTGTTTATCTTTTTTTCCTTTAATAAACCTGACAGGTTTTGAATCTCCTTTCCAACCATACGTTAGATTTTTATTTCAATTTTCGTTTTATTACAAAATTGTATCGGCGACGGTGTGTCTCTACTAAGCTTACCTTCATTCCTGTCAACGCCTTCGGCGTCACAAAATCAATCGATCAATGAAGGTATGGTAAAATTAATAGGCAAGCTGTGGTTCAGCATTGGTGGAGTCACTTGATACCAATGTCGGGGCTACTCTTCTATGACAGACGCCGATATCAAACAGCACATCACTCAAATCAAAACTTTAAGGGATAGAAAAGTTATCATTTAAGTATCCTTCATCTCAGTATGTTGTATTAAAAAACAACTTGAATGTATGGTTGCTACTTAACTTATATCTAGGTATGCTATCAATAATGTAGATAAAAATCTTTGTCGGCGTGCTACATGGTGACGGTATATTTATCAAGGATAACTATAACATCATGACTGTGGGCTTAAAACGGCAACATTTTCGCGTCAAAATGGCTTTTACATTGTCAATAATAAATAATTTAAGTAAAATTCCTGGTTATACTGGAATAAGACGACACCATGCGTAGTGGAGTAAACTGTCCTTTGCAGAATGTCATATCATTTCTGCCTGAGTGGCTATATCATTTATGACAAAAATGATTCGCTTCAATGTAAAACATTTTACACTGTAACAATGTATATGAAAATCAAAAAAAATTTGCCGTTGTCTTGTATAGACATCTCTGTATATATATACGATGCTTCTCACCAGAATGCAAATATATACATTCAGAATATATATATTCAGACAGCACGTGTTACCAGTAACATACTATTAAATTTCCTCAAATCCTCAAGTAAAAATATTAAGGTTAAACGTCGTTAAGGATTATCGTTAAAGTAAGTGTTTAATATTGGCACATATCATTCAATATAGGACACTTGATCAACAAAATAATTCCGACGGGCCAGTAAATTTAACCGAGATTTTCAACAAAGGAAACTGGCAACTGGTCCTTCTCGACCAATGATTTAGTTTCTGAATAATGGGTTTTATGAGCGTGGAAGTTATGGGCATTTTTGTGAGAGTCCAGACAGGGAACCCGGTAACAGTCATTGTGGACAAAATTTGAGACCGATCAAATGTTTTTGTTTGTTACGAATTTTCTCCTAGTAGTCCAGAATGATATATTTACAATGTTATTTCAGGGAGTAAGATTAATGATGATTATTATCCTGGTTGTTGTTCCAGTAATTAGTTAAATAAATCCAAAGTTTTATAGGAACAATACTAGTTTCAGAAACTGCAATAACTTCCGTTAAGTTTTCAATTATTTACACTTTGTAAGGTCTATTTGTGATAGTTTTTCATAATTAACATGCCAATAAATTAATTTAAGGAACCTACCATTTGTTTTCTGTTGTTCAAAGCTATGGGAATACCTTAAATCACGAAAACCTATGTTACATCTTGCGTCATTTTTATAATGTTGTGAATAATCAAGTAATTTTCACTTCCTTTTGACAGAGAAACGGCCCTTTGAACTTTGAAATCTGACAAAATATTCATGTTCTCAGATAAGATCTTGTAATTTGTTGTGTAGCTTGTAATGAAAAGTTACAAATCAGGTTTAAGTTTCAGCTTTTTTTCTCCTTTTATGACAGGAATTGCCCTTTCAAGTTAAAATCGTTTTCATGGGATTTGGATCTCTTTGACTGTAGAAAGTGAGCGGAAATTGTGATAACAAGTTGACGCTCAAGGTTTCGACTTCGATCATTATTACCCTATTGAACAAAGATATTAAGGAGTAAGGTGAGAATTTTGGCTTGCTTTGTTTTAATTTGATTTATTTGTTTGTTATTTTGTTTGTTTGTTGTTATGTTATATTACTCCGTGCAAATGCAGAAAAATGATTTCAACTGGAACATTTTTAGTTATTACTGCTTTCCGGTCAAAGTACTGATGCTTTCTTTTTGAGTGTTGTTACAAAGACTATGTGCGTTTATCTTTTTATCTTAATCATTAAATGATAACATCGGTATGTATTTAGCTGAAAACTATGTAATAGGTTCGTGATGCTTGTTAAACACATGTTTTAGCCATAGTGTGAATACGTTAAAATAATTATGAATATGTCAGTACATTTCTGTTTGGGGACAGGAAACGAACATTTTCATTTGGTCGAGGATATGTGTCGTGTCATAAATATTCGGATAGTAGCCAAAGGTGTGGAGTTGAGGGGAACAGTTGTTGACGAACATTTCACTGATGTTGACAACATTGCTGATTATTTATCATCAACTTTAAGAAGAAAACAATTGTCACATTACCAAACTTGGATTTCGAACCCGACGGTCAGACGTATCACAAAAACAATGATGACTAAGTGGATCATATTGTGTTGTGTTGCTTTATTAGGACTAGACATTTGTGTTCAAGCAGAAGCAAAATCTCGCAAGGGTTGTGATGTAGGTGCCGGAATGAAACGGTGAGATAAAACTAGATTTGTTAAGAAATTTAATATGATATTACCAGATCAGAAAAAGTAATAGTATTAACGCGCGTATGTTTGTGGTACTCTTATTTTCGCGACAACTTTATTTTTTTGCTCTAATATCAGACTCCATATGGCGTTAATAAGCTATTACTGTGAATGCTCGAATTCATCATTGAATAAATATTTCGTCAAAAACAAAATGTGCCAAGATTAGTACGATACAATAAATACAATTTCCGTTCATTATTGCGTAACGAATTGCGTTGTCTAGAACTATTTTTTATCAGTTAAAAGTATTAGATAGAGATGTTTTATACAGATTATTCTTATAGGGAATTTGTATACTGTCAATCATTTCATCCAGGTTTTTTCTTATCGGGAAATTGATTTTTGTTCAACATTTGATGACCAAATCGAGGAAGGATCGATGAGATAATTGTTATCATTAGTGAACTGTTTCTTGACAAATGTCTTGTTTTCTTAAATAGTGACATACTGTCAAATTCAATGAAATGGTACATTCCATACATAGTTGTACTTATACACAAGGATGAAATAATTTACAACACTTCTGTACTTGAACATATATCAAGGAAAATGTATGAAGAATGTTCCAAATGTTCAGAACGACGACCAAAATTTCCATTTGGTATAATACATGTAAGAGTCAATCAAAGGAAATTGTCTGTAAACAAATGTTAACTTGTCGGCTGTTATGGAATAAAAACCACGCTATGTAGCTCACACATTCGCACTTCGCGTGTTTAATCAAAATGTCTTTTTTTCTGGACGTTTTAAGCTTTTCATACATTTATCATATGAAGATATTTTAATACTTATGACGGGTAAGTACTGTGGTATGATTATTCATTTTTCTCTATACTGTATCCAACTCTAAAATTGTATTGAAAGGTGCTATTCACTTGTGTGTCTTTTGTACAATCTGTGTGGACATTATTTCGCACATATTGAGGGACGTGCTTTACGACAAAAATTCCGGGATCAATGACTACTATTCGAGTTTTTCAACAATAGGAACACTATCATATATTACAGTACAATGTTGAAGCATTACCGAACCGCTTTTGTTGAGCGAAAACAAATTTCAACACTAACATTTCAGCAAATGAATTTACTTAAAAAAGAAAAAAACTCCCAGTAGAAAACCAGATTTCTTGTGATTAAGAAGTGATATTTTTGTATGAGGGTATGTATTTTAAGTCATCAACGAGATATCCTTATTGTATCGTTTTAAGACTTTGACTGTCTTTTTAGGCGAGCTAAAATCCCTGCATCTTGTAATGAAGGAGTGATTTCGTTCGATTACCCGTGGCTGCATGATAAGGAAAGGTCCCTCATAATCAACGCCAACCGTCCTTCCGATGATTTCGTCCTCTGCATTTATAGCTGTACTGAAGATGTTCTTATCAATGGAGAACAGAACGTTTTAAAGAAAGGTGAGATTATCTGAATAAACAGAGCGTTTTCTATAAACAACTTGTAAATAAAACTGTCTACTAACTGAACATATAGTATCAGATATACCGTAAAATCCTTGATTTTCGTGGATGATTTATTTCAGTGATTCTCGTTGTAACTCTTAATTCAAATTCACTAATTCATATGTTCACAAATCAATTTTTAAAGAAATGTCTTGAACACCATCTATTTGCGAAAATAATTCTTTTGAACTTTTCTTTTGAAAATCCGCGAAAATTGAGCACTGAAAAATGAAAGATTTGCCGTTAACATATACATAAAATAGCATTATTAGAGACAATTTTGTCTTGAATATTCGTTTGCATTTCCACATGTGTTCTCCAACCGGTCTTTTATACTCTGTATAGATATTGTTATAACGCCTGTAAAACAGTCGAAATAAGTATTGTGTCAATGCCAGTCCGACCATTTATATATGACGTTGAATAGGTACAGGATACAAAGGGTTGAAGATACCTTATCGATCTTTAATTAATGTCATGTTGTATATACAGTACATCGACAATATGTCAACATAAATACAGGATTCCAGACACAGGTACAACATACAATTTACAACAAAATAACGTATATTATCAGCAGGAAATCTATTGGTTCATGTTTTTGCAAATGTTTTACTTTCCTTTAATGTCTATAGTACTTGTTCAATACACAACGATACGGTGACAAAACGCAACGGAGAGAAGAATTATTTTGATATATGTGTCTAATGTATTTGCCGTATGTGATCTGAAGAAATTGAGTGCCAATGTTTCATTAAATTCAAATCCTCTAGTTGTATATTCATATTTATTTATATGAATATTAGTTTATCATGGCAGGCGTCTTCATAATATAATAAAAGAAAAAAAAAATTGTTGAATAATTCACATATCACTTTGAATTTAACTGGCACGTACAAATTGCATTCCATTTCCAGTGCTCTGGTTCATTTACCAATGTTAACGACAAAATTATTTGTGACATACTTACAGGTGAAACCTGGTGTTTAAAGAACGGACAAAAAGCCACGATCAAGAAGTCTTCTGTCACGATGCCGTATGGAGTCTTATTCAGATACTTGGACAAAGCTAACTTAAAGGCTTTCCAAGATAGACCGATTAAAAGTTGTAGAATGATGACAAGAAGGATAGCAATTTGATCGTCTCTGTTTTTCCGCATGAGTTTCTCGATGTAGAAAAGGAACAGTTAGTCCATTGGTAGTCTTTTACGGTCCCTATTTATGCTAAGGCATGCTTGTGTTTCACTTTTATGTGCTCCGCTTTCCTTTATCTTCATTGCATTATAAACATTTCAGGTAAGCAATATAAAAATAGTATAGACGACTAAGTCCTCACAATGATCTCAAGGCCAAATATTCTATATCCTTGTGTGATACTCGTTGATATGCCTGGTGGTTCCGTTGTTGTTAACATTGTTCTAATTTGGCTGCGTGACTTTACTTACTTGGATTTAAGTTGTGTCATCTATTAAGCAGAAGAAGCTGACCCCTCCCGGACACCTGGACTTATTTCTGTTCGTTGATTATAATTTTGTGATAATAAATAAACCTACGTTCGTTTTCATAATGTACTGTACACAAACTTTTAAAACATCTGTAACATTCCTTTAATTGGCAAAATGTATTTTTTTTTATAAAAAGTATACTGTGAATTGACTTTTTTTCTATTGGAAAATCCTTCATAAAATCTATACTACAACACACATGTGATGATTAGCTTCCGAGAAACAGGCGATAATATGTTTTACAAATATAGTTTATCGTCACATTCTTAGTTCGCAATCATTAACTTTCTCGAAACAAACTGTAAAATATATTCTACAAATGTAGTTTATCATCACTTTCTTATTTCGCAATGATTAACTTTCTCGAAACAAACTATAATATATTCTACAATTGATATTAATTATTACTTTCCTAGTTCTCGAATTTATTTCTATCAGGAAATTAGCGTAAGTGTAAAGAAATCGCACACGATAAGCAATTGATTTACAGTAAAAAGGTTTCGTTATCAATTGACTGAAAATGTTGAAATGAAATAAAATAAGTATCTATATATATATTAATAACTAGGCGTTGGCATTTCTGCTATTACGTGTAGTTACTTCCGATGTAAAAGAGATTTCCAATAAGAAGGCTTGTATAAGAGATGCACAAGCTATAAGCACAAATTTCAAATGAGAACTTGTGACCAATAATAAGTGCTTCAAGTGTTTGAATTTATGAGGTGACTTTAGAAAAATAACTGCGAAAATAATGTATCCCATAATTCATCCAATTCCGTAAATTCAACCACGGCATTATTCAATATTAAAATGATAATTCAAAATATAGCCTTCATCACTCATTTAAGGTATTCGTCTGACAGTTTTGTTTGAACTCGGTGTTATGTTTTTATTTTCAAAATGTATTTAATTAATATAAAGTTGGAAGATTATAAGATACCATGTTACGGTATAGGTTTTACAGGAATCTGAGAAACGCACCAGTCAGCGCTATCGTGGCTCTTCTTGGGCACTACCCCTGATTAATAACAGAAACAACTTTTACAAACGACCCATAACAGTGTTACACAATTAAACTGACACGTGATTGATACGGGATTTGAAAAGACTTTTTATTATCTTGATATTTATACACAGGTAGTAGATTAGTAGACAATCATTTGACGTTGTTTATTTTCTATCGTACACTGAACAAAACGTATTGAATAATAATTAAGACTTGGATATATATCAGTTATATGCGTAATTTACATTTCATATTGCAAAAACAGAAATGTGGTGATATTATTTCACAGCATTGCAGACAGTGGATAAAGCTAATATTAACATATCACGCGATGTTTACTGCAACGTCAAG
This sequence comes from Ylistrum balloti, assembly GCF_031769215.1. Lineage (NCBI taxonomy): Eukaryota > Metazoa > Mollusca > Bivalvia > Pectinida > Pectinidae > Ylistrum > Ylistrum balloti. The sequence continues at coordinate 294,949 of NW_026782325.1, read as the reverse complement.
CACTTAGAAAACCGTCAAAAAGGACGTAACGAAAACACTTTAATCAGCATCTGTCGTTGTAGTGGATGTTCCGCCAGGTATTCGCAGAATATCTTCAAGAGAAGATGAACGGGGTCTGGACAGTTGAATGGTATTCTGATCATGAGAGGATGATAGGTCATAATAAACCACCTGGCCACCGTTTCCGTGAAATGTTAACATGACGTCTCGGCTGGCAAGCCTCCGTAAACACCAGTGTCTCACTGTAAAATAAATTGAAAACACTTCCGTTTTGTTTTGTTTTTTTTTTTTTTTTTTTGTTCGAAAAAGATGAACGTAAGTTATTTTTAATGATTTTCCGTTTAATATTGTATATATTTCCCGCCTATTACAGAATATCTTTATTAATCACTTGTTCAACAATGACAATGATCTTAACACGCAAATATCAACTGTGCAGAAAAATGAAACACGTGACCACAAAAATATCCAGATTAAAGAATATAACTGATTTCCGTAGTAATGATTAAACCATGGTTTCAAAGATTCAGGCTATGAAGAAAAACATCTGTAGGACAATGATGCCCCTGCTTTCGTGAAATATAGCCGTTATTGATTGAGTAAAATGTCACCTTTGCCCCTATAACCTTGACAGATGTCCACCCACCAAGTAACTTCAGGTTATGATAATGTCGGCTAAACACTGTCTTATCTCTCATTAGTGTACACTGAAATACTCAAACTAGACAATTAGATATAACATTTAATGAATTATACTAAAATGATTTACTGTAACAATGTTTTCTTGGGAATTATTTTTTTAACTTTTTCTAACGAAACATTTTTCGTATTCACTCGATTTCTTGGATGAATAGTAGAAATCTATTAATATCTAACACTCAAGTAAAATGTATTAACAGTTCTTTGATTCATGGACATTCGATTTGAATTCATAGATTAAAACATATGCTAAGTCAACGAAAATAAATATGTCGCGAATTTATTTTCCATTACATACCTCCAGACACAAGAACGTTCCTGGTTAATGTAGACACGCTGTAATTGGAGAGACCATAGAAAGGATGTCCGAAACACACGGACTGGGTGGGGCCGAATCTGACGGTGATCCTACGTGGACACGTCTCCATGTAGCAAACAATCATAACAGAGGAACAATTACGCGGCGTTCTGTATGTAGTTGTTTCCCTAAAAGATATAAGTATATAACGTTAAGAAATCAAAATATAACAATAGTATGTTTAAGATTTCGAAATAATAGAGCAAGATTTATAACGAGGCAAAATAATGGGACAATGATTTAAGTATTGCCAAACCATTGTCAAATTAATGGAACAAGAAATACACCATTGCCAAATTAATGGGACAAGAAATATACATTTCCCAAGGGTCCGCAACCTTCCAACCCGCCGATCCAATGGGTGCGTCCCTGTCAGACATCGACGTTCAGCGAATAGCTATGGCAGTTCGTGTTCATTTGATGAATGACATGCAAACTATACAGAATAATCTGCACCTTACAGTCCAACAACAAATTGCCCCTCTACTTGACAAAGTTTCCCGCCTTGAGGCCGAGAATGACGATCTTCGTCATCAGATCGACGACTTGGAGCAATACGGAAGGAGGACCCTTGTTCGATTCTCTGGTATTCCGGAACAGGAGGGCGAGGACACTACCACCACCATCCTTGAGGCTGCTCATGCCTGTAATGTAGACCTCCCCCCAACCGCTGTGGAACGATCTCATCGAGTCGGCAAACCAGACCATACGAGAGACAAGCCTCGCCAGATTATAGTCCGTCTAACTTCCGTGGATGCGAAATTCCAGCTGCTGAAGACGAGTAAGGGATTTCGCAACAGTCCGTCCCACAAGTCTATCTCTGTCAACGAGGATCTGACAAAATACCGAGGAAAGTTAGCATTTCTCGCGAGAAATTTAGTGAAAGCCAATAAAATCGCCCAGACGTGGACTACAAACGGTAAAATTATTATCAAAGACAAGGCGTCTAAAATCCACAACATCCGTAGGGAATCTGAACTTGAGCCCTACGGGCATGTGATTGTCACCTAGTTCATTACATTGTTAACGTCGTTGTTAGCACGTGGACGTTGACGGACGTCCCTTCCTTGTTCTAATTCATGCATATACTAGATGTAAAACGGAATTTATTCATCATGTGGTAAAAATATTTTGTCCTACGATTTAGGCATAAATAATGTATAATTACCACGCGATTACAATGATCTGAACTTGATTTTACCTATGACGGTACGTTTTTTTGTCACGTGTTCATATTCTGTCTTATATAACAATGTACATTGTTTATAAGGTCTTGATACATGTATCAACAGCTCATTGAGGTACGATGGTATAAATTTATTTAGTGATTACATTATTATTATTATTTCTTTTTCTTTTGCTATGTTAGCGAGCATCTACAACTGAATACATTATACAAATGTATCTATACTTGAGTTAAGATACTTCACAGTTATCACTCAATTCCTTTATTCTGTAGCTATACTTGCACAATAGCGTATGCTTATCACGTGATTACATTGTTCCGTACAAAACCATACCTACATTGTATATGATGGTATACATTTATCACGTAACTACATTATTTTTTGCTATGTTATCGAATCTATACTTGAACTAAGATGTTTATTTTCAAATATCATTCAATTCCTTTATTCTGTAGCTATACATGCACGATAGTGTATGATTATCACGTGATTACATTTTTCCGTACAAAACTATACCTACATTGTATATGATGGTATACATTTATCACGTAACTACATTATTTTTTGCTATGTTATCGAATCTATACTTGAACTAAGATGTTTTTCAATTATCACTCAATTCCTTTATTCTGTAGCTATACATGCACATTAGTGTATGCTTATAATTATCACGTGATTACATTGTTCTGTACAATACTTTACTGACATCGTATATGATGGCATGCATTTATCATGTGACTACATTGTTTTTTGCTATGTTATCGAATCTATACTTGAACTAAGATGTTTTTTTCAAATATCATTCAATTCCTTTATTCTGTAGCTATACATGCACGATAGTGTATGATTATCACGTGATTACATTGTTCCGTACAAAACTATACCTACATGGTATATGATGATATACATTTTTCATGTGACTACAGTATTTTTGCTATGTTATCGAATCTATACTTGAACTAAGATGTTCTTCAACTATCCCTCAATTCCTTTATTCTGTAGCTACACCTGCATGATGGTGTATGCTTATCACGTGATTACATTGTTCCGTACTTAAATATACCTATATGGGTATATGTTCATCACGTGATCACATTACTCTGTCTTCACATGTATTCTTGTATGATGGTAGATATTTATTATAAGATTACATAATTCCGTCTCATGATCTTCACTAGTACATAAACTTGACAAAGCGTACGATTCTTCTCAATCTGTCAAGCGTCAACATTATTCTGTAATTTGATTTCCAATGGCACATATATTTTACGTAATTATTGCATTTATACTGTACTTGTAATATGGTATGCAGTATATCTATCACGTGACTTCTGACGTGCTTTTGATATATACATAGACGTGATACTGCATGTATACTCGAGACGCGATGGTTTATTGTTACCACGGGTTTACATTAGTTTACAATGTGAAATAATCATGCTAGTCATGTGACCATATTATCCTGTACCTTTACTCGGATATTGGTATATATTTTTCACTGATTAGACAATTCAGTTTGTCTTATCGATATTGACACATACATAGATGTGAGAATCTTTGCTATTGCTACCACGAGGTTTACATGATCATATACTTATGTACCCTTACTTGTATAATGGTACGTATTTATCACGTAATTACCTTATCCTACTTGTGATAGCCATCAAAACGCTTCTCTACCTGATGTACGATGGTGATTCTGGTATATCATGATTGATTCACTTTATTACATTAGTTTGTCTTACGATCTCTACATATAATATATATATATCTATCATGTGATCACATTATTTTGTACCTATGCATGACCAGATACATACATGTTTCTAAAGCATTATTACATTATACTGTCCTGTGATATCGACACATTCAGAGACGTGAAAAAAATACGATGGTAAATACATATCACATGATTATATTATTCGAAACTGATATACGTCTGATGTTATATTTTGACATATATAGATGTAATAAATGTATCTAGAATTTAAATACGAAGGTATACATTAATCGTGTGATCACATTATTCTGTCTTATGTAATGGCATATACAATGGCGTGATGAATGTAGTTATGACGGTATTTATGGTACACCACAATGTACTCATCTACTCATGTCAGTATTGTAGCGTTACCTTATCATAATTGTATATACTTACATTTGTATATATATATTTTTTTTTTTCCTATTGTATGTCATCCTTCTCTCGTGCACCTGTATCCCCCCATGTCTCATGATGGAATCTTTGTCCATCATTTATGTACATAGTATCTCGTTATTCTCCTCATCCCTATCTCCTCTCTTTCTGCACAATTACCTCCCCTGTCTCGTATTTCGCATGGAAACTGTTGAGCTTATGTCCTCCAATATTACCGATCGCGTCGTTTGCATCATTTCTTACTCTATCCCGACACTAAACACACTTTTATTCCTCTTAGGATCCTCATCCGTAACCTGAATGCCTATCTGTCATAGTCTTTATTGTGTCCGGATAGGTCTCTTTTACAATCGCGTATTGTTGACATGTTACTTCTCTTATGTATGTTACAAGCTTTACGCTTTATAAACAACACACTACAAGTCTTAAGTAAATTGAAACATGATTTCTACCAAAGTTTCAATCGTGCGTCAAAAGTATTGACGAGTGTCTTATCCTCTTCGTCCAACCTTTGTATATATTTATTACTTCTTCAACTCTTGCTCCTTCTCTGTGGCGATATTGAATGCAATCCCGGACCACGAGATTATGAGTCTGACTTAGCATCATTTTCTTCGTGTTCCTCTAATTTTTCAACATTGCTCAACGAAGCCAAGTACACTTTTGTTCACCTTAATGTACAGAGTATAAAGCAGAAATACGATATTCTATTTAGTGAATTATATAACCTTGATATCCTATCTTTTACTGAAACTTGGCTCAGTCCTGACGAAACTACATCAGATTCAGACTTTCCTGGTTTTTCTCCCCCTTATTGCTACTGTAGACCAGATAGACAAGGAGGAGGAGTGTCTGTATATGTTAGCAACAACTTATCTTCAAAGCGTAGGTCTGACCTTGAAATACCCACAGTTGAGTGCGTATGGTTGCAAATAAGTATATCTGGCAAATCAATTTTATACGGAACGTTTTATAGACCTCCTAATGCACCTGTCTCCTGTTGGGATTATATTGCCCACTCCATTGAACTCGCTTTCAACACTGGAATTCCTAACATTATACTTACTGGCGATTTCAACGCTAACCTGTTAAGTGACAATAGTCACTCCATGCACCTACGCAACCTATTAAGTACTTTCGATCTTTCACAGAGCATCGCCAGTCCAACCTTCTACACAGAATCCTCTTCCTCCCTCCTTGATATAGTATGTGCAAATGACCCATCTTTAATCAGTAGCTGTCATGTTGGTGATAGTTTTCTCGATCAGCCCTTGAGATATCACTGTCCTACTTTTGGTAGCATTAATATATCTAAACCTACCCAACCATGTTTCAAACGTAGTATTTGGCTATACGATCATGGTAATTACGACGACTATAGAGACAGACTTTCTCGAATCGACTGGGACTCTATCATAGACGGTAGTGACATAGACCGAAGCACTGACCGACTTACTGACATTATACTTAATACAGCCAAATTATGTATACCGTTCAACACTATAACTGTTCGAAATAACTCTCCTGCATGGTTAACTAATACTGTTAGGAAAATGATGCGTAAAAGGAAATACTTACATCGTAAGGCTAAGCAATCTGGAAAAGTTGATAATTGGGCTAAATTTAGAAAAATTAGAAATCTTTGTGTTAATGCTATTCGCCAATCCAAATGTAATTACTTCAACAAACTTTACAATAAATTAAATAACAGTACGAATACTAGTGCAAAGGATTGGTGGAAAATCGTTAATAGCTTCACGTCTAACTCTTCTAAAAAAAAAGACGATTCCTCCTCTTTCTGTAAATAATAAGATTTTAGACGACGATCTCGATAAAGCTAATGCTTTTAACACTTTCTTTTCTTCTCAATCTACTATCGACGATACTAATACCCACCCCCCTGACTTACCTCAATCTCTTCACAATCTCAATGACATAGTTATATCCCGACAAGACGTTCTTGACGCGATACACTCTCTTAACACTAGAAAGGCGGCTGGACCCGACATGATTAATCCTCGAATGATCAAGGAAGCCGCTGACATCCTAAGTTACCCGTTACAATTATTATTTAATTGCTCTCTCGTTTCTTGTACCTTTCCATTTTCGTGGAAAAAGGCCCATGTTACGCCAGTTTTCAAAAAAGAAGACCCCTCAATTATTAGTAACTATCGTCCGATTTCTCTGCTGTCTATTGTTGGCAAGCTGATGGAAAGATGTGTCTATAAACATGTCTATAACTTTCTCATAGATAAATCTCTTCTAACACCCTACCAATCCGGCTTTAGATCTGGCGATTCCACTATTAATCAACTTTTAACTATTACTCATGACATTTTTTCCAATCTTGACAAAGGTGTTGAAATAAGATTGGTATTCTGTGACATCAGCAAAGCATTTGACCGGGTCTGGCACCGAGGTCTTCTATCCAAATTAAAATCTTTTGGTATAACTGGAAATCTCTTTACTTGGTTCTCTAATTATTTGCATAATCGTTGTCAATGTGTCGTAATCAATGGTAGACAATCCCATTTAACCAATATTTCAGCAGGTGTCCCCCAAGGATCGATCCTAGGTCCGTTACTTTTCTTAATCTTTATTAACGACATTGTTTGTAATATAAATTGCAATATTAAGTTGTTTGCTGACGATACATCTCTATATGTCATCGTAGAATCACCGCAAACGAGCGCTAACGTGTTAAATAATAACCTTAGTATAATCAATGAATGGTCTAACACTTGGCTTGTTAATTTTAACCCCTCTAAAACCGTAACAATGACAGTAAGTCAAAAAGCTAATAAACCGCTTCAACCCTCCTTATTTATGAATAATACTGCACTAACCGAAGTCACTTGTCACAAACATCTAGGTATCACTCTATCAGCTAACGCAAATTGGACTGAACATTTACAACAAATCACTAGTAAAGCCTATACAAAACTCAGTTTCCTCAGGTCACTCAAATTTAGCATTGACAGAAAATCTCTTCAAACTTTGTACTGTTCTTATATTAGACCTTTATTAGAATATGGAGATATTATCTGGGACAATATAACATTAGGCCAAAGTAAACTTCTAGAAAACATCCAGCTTGAGGCAGCTAGAATCATGACTGGAGCTACAAAACTCACCAGTCATGACCTCTTATATTTAGAATCCGGCTTAGATACTCTCGTTAATAGAAGGAAAAAACATAAAATTATCAAATTTCATAAGATTGTTCATGGTCAGTGCCCTCCCTACCGAACCAGCATGCTTCCTGAACGTCACTCTAACATCCACTCTTATAACACAAGGAGAGCCGATTCTTTTTACCAACCTCCATGCCGAACTAATCTCTTTAAAGACTCTTTCCTACCTTCTTCTGTTGATCTATGGAATGCACTCCCCGATGCCATAAAACGTAATCCGTCTACTACTACTCTAAAAAGATACCTAAATGCTGATATAACAACTGTTCCTAACTATTATTACTTCTGTAAATCTAGACACGGCCAGATTCACCATGCTCGACTTAGGATGCACTGTAGCTCACTAAACGCACACTTATATTCTCGTAATCTTGTTAACAACTCTCTATGTTCATGTAACCAGTCCGACGAAACTACTGAACACTCCCTCCTCCAGTGCCCTAACTACCATCATATCAGAATGCAATGCTTCAGTAACATACCCCCCGACATTAATGTTAATACCTTATTATATGGTAACCCTGATATGCCAGATCAGTACAATGAAAATATTTTTGACTGTGTCCAAAACTTTATTAACCGTTCTAAACGTTTTAATTAAGCTCTAGCGTAACTAGTGAGTTTGTGTATACTACGAAGTAATCGCAATTACAGTACTGACCTGGTCGTGGTATATTGTACTTTGTTGAGTGAACCACAATCAAATATAGATCTATAGCAGTCCTAAACTCTTGCTTCGTCATCCTACAACGGTTTCCTCCTTTGAACCCATGCACCCTTTCTTTTCCCCTTCCCTGTACTTATGCACCTACTTAATTACATTATGTTGTCAGTGCTGTCCATTGCTCATGTAATTAGACACGGAGACAGATTAATATAAGTACATTGTACTTGTTTCTGAATCCAAAATGCATATTTGCTTTTGTACTGTACTCATTTCAGAAAATAAAATACAGTTTAAACTAAGAAATATACCATTGTCAAATTAATGGGAATCAAAAACATCATGAAAATAATGGGACAGGAACTTAAACATTGTCAAAACAATGGGATAATAATTAAAATATTTTCAAACTAATGGGACAATAATTAAATTTAAATTTCTGTCAGTATAGTGAGACAATAACTACACCATTGTCAAAATAATGGGACAAGAATTAAAACTTTCGCAAAATAATGTCAAAATAATTAAACAAGAATTAAAACATTGTCAAAACAATGGGACAAGGTTTAAATTTCTCTCTGTAAAACGAGACAAGGCCTATACTATTGTCAAAATAATAGCACAAAATTTATAATATTTTAATAATATTGGGACAATAATTAAAACACTATGACATAATGGGACAATAACTTAAACAGAACAACAATCATAATATTTTCAAACAAATGTGACGATAAACACATCATTGTAAAAAATATTGGGATAAGAATTAAATTTCTATCAGAGTGGTGGGCCAAAAATTACAACCAACGGTGTCAAAATAATGAGAAAAGAATTAAATTTCTGTCAAAATGAACAGATTGTCGAGAAAATGTGATATGAATTAAACAAAATCAAAAGAATTTGACCAGAAATATAACATATTCAAAATACGAAGTCACAGTGCCTAGACAGAAAATTCCATATAATTAATGTTAAAAAAATCCGCCAAGACATCAACATTTTAACGGATTATGTTACAGTATCGAGTTATTTAGATGGTGCATCAGGACGATATAGGCAGCTACATCAAAGTATCATAATGAGATATGCCTCAGTCAAAAACATCAGTCAATATTATAATTTTGTAACTTACACGATTGAGATTCTAGTTATATTGTAAACGCACATTCGGAAAATTATTTAATGAAAATATAAAAAAAATATAAAGACACATGGAATATCAAATAAAACAGGTAAATGTGTTATAATATTATTTTTTAAAAAAATCATTGGTTTCTAGTTTTAACTCATTGTGTAAATGTAAAAAGTTATCAAAATATTTTTAATTGGACAAAAATTTGTACATTTTTGACATCCAATGGGACAACATATCTTCAGGACAAAGTCAATTCTTTGAGAATATACAACTCAAAGCTGCCAGAGTTGTGACTTGGGCTACCAAACTCACAAATCACGACAGACTACATGTAGAAACCGGTTGGGACCCCCTTGTGGTACGAAGGGGAAAAAATTCAATTTCATAACATTCTTTATGGTCAGTGTTTTTTATCTAACTAACTTTCTACCTGTCCATCACTCCAAACATTTTTGTTAAGTAAACTGTCGAACTAACCTTTGAAATGATTCTTTCTTATCCTTAACGTTGACGTATAATACAACCGTTATGAACCTTAAAAAGTTCTAAAATGTCACTTTATTCCTTCAAATTATTACTACTGCAGAAGCAGACACGGTAAAATCCGCCATGCGTGACTGAGGATGAACTGCAGCTCCTTAAACAGTCACATGTTTAAAGAAAAATTAATTGACAGCCCTATGAGCTCATGTAACCTGCCTTCAAAAACTACCGAACATTTCCTCCTTTTGTCCATTGCCCTAACTACCAGCAACTACAAAATGAATATTTTATAAATCTTCCTTCTAACTTTAATCATAAGTATAATAAAACAAAACTATTTTTGATCGGTACATTCTGTACTTTATCAGATAATCCAAACGTTTTTTAAGGTTTTGATTAAAACCATCTCCTATAAACTTTTAATACTGTTTATTGTCGTGGTATTTACTACAGCTCTACATATTGCGTCAGTGCAAAAAATCATGTTTATAGCTCTTTTATGTCAATTAATAATTGTACTTGCAGCATTCTTTACCACTTTTCCTAACATATGCAGCCCAAATGTCATGAAATCAGCGTTTGTTCCCTTTCTTTTCCTTTTCCCATCAGAAGTTAAACGTATTTTTGTCAATATAAAGAGACGGATTCACATAAGTACTTGTAAATGTATGTACATCAATACAATATTTTTTAAAACTAAATGTTTAATATTTCATGTAAAAATATCACCACAGAATGAGTATGTTTCTATGTTGGATTGATTGCGTAAAACTAGGAAGAATCAAGACATCTTTCTATACGAAGCATCTAAACGCTGACATATTGTCAAGATTTTGTCCGCCATGATTATTAACAGTCAGGAAATTAGTAAGCTTTACTATGACTCTGAATGGTCGGATGTTGACTTCATTAATTCCTAGAACCAATGTATACTGAGATACTGAGAAAAACAAATATGAAAGATGCTGGTCATTGTGAAGTAAGTTATATCGGAAGTTGATCAGAAATATTTATAATTTTCGTGGATAACACCAGAGAAATCCATTTATCCAGCAACTGGTGCTGCCATTGATGGAATACGCCTATCATGTATATTTTTGCTATTTTCGGCGGTGTTCGAAAGCATGGCCTCTATTTATATTTTCAGACACTGAACATGTAGTCTCTAATTTGTTCACAACACTAAAAATGCAATCCAAGACATAAGATGCACAAAACACAAAAGGAAGTGACTTCTTATAGAAGAAACAGAATTATCAAATCTATTAGAGGACCAATAGAGGAGAGTAGACTGGCATCCAAAACGTTTTTTTTTTTTTTTTTTTTTTCAAATGACTTTTTAAACTTCAGATTAATATCCAATAATTGTGTTCAATACTTTTATATGTATTATCCTAACTACGTATGTTATGCAGTCTTACCTCGCTATGATATCATGACATCCCAAAGTAACATTAGGGGGTTCAAATGGTGTCATTCCACCATACACAACCAACATGAACATCGTCATTAACTCAAAGCCTCTTATCCAGGTCATGATTCGCGAATTATATGTGGCGACGGGAGGCGTTAACTGCTTGGAAGTCGTTCTACCAACAAGTGATGAACAGTATGCATATGACAACATTTAAAAGACCCAGGGATTTGGGAAATCCCATTTTAGAAATCCCCATAATGCAATGTATAGTATCAGTATCTGTTTAAGTGTATAAAGTGAAAAGAAAACACTGCATGACAAAATTTCCATCAACACTGCTTATGTTATAACAGTCTAAGATAAAAGAATCCCGCATCTTTGATCAAATTGTACCGTTTGAAAATCAGTATAAAGGAGACATGTTTGTGTTTATTACAAAACGGAGAATCGTCGGCGCTTTCTTGATTCTTTTGTAAGTTTATTTATGTCCTCGCAACAGTCAGGGGTCATATGGAGCCGTTTTCATTTATTGTCTGTTTTCTTGGATTAAATGCATCGACTGATGAACCGTCATTGTCTTTTAGGTGGACTCTCAGTGTAGCAGCTGATGTCTACCCTACTTAACAGCATAAAGGAAGTCCGTAGCATGTATCTTGCGCGGAAAACAACTTCATATGCTGAGCTGATATAGAATGTATGGCCATTTGTAATCAAATTAAGAGTGATGTCACAATTTTAATTCTAATTGAAACGTTATAAATTCATAATTAAAACACTGATTGGTTTATTGCTGCTTTACGTTGTCATTAAAAGACTACCAGGTTTGGATGGTGGAGGAAAGGCAGATATTCTGGAGAAAATTCACTGACCTGTGGTCAGTACCTGAAGATTGTCCCACGTAGGGCTTAACCACCCGGTCACAGCGGGACCGGATAAAACGATGAGGCAATAGAGTATAGCTAGCGAGATACAGTCTTACCAGTGGGTACTCGAGGGGGAAGGGGTATTAAAACGACATACCGGTGAATACTTAAGAGATTCGGAGGGAGAACATCAGTGGCTACCCAAGTGGGAAGTCTTGAATGTGTACTTGGTTTGAAGGCAAGTGTCCAACTATAGACTACACAAGCACACTCCTGAACAAACACAAGATTTAGAGTTTTCCAACCATTTTGCAATATATAAACCCAATAAAGTCTATGTGTGAATGTTATACTTGTCATGTAATGGTCAGTGTAATTGTTTTTCTGACTGTTTGGTTGTCTAGGTACGCTTGTAACTTTCCCTGTATGTGCACGTATGTCTGTCCCTGTATGTGCACGTGTCTGCCCAAGTATGAAAACCTGTGTCTGTCCCTATATGAGAACTTGTGTCTGTCCCTGTATGAGCATGTGTGTTTGTCCCTGTATAAGCATATGTGTTTGTTTATGTATCTGTCCGTAGGTGTATATTTTACAGGGTTACAGGGTCAAAACATATTCGAGTAAAATTTGTTTTTCATGTTCATGTCACTTGCAGTTATAGATTATAATCATAAATTTAAATGCATACATCCGTGATACTGTGAACGTGATTTAGTACAGTCAACTGGTACATTTGTCTGACGCATTTCGGTAGCAACATCTGGAAATGATTTAAATTGCATGCATATAAAGTTGTGTACTCGTTTTCAGTGTTTCGGAACTTGTAACAATTTAACACATTTCACATTTATGTTATTGATGTATTTTTTTTATCTTGTGTAGAAATCGGTCATTTAGAAGCACGTGCTAAGAGTCGAGTGATGTGCACTACGGAAGGCCTGGCGAACGCCCACAATGTATATTCGGGTAATGGTTTTTCCAAAGTCTTGTTTGAAATGAAGTCAAATTACCAAAAAGAATTTTCAGGCATTTTTAAATATGATTGTGATTTATTTTCCTTTCACTTTTTAAATAGATCTTTGGTAAAACGTATTTTTTCGATTCAATTTAAATATGTAATTAAAGTGTATGCAGAATAAAACCTCTCAAAGCAACCTTTAGATAACTCCACATAAACTTCGGAGATAGGAATGATTTGGTTAAACTGTTCATTACATAGTCTACAAACACGAAATAGAATATGTGACGGTTCCGTCGGGTACATGATCAAATAAGTTGATAACTACCTGGGTGAGATCTCGCAAAAAAAGGATTTATTGAATCATCTTAAAATGAAATTAAATGGAGGTTATAAGTTCTGAAAATCTTAATTTAAGTCTGGTAACATAGAAGCATATTTAGCTCCTATGGGTATGAACAAATCAATTGTCCATAAACCTAGCGAAAATTTATCATAAATAAATAAAATTGAAATCGCACAGCAGTGATCAAAAACAATAAAAATTCCATGAGTCGTAGTGAAGAGACAGTGATCGTCAATATAATAAAAGATATGTATTGAGATTTTAATTCTCTATATAACAGGTGTTACCTTTGACTATTTATATCAACCCACAACATAAACCACCGACTTCATATAGTAACGTCGCATTTGATTTACTACTGTGGCGGAGTAACGAAATAGCTTATCATATATATATACTAACACGAAAAAGAAACGCCGGGTACACTAAACATACTACAAATGATTTATTGCTTGGCCTAGAATAATGACACTCGGTCAGGTTGATGTGTTGTTCGCGGTCACTAGGTACACGTGTTTAAAATCACAAAATACCTGACCTCCGCGCTCCGTACACGGGAAGGTCATTGAGTTCGCCAATGGAAATTTTCAGTCTATTTGATACTGTTCAAATTCGAATTAAGCAATTTACATCCATGCCACGATTGACGAAAGTCCAGCGGGGACAGGCTATAGGAATGCTTTTGCAGGGTCAGGGCCAACTTCAGGTTGCTGCACATTTTGGTGTGCATATTCGGACAATTCAACGTCTTGTCCAACGTGTGCGAGTGACGGGGAGGGTCATCGACCGACCGCGAAGTGGACGTCCGCGCGTCACGACGCCACATCAGGATCGGTTTATAAGACTTTCTCATTTACGTAATCGCCATCTCACAGCTACCGAAACTGCAAATAACACTATAGGCAGTCATAACCGCCATATTCATCCTGATACGGTTCGAAACCGATTACACGTCAATGGCCTAAGAGCCCGACGTCCCTATGTTGGTCTGCCCCTAACTCCTGCGCGTCGCCAACGCCGATTGGCTTGGTTACAAGCACACTCGCCCAGAAATTTTCCTATGAGGCAATGGAGACGGGTATTCTTCACTGACGAATCCCGGTTCACTCTCTACCGTTCGGACGGGCGACGTCGTGTATATCGACGTCGAGGGGAACGTTACACCGACGCGTGCGTCGCTGAGCGGGATAGGTTTGGCGGTGGTTCAGTATGTGTTTGGGGCGGTATCTCCTATGGGTTTAAATCACCCCTGATCGTGATTGACGGTAATTTAACCGGCGTAAGGTATAGAGACGAAATCCTTCGCCCAGTTGCCGTGCCATGTGTGCAAGCACGGAACCTGATATTCCAGCAAGACAATGCCCGGCCCCATGTCGCTAGAGTTTGTCAGCAATTTCTTGCCAACAATAACGTAATCCCAATCGATTGGCCAGCATTCAGTCCGGATTTGTCTCCAATTGAGCATTTGTGGGACGAATTGGATAGGAGAGTTAGGAGACGTCCAAATGCCCCCACTAATCTGGTCCAGCTCACACGTGCCTTGCATGAAGAATGGAATAACATCCCCATTGCAAGGGTTAACACCTGAGGAATTCCATGCATAGAAGAATCAGGGCTGCGACAGCTGCGCATGGAGGACACACAAGATACTGAAATGTCCGGCTGTGTTGCGCAATACAAGTAGGGTCATCGCTAAAGGGGGATATTTTTGGCATAATTAGCATTGATAGAACCTTCAACAAATGGTTCCAAACAGATGAAATTGTATATAAAAATGAATGAAATAATGTAACATTAAATTATATCATTTAAAAGAATCTTTTTAGGTTACACGGCGTTTCTTTTTCGTTTCAGTATATATATATATATGTCAAAAATATTGCATTGTGATTAAGATTGACTTATATAAACTTTTTATACATTTGATGCGGCCTATTTAGCGTTCATTCTGTTATTGATGATTTTGCATACTAGAAGCATGACATTTGAAAACAATAAAGAAAATACCGACACGTAAATAGAATCTTAATTTCAAAGGCAAATACGATGAAACTATGATAAAAAAAGGAACAAAATAAAGATTTACACGGAGATTCCTAAAAAGAGAAAGATGAGTTCAGGAAGAGTAAATGTCTTATGCTTCTTCCATGACTCCGACATGTGGATCTTTGCCAATGCAAGAAAGCCAGTTCACGTTTCCAAATGATAGCAATGTAATCAACAACAGATCCATCAGGTATACTAACGAGCATCAACTTGATATCGCACCAGGGAAGAGAATATTTCCAAATGAGATCATTATTTAGAACTTAATTTGTAAAAGACAATATCAGTTCAGATATTTGATTTATTTAATGTTGAAATATTTAATTGTACATGTTGTTGGTAGTGTGCATGTTTCAGACGCTTAGCGTGATGAATATTCGCTTCAATTGCACATAAAACAATAATAACATGAAATATTCAAATATTTATTGACGGTTGATTTTGTTTACAATGAAACAGTATATTTGTATACATACATATATATAAAGCTATACTGACTATAAAATCTCGACGTTCAAACGTAGTCTGATACTTCGTCATCTGAAAAAACAGGGTGTAAACAATGTATCTATACGAAAGGTAAACAGCAACCTACATAGCACTACTGTTCACATAAGAGCTACCAAAAATAGAATATTAATTGAAGAGATGTCATTTGATTTCGTTGGATTGCAAAACACTTCTATTGTTTAAAAAACACAATAAACACAAAAAAGAATCAACAAAAACAAAATATATTGCGAAGATATCATTGTATTGAATGAATTGGATTTATTGAATAATTCAATTATTCCTCATTCAATATTAAGTCGTTTTCAAAAGAGTTATATCTTCATTGTATGTTGCAATATATGTGTCTTAAAGGATTAATTTACAAATATTATACCAATACTCCAAGAATGTATGGAAGGCAAAAAAGATCTGCTTACCTGGATCTACGTCTCGTATGGTGCCTCACCTCGGTAATTGCCACTAAAATGTAAAGCAATATTGATTAGCAACAAATACAGGAAGATTTCAATTAAACTTTCTTCGTTTTATCACAATTTGTAAATATTGTCTCAACTTGTCAAGGTAAAATATAGGTCACTTTACTAATTAGGTCATATTGAAATGTTATTAGGCGGTATGGCCTAGATCTTAAAGCAAAGAATTGTAAAAATCAGTAAAATGTCTTACCCAGGGCCGTAGTTGCAAACTATCAAAGTTGCGTCTGTCATGGGACTATTTTGGAGAGTAGAGCATTTTTTCACGCCACATCCAACATGGGTAGAACTGTGCCATACAACCTGTTAACAAACAGCAAAGTATCGTCATATGTTTTACCATTGTATATAGACATGTATTTATAGTCTTGGAGATAGAAAGTCATTTTCTGCAAAACGTTGAACAAAGTTTGACTGTAGAACCGTGTTAAATGTTTTCCATCGTATGACACAGCCTCTGTTGTGGTAAATTTTGCAAACATTACGAG
Organism: Ylistrum balloti; assembly: GCF_031769215.1. Taxonomy (NCBI): domain Eukaryota; kingdom Metazoa; phylum Mollusca; class Bivalvia; order Pectinida; family Pectinidae; genus Ylistrum; species Ylistrum balloti. The sequence continues at coordinate 277,964 of NW_026782325.1, read as the reverse complement.
ATAAATACACGAGTGAGTTATATTTGTATGATAAAAATGATATTGCAATACTTTTTTCTCATTATTGTCATCAAATATGCACGTTAACTTTAGCATTAAAACACGGAAATTGTTTCTTTTTTTCAAATAGGATGATGATGACAGCAACGCTAGTCGAGAAAATATATATCAATGAACCAAAAGAAAATTAATATTTGTCGTCACCAAGAAATACGAACGAAGCGACCTGTCTTGGATTTCTGCCTACCAGAGATTAACACACACTTGTTCAATGTTCGTTTTCTCACAAAGAATATTAAATTAACTTAATTTTAATGATCATCGACAGGATATCTTACCTGTGTATAATGACCGCACATCTTTCCTGGGTTACACTTCAGAGTTTTGTAATGATAATCCTTAACCTCGCCCTCCCAAGCCTCGACGGCAGCTGACGGTTCCACTCCTCCTTAAAATTAGAGAGTTTGACAAAAAATAATCACATGTATACCAGATTATACAATGATAACACAAATGGGCTTAAACAGTGTTCAATATACATAGTAAATTTATTTATCCATAGAATAAAATACAAAAAAACACGATTTGTAAGCAAGCATTAGTGTTTTCAGTTTTGATCTTCAGATGCTCATTAACACTAACAAAAGAAAGAAGAATATTAATAATTTGAAAAGATACAGGCCTTGGAATTGTTGCCACTAATTCGGGACTTGCATTTTAATATTTTAGATTCCATAGATATGAAAAACACGGTTCAACATATTGCTAATAATTCATATTAATTCTTGAGCTATTAAATAATCAACAGTCCTTTGATATTTGTGATCCAGTAATGCTTGAATTACCATGAGGGAGATTAGCTTTTGGCTAAATCAGGTTGTGCATCTTCGGTAAAGAAAGATTTTTATTATCATTGAAAACATTGTTTCAAAAATTTAACATTTTAGGTATGGGTTCTCGCCAATACCTTGGTGACTGGGTATTATGTAATGTTGATCTTGTGATTCTGAAATATACATGTAACAGTAGATATTGAAATGGTCTAATAAATCCTGAAATAAATCCACGTGACAGTTTTACGTTGCCGTACTTACTCTTTGTATAATGAGATTACTATTTTGTAATAACGAGGTAGTTTTCTAGCAATATTGAGATTACTATTTTGTAATAACGAGGTAGTTATCTAGTAATAACGAGATTAATATTTTGTAATAACTAGGTAGTTCTCCAGTAAGAATAAGTTTACTATTTTGTAATAATGATGTTGTAATCCAGTCATAATGAGATAGCTACCTAGGTATATCGAAGTTTTATAGTAATAACGAATTCTCTATCTCAATTTTACGAGCAGAGAGTACGTACAGGCTTCCGTAGGTTATCGACCAACCAACAGTCCGTTTCGTTTTTAAGAGGTTTTTCCTTGTAACAGCATGTAGCTACATAATTGAATAACATGCAGTAACGTCATCGTGTGTCATTGTAAGCAATTAGAAATAAACCACATTGAGCGTGATGATCTCAGCTTCCTGTGACACTGTAGATGGGAAAGTTAAGCGTTCTATTGACCGAGATTTCGTGACCTTAAAGTGAACTGAGATACCTGCTTTTTATTAGACTGATATACAGTTATATATTTTGGTGTGTCTGGTTGCAATGTTCATGTAAGTGCGGTACAAAGATTTTTTAAAAGGTTATGGTGCTTTTGGCAGTTAAATGTAAATTTCTCACCTTGCGCTGTGGTCACAAAAAGGTTCTCTCCAACATAGGAGAATCCGGTGTTCCCTTTAGAACGAGCGGCATTGTGTCCCCAAATACACCTGTCGGCGTAGGACTGAGCTAGAGCGGCAAGATCGTCATTCCAGACCTAGAGTGGGTATAAACTCATACACTCAACACTATCGTGGTAATAAAACTTCATTGCTTTTAAGAAATAAATGTTATTTCATTAGCGCATGATTTCGTGGACAAACCGTATTCAGCGAAATAACGAAATATACTATATTTATCTGCATAATCCATCATATCATAATATAGATCTTAAATTCGTAAAATCATATATAAAATGGAACTCGTTTAAAATCCTTCATACAAATATAAGACATTAATTTCAAAACGTAAAAGATTCAAATTAACAATTAATGATGTAACTGAGTAAAACAGCCATTGATACGCGTACATTATGATTGGTTTGGTACAACAACGCCATACATATTTAGTTAGGTTAAACAAAGTAGTATCAATCATAGGCTATATAAAATAGCACAGAAACAGCTGTCATGACGTTCGTTACTGTGTACCTGACACATTTTCAACAGTAACAACACCAGCTACATGAATTTGAAAAAAAATTAACAACATGACAAACAAACAAAAAGAAAAGTAGAAGGAGGCAAAAGATTGGTATGTATTGGAAAACAGGAATAAGTAATATATCAATATATCATATTTCAATGAGTTTGTTGAACACGAATCGATATAACATATTGTAAATGTACTTATTTTTGCAAAATCCATTTTAGTGTATAGCCGAAATAAAACAGAGGCGCAATGATGAATTGGTACATTCACAGAGAAAGAAAGCAATACATGGAAACTGTAATTGCCTATATAAATTTGCGACTCTTTCACCGCTTTATTGTCATCTGTAAGATTTGCACATTTTATTGGATGAAAACTAATTATGTTTTTAATTGTTTAATCAGAATGTCCTTAATTATGGCATAAACCTACCATGTCAGGTTCGTTCTTGGGCGTTGGCCTTGCTCGGTGTCTGGCTTCATTATGGGCAGCTACGAATTTTTCCTGATCACCATGACTGACTCCTCTCTTGACATGTCGATCAACGATAGACAACGATTCCCCAACAGCTGTATCTTCCATGTCCCGTCTGATCTTGGCAAGCATTCTTTCCATGAATCTGTCTGGATTCTGCGCTGCCGCACAGACCAGCATCACGGTCATGAGTGCCAAAACACAATTCATAGTGTCAACAATAAAAGGAGCTGTTGTAATACAGAAAACATATGTTATTATTTGTATTTATGTATCATTGTTTTTCATTCTGAAGTTTGAAGTCGAGCTTTAAATCTTTAGCTATTTGTTTAACCTTTATGTACACGTATACAGTAATTAAAACACAGAATCATATTTCAAATCCAATTCGATCAAACTAAGAAATAAATATGACTAAACTAATATTACAACGGAGACTCCTGACCTGAAAAAGTACAAAGAAAAAAAACATGTGTTCCTGAAGAGTAAGCGTCTTCTGTTTTATCGATGATATCCGAAATATGAATATATGTCAGGGATAAACAACAACGGAACAAACAGATGTACTGGGAGCATCAAACAAGTCCAACTTCGTAAAAAGAAAATTGAATATTTCCAAATGATGTCATTATTGCTACCATTAAATTTTCCCACAACCTATCTCAACCTCTGTCGAAACACTGGTTTCTGTGTCAAAGTTTCTGAAACACCATCCACAACGACTACTTTTAAGAAATAGGGTGCAAACAATTAGAATAACTTTTAAGAGGTAGCATTCGCACTTACCAACTTCAATCGCTTAATGCCAGAATTTAACGAATCAAGTGACTCTTCATTCGGATATAACATAATTAAATTTTGGTGTTACTTATTTCAACATATTTTGTAGAAAGATACTGATAATCTCTTTCAGTCTACTCTCGTTAGTTTTGCTTCTAAACATACACATGGCTGATAAATACTAACCTATGTATATAGTATTCTACTTTACCTATCATAAGCAAAAACTCGACAGCTCATGTTAGAAACTCAGCAAAATGATATTTTACTTACTTTGTAAAAGCGTGGTGTTCCTTCCTCGGTCTGCGAATGAGAAGGGGTTTCAGAATAGAAGTATTTATACTCGGGTACTAATTATGTGACCAGACAAGCGAGCAAAACATTATGATTCATATATTTGAAATGTACTTTCTACTACAAACCTAAGTACAGCTCATTAGTAGAAATTAGTCAGGAATACGCCGATATTAAGTATTTTTTTCATTATATTCATTTCCCCTTGTTGGGGTTGTTAGATCAAATTTGAATATGCATAACAATGAATAATTTATGAATTAATCTGTTGAATTACCGATACGAATAATGTATACTTATCAACGATACCGCCAAAAATACCTTCTTTTCAATAGCTATTTATTTTTGTGGTTTTGCAAAAAAAAACCTTGAATCAAAAATGTATTTATTTGAGGAAAGCTAGAAATTCAGTCGTAAAATTGACGACGATTTCCTATATCGACTCCACTTTAAAGGCATATATTTTTTTCTTGTTTTTTTTTTTTTTTTTTAATTGAAAATAAAAAAGAAAAACAAAGCAAACAAAAAACAAACAAAAATATCGACCTTTTCTGTATCATCATTTAATGTTATGCCATGTTATGTATCAATATAAAAAATATCCTTTAATTTCCCAATGAATCTAAATTTGTGTCTTTCATTTATGTATACATTTGTGTCTTTCACTTATGTCTAAATTTGTGTCTTTCACTTATGTCTAAATTTGTGTCTTTCACTTATGTCTAAATTTGTGTCTCTCATTTATGTCTACATTTGTGTCTCTCATTTATGTCTAAATTTGTGTCTCTCATTTATGTCTACATTTGTGTCTTTCGTTTATGTCTAAATTTGTTTCTTTCACTTATGTCTAAATTTGTGTCTTTCACTTATGTCTAAATTTGTGTCTTTTACTTATGTCTAGATTTGTGTCTTTCACTTATGTCTAGATTTGTTTCTTTCCACTACGTCTAAATGTGTGTCTTTCATTTACACTATTAACCTTTTCATTATGAAATAAAACCGATATGTCTTTGTTTAATCTACATATATATATGGCAAAAGGTAAAACACACCCACCGAAATACAAGCAATTATCTCTACACATTTGATCACTATCATATGTTCAGCGGGCCAAGGTGTAATTATTACGTGATTCTAAATAATTGTGAATTAGAGTAGAAAGGTAGGTACTGTAATAACACTAATTGCACGTGTAATCAACAGAATTACTCCGTTCATGTTTACTGGACTGTGATAGTGTTGGTGTTTTAATAGCCATATGTGTTCGGTATTATGATCTCAGGCAAGATATAAAAGGTCACATACAAAGACTGAGATTATATAATGAATCTTATGCAGATTTGAATGCGAATAAAGGTCACAGGCAGCCATTCTTATTGTGTAAATGCACTTATATTCTTGCGAACCTTAACCTATTTTAACCAGAGATTTAAAGTAAAGTTAAAACTAAAGATATCCTTATAATGGTTGAAATTGACGATAAGATATTATGGTCCAAACATTTTGAGAATGTCATTTCCACTCCCTCTTTACATATCCGAAGGGTGATAATCATGATGGTTCCCTTCTTATCCATATTCATGGACTTGAAAGTTCTCATTCAACTGTTATACCGTACATACAGGAAAACACATGTAAGATGTTCTGGTTAAGATATTTCTATAACCGTTCTAATATTGTCCCAAGCAAATAGAGCTTCAATTTCAGAATTCACAATAATTTATTCTGTCATTTTAGCACATTTATTTCCGAAATTATCCTGATGTATGTGTCTTTCAATTACAATAGATGGGTGTTATTAAACTCTCAATGCATCTATTGATAATTCCAACTGTAGTGCAAACATACATATCTATACCACATGTGATATAACAATTTAGCATGTTTTGATTGGCTAAAAAATGAACTTTGACCGAAAGGGTGTTTCACACACTCACGGAAATTACAACGAGCAATAAGTAATTCGCGATTTTTTTTTTTTTTTTTTTTACTTCTTTTTTGCTTTATAGATAATAAACCAGAGTTTATTTCAAGTCATAATTTATAAGTTACTTCCTTTATTTCTGAAATTGTAAGGTTATTTTTAATTAATTGTCGTCATTTCACTAAAGGTCATATCATTACACCCCAACAGATGACGTAAACAAAACACAGGTGGATACAGAACAGATCAGTTCAACTTCGGAATAGCTTTTTCACTGTGGTAGAAACAAGACGCACAAACTCTTCGCGTTTGTTATACATAGTATTTCTTTCATTCCCTTTAGTTATCATCCAGAAATAACAACAAAAATTCACCAAATCGAGTGAAAGATATACTACATACCACAACTACTCTTTATGTAACTTCTGTTTCTGAAGCAAGTTCTGGGATATTGTGAGTTGGTTTTCTTCGAAACCAATGCATTCTGAAATATTTCATAGCATTGTTTTATGCTTTGTTTAATAACGTTTGATAACATGTAAGTAGTCTTGGCGGGCTGCACATTGTTTGATACTGCATCAGTAGAGAGTCATATTCCGCAGTCCCTGCTGATCAACAAATCTGTAAGGTCACAGTGGGATTTTCTATATGTGCCGTCACTTCTTATCCATAGGAAATAATAATGATAATAAATTTATTCCGGATAAATATGTACAGATTTGTATACAAAACATATGAATATATGGCACATATAACATGTTATACATAATCAGGAATAAGTTGTTAGCTATATCTTTAATGTATCAGCGAGTTATAATTATTAATAAAGACAAAAGTACATATGTCCTAGGATTTCCCAATAAAAGCGTTAAAACGCTTAAAATGGATTTACAAATGTATTTCCTGCAATAATATACATAATAACTATCATAATTCTCTTGCATTTTGTTATGAAATAACGTTTTACTTATTATCCGGACTTCGCCGTTGCAACTATAATCAATTGCGGCTGTACCACATTTTTAACATTCCATGCTGAATATTTGTTTTTGTTCGGTTCTTTTAAGTCTTAGTCCACTTGTGGATAACAACATAGCTAGAGAGGTACATATATGTAATTGTGTTCTGGGTTGAGGACGCTGGCTTCATCACTAAACATGATAACAACATAGCTAGAGAGGTACATATATGTAATTGTTTTCTGGGTTGAGGACGCTGGCTTCATCACTAAACATGATAACAACATAGCTAGAAAGGTACATATATGTAATTGTTTTCTGGGTTGAGGACGCTGGCATCATCACTAAACATGATAACAACATAGCTAGAGAGGTACATATATGTAATTGTTTTCTGAGTTGAGGACGCTGGCTTCATCACTAAACATGATAACAACATAGCTAGAAAGGTACATATATGTAATTGTTTTCTGGGTTGAGGACGCTGGCATCATCACTAAACATGATAACAACATAGCTAGAAAGGTACATATATGTAATTGTTTTCTGGGTTGAGGACGCTGGCTTCATCACTAAACATGATAACAACATAGCTAGAAAGGTACATATATGTAATTGTTTTCTGGGTTGAGGACGCTGGCTTCATCACTAAACATGATAACAACATAGCTAGAAAGGTACATATATGTAATTGTTTTCTGGGTTGAGGACGCTGGCTTCATCACTAAACATGATAACAACATAGCTAGAGAGGTACATATATGTAATTGTTTTCTGGGTTGAGGACGCTGGCTTCATCACTAAACATGATAACAACATAGCTAGAAAGGTACATATATGTAATTGTTTTCTGGGTTGAGGACGCTGGCATCATCACTAAACATGATAACAACATAGCTAGAAAGGTACATATATGTAATTGTTTTCTGGGTTGAGGACGCTGGCTTCATCACTAAACATGATAACAACATAGCTAGAAAGGTACATATATGTAATTGTTTTCTGGGTTGAGGACGCTGGCTTCATCACTAAACATGATAACAACATAGCTAGAAAGGTACATATATGTAATTGTTTTCTGGGTTGAGGACGCTGGCTTCATCACTAAACATGATAACAACATAGCTAGAGAGGTACATATATGTAATTGTTTTCTGGGTTGAGGACGCTGGCATCATCACTAAACATGATAACAACATAGCTAGAGAGGTACATATATGTAATTGTTTTCTGGGTTGAGGACGCTGGCATCATCACTAAACATGATAACTACATAGCTAGAGAGGTACATATATGTAATTGTTTTCTGGGTTGAGGACGCTGGCTTCATCACTAAACATGATAACAACATAGCTAGAGAGGTACATATATGTAATTGTTTTCTGGGTTGAGGACGCTGGCATCATCACTAAACATGATAACAACATAGCTAGAGAGGTACATATATGTAATTGTTTTCTGGGTTGAGGACGCTGGCTTCATCACTAAACATGATAACAACATAGCTAGAAAGGTACATATATGTAATTGTTTTCTGGGTTGAGGACGCTGGCATCATCACTAAACATGATAACAACATAGCTAGAAAGGTACATATATGTAATTGTTTTCTGGGTTGAGGACGCTGGCTTCATCACTAAACATGATAGAATTGTTATTTACCAGGCAATCGGTAATCGATGTTACCATGCTAAAGTCTGTCTCAATTCCGACATAATGTTGACTATACGACAGCTGTTTTGGTAGAACTAAGGATTTCCATATACGAGTTTATACTATTGTATCGCTTTTTCCTATGGTATTTTCTGGGCATCGAAAAAAATCGCTTATATTTTCTTTGGATTCGAAGCAAATCTCATCCGAAGTCATACGTTATCTTAGTGTCAGTTCTTCGAAAAGACCAGGTTCTTTAAAACCATCGTACTCCTGGTGAATAAATTTATCCTTTGTGTCTAATCCATACACTGGGCCAACAGCATTGGGATGAATCTGTCAAGGTGGTTCGTCTTAGTGGATCCACAACGAGGTTGCCCTCAAGTAGATAACTATTGTCAACGTTGCACTTTGAGCAAACAAATTCAGTCTAAGTAAATTTTCAGTTATCAATACAAGTTAAGAATTGGATACCGTACATAGCCATAAATAGAACGAAACTGCAATATGGTTATACTTGGTATTTCTAACATCCTTTTATTACCAATTAGTCTATGTCATAACTATAGATCTTACGAACCTGTCATGTATTGGCCAAAGTTACTGTAAAAGCTGTTAACCTCTGGGGTTCATTTTTTATAAGTTTTACCAAAAGAGCAGGAGTCTTGAAAGGAATTATGACTTCCTGTTATTTGTGATGTATTTATTTTCATGGTTTCGCGATTTCTTACAAAAAAAATTAACGAAAAGCAACAATATTTTACATCAGCAGCGAGCATGACACGATAGACACAATTACGTGAATTCGTCATATTTCACACAACTCTTCATTCACATTTCATTTAATAAGAAGTTTTAATTACATGTTTTGATATCATATGTGTCAGCGGTACTCTGTTCCGGTTTTTTTTTCAATACAATGAAACCAAACACAAGAAAGGACATTTTCCTTATAGTCGTGTTTTAAATTTTAATTTAATTTGTATTACTTAACGTCCTTCCAATCAACACCTGTGTTAATAAACAAAACATCTTATTTATTAAATCTCCTACACGTATTTCATTGGTTAAATTGGCCTTTTTTCGCTTTTCTGACTAGTCTAAAAATTGAAAAAGACGATACAAAGCATCAAGAAAAACACTACATATGAAATCTAAGAAACATCAATCTTTTGCCAATTACTTTTCGAGAAACATCGATGATAAAAATCGATTGTTGAAAAACAAGATCGTCACAGGTTACCTTTTTAATTGTTTGTCTAAATCGATCTAGGAATTGATCTTAAATTATAGGTGACCAAGGAAACCGCATGTATGAAGACTGAAAAATCATATAGGACTTTTAGGATAACTCAAGGCATCGTGATAACAGCTGTATATTGTCAACGCCTTTCTGTATTTTCAACTTTCTTAAATCGAAAGTGTATCACTTAATTGAAACCAACTTCGGCAGACCATTCTAAACTCATCCCCTAAATAGTGCTAACAAACTTTGTATGGCATAGTCAAAAAGAAAAGAAAATAGGATAATGTACATACGGAATACATGGTCATTGTCTTAAAGTATCAGTTGTATTTTGGCGACTGTGGAGAAAGACAAAAGAGGCGAGCCTCTAGCAGGTTACTTTTTTTCTGTCAGTCCAGAGCAGAAAGTAATTCTGTCGAATTACCGCACGTGCTAAAATACAGTTGTTTTCCGTCACTGCCGAATATAACAAAAAGATATGTGGCGGATATATTCCGACAATGGCACTGCCAGTTGCAGGATAAATAAAGTTATTGTTAAAATTTACAATTGCCGTCTTTAGCCTTTTGGGTTTTTCTGAACAGTCTAAATACTGAAATGGAATGATACATAATTACATAATTTGAGAAACATCTATCAGTGCGCCATCAGAAAAAGTGATAATAATTAAATGTTAACTGTCAAAATTTAAAATGTTAACCTAAACCATTTTTTCTGATCAGTCTAAATAATGCAAGGTGCTTCAGAGGGTCCTCGGCAAACATATATGAAATCAGAGCAAAAGATCCATCGGTGTTTCTTAATGGTTTATAATCAAATTTGAAGATGACTACCTTTCAGCAAGTTTGTTGTTCAAAAGACTGAAAGGGTGTCACTAGGGGCTAAATAGGGGACAGTTGCATATGATATTGTCTTCAGAAATATATCAATAACATTTTAATACCTGTCAGAATATCCATCAGTGCGTCTTTAGTAGTTATATTTGTTAACAATAAAGTATGGAAATGGACGCCTATCAGCCATTTTGCATCTCTAATATTCTTATTATTATTACAATCTTAATGCCCGTCAACACATAAAAGGTCATTAGAGCCATAAAATCTAATTATTATGTAAATGTATAAATCGTAACTCCACTTGTGAGCAAGTTGAATTGTACATATGTACAGATAGATATAACTCTTTACAAATCAAATTTGATATTGTGTCTAATCTCGTTGCTTTCGAAAGCAATTGCACTGCTATAAATTTTTTCCAGATTTTGTAATTTTCATTTATCTAATAATTTTAAAAGACTTATGACAGCACTTAATAACTACAGCATAATAACTCCAGTATTTATACAAATTCTGAACACTAAATTTCTCAGCTTTCACAGTGTGCATATACGTCTCTGATTGGATATATTGTGTTATGGTCGCTATATTGCTCTAACTTAGATATACATATTTGTGTATGAAGTTGTAATATCCAAGCTCACTGAATCAGTCTTAATGATAGGTCATAGGAGAAAAGGGCGTGACCAAAATGACGTATTTGTCTAAATAAACGTAAAACATAGCCTACATAGCAATCAAACGTGACGTCATTGTTTTTTGTTTTATAAACAAAGTAACTCTTCTGTAAATGGAGGTGTTGAAATTTGTTATTGAAGTAACCTGCTTGTTCATTGGTTACTAAACTGAAAGACTGATAATTTTTGACCAATCAAATTAGTTTTTACAAAACACATAGTATTTGACAGGTGTTTGGGAAAGAAGAAGGAAGACGTCTCGAAATATATAGGTGCTATTCTACGTATAAAATGAAGTACAATTCACACATTTAGTTATAAGGTAAATATAAGCTTATATTTGTTTTAAATCTCCACCGCAATACGCCTGCGGGTTGCGTAAGATTTCATATGTTTGTGTCAAAATGTGCCGATAGTCGGTTCGCTCACGGTTTCGTATGATTGATATGATTACAAGTTGTGTCGTTAGCCTTAGGCCTTTCGTACCATTGGAGACACTATCAGCTCTACGACTAGGTTCATTTATCTTTGCTTATGGTCCATTGAATTACAGATGCTAAATCACCTGTTATTCTAGACATACACATCGTAAGGTCACATTTGTGCGAGTTACAGACTCTTTAAACAGGGCTTTGAGAGCACACGACAGAGGAGGATATTATTACTCTTAAATCACTCCAAGACGTCAAATTTGCCTAGAAAATAGGAAAGTATCCCAAACTTATATACATACTCAACATTGGGACGGTCTTATATTCTCAATCCAATTTTCAGGATTTTAAGGCAAGTCCAGAACATGTGCACTTGATAACTTGATTGGCAATAAATGTGCATGTATACTTGTTTGAAATATTAAACACACACACTAGCATTCAGTCTAACTTCATTCCGTAATCTTCTGCATATTCTGCATGCACTTATGATGTCTCTATCAGTCCTTATCATGACAGATTTAGTGCATATTATCTCATTTGGTATAACGTTACATTATCATGCCAGTTTGATAAAATATTGGTCAGTAGACTATATGTTGTAGTGTCTGGAGATTTGCCTGTATGAAGCTTTTTTATTTGAAACCAAATGCTTATCTGGAAAGAAATTCAGATTTAAGCCAAAAAGTTTTATAGATAGTTTGCTTACAAAAGGTTTGCCACAAGTCAAAAATATGGGTTGTTATATCTCATTCACCTGTTTACAGTGATAATGACAGATATTGACTGTACATCTAGTCTTAATTTATTAATCAGGGTCAAAATTATATGGCAGTCACAACTATAATCATGATGATGTCCCTTCACATTTATGTCAGTCTTTTCATTGAGAAGTTCTTTGAAAAGCAGCAATAACATTAATTGTAAAAAGATCAAGCACATTTTACTGACTTTTAGTTGCTTCTGTGTTAAAACATTAAATTTGTTATTAATTGTATGTGTGGTATACATTTCTATTTAAGTTTCATTGCTATCCCAGCTTGACCACTTTTTAGTTTGGGAAACCCCAGTCAAATTTAGTGTTGATAATGTTACTGAATGGTTTTGAAAATAAGACTATTCATTTTGAAAACACAGATGCATGATGGAGGGCAGAAATGACAGCGACATTAGTGACACATTATGTATAATCCTCGTTTCCAACACCAGATGTTGTCAAAATAAGTGACATTAATCAACAACATTGTCTCAACCAATTCAGACGGGAAGTCTTTTTTCCAGGCAGCAGTGTTTTGTGCATGTGCATTTTCATATATGATTATATATATATATCCAGACTTATTCAATAGATAAGGATTTCCTTTTTATAATTATTAATTAACCTCGTCATTTGTATATTTCAGTAAGAAATACTGTCATTGTTCATAAGTTGATATACACTTAATAGATTAATGTAATGATCAGAAAAAATCAGTTTAAAAAAAGGTTTTACCATGATAATGTTTTTTTTTATGATAAATACTGTAGATACCAGAAAGACATGAAACACCATTTTTTATCATTGACACTTAATCACTAAATGGCATTTTCCACTTTGAAACCTTAGAAATAACATCAAACTGTCCTGTATGGTCTTAAAAGAGTCCACAGCAAACCTGATCATCACTAGATGGTATTTATGCCTGATAATTATCTGCAGTACATGTAAAGTAAACACTTTTATAATTTATAAACAATGCTTTTGATCATGACATTTATCAAATGCAGGAGTCAAATGACCTTGTAACACATTTACATTCTTTTCAGATGTTCCGGCTTTATTGGAAAATAATGGATTGAATGATTTTTTAAGAACACTAGTTGTGGGAACAAGATACAAGATGGCAACAGAGCCTGATGAAGTAACAGTCATAGGTAGGTGATCAATACAGAGAAACTGCATTTATTTAGGTAGTTGTTTATGCAAATGGTAGAATGTTAATTTTTTTCTGTTTTGGATGTTCGTGTTGTTTCGATAAATTAGGCAGATGAAAAACATGCTTACAAATTCACAAAAATATAAAATTTATATTAATGATACAGGTTATAAATGTGTAAATACAAATAACTTGTTGATAAATTGTTAAGTTTATACCTGTAAATAATGTTTGTAAACAGGAAAGCAATGTTTACTGCAAAGAGAGAAAAAAAAATCCTTAGTAAATAGTTAACACTCATTGGCCTGACACTTTGTGAGTTTGTAAATTGGCAGCAACGTGTTATGTTTGATTTTTTTAAAACCAATGTCATAGAGACACCAAAGAGATATCTGCTATTAAATCCATGCAAATAATAAAAATATAAATAAAATTAATAAAATGCTGAATAGACTTGTTAACAAAGCTGTGTTTAAGATGAATTAATAACACATTGGAATAGGTGATAAATAATTAAAAAAAATATGGATTTTTTTCTGGTTTTAGTTTGTAAGTAAAGTATCAATGCTTGTTTTGTCTGAATGTACAGTGAAACATGCTGCACAACAAAGCTTCAGTACTAAATGAAAGTTTCTTGAAAAGGTTATTTGTTATTTTACATTTTTTAATAACATATTACATTGTATATTCATTGTAAATCTAATGTATGTAGATTGCAAGTGTCATTGTATGTGCAGAACAGTATATACGGAACCCTTAAATAATAGCATAGCTACAGACATTCTTCCTACTGAACTATTATAGTAAGAATGTAATAAATAACAGAGTTCCACTTTAGTGTCTATATATGTTGTTACAAAGGTGACTGGGTTGATGTTACGGACATTAAAGTTATTTACCATGTAATAAAGATCTAAAGAAAATGTAATAATCTGATACAGTAATATCCATTTATATACATGTCTATATACAAGTATCACAGTCATGTGAGGGCTGGATTGATAGTGCACATTTAATATATTACTATGGTGCTTGTTATATCTCCGCCATTATATGTAGAGAATGAGAGGGTCATATAATAGTATTGTGATCTACTCCTGTCTCTCCTGTCTTGTCTTGAATCAATATTCATACTGGGTATTACACAAACATTTTTCTTTTTTTGAGGGATTCATGAATAAAACCTAATTTTAAGGATACTTCAGATGGGTGTTAAGGTTCCAATATAGCCATTACTACAATGCATTATAGAAATTGGTCAGCGGTTTATACAAGCTAAAGAATATTCTTCTGCTTTATAATTAAATTAACATTATCTGAGATTGATTATAGGACATCCAACACATCTCATGGATGTATTTAGGTTTTCAAAAAATCTATCCCTTTATCAGATTACCTTGTGTTTGGATTTTTATGAGGACGGTTCAACTCACAATTGGACTTTGCATATACTTCTGATGTAGACAAAATGCTTTGCATTACAAAGAGTTAATGCCCTTTTCGTTATAAAATTGTCTTGAAATTTTTGTTTTCTTGGCTTCCATATTTTGTCTAGGGGTAATGAGCTGAAATGACTTTATAATATCATGCTTCAGATCAAGTTTATGTCTTAGTTGTGGCAATACTCAATTAAGCATGCCATATTTAATTTTGGTACAATGCATTGTATAGAATGACATGTTTAAAATCAAAGGGTGTCAGACAGTCTCAGATAGGTGCTAATAAAATAATATATATTTGTTTAAGCACAGCAGTTTGTTAAAACACAATCTGTTTTCAGGTCAGTTTGAAAGCATTTCAGTTGGTATTTTGGTTAGGTAATATTCGTGTGTTGATAGTAATGTTTTAGCATGTCATGCATGAGTTACTGTAACCACAGATGCTTATCAGCAACAGGTACCATCAAGTTCAAGCTTATAATGAAATTCATACAGATTATACAAAACAAAAACAATATATCAAAAACAAATGCAGTATGATACAGCATTAATTTTAATAAATTTGTCTTACTAACTAACTAGTTGATATAGACAATCACAATTCTTGTATGTGTATAGAGTAAACTGTACAGGCCTGTAACATAATGTTTATGGGGCACATATAGTTTAGCTATTTACATGTATTGAAAATATAAATTTTACTGTGTACTGAAGTGCACCTTAGTCCTGTCACAAATTTTATACACTTCTATGCAGTGGCGTTATGTGTACAATGTATATGATATCCTGCATGAGCTGATATCGAGTTGCGACAAACCAGTACATACAGGAATTTCCTGTATAATAATTTGTAAATATTTCGAATATTATGAACATGTATGACTATATATATATATCCTTACTTACTAGATATGTTCACTAATGCAACAAGATATGTATGTTAATGCTGCAGGATGTAAGATAAGATACTACAGTCTGACATGAAGTACAGATAGTAAATCTGACTGAATAGACTAGATATGATGTAAATGTTCCTGGAGGCCTGTTTGATTACATGATAGTTGAGGGAGGAAATACTTTTCCTGATTTGTTTTAATCAGAAGTCTTCTTTTTTTTAAAACTTTATCAGATTCATACAAGGACAACTATCCCTTGTCATCTATGAAAAAAATTAATTTCCATTTGTCTTCTATAGAAAAAGTGAAAAAAAAATCTAAGGGCATTTTATATTCAAAGTTAATTGGGATCAGTCACCAGCTGATACAGTAGTACTCATGTGATGTTATCTGTTATATGTAAAATGTTAGTTCATTTGGTTAGATGTGATTGAAATAAGTAGTGTACCTGTGCATGTTTACTGTAAAGGAATGTACTTTTTCATAACTAATGGTTCTATTTTGTATTTCAGTTGTCAGTGCTAAAGGGTTACAGGGCAAAAAACCAGGTTTGTAGAGAAAATGAGATAAACTTTTTTTTAATCAATAAAAAAATATTTATGTCACTGATATCATCTTAACATTATAAAAATGTTTTTGTTTTCCAAATGCCAATGCAAAATGACAGTCATCAACAGCATCATCATCAAGATGCCTAATGTCTATTCTTTAATAAGTCTTCTCGCTATTTCTTGGATATATATATAGATGGATATTTCTTAAATTCAATATGCAAATGTAAGTTCCCTAGTTCATGGGTCTCTAGTTGTCCAGTTTTGACTTATCACTAAAATAGAATCACTGACATCATAGTGATTTAGAATTTTTTGACAAATTATGACTCCCGATTGAGAAGTACTAGATGGATATTTCTAAAATTTGATTTGTACATATAAGTTCAAATTGATTTCTAGTAGATGGTGCATTGTCTGTTTTGTGACTGATCACACAAACAAAAATTGCAGACACACTGCTTCCTTTGTTATAGTTGGGGGGGGGGGGGAATCCTGGATAGTTATACACGTAAGTTGGTTTCTGGAGAAGCACATCATGACGACTCTAAAGCTTTGTATATCGGTTCCTTTTGTTTCCATGTTCAAAACAAAATGGCTGGCACTTGGCCATCTTGGAATTTGACAATTATAGATTGTTTGAGTTCTTTAGAAGCACTGGATGGATGAACTGTCAGTGTCCTCATACAGCCTTGGCTGTTATGAAAATGCTAAATGTGGTGAAAAAAAAACCACAAATCACAAAGTGATAAAAGAAGAAAAAAGAAATTGGAAAATGGTAATCTTGATAATTCATTTTAAGAGGAAGCTTTGATGACTGAATAGTTAAGACATCTCACTCTCTTTATCACTAGCCCTAAGCCTCAGGGTTGTTGATTTGAGGTCTACCCAGGGCAAGTCCCAGGTACTCTAAATACTCAGGCTTTCCTCCATCTCCCACATCTGATATGTCCTTGAATGACCCTTGTAATAGGATGTAAAACAACTCTAAAAAATTCATCTTATGTTATGATTTTTAGATTGAAAGTTATTTTTGTGCAAAATAAAAATATCAAAGTAATTCTCAAATGTTAAAATGAAAATGTACTTCTATACATGAATGTTTCATTTATCAATGTGTAAGTCTTTATGGTGTATTTTCTTTGTTGATACAGGAAGACACAAGTTCTCAGTGATCTTTGGTGTAGGTAATAAGAAATATCGAACTGCTGTTGTCAAGCAGCCAGAGCCAGAATGGAACGAGGAGTCTGTTATGTAAGTCAGTCCTATATATATATTTAAAAAAAAACCATGAAATTTAATGTTCACTTCTTTGGCACCAGATGTATCACATTATTTGTCTTAGAATTCTTTAGCAATGTCATAAAGATCAATAATAATCTCTCTGCCAAAAATTTGAGATGTAATCTTAGATTTCTTTTTTGATTTGACCATGAATATCAGCTATTGCAAGGTGATTATATTAACATTAACAAACCAGATTATATATAAGTTTGTGAAAAGAAATGACCTTGACCCATATTCAAAGTCACAGAGGTCAAATTTGTTAAAACCTTCAAACAGCTTCTTACAATACACAAAACACCTAGAATCAGGGTATTTTACTGATGATTTCCTTAGATGAAGCCCAACAAAGTATCACTATGAAATTATCGTGACCAATATTCAATGTGATAGGAGTCACTTTGTGACGTTAAGGCCTAGAATCATAAAGCAAGCCCACTAGACCTAGGTCATGAAAGTAAGAACACTGGTATGATTTACACAAACTTCAATACGTATCAATGAAAGTTATCATTTTATTTTCTATTTCAGTCATGTAAACAACATTCTAGACCAGGTGTTCTTCATTGTGACGGAGAAGGAAGATATACTTGGTCAGGTGAACATCCCAGTTACCTCCCTTCAGGGATCACCAGGACGCAATATGAAGTCAACACTTCAGCCTCACAAAAAATGTTCCAATCCAAAAGGAGAACTTGTGTATCAATGTTACGTCTCCCAGAGGCGTCCTGCAGGAATGAACCAGGAGTCCAAATCTCCAACTTTATCACATAAGTACAGGAAGGACAGACGTGGCTCCACTTTATCTAGTCTAAACAAGAAGTTTTCACGCTCTATTCATGACCTTTTAAGCTTTGGCAAAGCTAACAATAATGAGGAGGATAGTGGCTCGAAACTTAAGTCCAAACATGGGCCAAAGTTCATGAGTATCAGCTCGGGGCTAGACAGCTCCGGAAAGCTGCCTGTGATATTAAGTGTAAGCCCCAATGTGGGTCTGACAAGTGGAGGTACACGTATTACAATTATTGGTAAGAACTTGGGCTACAGTAAGAGTGATATTGTGGACCTGACGATTTGTGAATGTGACTGTGTAGACTACATCGAATACGAGTCTGCCTCCAAAATCCATTGTAAAACAAAGTCAACTCTCCCAGGCAAGGGTGACATCATCCTGGAAACAGAGTCAGGTGGCATAGGTACTCTCCGTAATGCATTTGCTTTTGTTGATAAACTCCCTGAAAACGGCGTGAACCCATTTGATAGCCCTAACCCATTTGATGATGATGCAGATTCTGACGAACATGCGAGTTTCACTATTGGAGATTCTCCAGAAATGCAAACAAAAGCAATATCTGTAAGTACTTGTTCTGCTATTAAAGCTAGATTTAATTGAAAGATGTTTGTCGTCCTTGAATGTAATTGTTCTTTGGAGACGAAAAAAAATAAAATCCATTGAAAATTAAAAGCAAAAAATATGGGCAAAAATACCTATTCCTCATAAAATATCTACGTGATCCTAAGACTCCAAAATTAATCTCTTCCATCCATAGTTCGATTTCTGGTATATTACTAAATTTGTTATCAATTTTATTATATTGGGACACAGCCGTACAATAACCTAGAAGCCTAGGATTAGTAAAGAGAATTTGTACTGCATAGTTTGCTTTCAAAATTTTAGGGTTTGTTTATAGTAGTTTCTGATATTTTTTTCAGATACCAGTGCCATCACAAAAAGGAGGCAGTGTGTCCAGTATTTCACCACCGACCAAGAAACACTTCATGAAACACCTGAGGAGAGCTAGTGAAGGACACGTTCTACAACAGATGAAAGCAGGACCGAGTAAGTGATGGAGTTTAGTTTAGACCAATATTACCTTTTCAGTTCATTAGTCCACCTGTCTGCCCATTTTTCCTTTCACATTTGAAAGGTTTTACCATTTCCATAAAATTTCTTTCAAATCTTGCACATTTCTGTGTTGCCTACTACTTATTATCCCATTCATGTTTAATTTTCATCAAATCAAAGTATATGTTTTACAGGAATATATATATATATATATCTTTTTGTTTTTTAGTGGTTGCTACTCCTCCAGTATCACCTACACCCAATAAGATTGAACAATTGCAGCACCAAGTCCAGGAACTTAAAAAAGAAAATCAAGGTATATTTATCACTTTCCATGGAACTGATTCAGCATATTTACATTAAGTGCGCTTTTCACTATCATCTTATGGTAATAACATAGGTTCTAGTCTGTGGTCTAACATGGTAAAACCTGTCCAATTGTCCTTTGTTCATCTGTCCTTAAAGAAAAATCCCTCCCCAGGACCTAAGGTTTTGTTAATGGGTACCAGCCATGAAATTTAATTGATTATCTGCTTTGATGTATTTAGCAGAAAATTGGACCATGGTTAAATGTGATTTATTTTTTTAGTAATCTATGGACCAATCAGAAATTTTGAATATAGGATGTTTAATTTATGTATAAATTTTTTTTTTAATTCAAAAAAAAAAAAAAAAAGGATGTTTAATTTTGAAACTGTTTTGATATCACAAATTAATTTTTTTAATGTTTTTACCTCATGATTTATTCAAATTTTAATACAACAAGTAATTAAAAGGAAAATAAAATCTTATAATTCATTCAATCATTTGAGATGAATGTTTAATGACTAGATACAGAAGAATATCTTTAGATAAGCTTCAAGAATTGTGTTCTTTCGTCCATTTGGTGCCAGCTTTAAATTAATTCTGCAAAGGTTCACTGGAGTTTTTAATAAACAAATTATAATAATAAAAATACAGAAATATAATTGGGCTGGAATGCTTATTTCACTGTAAAGGAGCAATGATGAAATTATGTAAATGAAATGATATTGATTTTTTTCAGCCTTGAAACAGGATAACAAAGACATGAAAGCATATATAGACAAGCTGGTGGCAAAGGTGATACAGCATTGCCCTGATGCCCTCGAATCAGACCAAATGCAAAACAGGTGGAGATAACTCTGCTTAGAATGTTGAAAGACTCTAAGTTAACATTAAACAAGAAAATATGTAAATTGGCTGTTCATTTAGACAATGGTATGTTTCTTTTCCAATGTCTTTCTTTTTTGTAATGATTCAAGTGGGAAATGTACACATTTTGTCATCATCCTTTGAAAACTAAGACCACCTGTAAACTGATATTAATGACGTTTGATGCCATGTACTGGTTTTGCGGGAAACCAGGGTTTTAGAAAAAGCAATTTTTACAGTGGGATTTGTGTTTGTAATCTTAAACATGGGCTGAACCCCTTTTTTGCCTAAATGAATGTATAATGTTTTAATAGACTGTTATTTTCTTTGAAAAATCAAAAGTCAAGATTACATTTGTATAACAGCCTCAGTTTCAGGTGTGCTTCTAAATGTGCAGAGACACCGTCTTACTTTGTTTTCTATAGGAAATCAGAGATCATGAAATTGTTTCTCTTGGACAATACCTCCTTGTTAAAAAAACAAAAACAAAACTGATAAAAATATAGTTCAGACAATTCAAGTTTCTTATATACTGCTTATCACAGTAACACAGCTATCTCAAAGCAGTTCAGAACAGCAACACAGCTATCTCAAAGCAGTTCAGTACAGCAACACAGCTGTCTCAAAGCAGTTCAGTACAGCAACACAGCTGTCTCAAAGCAGTTCAGTACAGCAACAGAGCTATCTCAAAGCAGTTCAGAACAGCAACACAGCTATCTCAAAGCAGTTCAGTACAGCAACACAGCTGTCTCAAAGCAGTTCAGTACAGTAACACAGCTGTCTCAAAGCAGTTCAGAAATTATCATTATGCATGGTTATCTAACCTTTTCAATGACACAAGACCTTTGTGCCTCTATTACTTTAAACTGATCAATTCATGTTTCTAAAGTTGTAGCACTGATGTGTGGTGTTACCAGAACATTTTATATTCTGATAGATGTACTTAACTATGCAAACACATAATGATGGTTGTAGCAACACTTCTGGATTAAATACACTATAATTTGCATACACATGAATTTTATTTAAAAAAATGAGTTTTTTTCTACATTATTATTCTCATTATCAGATCTGAAAAAACTTTCACAATTTTAGATTTGGTTTTTGTGTATAAAATATGAGTGCATGATTGTTGATTTAACTGTTACCCACTAGCAATATTTCTACTATTTTCATAGAGTAAAAACACCAGCTGTGATAAGGCTTTTGATTTAAAAGAAAAAAAAAATTTTTGGTGCTCAAAAAAAATAGATTAACTGCATTAAAACGTTTTCATCTTTAGATGTGTAAATGATTTTGAATTTTTTTTTTTTTTTTTCAATTTTTCTTACTAAATCAGATTCAGCTAATGAAGAAAGTATGTTGGTGATATAGCTGAGCTGTATATGATGTAGATGTTTTGTTCAGAGCTGTAACATAAGCAATGATTTCAAATATGTAGATTAGCTAAACAAAGTTAATTTAAAATGATATACTCAAGAGCATCCCTTAATTATATGCATAATATAATTAATTTTCTTTTTTTCTTTTTTTTTTTTTTTTCATTTCATTGTTATTTTTTGGTAACATGCCAAACTTTGAAAATAAAATCTGTTTATTATACTTTTATTTGCCCCTAAATTTTCTTGAGGGCACAATGAAATCACCATTTCCAGGAAATTGATAGGTCAAATTTACCTGCTACATTTCATTATCATTGCCACAGGTATAGTAAGGTATCAAAGATATCAGAAATTATTTCGGACTTGGACATTTACGCTGCTATAAAAAAAGCATTTGAAATTTAAACTGTCTGTGATGACTGTATGATATTGTTAAACATGACTTTAGTGTGTAGATAAGTAGTAATGTTTGTGATAAAACCAAATTATTTCATAAGCAGATGAAAGAAAATGGTTTACTTAGAATGTTTTTTGTTTCAGTGCATGTATTAAGTAATGAAATATGTTATAAAAAAAATATCTAAATGTATTGATTATGTTTGGTCCTTTGTTTTCTTTATACAAGATATATGTATAATGATATTTTGTTTTTTTGTAATCAGTTTTTGTGTTATTAAGAGTTAAAAACACATCGATCATCAGATGAATGTTATTTACAATTTATCTTTGTTAAATATTTTTTATCATGAATGAATGTGGAATTCTACAATCATGGAACTTTGATTACAATGGCATTACAAATCTGAAGAATTTACTCTCACTGTACAATATTACCTGACAATTGTTATTCTATTCAAGAGAACATGATTTGTAACAGTCGAGATTTATCTAGACATCAGTAATTGTCCAGTTTATAAAGGTTCTAGTACATCTGTTCCATTGATAATTCTAAAATTGGAAACATTGATAAAAGTATTGAATGTTTATATCTGAAATACAGATTAATTAATAATTTATGACTGGACTTCTTTTGCACTGGTATTAGATTTAGAATACACATAGCACAGATTGCAAGTTATAAAACCCTATAATAAGATTATGTATGTAAATGGTGTTTTTCTCACTTTTTTTCATATGTTAATTTTTAAATGGTTATCATTTAATTGTTATTTGATAAGAATTGTTATTAAAGTGACTGGTACATATTTTCATCTTACACATATCCACTAGACTATTAATTGGTGCTTTAATTTAAATTTTGTCAATAATGCTTATTTATCAAAGGAAATACATAAAAAAAAACCAATATATTCAGCTTTATATGATATAAAATTGCCATGCGACTCCCAAGCTTTACCTGGTTATTATCGTGGGTTTTGTTTCAGTAAAGGATCTCACTTGAAGAAAGCATATCAAAATGATTTGTAATAAATACCGGTATTTATTTTCCTATCAATCAGAATTGTTTGTAATTAACTGTTTTCATCAAGATCCAGTAGTAAATCCTTATTTGGAGGCATGGTTTTCCCAGAATCTTTACTCCCTATACATGAGTATCACTTACTTGTAGATCTGAATTTAATTATTTTTTTTATGACAAGAAAGATTTTTCACTATAAAGTTATTAGGGCATGTTACAACTGGAATCTTTTCCTGTGTCCTATAGCATTTCCAGATTTTATACAAGGATTTAGTAGATAAACATTCCTTCTACATTTCAATTTAAAATCATATTTTTGTGGGGACCATTTTTCAAGATTTGTCCAAAAAATGCCTGTTTCATGGACACTTATTTCCATGGATAAAGATATAGCTCATTGAATTTGCTTATACTATTTTGTGTATTAAAATCAACAAAAATGAAACTACACTCAAATCAATGATTTTATTTTATCCAAAATCAAGAAACTATTAAAGAAATTTATTGAAATGTGAAAATCTATTTCGCTTTTGTACTCCTACAAATGAGATATTAACAATATTATTGAAACTACCGTTTACCTTAAGGGTTGAAATTCACAAATATGTTTACCATTTCATTGTATAGATTTTTCATTTTGAATTCTTATGAAAGTAATTACTGTTTTGATGAGCACTGGTTTTAATAATGACTTTGTTTTGGGTTTGGATGTTGTTTAAATTTTTTGGCAGTGTTGCGTTTGGAATTTAACATAAAGTTTAAGTGGATTGAGTGATCAGATTTTTAATCAGATGGAGAACATCACCTGTTAATTATGAATAATCTTGTGGATTTTTTACCTGTTGATTGCTGTACTATGGTAATACACCTATTAGCAGCATTTGTTAAATGTGTCCTGGTCACACTTGTTTATTCTTCTGTTGTATAGATATTGGTTTTTGTTGGGTTTGTTGAAGCAGAATCTCCTTGCAGAAGCGGGTGGCTATCTCACTGAACACCATACAGAAAGCATGTTGCATACCCTTCAAAGTAATTAGAGCAAAAACTTTTGCCCAAGGACACACCAACAACTAAACAGGCTGTTATTTTTTTATCACCTGCCTGAGAAACAATGACCATGGTTAGGGAGCATCAGAACTTCACTTGAAGTTGCTTAGCCCAATGCTCTGCTGACTAAGTTATCACTGTAACTTCCTTAACAGTGTCTTTATGGCAGCCTTCTTACAGATTAGGAAATGGTGACCAGTATATGATTTGTTACACAACGTACGTGTATGTAAGCATGGATTACTTTATTAAGTGATGCCTTAATATGATTTATAAATTATTAAACATATGGAGTTATATATAGTGAAATCATCTGCAAAAATGAATTTCTACACTGATTATATCAATGCACTAATTGTTTCTGCCTTAAATTTCTGATTATGGATGGGTAAAACTTGCATATGTATAGTTTATTGTCCATCATGTTACGTTTGACACATTTCAGTTGATGACATAAAATACCTCTTTGAAACTGGAAGTTCAAAAAATCTCCTAAGAAAGAGGTGATAAGAAGCTACAATGACGTGTACATCACAGTTTGTATCTTATAATGATTAAAATAGATTTAGATTTAACAATCTGTGATATTTGGTACTCATGATATTTTCAAATATCTGACACAATTTGATAATATTATATGCAGTATGTGTAATTTATTTGACATGTATAGATCTGTACAAAAATGTCTTCATGAAAGATATGATAAAATTTGAAGTGTGGTTGGTAAAAAGGAATCATTGTATATTTTGTAATAATCTCTACATATGTTACTGTTATTGTTTATGATTGTCCAAGGCTGCGTTTTCATTATGCTCTAGATGGCACAAACCTATTTCATTATCAATGAGTATGCCAGTAATGTACCTGATGTGAGAAAAGATCCTTTGTGCATTTTTAGAGTTTGTTAAGAAGTATACCCTGATACACTGAAACCCCTAATATTTTAAACTATCTTAATATCATGTATTTCTCAAATTAAAAATGTGTATACAGGAATCCTGAGAAATTATGCAAATGTTGAATGTACCTATTAATCTTGACCAACCATGGTTCCAATCTGTGTCTACCTCTCATTTTTCAGTTTTGACCCTTTCTGTCAGTAATGTAAAAGCAGACATAGTGTTATTTTTAGGTAAGAACTCTGACCCATCTAATTACAAAAAACAAATAATAACTCCTTATCAAACATATCAAAAAGTTCAATACATCGTAGATAACTATTGTGTGCACAAGCATTCTTATGTTTGTACGTACACAAACAATATTATGATTTGTAACATGACATGACTTTATAGGAAAAATCACAGATGAAGGTTAGCAATGTTATTGGTACTTGTTAAAGGGAGATAACTTTTTCTCTACAGTGCAAATTTTATAATAAATAAAGAAAATAGTATGTTAGTAAGTTCCTACAGCAATTTTGGCATTGGTCCCTTGAGTAATAGGATAGCTATGAATTGATGCTACGAATTGATGCCAATAATATAACCTGTATTGCTACATGTATGTACTAGTGCTGTGATATGTATGTATAGTACACCTGCATACATTTATATTTAGTTTTCCATTCTAAAAGCAGCAGAACTTACAGTTTTCTATTTGCACATTTTAGTTTATTGGTTCGAGTGTCGATCACAGTGTTTCTATTGTTTTTAAGTAAAAGTAAGATCAAGTTTTCATTTTTGATTGGTCAGACTTATATTCTGAAGTTATAATGCATAGAGAAAGATTATGGTATCTGCAATTGGTTAAATTGTTTATTTAATGTCATAATTAGCCTTCACATTAAAAATTACGAGTATTCAAGTTACCAGTATTTTGTTAATGTATATTGTTCAGCAATAAGCCCAGCTGGCCACAATAGGTCTTCAACTGAATAGATGGGCTTATTTCAGGACAATGAAATATTGATTTCTAAATTGACTTAACTGATTGACTTTATTACTGGAAAATTAGTCATAATTGGTTTGTAATTATAATGAATGGATGGGCTTATTTCAGGACAATTAAATATTGATTTGTTATGTGATTGAATAGATGGGCTTATTACTGGACAATGAAATACTATTGGTTTGTAATTTCACAGTATTTATATCTGTTTAATGTGTTATATGGTGCCTTATTTGAACATGAACCTTTCAAAAACAGTGTACCACTTATATACATCTTCATATGTAATTACTTTAGAAATTCACCATCATGTAAACTGAAAATGTCACGTTTCGAATTGAGAAGGGGTTGGTCGGATTGTAATCGAACGTACTCAGATACTTAAGGAATTAAAGCGGTCAATCTTCTTATATACGGCATTTATACAAGTGTAGTTCTCAGGCTCAGGGTAATTTTGTGCCATTGGTAAAGGAAGAGACAATATCACTATGCCATTAGCAAATTACACAGTTTGTAATTCTAAACTTTCCCTTACCAAAAACTTGTACTAGAATATGCAAACGTTATTTCCAATTTATATCCCAATTAAAACAATTTATACATTTTTATTGACCTATTGCTCTCATTCTGTTAACTACACATTGTCGGGTGTTGGTCTATGGAACTGGAAGGTAGATCAATACATTTTTTGTAATTATGTTGCATCTATTCCAGAAGGTAGATCAATACATTTTTTTGTAATTATGTTGCATTTATTCCAGAAATGATAAGAACACGATGTTGTTCATTGTTTAACTATTTATGAATTTTTTTTCAATATGAATTTCTAGGTTACTGTACTTAAAACATCTTAAATTAACTGTTGAGCTGGAGCAAATGGTGCTTTTAGTAATTCAGGTTTCTTGCCAATTAAATACAAGCTGAGTTAAGTTTAAATTTTCAAGTCTTTGCAACGCGATAAATAGACTTCTAGACACTTGAACAGGATTTATGGAGTACTGTGTAATTATTTCATCATATCTCTGGGGTTTTTTTGTCAAAGTCTCCAGTGACTGAATCAGTATTTCAGATATCAACTCAAAGATACAAATACTAAGAAGGAAAATGAAATGTAGGGTTGTTAACAAAACTGAACAGATATTTCCTTTTATCTTTTATCATAATTGGATAACATTATGTGTGTCATGTAAAACATATAGCTATGTTATAATCAGAAGGATTTCTTAAAAGATGAAATCATTTGAATATGGATGTTTATTAAACTATCACTTGAAAAGAATGAATATTAACGTACAAAAATCTTTTTGCATATTCCATATATTTGTATATATTTCAAAACTGTCACAAACTGATAGGCAAATTTGTTTATTCATGGATCATATTGATATCTAAGTAACACTGGTATGATTGCTATTCAACTTGTGTTGAAAAATGGGAATCAGGAAATATGAAAATGTGTGTATATTATACAGGGACCAATTTTATTTGATATTTCATGTATTGGTTGCTACACATTTATAACTATATTGGAAATCATGATAGATATAATATTGGTAACTTATTTTCTGTCAGTTTTCAAGAATCCATTATTATCATCAGGTTTCTGAAACCATGTTGAAACATTTGTTCCTTTAGTATTTCCATTTTGATTTAAAATATGATTTTTTTTATTTATTGAATTTTTTTAATTAATTCAGAACACTTTTTCTCTTGTTTGCTCAGTTCAATAAGTTGAGAAATTAAAAATACAAGAGAATGCAAATTGTAGACGGTGGAATTGAAAATTAACTTGTTCCTGCAGCATTAGAATATACACATAACACATATCAGGCTTAAGCTTCACATTTATTTACCCTGATTCAGAGATCTGTTACACTTTTTGTGGTGTGTATAATACTTCTTGCACATTCATCATGATCACACTACTATTGTGTTTTGTATGGGTTATCAATAAAACTGTTTTCAGAGATGATTTATCTGATGTTTTGTGGGTTTTCTTTACAAAATAGATCAATGCTTGAAAAATGTATTGCTCGAAAGACATACAGGCTTGAATAAAAAGTAGGAAGAAACATTTTACAAAGACAGATGTTGTGCATGGTAATGGAAGAAAAAAACAATAGATATCAGAAATTGGCTGACATTTTCCTCAATTCAAAATTCAACTGATGAAATTGAGCTAAAATGTGCTACATCTTCTCCATTTGGACAGGAGTTATTGAACAAGAGGGCCACAGGCCTTAACAATCATCTGACTACAAAAACTTTCAGCAGGGAGAAGGGCTATTTTTTCTACTTTGAATTAAATCTTACTAAGAAGCTGTTTTCCACGATGAAGATGGTAGTTTCGGTGAGGTGAAGGTAACTGTTACAAGTGTTACCCATTTTTTGACAGTAAAGTTGGAGCTCAACCCAACTGGTGAAACTTGAGAAGAAGTTTGAAATAGGTGTTGCACAGGAAAATCATGATTGAGTAATCATAGCTTCCCTGGTTGCTGTGTCAAAGTTTTGACAAGGTCGAAAAATAACAACACTTTGTTGGCTACCTTTCCTTAACGTTTCCACCAATTTTTAGCTCAATGGAGTTTAAATATGTTTTTCAAGATGGCTGCCATCTTGGATTTCAGACATACCTGAAAAATAAACACTAAGTTAGGACCATCTCAGGATCATTTCATGCAAATTTGAGCTCAATCCAGTGATGAAACTTTAGAAGTTCAAAATGTCAAAAGTTTACACACATAGGACGATGGACGGATGACAGCACACAGCGCACGACAATGGACGAAGCACAATGGTTATCATGACCCTTCAGGTCAGATGACCTAAAAGTATGAAATCTCTGAGGACACCAGTGGAATCATGTACTATCCAGCTACCTCAAAGTATTGTACAATTACTATTAAGAAAATACCACTTTATATCAATTGGTTATGAATATCTATATTCTTGCCAAATAGCAATTACATTTCTCCTGAGAGCCTTCAGTGTGATGCTAGGAGTTAAAATCTAGCAGGGGTCAAGCTCGGAAAGAGTAACATCTGCATTAATGAAACTTTACCTGTAAAATTACTTCAGACAATAATTTAAATGCACTCAATTCAGTGCAATCAATTTTTAGTACATCCATTTAATAGATTAGTTCCATGATGGAATCACACTTTCACAATAATTGCTATATTACTAACATAAAGAAAGTGTATGTAATAAATGGTGTAAATAAGGGACGAATGCCTTTGTCCGGTTTCACTTGATACCTGGTATTTATTCGAATTTAGACTGAGTCAAAGACTCCTGACAATGGGTCAAGGGTCACTATGGTCATGTACCAATCTATTGTCCTGAACAATAAATTGGGAGATTCGCTTGGCATACAGCCTTGAATGCCGAAACCTCTGTACCAGTGAAAAGACAGTTGTCCACTAAAAACCCAGCCAATGACAAAGAATGAGACAATACCTGGACACATATATACGTATAATGTCACATAGGTAAACTGGACATGCGTACACAACATATATACATGCACAAGTAGTTAAGTAGACAACGCAGAAAACCTGACGTACATTTAATGGCAGCACAGTTTTAATAAAAATTGACCCTATTACATGTACACATAGCCATACTTACACCATATATCAGCACAAAAAAGTTGTGCAATAAGATTACTGTAGAAATATGTACATTCACATCAATATGAAAGTGTATGATATTGTAGCAATTAAGAAAGTTTGCATTACAAAATGAACTTGTAATCAAACATGTTTTTTCTAACCTTGTTTGTTTACAGATCACAGTCAATCTGATAAATTTCAGGGCATGTTCTGCTTTTCACAAATTTTGTGATCCGTGTCAAAGCTGACTGGGAAACACAGGTTTTTGAGAGATGTAGGTTGATAAAGATTACATAGAAATGTTGTATGGTCATCATATCATGATTTCATTAGGAAGTATTCTGTTTATTTGTGTAATATGAAGTTTGATGCCATGTGGTTTCTTCACTGACTCAATTCTCATTTTGAGGATATGGCATTACTTGGATTGAGCTTGCTATTTCAATAGGTATGAACTTCCTAAATACTTTGTCTTCCTGTCCTTATACTTTTTAAAGTCTGGTTTATTATTGCTTTACATATTGTTAACAGCCAAGAATATTATGGACAGGTACTAGTCACACATCAGTGGTTTTTCTCCAGGAACTCTGCCTTTTACTACCATCCAAACCTCTGGCTGTTAAAAGGAAGTAAAGCAACAACAAACCAATCCAACATGTCAGGTTGGGGTGGTTGAGGAAAGCTGGAGTTCCCAGAGAACTTCCCCACATAGATCTTGAACCTGCAGCCCAGAAGTGGAGGGCTAGTAATGAAGATGGTCAGACGCCTTAACCACTGTTGCCCCACCTTTTCAAAGGCCTCCATATATTAAGCACTTCTTTTGTTAATAAATGTTAAGCCCTTGTTTGTTGATCTTGAGCTTGATTTACAATTTTGTTAATACAATATTATTCTGATGTTGTTTTTGAAAGAGATGTCTGAAGGCAGGTTGACAATAAATATATATAACTGACTATAAAAATAACTCAAACAGTTGTCAATCAAAAACATAACTTTTTAATGAAAAGCAGTGATGGCAAAGAAGTCCCCAACAAGAAATATAACGTCCACTTGTAGGAAAAATTGAAGCTTCACTTTATACATCTGCCATGTAATTTCCCCAGTTCTACATAATTATAATATGCAAAAAGATGATATCATTTATGCTAGTACCTCAATTACCTACTATTTAGTGTAATACATCTTGTACTCTGCAGTAGCAGGTACCAGTGTTCGTAAATTAGTCTTATGTTTTGACTTTGTTGTGTCAACATACAGTATAAGTCTGAGAAGTACATGTGGAGCATGTCTGCTATGAACGATTTTGATTCTTAAGTTTGTCAAAATGTTCTTAATTTTGTGCATTTTAAAATAGATGGAAAGATCCATACGTTGTACACATGGTAATATACATCAGATTCAATGAACAAAAATAAGTCATCCAAATTCACACAAATCAACAGCTGGTAAGGGTGATCTCCAGAAATTGTAGCAAGAAAATTCTAACTTTTCAGTTTTGCAGTCTGTTGAATGTCCACATGTATAATCAGAATCCATTTCCTCATTTACAACACCATCACTGTTCGTTTTGTGTTGAACTTCTGAGTACATTTCCTATAATGTAGAAAAAGAAACAGAATTTAATAAAATGTTTGAAATTAGATCATCCACAGGGTATTTTTTCGATAGTCATCTGCTGAAAAAAAAATGATAGCGTGTCAGAATAATTCTTATTACGTTAGTAGTGATGTTGATGGGGAAATATTTCACCTGTCAAAATCCTAAATGATCTGTTGAGTGTTTCACAAGATATCTTATACACAATCTGTTATGTACGAACAGTCACTAAATCAAGACACGCTCACCGGTCCTTTGGGCGTGGTGTGCTAAAACCACAAAGATAGATACCATGGTCATCTCAAATATTCAATTTAACTCAAAACACATGGTGTGTGCGATTAAGACACTAACAGATTATAATTGTAAAATTTCCATATCTTTTAATTGATTTTATATTACAATGTGGTTGCTGCTAACCATCTTGAATATCCTTCGTTTCTTAGCTTCCATATCAACAATAATGTCATCATCAGCCACGTTCTGCGTTTGATGTTTTCGTTTTTTCGTATGTTGGTGTTTTAAAATCAAAACCGACAAAGAATCCTCAAAAATGTTATTTTCTCCTATTCGTGGAATTTTGCAATACGGCTCATCTTCTGACCCGTATGACTGGATCTTGTGTTTCATTTTGAAGCAATGACACAACCGATAGTCCACGTACGATATCGTAAATCAACAAAGCAAATTATCCATTTTAAACGCAAGGCGGGCTCTCAATATTTTCTATCTATCGCGGGGACGCTTCTGTACATATTATACGTAGTTCAAGCTTTTTCGGAACTACGATGTGATATTCAATAAATAATATCCTGACTATTTGTAGACTTTATTTTCCGGATCATCCTATTAACAGCAACATTAATAAACTAATAAATCCAGATTTAACCGTTCTCCTGACCCGACACTCTGCTTTGACGCATTCTTTTAGCATACTGCGACATTTTATCTTATCTAAACTATATTAGTTCAGATTTATGCCGGATTTTTTCACATGTCGTAAAAAAAATCGATTCTGAAGTTTTTAGTTACTGTTTGTTTCTTTTTAAGACCATGATTTGGTCAAACAAAAGAGAAGAATTAAGTAATTAAATAAATTAAATATTCGTTTTATATCTATTCAAATAAATACTTGATTTGTTTGGGAAAAATGATTTGTGTCCAGTAGAGATCGTTATTTATTTCCATTCATCCGCTAGGATTCGATCCTAGCTGGCTCCCTAGTCTAACGCCGAAAAGAAGGCCTCTCCAACCAAGCGGTAGACTCCTTCCAGGAAAGAAGTCTGAGACTCGTAGTCTGTCGTCCGAAGGTACGACATTGCAGCTACCAAGAGATAAAACTTGTAAACCGCTATGTATAACATCTGTTCCACAACTTAGGTTGTGAACATGCCACAGTAAATTTTTGTTCGGTGCTGAGAAATTAGATTACGCGAGATTAACATGAATTCAAGGATTTCGGGGAAAATTAATTATCGCCATCATGTCTAGCGAGAATTGATTAGTCAGCATTTCTTCCGGATATTATATACACGTTGGTACATTGTAAATATATTCATATAAGTATCACAATCAGTTACAGATCTATATATTTTCAAAGTGGTTGTGATTTACGGAAATCTATATACTTTCATTCTTTTGCTTTGGTGATCACTAATGATATTTCCTCATCACGTCCTCTCTTTTGGGGATATAAGTTTTTTTTATATTTTTATCTATGATCTCGGGGCTTGTGTTTCACAGGAAGCTAAAAATCCAACAGGTGTGTGATGTCGACGTTGTGTCCTTCGGCAAGACATTTTCCCCAAAGATCATTGGATGTCATCAAGCGGTGACGGGTCTCTCGTATAATGTTCAGTGAGGTAGTCACCAGCCAATACAAGGACAAATAAGTTTAAACATGATTGGCAATAAGAAACAGAATCTATATTTTTAAATTGCAAATATGCATCACATACATGACAAGATAAGGTTTGTTTTACAAAGTACAAAATACGTCATGTGATATACAGGGGATTTTTTTTATCGATATCATGGAAATTCTGCCTAAACATGTCATTTACTGGGTAAGAAAAGTGTGATAACCAGTGCCAGGCCCATATGACTCATGTCATATCTACAACGTATATAGCATGTCTATGTGTACAGTTTGCGGTATTCCATAAGTTCAAATTGATATTTCATTCAGCACTTCATATTCAAGGAATCGGGCGATACATTATACAAGTATTTCCCCTCTAGTTACAGACATTTTTAACAGTATAGCAAATCATAGCCACTTGAGACTCGTCAGGAAATTAATCATTTACAACCGGATCAAGCTTTCATAATTCAAACGCCACCTGCAATCCTCACGTATGTTTGCATGTATATATCATATGCCACTGACCGATCAATTGAAATGTTTTTTCTTTATTCTTGTCTAATTTGTACCCTATTATAGAAACATCGATTCTTAATGACGATTTCTTTTTATAAAAACGTATCAGGATCGAGCATTTTGATTCCTGATTATAGTATTTGTGAATATCGATTGTATTTCGGAATACGGCTAGAGTTAGGTCTGCTCGCGCTAGACTATCGATTCTTTTGTTGTTTTATATCCAATCTTTGATATTTCGTCGTTGGTGAACCAACCATTGGACATGCATGCACACTGCACTTGTAATGATGCGATACAAAACACCCGAGGACAATGACTAAATACATAGTGCGGTAAATTTCGATTTACAGTAAAATTATATGATTTAAAGAAGGTTATCAACATCAAGATGATCATGATGATGATAATGATTGGAAGTTCTGAATTTTCATGATGTTCTTTTCAATGGTCGGAAATATTATGACTAGATTCTCCGCCTATTCTTATGCAAATGAATGGAAATTTAACTTATATCTATGTTTCGTGTTTAATTGTTGTGTTACATCCAGAAAAAAAAATTAAAAACCTTAAATTGTTGACTTTTCTACAGCTTCCTGTGATCTTCGTCCCAAGTCCCGTACACTCCCCATCTTTCTAAATGTAATTATTCACATGTTAAACGTTCAAAACTTCTATTACACTTTACTGTGTAATATACAAAGCAAGTCTTGTGCGTATGCCATTTTAACAAATATCAAACCTTTTTACATCCGATTAAAACGAGATTCCCTTAAACCACGGACTTAAATATAGACAATATACAAGTCCGTGCTTAAACCATCCACATCTCTTCAGATATATTGGTACTAGTCAATACATGCCCGTGTCACTTTTTTTTCATTATGAAAATTGGTACATACGAGTACCTATTTCCGCCGTGTACCACATCGCGACTGAAGTCTGATCTATCCAAAATTACTTTTCGTAACGCTTCTGTCTGTCCATGCCTTGCTCGCCATACCTTCTAAGAAAATGTCGATAATAACTGTCAGATATCAGTGTAAAGAAGCAAAGAACTTAAATTAAACATCTGATAATAATTTGATTCGATTGGACTCATAGTTGGTCAGTAGTATATTGTGGTGAAATGTTATCAATCTTGTTCAAATGAATGACCTTGGCCAAGTTCCAATGCCGATCACAGTGGTAAACTGTGATTTCAAACGAGTTCTTATCAATAACCAAAAGACCCTACAGGTATATCTTATTGGGATGAAGTTTAACCCATCTTCGACATCATAGTTAGCTTAAAGTATTTTGACATTTGATAAGAGACATGCTTTGATAAATAGTTTTAATTGTAGGTTTGTTAAGATACATGGACTGAAAGTAATTATACACACTTTTTTTTTTAACTAATTCGCAATAAATTTACTGTGGAATCGATAGCATCAGTGTTTACTTTTCTAGTTCCTACATATTTATCGCCTCATAAGTTGTAAAACATTCATGCGAGCACTAGTCTAGATACATGTCCATCGTACAAAATTATTTTGAATTATTATATCTTTGTGTATTGTTCCATACTTTTCGATACGTTTATCATTAGACTTTGCCCTTTACATGTACAAATGGATAAGTATAGTTATTTTTTGTCACAACACATTTTCAGAACAGACTATATTTTATTGCAGGCGAAAGGGAACGATGAAATATAGAACAAGCTATAGAAGAAAACTTTGTACGCATGCGTACAAACTTCTTCGCCATGTTTCCTCGATCATAACATTGCCATCCTGAAGAAACTTTTTATTTAATTTTGAGGATGTCTTAACTGCAACTGTCTCTACCAATTCGTAATTCCAAATGAATTTACCACGAACGGACCAGTCATGGCGTGTTTAGAAAATCTGAAACAGGACATACGGATCCTGGAGAGCACTTTCCCCAGACAAAACGAACGGTTTCAGATTCTGACAGTCTCAGTTGACGAGATATCGTGTCGATTTATCGACAGAAATGGTGACAAACACCGTATTCATGGCAATATCACGGTGAGAGCGGTTGTTTGTTTTAGACACAATTATATGTTACTATGAACATAGCAGTGACTAGTTGTGTGGGATTCAGAGCAGCTGGTTGTTGCTCTCCATTTATCCAGATCTTTGTTCCTAACCAAACAATGCAAGGGATGTCGTCTGGGTCATTATGATGACAATGATATAAGTTCATAGCGTAAAAAGCGATTATCTGACTTAATACTATATATATTTATACCGTTTTAACGAAAAGCCCATAAAAAACTGTTTTAACATTTGAAAAAACACGCCAGTTATTTCTCATTTGAACTGTCAGACGGAAGTGGTACGATGAAATCATACTTTTCCGGTATATATAAACTTGTATTTGGGTTGTCTTGCTGACACTCTTTTTCAGTACATTTATTATTATTATTAAAAGGACAAGGACTTCGAACCACGTTCACTCTTCTAACTAAATTCTAATCACAATACTGTGCATTTGGTTGCATAATTATCCTGATTATTGAATTATTTCATGTGGAAGTTGTTGAACGTGTTATTTTTGTAACAGGATATGGTCAGTGTGGCCTGTCGTGATCATTAGTGTTAACATACAGTTTCTGTCTCTCAGTCAGAGACATTGGTTCAGTTTCTGCTTAGGTACTACATGAAAGGTATTGGTAGTCAACAAAAACTCCTGGGTTAATTGTGGTGTTGGAGAGTCTCCCATTCAAAATTAGTCAGTCTCATAAATAAAAAAAGAGATGGGGTTGGGGTTGCTAGAGTAGTGTGATTATCAGACCATACAGTATATAGCCCAGTAAAATTATTTATAATATATTGTTTAATTTCTGTTTCAGGAGACATATCCACAGATGGCTCCAATGTGGTACATAGATGATGATGACAGTTATATCAGTGCTGCAATCCAAGAACTGGAAAGGGCCCCACCTACAAAAAATAATGTAATTGAAATGTTACATCTAATGAAATAAGTCATAAGCTTTAATAGACTATACACTATCGTAAAACTTTTGAAAAATATGTAAATGAAGACAACAGAAATTTGAGTTTCCTCAAGATCTATTTATTTGTATGTACATGACATCTTTAACTTTTTCAGAGTAATAACAGTCTCAATTTGCTTGCCAATGTATTACATTGTAAGCAATTTGCTTTTTTTTTTTTTTAACATTACTGGGAAAAGTCTTAACATATTTTATCCATGCTCCCTCAAATGCTTGCAAACCGTGCATCATATCAACCAAACGACTAGATCGATAGAAGGAATTTCATACGAGGAAGTGAAATTATTCATTAGTGTTTGAATAATATATAAAAATACGAAAGTAAAACT
The DNA here is from genome assembly GCF_031769215.1 of Ylistrum balloti. Lineage (NCBI taxonomy): Eukaryota > Metazoa > Mollusca > Bivalvia > Pectinida > Pectinidae > Ylistrum > Ylistrum balloti. The sequence goes on along the minus strand of NW_026782325.1, from coordinate 240,598 downwards.
AACTAAAAAGAAATCTAAATGGAACCCTGGTAAATACTAGCTGCAATATAGCTTGATATGTTGAGCATCAGACTAGTAAACCAGAGGTCCCAGGTTTAAATCCTAGCAGGGGCATTGAAATGAAAACGACCTCTGTTACATATACACCTCTGGTTAAGATTTTATTTCCTTATGGCCATCTGTTTTGTAAACAATTCTTGTTATCGCTATTTCATGATTCTTAAGAAGAGCTCACTGGCTCTTTTTCTAAATTGCATGCATAGGTGCCCCATGGTCCCTATTTGCTAACTCTGTGTTGCTTTTGACTTGTACTGACCAAACTTGTCTACCAGGTATATGTTTTTTATTTACTTTTGATAGCATTCTCAAACAAGTTGGGGGAGTGTAAAAAGACGACACCTTGTCTGTTTGTCCATCTGTTCTGAACCTTATAAGTGCAACTCCTCCTACACTTGTTTAATGGAATTTTGTTGAAACTCAGCTCTTGATAGTACAAGAAAGTCAAACGGCATCACAGACTAATATTCAACATATGTTATACTTCTGTATACTTGACCATTCCTTAATCAATATGCAGTACTCCAGAAAACGGTATCAAAAGCAAGAAGACATTATTAATTTTGTCAAAACATCATCTTTTGTACTAAATTGCATCTCAACTTCCAAGGGTCAAAATTGAAGTCATTCTTACTCTAAATAGATATTCAACATCCTTACTCTACCAGCTGCATTAATTAACTGGTCCAGAAACTTTTTACACATAGCAGATACTCAAAGCCATCATCTCTGTTTAGAAGTCTCAACCTTCTGGAGTTAAAATATTTTAGCGCCTCCTGATGAGGCTGTAGAAGGAAAAGTATTATTTAAAAAGGTATTCAGTTGGATATGGTGGTTAATGATGTCTATCAAAATGTTATATGGTATTGATTAGTTTCTGGAGTGAGGGATTCATATCATCTACGATGCTGCCTTGTGTTGCTAATAATGCTAATTGGTCCAGGTTATTTTTCATTTTACTACTTGAAATTTTTCTCACAGATACTGCAACAAGTGAAGATGTTAGTAACGACACTTTGTCGCTTGAATGAAGTCCCTGTACCCGAGGCTATGTCCCATATAGACCATGCACTAACAGAAAGGGTATGTGTACCTCAATTTTAATGAATGTGCTTCCATTAATGATGTAAGCTGAATCAGATTGAGTCATTTAATGTTCTCTTATATTTCTATTTCATTTTAATTCATCCGAATTTCATTTGAACTTGATTCAGTACATTAAATTTGCAACCAAATCGTAACAGATGTGATAGTTTGCCTGTTGTCAAATACAAAATTTTATCATTGCTGGTTGATATGACTGAAAATATACCAAGTACATCAATTATTTTATTGTAATATAGTAAAATTATTTGGGTTAGAAATTAGTCTGTTTATGGAATTGAGAAAATACACATGAATTTTGCAGGGCATGGAAATTTCTGATGAAGATGAGGATGACGAAGATGAAGAACAGGAAGTAGAAGACGACGATGGAGAAGAGGAAGTTTGTCATGATGATATGGAAGAGGATCCTCAAAAGTAATTTTTCTAACTTGGGATGTAACAAATATCAAACTTTAGTTTGAAGTAAATTATATGTAGTCTTGAAATTTGAGTTCTGTTCATTTAGTGGATAGCAGAAACTCGACCAAAATTTATAAATATAAAATATTTAAGGAGTTTGTTTATATTTACTGAAAAAAAATTATTATTGTATGTAGGATTTAATGATTATTTGATCATGTCTCAGCTGTTTCGAAGCAAAGTTGACCTTAAGATAAAACAAAGAAGGGAAAAAAAGTAAATTTTGAAAAATTGGTATTCAAAACTATTTAATACTTCATATTCTCAAATATGATTAAAAATTTCATCTATTAAATGGCAAACATAAAAAAACTATACATGATAAATAATCATACTTTTTAATTTGTGGTGGGATTGTTTTGTGTATGAATTTAAATTTCTGAGTATTAATTGAAATTTCTAGAAAAAAGTCTTGAAAATACTGCATTCTGGAATATCAGCTCACTTCTTTGTTACGATAGTGATCAGAGAATGAAAGAGGAGGTAGCCGGTATTGATACAGACAATTTAATGGTATTAGAACGACTTAGACAGAATCAAAGGCAAGATTATCTCAAGGTAAGTGATATATAAGTCTATTTCTCACACTAACCATACAGGATTGGAAAAAGAAAAAAAAAGGGAACTGCCTTCATTTTTAAAAGAGAATATTGTTCAAAATGTCCATTTGGCATTCAAAATAAAAGAGACGTGAAAATATGTATTGAACCAATAAAAGTGATTGATTTTGATTTTTTTTTTCTTTTCTTTTTCTCCCGTCAGGGTTCCGTGTCAGGATCAGTGCAAGCCACAGATCGTCTAATGAAAGAACTGAGAGATATTTACCGCTCAGACAGTTTTAAAAAAGGTAAAAGACAAATTAAGGTTTCTCCACTGATTACTGTGGTGCTTTTTTAGGAAGAGTGACTCACATTTGCTGCAGATAGTCAATAAATATTCAAGGAAAACTGTTACTTGAAATAGCAGATATTACACAGGAAGAAATCTTGCCTTCATTATGCTGATGAAATAGATAGTTGTTTCTGTAAGAGATGCAATCCTTTTTCAATTTCAATATTAGATCAGAGGACCTTTAATAGATAGAGAAAGCTAACAATCAATTTCACATTATTTAGTGACATCCCAGAAAATTTATTACACAAGGGAAAGATTTTTAGCTCACCTGGCCCAAAGGGCTGGAAGGTTCCTTTGATGAAGCCCAACAATGTTTGCAAAAAGAAATGACTTCGACCCATATTCAAGGTCACAGAGGTCAAATGTGTTAAAACCTTTAAACATCTTCTTCCAAAATACCGGAATGCATAGAATCATTATATATGGCTGGAAGGTTCCTTGGATGAAGCCCAACAATGTTTGCAAAAAGAAATGACATTAACCCATTGTCGAAGTTCACAGGGGTCAAATGTGTTAAACGTGGAACATATCCACAGATAGAGTACTGTTGGTCATAAAGATCCAGGTGAGCAATACAGGCCCTCTGAGCCTCTTGTTTTAAAAGTACTCATAATTTGGTTGAAATTTACTTCGGATGTAAAACGGCATCATATTTTTTTTCATTTGTTTATTATTCAGTTCATTAACAATTCTTGTTTTTGTTAATGGGTTCTTCTGTCACCTGCTTTGAAATTTTATTTCTCAGTGTCGAATATTTTTTTCTCAGAAACTCCATCTGTTTTATTTCCCTAAATTAAAAGGACGAAAATTGATAGTCAGAGTGATGAAGTTGAATGAGTATTGTTTGAACTGACTGTTTGGGGTTTTATTAGTCAATACCAATACCCATTTGAATACAAGGAAAATTAGAGAGATTATTGGTTTCCTTCAACTCTGCCTGTTTGTCAGGTATCTTCTTACCAGTCTCACCTGATGTTATAAAAAGTTCTTTCCGTTCTGACAGAGTTATAAACCCCTGAAGTTAGGAATAGTTTTAAAATTTGGCTACAAAATTATTTAGATTTTTCATGTCTAATTATAGATAATATGCTTAAATTTTTTATCTTACATGATCATAGATCAGATTGATGTATACTTCATTATGGTTCATGTAGGCAAAGTGACGGCCCATTTCCTTCCTCCTTTGGTCATGCTAATTTGTGTGGCCCTATAGGAATGTATTCCTGATTGAGGTTTTAATATATTGGTAACATAATTCTTAGTATTGTTACATCAAAATCTGCTGCTATAAAGAAAATCATTCTTTTCATCTCTTTACAATATTACCAATGCACGACATCTACACCCTGATAAATGATAATGATAACCTGTGGTGGTTTCAGTGTTTTATTTAATGTGGTAATAATTTTTATTTCTTTTTCAGGAATCTACACAGTAGATCTAGTCAATGATTCACTTTATGAGTGGAGTATTAAATTAAAAAAGTAAGTAGATTTATGTGTCTGTAAAGCTTATAATTGCTCTTTCACTTGGCTTTACAAAGCTGCGGCAGATTCCAAAGGCATTCATATAACTTTAACGCCTTAAAATACTTTTTATCCTTCAGTAACCTAAGATCTCTTGTCAAATGAATGAAAAACCATGATAAAACAAGCAATTATAGTCATATCTGTTAAAAAAGAATCATAATGGTGTTGTGGGAAATATGTTTTTAATATTTTAACCACATTTGAAATTTCTTTAACTCTGTGTCTTTGATTATTTGTTAGGGTGGATCCAGATAGTTCGTTGTACACTGATCTTCAAACTTTCAAGGAAAAGGAAGGCAGGGACCATATTCTTCTTAATTTTACTTTTAAGGTATGTACTGTTACTTACAACTTAAAACTCCGTCAACAGGTTCTGTAGGTTGCACTTGGATTCCTTGAATTTGTTCACGTCATGTCATCTGACACACAATATGTTGGTTACTTCTTTATATAGGTTTACATGGAAAAAACTAGTACATCATTTATCTGTATTAATATATTACAAACGTTTCACAAAAAATAAATGGTAATTACTAGCAATGATTGTCAGTGGTATTTTATAGTAATTGTCTTCTGTTTTTATCTTTCTCTGCAATGCTGATTACTGTTTCATGTTTAGATGTAAAATTTTGGAATCTGATACTTAAAACTTCAGAAGGCAATATGTCACATACTGGAATGAGGTCACTCTGTAAACACTGAAATACAGATGTTAGGAGTGATATCTCAGTCACTTTCATGTATGGATGTCAAACTTTGGATTCCAAAATAGGTGAAACATCAGAAGACAATATGTTGTGCAGTAAAATGTGGTCACTGCAACTTCTTGACCTTTGACCATAAATACTAAAATATAGATTTTTCAGTGCAAATCTCGGTTAGTGTTTATTGTAAGACATCAAGCTTGAGAAATGGGTTTAACATGAGAATGCATTGTTTTGGTACTGATGTAGAGTCGTGGAGTCTTGACCTTTGACCTTGACCCTAATGGCTTATATACAGTCTTATACAGGTTTCAAGAATATACTCTTGGCCACTGTTTCATGTATGGACTTTACTTTAAGTGATTAGCAACACCTGTGGAAAGCAGTGTTTATAGAGGAACACATAATATGTTACATGTATTTTGGGTGAAATGTATTCTTGCATTGAATTCCATGCTTCAATTTAATCTTAGAATAGTTAATAATATCAATTATCTGGTATGAAGCAAGTCTGTAAGCTACATCCATTCATTGTCTTCTGTGTTTGGATTATCCAAGTTAAGATAAAGATATATCAGCTTTCAATGGTAAGGATTGTAAGACTTTGATTTCTAGTGTGGCATAAAGGAAATCTATTTGTGGGGAAAATTTGCCAAGCTTTTTTCCCACTCGGAGAAAACTTTTTTTTTTTAATTGGTTTATTTAGTCTTTAATTTGCCCTGAAATACCTGACGGATACATACCATCTTCAACATGAAACTTGGCCTACCTTTATTTTCGCCCTGTTAGCAAAAGGGCAAAAAGTCTACCCATATACCTTTTCTGGCAGCATTACATATATGTAGAATGGTTGAATATTTTACAGGACAACTACCCTTCAGAGCCACCGTTTGTGCGTGTGATAACTCCTGTGTTACAAGGAGGCTATGTTTTAGGAGGGGGCGCTATTTGTATGGAGCTTCTTACACGACAGGTAAGCAAATATACCTCTAGGCTACCTATGTTCAAATGTTGAAAAATATTAATTGATGCATGATTGAAATGTAATAATTTGAATATGTACAATTTAATTTGCATGTATCTCCGTCATAAGTGTTAGAGTAAATTTTTATAAAATATTCAAGTGTTGTATTTAAGAAATGAAATTGACAAACACTTTAAGATGAAATGTGTTTTAAGGACAAATCTGAAACCGTACATCAAGTCTTGCTTTTTTTGATAGCCTACCATCATCAGATGGTAAGCTGATAAAAAATAAAACTGCATCACTACTTAGTCTTTTCCTCTACCTGCTCAAATTTGTATTGGTTGCTAATGAAAGGATCATGAATCTATCCACAAATTCCATAAAGGATCAAATTGTTTATACTATGTTTGATCTTATTTTGAGATTCAAGATGGATACAAACAAAAAGAGTATGATATTTGAAGTCATCGCAGCCATTTTATTAAGTACTATAATATATAATAGTTCTCGTGGAATGTTACTTTTGATATATTTACTTCAGATATAACTTAACATATAATCAATGACGATGATTGTTTGGGGAAACCAAGATCCAACCATTATCTATTTAAAAGTGAAATGCTGTCACTACTGAAGTGATTCAATAGAGCATACATGTACATCAATCTCATTATTAACCTGTAGTAGGGGTCAATTTCTAGTGGTGTGATAATTGTTATAATTTTAAAATGTCAAAATGTAATTTATACCTTCAGGGATGGAGCATAGTATACAGTATGGAGTCTGTTATCATGCAGATCGCAGCAACTCTTGTTAAAGGGAAAGCTCGAATCCAATTTTCTGCATCAAAGGTAAAACAAGAATGTAAAGCTGAAGATTTTATTGCTTTACTGTGAATGTACTATTTGTGTAGTGCTAACCTTGTATCATTCAGTGCTGGATTTGTTTAAAACCATTATGACTTCACTAATTTCGGTCCAGTATGTTGTGGGTATGTGTACAGTAGTTCTATTAATGTTTATCTGTTGAATAATGAGAGCTTGTATTGTTATAAAATTTAAGTTTTAAAGGTTGACAATATGAATTATGCTCTCTTTTTTTTGAGGATAAAATTCAATTATGTGAGATAATACCTTGAAAATTAAATTATTATAATCAAATTACAACCATTTCATGATTTCCATGTAAAATAAAAAAAAAAAGAGTTTTTGCTTTAAACACTTAATACGATAAGGTCATAAATATTTGTACCAAAAAAGCAACAGTATTAGTCATATGCCAAGACATGTCTGGTATTTATGGGCAATATACATTTATAGTGTAGATAATATCTAAGTTGCAGGTCTAAATACATAGGAAATTTTTGCACTTATCTCCACATTTAGAAAAAACTGAAATGTGTGTTTCTTTTCAGAATCAGTACAGTTTAGCTAGAGCCCAACAGTCTTTCAAATCTTTAGTGAAGATTCATGAAAAAAATGGTGAGTGTTAGTTAAGAACAGCTTCATACTGTATTGCTTGTGTGCCTTACCATATTTTATCAAGATTTTTCCTGTGTTTTCATGGGATAAGAGTTTGTTAAATACTGCTCAATATATACTCAATGTTACTAAATTAAGAACTTCAGGACCATGTGGACACCATGTTTCTAAACTTAGAGCTTCAAGATCATATGGACACCTTGGATATGATCTATTTTTTCTGTGAGGATAATTTGCTATATTTTTTACTCAGGCATTTAAAGGTTTTAGAATTTTGTACTCATTTCAGAAAATAAATACATTTGTTATTAACATATTTGTTGGAATATTTTTCTAAATTTATACAAGGCAAGCACATTACTTGTAAATGTGTGATAAAGAAATTAAAAACCTTTGATTTAAGTTAATATGTTGTTATAGAAAAATATGGACCTTTGGGTTTTAACCATTGGTCAGTATTTTTCTTCTGGATTGATACAACACCATATTGACCCACATCCGTAATTGAGAAGTGTCTTATAAATCATACTTTAGCTTTAAAAAAGAAAAAATGTCAACAGAGATACAAACCATTATTTAAAGGAAGATATTCAAATGTTGTGTTGATTTATTTCAGTATTTTAAACCTGATTTTTTACTTTAACTCATCTTTTTTAAAAAAAAAAGTGTGCTCAATTATATGTAGTTAATTCTTACAGATTCAAATAAGGAAAACAAGAGATTGTTATGATATTTGTTATTAATGTTTCATTAAGTAATATTGCTCAAAACTGATATATTCTGTTTATTGTAAAGTTGTTTCATGCCATCTGCACATTTTATACAAAATTAGGAACAAGCTGTCTTGTAATTTTAAGCATTGAGTTATGAATTTCTTAACATGATATTTCCATCAAACGTATTATTAGTTTTTGATGAATTTGTTTGACTGGTCAGTACTTGTATTAATAATGATGTCTTGAAGGCAATATTATCGTTTGAATGGTATCTTTTGTAAGAACTAGTCATGTCTTCTAGTTTAGTTTTTTTTTGTTAGCACCTCTTGACTTTGATTTAACAGTGTTTTCACTTGCTTTTTCAGGATGGTTCACTCCCCCAAAAGAAGATGGCTAGAACTATTGGTTGATGGCTGATTTTTCTTCTTTTTTTTTCTGTGACATTTAATTCATCATCATGCTGAGACTGTCTAAAAGGAAAATCACCTATGTTGCCTACTTTGCAGTACACTGTGTTCTTGTACTGATAAACATTCTAGAATGCATTTCACAGAGAAATGAATATCCTATACGCAGCACCATTCAGCTATCTTCTTGTCAGCAGAATGTGTTTGACGGACGCACATAGTCCTCTGTGAGCCAATTGCAACAGTTTTTAATGAAGACGCTTTGCACTGATAAAGACAGAATATTGTATGCCAGACCCTGAATCCTCAAAACAATCTCAGATTGTTTCTTCCTCATGTTATAAAGCCTATATTTATTGATCTGTAGTTAGTTTCACCTAGAATTTTCGACCATGTCTTATCAACAGGAATGCTTTTGTATGGTTTGCTTTAATTGTCATATCTGTAGCATATCACAAAAATAATATGCTGAACTGTTGGCACCAGTCACCTCTAGATTAAAAAATTATGATTTTAAAATGTAAAACGTTTTGTTATCCATATGATTGTCTCCCTTTTTAGAAAAAATTACAGTAAATGATAATTTTTGAAAATTGCTTTTCCCCATTTGAAACAGATTATATTCATGATTACAAAAACCTGAACATTTGACCATGGTATTGATTCATGTCCTTCATTCTTTTCTGTCTTTCTGCCACTTCTTCTTTGTTCTTGTGATGTGCTTCGCAAGGTATTTGTTTGAAAGATTGGAGGACTGCATTAGAGGATTATCAGATAGTTTGTGAGGAAGACTGGAATGATGTAGGCACGAATGAGTGATTTTATTGTGAATGGTTATTGTGTGTTTTGGGAGATTGTGAGTGTGAAAGCATATAATGTGTAACTTGAGTTTTTTTGTATGTTAAGTAACTGTACATGTAAAATATGTCTTGCCAGACAGGTCATATTGTTGTTGCAGACATTTCCAGGTTAAAGTTTTTAGGATGGAATTCTAGTCCTGAAGTGTAGTTCATCTTCATTTTAATGGATATTGTATCCATAACACAAGTTTTTTTTTCAGTAGTTTCAGCCCATCCCTTTATTTCTTCTTTTCTTGTATGAAATAACAAAACAAAAAAAAAACTCAAACAAAGCTATAGAAAAGTGAAATTTGGCTCTTGGTGCAGTAAATCCCTTAGTTGTACACTGGATTAGATTGCCTGTTTTGTGATATGAAAATAAAACTGTAAGAAGTTGTTGCAGAACACAGAGAAAGCCTGTGGTTGTTAATGTAGATAGCAAACATATAGAAAATGTCCTTAATTATTAAGATTTAACAATTCATTTACATCTTCTATTCATGTATCAAAGTGTTGACTGCCAGAAGTCGGAATATCTTCATTTCTTTACTGTCTGCAAATTAGCCACATATCAGGTATTTACAGGGAATATGTTGATTCCAACTTCTATTGCGTCTGTGTGTCTGGCTTCCAAATGAATTATGAAATCAACTTCTTAAGTTAGAACCAGAATCACCACACAATTTATATTCAGTATTGGTATGACTTAAAGCTATGCACCTAACTTTTTCATGCAGTTTTCTGTCTGTTTAATGGAGCTATACCTATTTTGCTATCAACTCCTTCATCAGTTTTAACTGGATCCACATAACAATTTTATCTTTTATAATTTAGTATTTCATTATATTACATGGACCCTATTTAACAACTTCAACACTTTATGGCTCCTGTGGTAATTACTTGTATCTAGTTGATGCTTTTTATCATTCATGGCAGATGCATTAAAAGATTTTCATATTTTGTAACAGTATCAGTTGGTCAATTTTGACAGAATCGGTTCACAATAAATCCAAAATCAATGCTAATGAGACAACCATTTTAGATCTGTTTATTCAACATGGTGTTAATTTTGACTGAAAAATCATTTATAGAAAAATTCATTGTCAACAATATTATAAATGAATATTCATCGTCATACACGTTTGTAAATCTTGACCCACAGATTTATCTAAAATTAAAATCTAGGTTAGCTAAACTAAAAGTATATTCAACACTCTAGACATTTATTTATCTTAAACCGAATGAATTGACGCATGTTAAAATACCACCAACAAAACAATAGAAAAGTCAAATTTGATTTTAATAAAAAAAAAAGACAAATGTGTAATAAATGTGTGTATTTTAGAAAACATTGGGTAATCACTTTACAAAAATACTTGTACACACTAAACTTACGGTAACATATGTGCATTGGGTTACCTTGAAAATATCAGGTTTCATGTTTCTTGTTTCAGAAATTCTTTTTTATTTGCACTAGATACATGACAATCTTGCAGATGGTACTCTATAGAATATGATTATTTAGTAGTTTCCAACCATGAAGTATTATGGTAGACTGCTGATGTTGTTTGGCTGGAGTGAAAGTTGTAAATGGTGTACAAGTGTTTTTAACCTGCTACAACATCTCCAGGTATGGTAATTGGAATATTTTATTGAACGGTTTGGTATATGTGACCCCAACACAGAATGTGTAAGGTATTAGGGAATACTTATCTGATTATGATATCAATATAATTGTAAACAAAATTATGGAAAATTTATATGTAACTATTGTATCAGCTATTGTGTCTTTGAAATTATGTAGGGATCTTATTGGCAATTGCAAATGTTGTCTTGTTATAAATTATGTATGGCCGATTTTTGTTTTTGTTTTTAAAAAAAAAATGAATAAAAGTTTTTATTGATGATTAACGTTGTAAGAGAATAAATCCCAAAAAAAGTTGTACTGCCACACAACCTGTCTGTTTTTATTAGTATACATGTACAATTTGTGTGATTTTCTGAGCTGTTTGTTTAATGTTTAATGTCACAGGCAATGGGAGCTGTTGACATAAAAATGTTATATATGAATTGTACCACTGAAACAGAAGTCAATAAATGAATAAAATAATGTTCCAAGAATTTTTCTTTATTTCTTTCTATTTGATATGAAATACAATATGGTGAGGTGTTCAAATAACTGTTTCATTTTAGTCAAGAGATCAGGACCATCAATGATGGAGTGTTGGCCTTTTCTGCTTCAATTGAGGGTCCGACATGTGTAGGTCGATGTTCCGTGTGGAGGTTTCTGTTTCTCAGGAAACTGCTGAACAGGTTGTGTCCTTGGACAAAACTCTACCCTAATGGCTCTGGATGGCATCTGACGACCCCTTGCGTGTTGTTCGCCAGCTAGTTCAGGGAAAACTGACTTAAGAACGACTTTGACTGTCGATGGATTGATAAATGTAGCAAACAAAATGTTGTCCAATGTTTGCATTTTATCCTTAAACAATCTTTGTTATGCTATTAATTGAAAAATACAGAAGTTATTTATCATAATCCGTAAGTAGGTTTCCTTTATACAATAGACGTGTATGTTAAATTTTGGGACATATCTCTTAAAGGAGTGGGAGACAGACAAATTGATTAGATTTTGACTTATTACTATCGCTCGAGAAGTAGTTGAATCTCAAATTTATCATGTAGGTTTCCTCTAGGAATTTGACAGCCTCCATAACGATATTTCTTAGAAAGTCCTTTTCAAATTCCACAATTCTAGTTATGATGTAAATGTTAAAGATTATTTAAGATTTAAGATGCTGTAAACGTAGCAGGGATAATCCTCAAAGATAAAAAGTGTTGACCAGAAATAAGAAAAATTGATTCTGAATTAATATATTCATTTGTTTATTTTACTTTATTTGACGTTTCCGTGGGGACAAACCCATTTTGATTGGAAGTCAAAACAGAAAAGAAGATAGCATGTATTTGACTGAACTGTTATAGCCGGCTGGGTGTTGTGTTTATTTCACTTTATTAACAAAAACAAATATAAAGTTTTCCCTTTTTCCCTCCGTGTGATTGGTGGTTTACGACTACTGATGTTATAACAAAACAACAAAGCAGGATATTTTAACACACTGTATCTTATTACCTAGCAAATGAATCAACATCTACTTGAAAAATGTTTAGCCTACAAACGTATACAGTATTGTGAGACTAGATGTTCTTATTTTCAATAATATTAAGTGATTGTCAGTACATTTTACACAAAATTTTCCCCGCACATTCCAACGATAATCGGTGTGTATAGAACTTTCCCCCGCACAGTCCAACGAAAACCGGTGTGTATAGAACTTTTCCTCGCACAGTCCAACGATAACCAGTGTGTATAGAACTTTTCCCCGCACAGTCCAACGATAACCAGTGTGTATAGAACTTTTCCCCGCACAGTCCAACGATAACCAGTGTGTATAGAACTTTTCCCCGCACATTCCAACGATAATCGGTGTGTATAGAACTTTTCCCCGCACAGTCCAACGAAAACCGGTGTGTATAGAACTTTTCCCCGCACAGTCCAACGATAACCAGTGTGTATAGAACTTTTCCCCGCACAGTCCAACGATAACCAGTGTGTATAGAACTTTTCCCCGCACATTCCAACGATAATCGGTGTGTACAGATCACATTTTTAAGAATGTAGCGGTCATATCGAGATAAAATAGTACAGACATTGAAAACGTTATTAAAGTAGACCATTTTGAGAGTTAAAATATTTGAGTCTTCTAAATAAACGTAAAATTTTGGATACTTGTTTGGCATTCCGAAAGGAGGCCCGACGGGATTATAATTTTGAGATATTTTTTTAAATCGTATACAAAGCCCGACAGAAACGAAAAAAAATGCTTCTGGGTTGAAACGAAACTGCGAAAAATAGAGACATTGGGAAAAAAGAAAAGAAAAGAAGAGAAGGGATTGTCCATTTCATGAAAAAACACATCCGTTTTGCATTAAACATTTGATGTCATAAACACAACCTTTACGTTGTCTTTGGTATGTTAATCCAATGTGGAAACAACAATAATGTTCGTATCAGCTTTAACTTCCATAGCTCAAAATATGTCATAAATTACATTCTATTGCACTGAAGTCTTAAACACTATTAGTCAGGGATGGTGTCAAAATAAACTATGACGATGCATCTCTGAAAGAGTCCTATCTTTCTTGGAACTTTCCCACGACACACGTTCCGAACACCATCCAGGTGCTACAATGTACCGTCCTTTCATCTCAGCAACTCCCCCAGGTGGCGCTCGGGTGTTGGTCGTGTAGAAAAGTGTGCTATTTGATTCATTCTGGTCTGTTATTGGTTGTAATTTCTTAGGCGATGTTGGATGTATTATACGTGCATAATTTAGTCTCTTCATGGTAGCCCTACAAACAAAACATCTGGATAAGTACGTAAATTGTAATAGTGAAAATAGCATTTGCTTGTCACTTTATGAGAAATCGAACATCCTGTAAAATCATGCATATTCGTGGCATGAAATTGCGGTTTTGTCTTCCTTCAGAAAATTGCTAGGTCGGTGACACAATATTTCGTAGATAAAGCGTATTTAGAGAATCAACTACTAATTCATGATGGTCTTAATAATTATTAACCATTTAACATGAAGTTAACAAATGAGGTGATTTATTAGGAGTACCCGAAATAGAACTAAAGTCAAAGCCACGCATATTAACAAGCTCACAGTATAGCCTACTTTTAAAATGACGGCTTCAAGATATTTTTACGTTTAAATGGAGTAAGTGGAAATATGAACATCAAGAAGATATAGACAGCTAAAATAACGTTCGTATTTCAATGAAAGATAATTCAGAATAGAAAAATATTCGAGCGGCCGGCTTAAGAAAATGGTTATTCAAAATGCAAAATGGATGGCTCGCTTGACTTAAGTAAACGCTAATCCAAGATAGAAAAAAAGATAGATCGGTAGATTTTGGTAAAAAATAAAATCAATTCTTTCCTTACTTTTTTGCCACTTGATTCTTAAACTTCTCCCCAAATTCCTTTTTCCATCTTGCAACTTCCGGTTTGTCAGGTCTCACCCACTCGACTGACGTTGCACTCATGGCATTTCTGTTGTTCATGAGCTGTCGCATCATTAGAGCAGGCGGTCTCAATCGTGTCTGGAAGTTAGGGTCATGGTGTTCACTGAATTCATAACTCAGCGTTCCCTTGCTCCTAAACCAATTTTCTCTTAAACGGGCTGTTTCTGAAATAAGATTTCGTGTAAATATAGATATGAAATTGTTCAGATAAACAAAACCGTGATTTGAATTCACAATCAAAGCGTATACTTCACTGATTTCATACAGGGACCTTTATATAAATTTGAGAAAAGTCCTCAAAGTGAGAGCAGATAGCATTGACAAGAACACAAAAAATAAAGGTTACTCTGTAAAAACATATCGAGGTGTATCAATAACTGACAAGGCAAGGTTTGCAACTTATAACTTACCTGCACGTTTTCTGTTCGATGGTCTCAAATCAGTGCTAGGGATGGGCAACAATGGAAATATAGGCATGGCCATCTCCTGTAACGGTAAAATACTATTTGACTTGCCTATCAATTTATCATTTTTTAATTGTTATTCTGCGTTTCCTATTTGCCAGAATGGACACGTGACAAATTATAAAAAGTAATTTAACATGCTCCAAGAACATTGTAACCCTGTTATTTCCATAAATATCCACTTTGCCATGAGTTAGGGACAATAGTTATTGTATTGTGGCTGTTGAAAAGCGCTCGAAATACCAAGACACAGTTCAAACTTTCGTTTCCGATCAATTTTTATGGAACAATGAAGCAGTTGTAGCATGTTGATATCGGTCATGCCATGATTTTTATCGCACCAGTCAACAACATCGACAGAGGATGAATTTGTTCTTGATCGGTAAGATAAAACCCTGGACTGACCCCAAATACGTTATTACTCAAAGTGGACTCATTCTTTCGAAAACCAAACTGATGATGATGATGCTCTGTTCTGAAATGAAATGCAGCAATACAGTCTCAAGATCTTAAAGCAGAATTGCTATTTTAGTTACATGCAAGTAAACTTAACTCAATGTGAAGCAGAAAGTCAAAAGACCTTGTTGTAACCTGATTATTATCAAAGGGACAATCGTGATAACTTTATACTGTAATTTAATGCAAGATCGACAGTTCTTTTTAACTAAACAGACACATTACTTCTACGTAAATGAATTGAACTATTACATACTATTTTATTAGTTATCAACATTAACGTACACGCATTAAAATTATACAATGGAAGTCAGTCTTACAATGACATTTGTTTTAATTGGTCTTCTCTACATTCTGTCAAACACTTCCATTATTTCTACATATGTACTAAGTTTATTTGGAAAGTAGTACTTCAGGGCTATACATTGACAATTTAGGCCACTTATATCACTGACGGGGCGTAGAAGGACAAAACAACTGTGTGATGCAGTTTAATGCATTATCTGGCTCCACTGTATTTAATTCTAAATTTGAATTGAAACCAAGTAAGTGTTTGCAATTTAATTCTTCAGCAATGAATTTTACATTCAGCTTTGTTGCATCAAAGAATAGAATGTAGTCAAATAAAAATTTAGATAATACATATATAAAGAAAATTGGTTGACGAAAAACCATTAGTATTCAACCTTCAGTAAAGTACTGGAGAAAAGAGACCAGTGATGTTGGCTCCATCATAAAGTATCCACCCAAGCCAAGAATATATATGATTATCCACCGGTCAAAATTAGAGTGAACATTAAAATTGTACAAAGGATTATTCAAAGTCACGTGTAAATAAAACCATTCAATACAAATTTAGAATTAGATACAGTACAGGCAAATAAACTTCATCATACTGGTGATCCTTGTCTCCAGGACACGTCAGTGATGAGAAGGAACTACATTGTTGTGACTATTGAGATGAAAACTTGTCGAAATAAATAGTAATGTACTGGGTTGGCTCCGCTTTTGCGTCCGTATTTATCATATGCATACAACATCTCTTATATATGGATCAAACAAGATATGGACACGGGCGTTCAGCACAGTGCAGTATAATGGAACCTACCCTACTACTCAGTCATGCGCCGATAACTTTCAATTTATAAATAGCTTCCTGTTGTTCAGAAAAACATAAAATATTAGGGTAATATCTATTCTGCTTTTTTGTTTGTCCTTGCGTTCATCGGTAAAAAGTATGAACGTAAAGCAAAGGTGATGCTATTGTCTAAATGTCTTTTACGAATAATGAAGTTTGTTTAAGATACAAATAAAACCTCGAAGCAACATTATTCTGGTTAACATTGCTGCCAAAGCTGAACTCAAGACGCTAAATAATGTTGTTTGAAAATATTGTCATTTCAATATTGTCTCCTATTTCTATTTATAACATGCCTATTCAACACAATACTTACTGTTCTTTTTGTTATTTTCCGTCGTGCGTTTACATAGTGTTTGAGTATTTCTAACACACTGAGGTGTATAGTATACTGGTGTTCTGGATGTATGTATTGTCTCATTCATAACCATTTGCAATTGGTCGTGTTTCCAACAGTACTGTTTTGACAGCATGCATGAATTGTAATGTGATTGATATGTAACATTGTTTTAACCTTACAAAAGATAATACAAAAAGAATTTGAATGAATAACACCTATTTAGTATCTTACACATTAACTATATTTACTTTAATTTTCAGAAAAAAAGATGAAATAAACACGGTAAGTATTGAACATTGGATACATAAAAACAATCAGTTCTATTCCATCTGATTTTGGGCATCAATCGTTTCATGAAAATCAATCTCAACCAGAAATATCTACTGGCGTGTTTAGGTACCATGACAATGACGTAAAATAATTTAAATACTTGTAATTGTACATTGCACCAGGTATCAAAAGCAAGGCCATTATTATTCCGACGTGCCAGATCAACTAATGTGTCAGTGTATTGTCAAATTCAGCTAGATATGATCTCATCATTATGTATGTCGTTTCACGACATCTGGTGGCCGAGCAGACAGATCAGCGTGCCAAATAACACAATACACCACCCGATATCGTAAGGAATAATATTACCATTTCTTCATTAAAACAGGTGGAACGGTAAAAAAACCATTCTACCTTATATGACACTGTAGGATTTGCGTCAATGCCAAGTTGGTCATCTGCTGTCATCTGTGTTTGTTTATCAGTCTTAACATATATGTAATTGTACTTATCTTGAATTATTTTTTTTCTCGAATTTCTGAACAAAAACAATTATGATACATTGTGTAATCAAGAAGAAAGAAGCCTGGCCATTTCACAAATGGTAAATATTTAAATAATCCCAAATTGCTTCTTAATATTTTAATTCAGAGTATTTAAAGTTGACAGGAATCAACTGGTTTCATATATCTGAAGATTTTTTTCCATTTAAATGACTTATTAAAATTTTGTACTGATTTCATTAAGTGTAAATCAGTTGTGGAAAATGGGTTACAGTTCAAGCCCTAATAGGTAATGTAAATTGAGATGTCAATTTAGGTGTATGTAATATATAACTTACTGAGACAGTTTCAGAAGAGTTGAATAATTGCACGAAAAAAAGATATATCAAACGTTCTATGGGGTTGGATATTATATAAAAGCTTAGTTCGTTGACATACACTGTCTCTATCGAATAATACTTTGGGTATTTATTTCCATTGACGTTCTTAATAGAACGGTCGATAAGTGCTATTCTCTCGCATAATAAAGGGCTAAATAGACTATGATGTACCAGTTTTACGGTAACTTGTTTCAAATTGCTTTTGGTTCGTCAATAGAGGAAATAATATAAACTAGTACCAAAGCTTAAGCGATATTATGTTGAAGATAACAATACATATTTGTCTATAGATATTTCATATATACGTGTAGATCGTAGTGTAAGCTGTAACTACCTTCACGTTTATGTAGATTTATAAATATTTAATATATTATACCAAATATATATTTTCACGAAGAATATATTGATTCATGGTTCGATTGTTTAGAAAAAATAGTATATGCTATCATAAAAGAGCGAAAAATCACAGTTTTGTCATGTGCATCCGAGTATAGCTTTTATATCTCTATCTAACAGATGGCTTTCAAAATCATATCTAAAATGCCTATTTGAGTTTAATTTAATGATAAGCATGTATATAGCACAAGTACAACAATATAATACAAATATTATTAAAGTCTTATCTTCAATACAATATACTTCCAGTATAGCTTATTACATGATATATATTTGTATAAAGAGACCACTCTGAATTAAGTTATAACAGATTGCAACCGTTACACCACTATGTACAACATTGCAGGTAAAATAAACTACACATATTTAATTAAATTTAAATTTAATCCATTGTTATTTAATTAACAAAAGCTATCTGTATACTTATAATAATATGCATTAGAAAAAACTCAATTCTACAAATACAACATCTACTGTGAACTCTCTCTCTCTCTCTCTCTCTCTCTCTCTCTCTCTCTCTCTCTCTCTCTCTCTCTCTCTCAATTGAATAAGCTTGCTCTTCATATAACCAAATCTGTTCTGAATTCATACATTAACAAATAAACCAGTAAACAAAGAATTATACTTACTAGCTATTAATTAGACCTATGCCGTTGTTTCCATTCAAACTTGTGTACCCGGTGTGTAACACTTCAACTTATGTTGTAATGTACATATCTACAAACCCACGTCCTATACACGTCCAGATATGATCCAGTAGCCCCACTCATTCTATTGTATACTGAGAGTGTGGATATCAGCTGATCAATACCCCTATCGATCAATAGCAATCGACATTGATGCCAATCAATGTTTGAGTTTAGATTGTGATAATTGATAGTCCGGTTTATCGATAGGTTAACGAAAACAAGAACTATTCAACAACGACCTATAATGCTAAAACCAAACATTACAAACAACAGATTAGAATTATGATCTAGAATCGAATATCAAGATTGAAAATTGCCTAAACTTCCCCAAATGTAAATATATTCATTACTTACTTCGTCGAAGCCTTGTTTGTTGATTTTGGCCATGGTCTTTAGACTATTTGAGAGATCCCATTCTTCAATTCAATACATTTTTATGTATGAAATGTATTCTCAGGTGCGATGTTATCCATTGTATGTCTGCTGGTACAAACTGAACTTTAAATGCCGCATTCTTATGTTAATTACAATCAAATTTATTCTGGCCTTTCACGCGTCAATTAACATATTATTAATTTTCAATATTTTGAAAATAATCTGATAGGTAGACTGGAAAATAGGTAGACTTAAGTTTCTATCCGATAATATCAGCTATACGTGTATGGATGAATGATATTACGAGAAGAAATATTGACGACAAAGTATGGTACTTGGTTGTAGACCCAGTGTTGACATACACGCACACAGGTAGATTGAAACACCAATATCAAACTTTACATCACAATTAATAGAACAAATTAATACAATATTGTATATATTTGTTACCTGTTCAACCTGAGTAACCGTTAAGTATATCATACGTGTAATGATGTTTGCTATAAATGTCTTATACACAGGTTCCAGCATACTGAAATGTATTGATGCCGACTTTTGCGAAGGCTCTTTATAACTAACACTATAAATAATGAATTTTGATAATAGATGATATAAAGAAAATACGTTTACACAAACAATTATTAATGTACAAACATAGATATATCATTAACTGTTCAAAATGAATTGATAACAAAAATGAAATAATATACAATCGGCTCTTATCTTTTTAATGTTAAATTAGTCATACATACATATATATATAAGTACCGATTTAAAATAAACTGTATCTTAAGCGATTATGAATAAAGTAAATTCTTTTTAGTAATTGCACCTACAAGTTAATTTACTTTACACACACTACAGTTTGGATATTTATCGCTTGATGTATAGAGCGTCCTGTATGGGCTAAAAGGTCAACCGGAGAGCAATATTATACGTTTTGATGTTTGAAATTAAAAAAATAGCTCATTTCAAGACCTACAACGTTGATAACCTGAACAAAAATGGCATTGGAGGTAAACGGGTCTGAAGTCGTCTGTTATATGAAAACTACTTACCTTAACATCGACTTTCTGCAGGATTGATTATGTGTCTGTTATAAATCAGAGTAATTCAACAATGAAAATATATTGACAATCCTCCCAAACTTTTAAAACAATCAGTTAAATAATTCATCGATTCAAAGGTTTTTTACTGTATGAAAACAGTAGATAGTGGTTATTGATTTGAAACGTAAATATTGATGTACGACACTTGTATAACCTGGTCGTGCACTACAATATCTATATTCGGTTATGTTGAGAATTCACTCAGTAATGCGTACACCTGTAGTTCATTAGTGGTAATACATTTCAAATCAATACACGAGTTTAAATGAGATATATTTAAGATCGTAACGGTTCATACTGACACCTGTTTTGTTCGTAGTTCAATATTGTTTTCAACAAACTGTTACACTGGTAGGAATATAACCTGACTAATGTAAGATATTATTTAGCTTTATGATCAAATTAAAACATGAAATAATAAGTTGATATAATACTTAACAGTATGATAGATAATTTATTTGATGTTAATACAGACAAGAGAATATTTTTATGTGTTGTAAATAATAATGAAAATAACTGAAAATCTTGTTCGTTTCTATTACTAACATTCCAAAACATATCTCGCATTTTGTAAGCACTTATTTACACGATGATAAATTGAATCCAGTAATATTTGACATATGTACAATTATGGCATTAGTTAAATCATTTCGTATTTTCCTTTCTTTTTCCTTCAAATACCATGCAATGTAATAATCTTTTATCAGTTTCAGAAATGTCTTGTATTTACATTTTATGTAATTTGTGTGCAGACATACTTAAATGTTTAATCCACACCTCATTTTATTGAGTATGAACTATAAAATCCAAAACTACAAGTGACACAACGGAATGCCTTATCTATGAAACTGTATTATAATATTGATTTTGTGCATGGACACGTTACTCATGGCTGGCATTTACAGAACCTTTCATTTATATTTATTTGAAGTATAAATAGAGTAATTTGTCAACATAATTCGGAACACATGAGCGATAAAAGGTAATTTAGTGGTTAAAAATTATAAAACATTCGTGCTTATCTCATTGTTTTAAAAATAAATTACACATTTAACATTATAGTGTGTATAAGGACTGGTTTGTTTGACAGATAGATCCACCCCACACGGTGTACAGAATACATAAAAAGACTCGTGTCAAACATTAGTATGATGTATTAGATAAACAGAAAATGGATTCGAGGGTTAAAGCTATTTACTTTGTTATATCACGTAGGCACAGTTAAACCAACGCCTAATATAAGACATTATCAGCTGTGATTACAACACCAAAAGAAACAAAATACGTATTGAAAAGGAATAATAGTAAAACATCAAGATCCTCCCTTAGAACTTCAATATATATATATATATATATATATATATATATATTATATATATATATATATATATATATAAATTTTCATAAATTACACTTTGACACGTGTATTGTTTTATATGTTAATATCTAACAAACGCTTATGAATTACAATATGATAAAATGTTAAATGTATTTGTAAGTATCAGAGAACGGATTTGGAACTAATTTGTAATTTATGGTGGCAACTGTGTTACATGAAACACAATATCGTGGTGACAATAAATAGGTGGTTGATACACATTCTCCACTAACAAACATAAAATAGCAAGTTTAGGAGCATCTTGATACTCTAGGGGTAACGCTCACCATCGTGCTCTGCACCCCTGGAACATTTCATGGCATAATTGAAGGCACAAGTAGTTTTATTAGTTTAGAGCGGGTTACGGATGAAAAATTACCAATTACATACTGACACGATTACGATGGACCGACATCCAATTTGAACCTCAAGATGCGTTTACGGTACAACAAAGGATCAAATCAGTCTGTTCGTTTTACTCACCAGGTGTCGTACCTGTAACTTTCAATTTTGAAATGAAATGTTCCAGGGCAATGACAGCGAGACATTTCCGGTTTCCATCGGCTGATAGGCTTATTCTTTACTATCAGACTGAATGAAATGATTATGTTTTGATGAGAAAATCGATGCGAGAGTGATGGGAACAGGATCTGAATAAGCATAAAACTACAAAACACGAAACACTTGAAGACACGCAATTCTAATGCCAGTGCTATTTGTTTCATAGATCGATAAATGTAACATATTTTGCTAAAACATTCATCAATGATAAAAAGTTGCAATGTATCTACAATTTAATACTGTTTCCGGATGTAACCAACACTGTCTTGACACTCATTAATTATATTGCATATCAGAAGATATATTATCATCATCAGTATCCCTTCTCTTAGTATAAACTTTTATCTCATTGCTCTTTACGTTGCATCAGTAGTAACATCAAACACGTAATTGAAATTAGATATTGAAACAAATTCACAACTTCTATAAATCCATCTCAAGTTAGAGAAAATGCATTCGAAATTAGGGACATAAACTATCATAATGTGTGCGAAAACGCTGTAATACGCATAGGATATTGTCTATAGGAGCAGAAGAGGGAGAAATGGGGACTGGGTCAGATATACCATAATACAATTTTAAAGCAAACACTAAATGCATATATATATAGAGAGAGTTCACGGTGAATGAAAGACCTGGACATGTGTGTATTGAAAGAAAATAAAGAACACCCTTTCACATCTTTTCGATCCGAGGATGAAACTTTGTGTACATGAAAAAAATATTGCATTTTTAAAACTCACCTTCACTGAATCACTTCTCTTATGATATAGTTATTGTTTATATAAACTTGTAATCGATGAACAACTCTACTGCTCATAGTCTTTATCACACATACCTCACATCCATTAATACTACAATGTAACTAGACACAAAGACAGGCACGCTAACAATGGATGTAAACTAAACCAGCCAATACTGAAATCATCTCACACTATCATGGTAGATATAATAAGTGGACATTCTTAATAAGATATGCTGATTTTTTATAGTAGAAAATTATTGATTGTAAAGATTAACACCAGTGGCATTTTTCATGATAATAAATATCATATGTCTTCATTTATTATCCTTTGTGGGTGTAAGTCGACAAAATTCCATTTTGGCTTTCCATTGTTGAATTAATCGTACATAACCATTGTCTGTCGGCATATATGATATATTTAAAAGCGTTTACGGTACAAAG
Organism: Ylistrum balloti; assembly: GCF_031769215.1. Taxonomy (NCBI): domain Eukaryota; kingdom Metazoa; phylum Mollusca; class Bivalvia; order Pectinida; family Pectinidae; genus Ylistrum; species Ylistrum balloti. The sequence continues at coordinate 217,102 of NW_026782325.1, read as the reverse complement.
ACATGCATTGCCGGGCTTTAAAATTTGATCTCGATAATTATTTCACAACTGAATACCGATGTTTTTGAGATGAAAATTTATCAAATTCAAATAAAGTACTGATTAATCACAAAACCGAGTGACTCCCAAAGCGGAAATGTTTCAAAGAAACGATAACATTTCTCGACCTAAATAAATCAATCGCCAATAATTTTTTTCCCCCAAGATTTTTCAGTACATAACACAGGACACACACATACACACACACCCTCACACACACACACACACCCTCTCACACACACACACACCCTCACACACACACACACACACACACACACACACACACACACACACACACACACACACACACACACACACACACACACACACTTAAGTCATGAGGATGATGACAACAACAACATCATCATCATCTTCATTATTATCATCCTCATCATCATGAACATGTCTTTTTTATTACTGCAACCATCATCATCATCATCATCATCATCATCATCATTTTTTTGTTTTTTGTTTTGACACTTACACACCATTTACTTTCACAACATGACACATCCACAGGAGCTTTCGGTATATGTTGTACACATATAATACAATTTACCTTTTATGCTCACTCATACATCCTTACATCTAACTCATACACCCTTACATTTCACTGATACACTTTTACACCTCATTCATACACTCTTACATCTCACATGTACACGCTTACACCTCTCTCCCACTCTTACACTTTTATACCTCACTCAAATGTATTTCACTGTACTGATACGTTAAAAAGGAAATAAATAAGGAACAACAGACAGGCAGACTGACAGACAGACAGACAGATAGACAGATAGAAAAGGTATTTGAGAGGATAGATAAGAAAATTGAGGAAGGGAAAGGATGGTAGTTACTGTTAAGTTGTATATAGTGTGTGATAGTAAGAGACCAAAAAACTATACATGGAACTATGTCAGAGATTGGTGATTTCTGAAATTCCTACATGCGTAAAAAAATCATTCTAAAATTTAAATTATATTGGAGATCAAATGGAAGCAGGAACACATAATCCTTATCGCTATAACATAGAAGAATACAAAGTTTTTCAACGTCGTAAGCTAAAGATCTATCTGGCAGACCAAACAAAGCGTCTTTGTGATCATTTTTTCTTACTGACTGTCCTGCAGAGAGCGAAAGTGAGCAAAACCCCTGAGTATCGAGATTGTTTACTGACAAAGGCGACATCCGTTTACAGTTGTAATGGTAACCACATCAATCCAGTCTATTACACGTAAATCTTCCCGATGAAACACTAGACTCGTCGTTTCGTGGAATTTATGTAATTGAGAGCCGCATCAATTGTTGCCGACTATATACCAATACGTAATAATCTACTTTTATTCCAAGCAAATTAAAAGATAAAATAACGTATTTATTTATAATTTTGCGATAGTTTACACATTTATACACTTTTTGTCGCATTGGCCCAATCCTATCAAATTGCTCTGTATTTGTTTGTGTTGTATTTCTCAATATGATAAAGTGAAGTCCTATGTATGGGATGAGAGACAGATGGTCGGCTGTCCGAAGCCCAATGTTCGCCTACCCTTCAAAAACTCTTTATCGCAATTTTCTAAAGTGCCTAAGGGAACATTCTCGAATTCCATAGATATATTTTATATGTCCATAGCTGTGCAAGTTTAATTAAAGGACGGTATCATCATAAAAAATCATACCTTGGATTTTGATGGAAAGGAAAATGTAGGGTACCTCAGGGGAGTTTGTTAGGTCCTCTTCAGTTCTTGATATATGTCAATGATATGCAAGTCAGCATTGATTCTAACTACATGTTGATGGTGTATGCAGACGATTTTGCTATACTTTTTCCCATCTAAACCCAGCAGTAATATCGCAAATAATGTCTTTGGTGTTAGAGTACTGTCAAAAATGATTAGTGGATAACAAGCTTTCTCTACATTTAGGTAAAACAGAAAGTATTATTTTTTAAGAAAATTGGATAAAGCTACAAAAATGAATTTTAAATTATTGTGCAATAATCATGACATTGAAGTTATGAAGTGTATAAAATATCTTGGTATAGACGTTAACGATTTGCTATCAGGTGAAGAAATAGCAGATTCAATTGTTAAAAAAGTTAATCAGGGACTAAAATTTCTCTACGAAAATGTGCAATGTCTATTGTATAGGTCGAGGAAAACTCTTAGCTCGGCATTGATTCTTTGTCATTTCGACTATGCATGCGCTGGTTGGTATGAAGGGTTGTCAAAAAAAAACTAAAATTAAATTACAGGTAGCACAAATAGGCACAATATAAGATGTAGTGATTTTTTGCGTACAAACATGTTAGACATTTATTATATGGTTAGTAAAATCAGACTGAATCATATGTTTAATGTTTTCCATGAAAAGGCTCCAAACTATATGTATACTTCCTTTAACAAGAATCTTTGTCTACAAAATACTCGATCCTCAACATGTAATTTCAGTCTCCCATCAGTACAAGGTAAAGAATCTACAACTTTCTATTTTACAGGCGCAAAAGAAAGGAATTCTCTTCCAGATTATATTAAAAGTATATAAAACAAGCTTAAATTCAAAACGTCACTTTCAAAACAAAATGCAAGAGAATCATGAAAGTTATTATGTATATTATTAAGGGAAATACATTTGTAAATCCATTTTAAGGACCCCAATGGAAATAAGCATTTTAACATTTTTTCTTTTTTTCTTTTTATGCGAAATCCTAGGATACATGTACTTTTGTCTTTATTAATAATTATAACTAGCTGATACATTAAAGATATAGCTAACAACTTATTCCTGATTATGTATAACATGTTATATGTGCCAGATATTCATATGTCTGTTTACAAATCTGTACATATTTATCCTGAATAAATGTATTATTATTATTATCATTACCCTTATTTCGATATACGTTGTTACGCATTTAACGGTAATATTACCTTTGACCGGGCGTAGCCACGATTTTTACAAATATTTTCCCTGTCCGTATATGTTTTTTGCACGTGAAGTAGGTCTACACGTGTAATGAATTATTCTTGACTGAAATGGTACTATTGTGCCTTTTTCTGTTTTGTACGTAATAATCTTTTTTGTTGAAGTGTGCACTTGTGGGTTTTAAACATTCTTCATAATTTTATTTATTTATTTATTTATTTATTTTGATAGCCAATATTTCATTCATTTACTTTTATTCCTTTGTTGTTATTTTTTCTTTTATTAAGTGTAGTCACACAGGTAACTCCGCCTGTTCTGATACACTGTTTTAAAATGAGTTGGAGTTACTCCCCCTCCTTCATGTTTACTTCCGGACAGACGTCCCACGTGGAGTGGTTGGCTACAAGTGCACTTTCTACGATTGCTGCCTCTCTCAAATGTTCAGAGGTATGGTATGATGTACAGTTATAAGTCCGTGATCTACGGTTCGTACAAGTATACATTAGATATATAATGTACATGTTAACAGGCCCTCTTATTCAGACTAAGCCTGGATATTGGCAATGTACGAAGGATTTCAAGTTTGTCACAAATTCGTTTAAAGCCAGGCTTATATATATATCACAAAGATAGTCTAAATTTAAAAGGAAGTATTTTTCGTGAGTCAGTACGTTATGCATTTTAAATATATAGATATAATCTAGAATACATACATTTGTTCGGTGTGTGGCGAACCTCTAGTGGTCATACCAAAATGTCAAGATCAACGAAGATTGAGTTACAAACTAAACCAAGGACAACAATATGGTTTTGCTTAGATTATTCTCACATTCATCCATTTATCATTCCTTATCAATACTTTTAAAAAATCCATGTATCAGAGTGAAAAATCATAGCCTTTTATGAAATATTTCATGCCAGTAGAACGATAGCTAGTTTTTTTGTTTTTTTTTAATGGTAAGTAAATATACGCAGTTGTACACGATTACACATACATTGCTTTAGGTTTGGTTTGTATTTAATGCCTGGCTTATTTTAGGGTATTTTTAACAAAAAGAAAAAAGATATAAGCAGAATGGAGAAATGTGGCGATTTTCTGATACTTAATCTTTAATACAAATGTTTACCTTACCATAGCTTTACTATTGCTCCAGCGTGCGAAACCTAGCATGTCGAATCTAAACTTGATATGCTAGCACGATAATCCTGTACAGGTATATTTATCAAAGATCCTTCACCTATTGGTTTCCATGCTTTGATTTCTATTCTGATACCATGCCTATAGTTGATTCACAGATTGCGTGCTTTTGTAGGGTTTTTTTTCTCATGTTTTGCATGTCAAAGACTCAAAGGTCATACGATTTATTTATTTAAACAAAAGTGCTGTCATGCTTTGTTTCCTTTGAAGTGAGGTGTGTGACGATTTGTGATTCTATAGTTGGTAGACATTGCTTGCATGAAAAGGTCTCTAAGGGTTGCGCTTCAGCTTTGAAGTTCAAAGGTCATGATCTGTAACTTCAAATTTGATTACAATAAAGACTGTTCTTGGTTGTCATAAATGTTTATATTTAGGACGCAGGTTGCTTGCATGGGAGAGGGGTGGGGTGTTGACAGTCACATGATCTGTTACTTAAAGTAAAGATATTATGAATCTGCTGTCGTGTCATCCAAGATTGCATCTATAATAACCAAACCGAGGCTTCTGATAAATTCAAATTCGAACATAATTCGTTTTTGTTGAATTTTTTTATTAAGGTGTATCAAATGCTTCAGAAATCACGTATAAATTTGTTTTTATAAATCCAAATGGGGACCCCTGATTGGTTGAAATGCCAGACTGTTGCTTGCTAAAGATGGAATATTTCGTTTTGGGAGACATTCCTACGATTGCTTGCAATCATTTAACACAAATCACTGATTATTTATTCTCCTTTTGAGAATCTTTTTACTTCATTTTTCTATTATTTTTCAGATCAGCGCAACGAAAAAGACCATTTCGTACTGACTTTACAATGACTGATGTTGATGATGCAGCGTTGGTTAGAAATCTGAGTAAAAAGAAGAAGAAGAAAAAGAAGAAAGATCATGACGTGGTAGAGGAGAATGTTACCAACTCCACGAGAAAACATAAGAAAAAGAAACGAGCAGACGACAGCGAACAAGAAAATGCTGAGGATTCAGACAACATAACCGACGAATTATATAAAAGGAAAAAGAAGAAAAAGAAAAGCAAAGGAAATGATGATGAAGATGAGATCGTTGTGTCTCCGGTAGTGAAGAAGAAAAAGAAGCACAAGGAAAGAGAAATTATAGAGACAAATGAAGATGCTCATCAAAAAGAAAATTGTGAGCTTAAAAAGAAACGAAAGAAAAGTAAAAAATGCACGGATTTAAAAGAAGAATTGACTGATAACACTGACATTATTGAAAGTGAAATCCCAAAAAAGAAGAAAAAGAAAAGACGGTGCGATGGAAGTGATAATAGTTCCCCCGAGTGTAAAAAGCCAAAGTCTTTGACAGAAACGATTACTGCGCCTGACGAGGAGTCTATCCGTGTCAAGAAGAAGAAAAAGAAAAAGAAGCATTCTACGGAAGACAGAGAAACCTCACAGGAAGAGGACATGTCACCAAACAAATCGAAAATGGACATTACATCTAGTGGTCGTGTTGAGGAAAATGTAGGTAAATCTCAAGGGACTGAACCTATTGTTGGCCAGTGGGGTACATCATCTCTTGGAAATGATGCAAGGCAACAGAAATTCCTGCGACTCTTAGGAGGCTTCAAGAAAACTGACAACGCCAACTCTTTGGGGACAAACAAACCCAAAGGACTTTTTGGAAGTCTGAAAAGCACACCAACTAATATGAGTATGTCTTCACACGGAGGAAATAAAGCCATGGATTCTAAACAGGAGAGACTTTATCAAATGAACATGGAAAAGGACTATGAGAGGGCAATGTCAATGAATCTGAATAGGGGTATAGGTTTAGGGTTCGAGAAGCCGCCTGGTGAAGGTAAAAAGTTCTACATTGACCCTAAAGCATCCAAGTCGATAAAGTTTGATGATTGATACTAAATAGCATATGTATTTTTATTGTGCTTTGTCGTTTGTATATTATGCAAGACATCCTTGTATGTCTGTGCCATGTGGCAAAAAGAATTGCAGATCCTCCTTGTTTTGTGATTAATTATTGAAATTTCAGCTGTAAAAAAAATAAGTTTTACGAATACAGTGTTTCTTAAACCAGTGTTTATACCTGTTGAATATTACTTTTCTAATTGTGCTAGTGAATAATAATTTTTCCGAGATTTGGCATTATATTCTGAAATGTGAGTTTTAAAGTTATGACATGAAATATTTTCTTTCACCTTTAAGCTGCAAGGTAGATGGACAATTAATACGTAATATTTTCTTGAAAGCATCAAACTTTCCAATGAAGAGTTATCTTTTAAGGGTTTCATTAGCCTTATTGAAGATTAATTGGCTAACTGTATACTGCAACCCAAAATCTGGTGTTATGTATGGAGAAGAACAAAAATAAACACAAACAATCCAACAATTTTAATCGTTAATCTGGTACAAAACAATCTAGTTTACATCAAAACGAATACATACATGGAGACTGGGCAAAAATTGGTTTGCATGCAGAAAACAGGCAGGGAGTGGAACAACCCCAACCCAACCCTCACCCTCTCTTGTTTTCCACTTATCTCCAATCGCCTTGCTAGGTTAATACGAAATACATTATTTCCATTGGTAAAATAAATTACATCTCAATTAACATGTGTGCATTGATCGTCGAACTCATTATTCCGTAACTTACATAGCAAGAAAAAGGGTTAAATGAAATAAAAGAGTTTCCTCTTCCCAATACAATGTAACAATCGTTTAAGTTCATTTGTGCTATATCATACATTGTAGAAATACTGGAGAAGGTTTTCGTACACTTTCCTTTTAAAACACTTTACAACCAAACAGTGCAAAGATATCGGTGGGTCATGGTTATTTCGAAACACAATTTTCATAAATGTCTTAGAAATATCGAAATCAATTTGTTTTGTAATCTATAATGTACAAATATCGGAGAAATCTAATTAATTTCTGACCACGTGATCTCGATGTAACTAGAGCTGAATCTCTGTTCGGTGTCCGTTCATGTATGCCTTATTCTGCTATTTAGATAGGGAAAACCTAAGGATATCGGAATTCTTGTAATGATGCGAGTATGAGTATTATCTGCTCTCACACCATCAGTTTCCTCAAATGATGATGTTGAAATATTCAGTCTCATATAGCTACCGACAGCTTACAGTAGAAAGATCTATACTTACATCAAGGGTTCATATATTTTACTCCGTCACAATTTCTACAGTCAATACACGCATCATCACTGAGTCATTCAACTCAGGTGTTCGACAATGGTAATGTTCGGTTGAATGCAGCTAATCACGTCTTATATGTATTCTGATACTGATAGTCCGGGTTTTTTTTTTTTTTTTTTTTTGTTGGCGATATTGACCGGAAATTAGATGGAGCTCGTCTGAAAGAATGCCATAAATTCTTATTATATTTGAGCGTGTATAATACCAATCTGCAGGCCTTTTATGTGAATTGTACAGGCTATTATTTTACATTTTTATATATAGATCTTACATACACATGTCTACATAAAATCTTTCAAGGCAAAGTTACAGCCCATCATTATTAAGGTTTGTTTGACAGACGACAAGCAAACAACAGTCAGTTATATGTAGCTTGAAATAGAAATACTGTCAAAAAGATTAAAGTTTTGACGATTTAACCAAAACCTCGATGGAAGGCGACGAAATTTTCGCTGAACCCGTAAAATAATTATCTTTATTGATTTTACATTAATCTTTAAGTTTCGTCATATCCTTAAATATGGCTTAAATTAATGTCCTCAAATATAACAGCCTTTGCAGGAAAATATTCTATCCGACAATATTTCCCATTGACCAGGTAACAAAACAGTTGCCGTCTGCCTTATGGTATCGTCCTCTCTTTGATGCTCGTTAGTACACCTTTTGGCGCCGTTATTGTGGGAATATGTCGTTACTTACCTGGATTGAGTAAGATTTCTCAGAGTTCATTTTGTTTGAATCTTTCTTTTGATTATATTATTATTGAATTTGAGTTTGAGTTATAATTTTCTTGACACATTTTTTTTTAGTTTTTTTTTTAAGATTGGATATTTCATCTGGTTGGTCTCACTCCTCATGAGCAGTAGTCATAATTGTCTTCTTGTTTGATATTGGCGGTTGAACAGATCGGAGAAAATCGATGATGATAGTGATGCATAAAAGAAATGTCAAACCGAAATTGATTGAATTTAAGGTCTTAACCTATACTATATCTGGATCCTGATCGTTTTCGATACACAGAATGGGTCCTGATACTCTATAAATTTTGAAATTACTGAGAACTATTGAAAAACAAAGATTGCTTCAGTAGTTTTTATAACTTGTGATACAAGCCCACAGTAACAATGGTTAGACCGGAACGCTTAACAGCCGCTATAACTGATGACGGCTAAATTATATCAAGGTTTATGTAAGTCAGCGGCTAACATGTGTTTTGAAACGTCACGTTTACAGACGAAGAAACCGTTGATAAGAAAGAGAAAGGGGGCGTGGCTATGGGTCGACAGGCGATGTGTCAATCACACAGTTATGTAAATTATTCCAATCAAGGGACAAATAAGGGACAGTTTCCACGGCATCCACGTGCCTATGTCAATAGATATTTTGCTATTGATTTGGAGTGTCATGCACATGAATTTTTTTAAGACAATGCCTCGAAAGTTGTAACAAGTATAGTTTTTCCTAAATTCTATTAAAGCACGTATGGTTTGGTGAAGTGTTTTTTTAAGAAGTTAAATATATTTTATATAATCTCCCTTTGCCACATACACCTCATTTGACTTTTACCCTGAATAATGATTTCTTGTCTCTTTACACGTGTAAACTATACCCAGTTTATAAAGTATCTCGGGAATGTTTTGATCATTCTGATTACATAATAAAAGGCTGTTGGAGTGTGATATGAAAGTTTGGATACCACTAAAATTATTAAGTCATCTTTTATGTGAATTTTCATTAGTTAAAATTGATGTGTCTTGTTCACAATTTGCGTCAGCATTAATGACATATGATAAAACCCAGTTCTAAACGATATATAGATTATATGTATGAAAAGATGTTGCAGTAATGACTGGCTGTATTATTTCATTGTTTCAAATCAGATATCACTTTACATTTATCCTGTTCGGATACACTAGGTTATCAGATTCCCAAACACGATCTTTTTTTATGTTAATAGACTGTAGTTTGCAGAATTAAACCGTGTACTATTTGAATGGCATCTTGATGTCTACCTGTTAAATCAATCCAAAATATGTCGATCGGGTGTCTGAAATCTCAGTCTGTTTTTCGCCTGTTTTTCTGTTTCTGTTACAACTTCTTTCCACTTTAATCGCACACTCTACCATAATGTTATTATCTGTTTCAAGACCCTTAGATATCTGCCCATCCACCATATCAGATGAGCTTCCTTGATAAACGCTAGATATTGTTTTCTTCAATATTCTGCAAACGATTGTTATTTTCGAGGGATTTTATTTCTTATACATTTATTTAATCAGGAATATAAGGTAAGTAAAAAAAAAACATTGTCCATTTCATCTCCCTTTTTTTGTAAAACCCCGACAAAAAATAACCGTCGAAAAAGACAACCTTGGAAAAAAACCGCTAAAATATTTAACCGGCGAAAAAGACAACCTTTACACTATTTAAAACGTTTGTTTGACCAATGTGTGCATTGTTAGATGTAATTCAATTGTTAGCGGTGGCAGTATCAAGTTATGCTTTAATTTCCTCCCACAAATCAACGATTCGTTGTACATTATCACGAACATTTTTCATTTTTAATCCCAAAAGCACCACTTGTCAGATGATCCCGAGAACAACACCTATCACAACAGCGGAGATGGTTACTGCAGAAAACGTGAGCACTATAACACAAACACAGCGCTGGGTCCGTACGGTATTGTGGGTCTGTAATAGAAAATTGATAAGCAGTGTCATTACTTTAAACTTCATAATGCTTTTATACATATAATTCAGTCTATCACAAAAGTGCACATCAAACGCAACCAATATGCACAGCATACCAAGCCGTGTAAGAGTAATCTTATGAATTTGTCTGTTGTGAATTGTTTGTATGAAGTTTCATTAAAAAAATACAATACCAACATGACAACACAATCGTAATTCTCAAATTCCATAAAACTAGGGCAAAATATGAAAAAAAAGTATTTACACAGAGAAAAGTATAAGGAGAAGACCAGGTATTCTGGAAGAGTAAGTGTCTTCTGCTTCATCTACGACATCCGCCATGCAAACTTTGGTCAATCCAAGTAAGTACTGTCACGTTCTCCAGTGAGAATAAGGTATACAACAACGGAATCAACAGGCAAACTAACGAGCATTAAATACGTCCAGCTTCATGTCGTACAAAGAAACATAATATTTCGCAATGAGATCAACATGACGACCATAATTTCCATTAACATGCATGTTTTGAACCCTTGTGTAACGAGTTTGTCAGTCAGTTGACGACTGTCTGCACGAAAATCTTGATAATGCGAACAGGCCCTTAAATATCGAGTATTATTCTTGCTTAACAAAACATATGGTATTTATTTGTAGCGGTAAGTTTGATGTTGGAAGGCGTATTCATAACAACAAGATTTACATGACATATACTGACAGCTGTAATACACTGTTTCCTTGTGCGATATGAATTTGGTCTTATTTCTTGCTCTTTAGTGAGTCTGGTGGTTCTGTTATTGTTTACTTTGTTCTTATTTCGAAACATGAAATTACTTACATTGATCAAGATTTACACAGCGGGTGTCGTCGATAAAGTAGAAGACGTTTACCGTTCCGGAACACCTGGTATTCATTTTGTCCTTGCTCATAAGTCTCCATTTTAATCGTTCTTTGATTAATATTTTCCCGTCAAATTTTAATTTGATTTAAGTTTAATTGACAGGACGGCATTCTCTTAATTATCTTTGATGCTGTTTCATTTATTAACACTCTCTGCTTTCGAGAGGTATTAGTGGATCTGTTCCCATTAGGATAGTATTACAATATGAAGTTCGATGTGTTATTTTGACTCTGTTCGTACTTTGAGACCATGGCTTTCCTTGGAATGACCAAGATTTACATGCCTGGTGTTGTATGAGACAGGAAGACAAGTACACTTTAAAAACACGTTCTGCTTTTTTTCAACGCTCTGTGTAGAAATCTTTTCTCGATCATAATTGGCTGTCGTTTTATTGATTTTCAACTCAGAATTACGATTTTGTTTCTCATTTCATTAATTTCCTCTACAATCATGTCATATTGTATTTGATTTTGGATAAGGGAAGGTAAGGAGGTTGGAACGCCCTTTTACAAGCACATGGATTTTATCATGAACGTATGCTGATCAAGGCAGGCGCTAATCAGCCGTACATTTGAATTTTTTTACATTAATGATGTAGCAGCACATATCATATCCTTTAACTATTTTCAAGTGAAGTAATTGCTTGCAGCTTAATGTCTTTGATGCTTAAATCAAACAATGGCATATGTTTATGCTATACAATGGAAAACTTAGTAACGCGATTATTACAATAAACATATCATTTAATTACACGAAGTAGCATTGCACTGAAAACATAAAAGTCCATATTTAATTCAAAATTAATTTTTGTCATCAAGGATTACACGAGAAAAACTAACAAAACAATATGCTTGTTCATGTCATATTCTAGACTGGTTAGAAAAAATACATAGCCGTCGGATATGTTTATTATTAATTTTTCAGGAATAGGCTAGAAATCAATAAACCAGTCACTTATCTCTATATACATTTTCCCTTGTAAACATAGGAGTATGGACTGTAGAGGGGATCACTTACCACTGCAGTATCCGCGGAACCGGAAATGCTGGAGGAAGCGTTAATCGTTTTCGCTGAAAAAATAATTGCAATATAATTAAATCTTCTACACTAGCCAGGGGCATATGTAATGAATTTAACGATCAATATCATCAGTCAAAGACAGACCTAATCTCATTACCTACATATTAACGTACAACTACTACCTATTGGCAAAATGGTTTCCTCAATCAGCAAGTCCCCTGTTGTTGTATGATTATGTAATTTCTTTCATGACATTCTGTGAAATCGTTAATATTAGTGAGGGTTTTATTCTCGTTCATTTGGTGGATGCACTTCATCCTCGAATCTATATGTCCGTGAGCTGTTTGAATTAGTACATGAAGAAGATTTATTGATTTATTTATTTATCCACAATAATATTTTAAAAGCGACAACATTTTTTCCTTTTGCTTAAATCACTAGAATTCAGCTCCTTGAAACACTAATACACCTAATTGTATTGTAAATGATTGTTAGACGAAGACTATGTCAAGTTTTTGATAAATGAATCCCAAATATCTGACGAACGGCAAAAATTTCAATACATTTTAACTCACTTGGTCATTATTATACGCAGACAAGAACATAAGTACATTTGCGTTAAATAAATACACATAAACATGATCGAGAAGAAATAGGATCGTTATCATATCAGGAAGTTATTTTACCCTAATGAATTGTTTTGTTTTTGCTGGTAAATGAGATGTCTTAATGCATCATGATTATAGCTTACCTGTCTTGTTGCTAGGTGGCGGTTCGAAGTCGGCCCACGGATTAATATCGGCTGACTGGGTTATGTTGTAAATCAGCTCGTGTAAAGCGTTCACGTCCCTGAAATATTCCATAATTGTCTCGTCAGATGCAGCAGGTCAATACATCAACATTCTCATGATATGTGATACAAACATGCTGTTGCCATCGTAACGCACATAGAAACAAGTTATATGATTCGGTTAAAGCAATTCTCGGTGTACGGAAAATAAATGTAAATTTATTTTATCTTTATATGTTAATCATTAGTAAAGTCCTGATTACAGACGGAAATCGTTATCTCGATGTCGTTGGTATTGTGGAGATACTTTGAGCCATCCGAATATTCGAATTCGACTGGGATCTATGAATTACTTCGAATTAAACTACATCTTTGAGTAACACGACTTCACGATAACGAGGTTCGACTGTATATGATATTTGAAACGTATGTAACCCATAGACATTCATTAGTATGATGTTTCATACCGGAAACAGAACATGATTTCATTCTAACTATTGACAAAAGGAAAAAGCAAAGCCGCGTTTGTTGATCTTGGTTCCGTTATACAAATACTTTAACGAACAATGGACGGCGTAATGGTGTATATGATTAGTAAAAAGCAAATGGGTCATTTTAATATTTAATACATGTATGTTTCCCATAGCACGAATCCTTAAATGAATTGGAATGCTGAATGAAATTCTTCTTTACTGTTGTGAGGAACAGTTATTCCTTCATAGAAAGCTCATCAGTATTTCCATTTTCATTGTTATGTTAATGGTATAGTTTAATATATTCCGAATTCCAGAGGGACAATTAACAATCTACCATTATACATCTATGACCATAAAGACAGAAATTTTGTCAGTTGTGGTACCTAGTTGGCTTTCCAGAGATAAACAATGGTTGTTACCGCGTCTTATGATGTTTCTAACTCGTAGGAAGTTTTTAATTTAGTTATTTTGATAGAAATGATAATAATATCTATTTCCTTCGTTCAAAGATTAAATTAGACGTTCATAAGATAACAGGACCTCTCAATACGAATTTATGTCTAGACCAGATGATTCAAAAAAATAATTAAACTGCATCATACATCTGTTTTATCCTTCTAGGACTCATCAGTCTATATGTTTTATCCTTCTAGGACTCGTCAGTGTATATGTTTTATCCTTCTAGGACTCGTCAGTGTATATGCTTTATCCTTCTAGGACTCGTCAGTGTATATATATTATCCTTCTAGGACTCGTCAGTGTATATATATTATCCTTCTAGGACTCGTCAGTGTATATATATTATCCTTCTAGGACTCGTCAGTGTATATGTTTTATCCTTCTAGGACTCGTCAGTGTATATATATTATCCTTCTAGAACTCGTCAGCGTATATATATTATCCTTCTAGAACTCGTCAGTCTATATGTTTTATCCTTCTAGAACTCGTCGGTTTATATGTTTTATCCTTCTAGGACTCATCAGTGTATATACATTATCCTTCTAGGACTCGTCAGTGTATATATAGTATCCTTCTAGGACTCGTCAGTCTATATGTTTTATCCTTCTAGGACTCGTCAGTGTATATATAGTATCCTTCTAGGACTCGTCAGTGTATATGCTTTATCCTTCTAGGACTCGTCAGTCTATATGTTTTATCCTTCTAGGACTCGTCAGTGTATATATAGTATCCTTCTAGGACTCGTCAGTGTATATGCTTTATCCTTCTAGGACTCGTCAGTCTATATGTTTTATCCTTCTAGGACTCGTCAGTGTATATATATTATCCTTCTAGGACTCGTCAGTGTATATGTTTTATCCTTCTAGGACTCGTCAGTGTATATATATTATCCTTCTAGAACTCGTCAGTCTATATGTTTTATCCTTCTAGAACTCAGTGTCATATATGTTTTATCCTTCTAGACTCTCGTATATATAGTCCTTCTATATGTTTTATATGTTTTATCCTTCTAGGACTCGTCAGTGTATATGTTTTATCCTTCTAGAACTCGTCAGTGTATATGTTTTATCCTTCTAGGACTCGTCAGTGTATATATAGTATCCTTCTAGAACTCGTCAGTGTATATATATTATCCTTCTAGAACTCGTCAGTCTATATGTTTTATCCTTCTAGGACTCGTCAGTGTATATATAGTATCCTTCTAAAACTCGTCAGTCTATATGTTTTATCCTTCTAGAACTCGTCAGTCTATATGTTTTATCCTTCTAGGACTCGTCAGTGTATATATATTATCCTTCTAGCTTTATATACCTTCTAGGACTCGTCAGTGTATATGCTTTATCCTTCTAGGACTCGTCAGTGTATATATAGTATCCTTCTAGGACTCGTCAGTCTATATGTTTTATCCTTCTAGGACTCGTCAGTGTATATATATTATCCTTCTAGGACTCGTCAGTGTATATATATTATCCTTCTAGAACTCGTCAGTGTATATATATTATCCTTCTAGGACTCGTCAGTGTATATGCTTTATCCTTCTAGGACTCGTCAGTTTATATGTTTTATCCTTCTAGGACTCGTCAGTGTATATATATTATCCTTCTAGGACTCGTCAGTGTATATGTTTTATCCTTCTAGGACTCGTCAGTGTATATGTTTTATCCTTCTAGGACTCGTCAGTGTATATATAGTATCCTTCTAGGACTCGTCAGTGTATATGTTTTATCCTTCTAGGACTCGTCAGTCTATATGTTTTATCCTTCTAGGACTCGTCAGTGTATATGTTTTATCCTTCTAGGACTCGTCAGTGTATATATATTATCCTTCTAGGACTCGTCAGTGTATATATAGTATCCTTCTAGGACTCGTCAGTCTATATGTTTTATCCTTCTAGGACTCGTCAGTGTATATGTTTTATCCTTCTAGGACTCGTCAGTGTATATATAGTATCCTTCTAGGACTCGTCAGTGTATATATATTATCCTTCTAGGACTCGTCAGTGTATATGTTTTATCCTTCTAGGACTCGTCAGTTTATATGTTTTATCCTTCTAGGACTCGTCAGTGTATATGCTTTATCCTTCTAGGACTCGTCAGTCTATATGTTTTATCCTTCTAGGACTCGTCAGTGTATATGCTTTATCCTTCAAGAACTCGTCTGTGTGCATTTTTATCCATCTAGAACTCCCCAGTGTGCATGCATTAGATTAATAATGTCCTATTTTTCTAAAGACGAAATGCTAATTATTCTGCAGTTTGCCAGTAAATGATAAAGATACGGACCTTCTTCATTTATAATGAAACCCTAAGCTCTGTAAGAATATACATTAACAATGTCTTATTGCTGACTAACTGTTAGACAAAACAAATATTTAAATTTCGAACAACCGATCTTAGCAACTTTCAAATTGTCATTGTTACACTGTTTTCTTGAGAAGTGGAATTAAAGAATGTGGATTTTGAGTTTTTTTTACCTACTTCCTCTCTTAAAATGACTTTCTCTGAGAACGTTTGAATTTTCCTTTCTATGTACTACTATTTTCCATTACACACTGAAGGAACTTCTTCATCCGGTAGTTACGAGAGCCTACTCTCCAAAGAAAGGTGAAAGGCAAAGCATGTGGTTGTGAATTTTAAAATGTGTATTTTATGTAATGAACGTCTGAAGTCAAGATATACTGAATGGTAAGAATGATCTTTTTATATGAGGCTAAATGTTTTGAAGATGCTATCAAAAAATGTCATAAAGACCTTGATAAGTCCCACAATTTCATAATAAGACATATTGCTGATACATTTTCTTGTGGTTTATTGACTATGTCCATCGTTTATATCAACCAGAATTGAAAAGCAAGTACACGATAGACTTCCCAACGTCACTAGATTCACTAAAGCACGTGAGTCCAGATGTAGATGTAACATATGTCGTAAATGAGTTTCACTGAAAGTCGTAAACTAACGACGTTAAATTAGGCTAAAATTTACATATAAGTCTACGTCTGTACTTGAGAACACCGACACTATGCGTGGGACCGTTTAAGTGATGAACAGCTAATAGAAAGATGTTTTCCGATAATGTCTATATTTTCCTTTACTGATGACGTTGACGGAAAGCACCATTCACCTATAGCTAGGAGTCATTCAGTTCTAATATAATTACAGGAAATGTTAACTATAGTCACATCTACTACAGCAGGGGATCTCAACACAGGATGTCGGAAAACAGAATATAAAAAGAAAACGGATGATGAGTCATTTTCACGGAAAGCATAATCTTAGCATACATCACATCACAGAAACGTCACAATTCCAACATAAAGGACTACGTTAAGTCACTTTCTGAAACTGGACGTGTTTGATACTCGTTAGTTTGCCTGACAGTTCTAATTTTAAAAATATTGTTCCCATTGTAAGACGTGGCATTGCTCTCTTGAATTGACTAAGGTTTACTTGGCAGTTATTGTCGATGAAGCAGAAGACGAATACCCTTCAGGAATACCTGGTCTTTATATCCTTGTACTTTTCAGGAGTCTCCGTATAAAATTGTCTTTGTTCATATTTTGCCAGAGCTGTATTGAATTCGAGTTTGATTATGTTGACTTGTTTATTTATCTATTTCATTTATATTTTATTTTTTATGAGGAATTAATTATGAATCCAATTTTCTGACTGGGAATGTTTTCTTCAATATATATATATATTGTTTTTGTTATGTTTTTCACTAGTTAGTGACTAAAAAATTTTAATATCCGGACACTGAATTATGTAGTATTAAGTGAAAATTTAATCTCGCTGTGAGAGAAATATCTATGTATGGAATTATTGGCAGCTATTGTGTTAATTCTATGTGTCATTACATGGATCAGTTATGGCTTACATAATATTTCATCGAACGTCTGACTCTCAAAATAAGTTATAAGGAAATGCATAGATTGATACACAATGATGACAATTCCTTTCCAGAATTAGAAAAGGCTCGGGATTCTACAACTTGTAGTAAAATGGGTCTAGCTTTTCAACACAATTGATACCTACAACGCCATATATATTGCAAGGTTTCCTCTAAGCTGAATGTTCCATTTCTAGATAGTAATATCCGTGCTTCCACGAGACACAGAAAGCAGAAGTTTTTTGGTCGCCACATTGATGTCTTTGTGCAATTAGGCGTGTATGACAGGTGATTATGTTGTTGTCTTGTTCTGCTCGTGCGTTTTCAAGAGTCTCTGTGATAAAACTGCGTCTGTTTATATATAACATCATTCAATTGAATATAAAAGTTGAATTTAGATTTTGTTAAAATGTCGGTATCTTCTAAAGATTATAAAAACTGTTCCCTATTTTGGTGTGCTTTTGGGATCTATCAAGTACAAATCGTTAGTATACGCACTAAAGAAAACCACGTAGTTCATACGCGAAAAATATACGGTCGAATTCATATCATATTTTTATTATCTGCCAAGCAAAATTATGAAAATTAAGATCATACATTAATTTCAGCTGATTGGAATTAATGTAACCAAATTCTTTTCTTCAAGGTTTCCTGTATCTCATGTATAAAACTTTATGCAGACATAGAATTTAACCTTCAAGTAGCGTATACATCGACCGTTTCAATTTTATATAAATGTAGATGAACTCAAGATTATTTATCCTTTACACAACCACAGTAAAGATGCTATTAATTCGATATTTACTCAAATGTATGATGGGTTACTGTTATGCGACAACTTTTTGAAAGATTCCTTATCACTTTTTAGCTCACCTGGCCCAAAGGTCTAAGTGAGGTTATGCCATACAGCGGCGTCAGTCGTCCGTCCGTCCTGCGTCCGTCAACTTTTCATTTAAACAAGTTCCAAAATACCGAAAGGTTATTATATTTTGCGGGAAGGTTCCTTTGATGAAGTTTGCAAAAAGAATGACCTTGACTCATATTCAAGGTCACAGAGGTCAAATGTCTTCAAACCTTTAAACGACATCTTCCAAAATACTGGAAGGTCTAGAATCATTATATATGACTGGAAGGTTCCTTTGATGAAGTCCAAAGTTTGCTAAAAGAAATTACCTTAACCAGTCTTCAAGGTCACAGGGGTCAAATGTGTTTAAACGTTAAAACAATTTCTTCTGAAATATCGAAAAGCCTAGAATCATTATATTTAGCCAGTATGTTCCTTTTATGAAGTCCAAGAAAGTTTGCAAAAAGAAATGACCTTGACCCATAGTCAAGGTCACAGGGGTCAAATGTGTCAAACGTGAAACATATGCACAGATATAGTACTGTTGGTCATAAAGATCCAGGTGAGCGATACAGGCCATCTGGGCCTCTTCTTACTTTGAAGTATCATTTCCAAATCCCCAACCTTGATTTTTGTAAACCTGATATCAAGACTTTGCATGAAATTCACTCATTGTTACATGATTTTACTAACATTGTTGTAAGGTGATCACTCTTTTAGTAAATGGAAAAGAATAATTTAATTTTAAATGGTATGTGTTTGATCAAAACCAACTAAACATTTTACAAACTTATAACATACTCTATAAACATACCTCTTTAGCCCACGTATTTCTTCCTGCTCCAACAAGGTCTTGCTGCAGGTGGATGTATCGAGGTTTTCCACTGTGATTTTCGTATGCTTGCATAGTAGGAACGGTTCAGAAGTCCCCGTATTTATTAATACTTTGGTTCCTGAAATTGGTACAATGTGTTACCAGATAGAATCAAACATTTGGAAAAACAAAATAATATTTGATATTGTGATTAATTCTGTGATAGTGAGAGTAAACCTGAATATCGGAATTATACTGTTATCACATACGTACCATTGTGTAGAGGAAAAGCCTTGATCAGTGCTAGAGACTTTATCAGTTGGGTCTCCAGCAATTCTAGACAGGCGGAAAATATTTTATACAGGCGTTCTAGTTCTTGAGTGTCATCTGGACTTAGGGTTGTGCTGGAAACCGAACGAATATAAGACTAATTATGTCATCAATTTAAATTCCATGTCATAGCAGTGGTCTTTGATAGCGAAACGATAACGTATGTCAGCAATTACGCAATGATATATTGTAGAATCTGTAACTTATATCCATTCCGTAATATAAAACTTAAAGTGAAACGAACTGGAAACAGACACATTGATTTGAAATGACATTTAGCAGAGTAAAGAAAAACAATCACAAAGAGGAATCATTTTTTAAACAATATAAGAATTTTTTTCACTGCAGAATAGTGCCATTTGCTGACTCATGTTCAGCCGTTGCTTTTGTTCTTGTTCGAATGCACTATGTCAAAGTTTGATCACCAAAATAAACACATTTATACATGTAGTGTGACATGTGAATTTGATAACAACAGGTCACGACAAGTGCTGCGTAGAAAGATTCGAATAAACGAACACACAAGATGAAGATAATCTTTACACTTAGAAGTGTCTTGTGGAAAGTCGTATGCCTTTAAAAGTTTCATAGGCGATCTTTCACGTTTTAAGAATTAAGAAAACCTTAATGTTGACCACTGGAAATTAAAAAAATATTGTCCAGTGCGTTATTTCACTTTCAAATATATTTTGTAGTTTAAGATGTTGAGATACTGATATAAATACAAATAAGAGCGAAAACAAAAATATTTTACTCTTTGGTCAGGTAACAAAAACAACGCAAGTATGTAATAAGTATTGTTTAATAATCAGGCATATTTATCTGTTTCCTGTCTAATTAGACAAGCGCACCTGTTATTGAGAGATTTTTAAAAGTAATTTTGGAAATGGACTTTAATTGACTTTTAGATTAAATAGTATGTTGCCATCAGTATACTTCCTGCATTAGTACGTAGGAGAGGCAGAAAGGTAAAGAACCGCAATTAAAACCTAATTAAAAACTAGGTTCCGTTACGTGTCGGTACTGTTGCTCTGCAAGCTCTAGAATTAGCACCAAGTGGGCGACACGCTGCAACACTTGTCAGTTTCACTAACAGCGAAACATATGTATATATCTGTTTCAATCACCATCAGCAATTTCAGTGAAATGCTTTTTCCCAGACCTGTAAATTAACTTTTCTCTTTCGACAATTGATTGGAATGCCTTACTCAGTTTGCCAAACGAATCAAGAAATGAA
Source organism: Ylistrum balloti (assembly GCF_031769215.1). Lineage (NCBI taxonomy): Eukaryota > Metazoa > Mollusca > Bivalvia > Pectinida > Pectinidae > Ylistrum > Ylistrum balloti. Next base: position 196,307 of record NW_026782325.1, on the reverse strand, counting down.
ATTAAGACTGAAAACTGAAATTATCTGATGATAAAATCTGCACTTGAAAATACCTTCAGTACATGTAACATTGTTTGCATGACATTAGTGATCCAGACATCGTTCCTGTTTAAGCTCGTTACCTCAACTGATCGATTTAAAACTACATCATACTACATAATAAACAATAGGGCTTCACAATACAACAATCATAATAATATCTCATTGAAATAAGTTAACAAGTGCAAACGACATTGAAGATGATGGAAAGTCTGCAATGTTTACCATAAAAGTTTTACCATTTTGACGTCGTCAATTAAAATAGAAATTAATCAGAGTTAGTTAAAATTAAACACAGTTATGAGTGAAACTGAAATAGCTGTCATTAGACTGAAGAAAACGAAATACTGTATTCCACAATATATTCGCCCTTGTACACGAATTCGTCCCATGTTACTTAGGTCTCTGATGTTTATATATTTACCTACGTCTTAAATTCATCCTCCTAATCAATGGGCAGCATTAACAGGGGCGAACAAATATGTCCGTATTCAGAATTTATGTGATGACAATGGGACATGAATCATTTTGGTAAAAAGACAATACTATTCATTTATATCAATATACGGCAATATCCATGACAGGAACCAGCAGCTTGATGCCGTCTGTCAATAGCTTTGATTTTTCCTAATAAGAGGCCAAAACATAATTTTATTGGAAGGACAGGTTCCTGTTACTTGTCTTTATCATATCGTTTTCTTGTTGCCTTGATTTGCATTATATTCTTATTTGACACATTACAGTAACAACTTTACACAATATGTTTCAAACAAACTTACTTGTTTAATAATGGAACTAGTTTGAGTTTGTTGAGTTGCGCCAATTCTAGTCCACGCAATCGTATGCGCCTGAGTTCGTCTCGCAGGGCTTCGGAGTCTTGTGTACTTCCAATATAAACATTTAGCGTGCAGTAAACTGCTGTCTCCTGATTGAGTTCTGCAACAATCTGAAAATTTAAAAAAAAATCCAAAAACGTATATTGATTCATATGAATTATTCATGATAAGGAATACACAACACCAAATTATTCAATAATGTGCTGTCAAAGCTAATTTAGCTCGGGGCCCGGTTCAAATTATTGTCCCTTAGAAATGCAAATTCGACCTTATTTTGGATTGAAGGGCAAATATTTGTTCGTTTGATGAATGTATCGCCCCGTAAAGAGCCAAGTCCATTTAGAGGCGACGTTTCATGTAGTATCTGGTGGCTACCTCACTGAACAAGATCAGGAAGGTCCGTCACAAGCCATCCAGAGCAATTAAGGGCAAAGGGCCTTGCAAGAGGACACAATCAAGTCAGCATAGACTGGTCCTATTCTAACTGCAGCAGAAGTAAAACTGCTTCGGGTTGGTATTTTAAAACCAGGCACGTTGGGTTTTTGTTAAATCAATGGTATACAGGCTGCGTTGTCGCGGTAAAATAAGATTTTTGAAAGCTATCGATTAAAATAACAAGAATATGGAGTTTTATTTGTAAAAAATGCGAAACGTTTAATCAATAATAACAGTACATTTTGGCAGTCACGCTTGAATGATTTTTACACCTAATTAACGATAATAGCATACAGTAGTGTTGCTATGGGAGATAATACTTCAAACTGTACCCTTATGTAACTCCAATAGCTGACACAAATTTCATTGCAACGTCGCGCCTGTATCTGTACATACCGGCAATTTATATATGACACTTCATATTCATGACAAAAATCCCATTTGTAACTCGGAATAGCCACAATATCTTTGCATCTATCCATTGTCACCTTCGCCTATAAATTGACATTTCTTTCCTCAGCCGCCTCCTAGGTTTTAATACTTAAGCCCTATATAACGTCCTAATGTGTCTTTTGTAAAATTCGTTATCTTTGATTTTCTTCAGTTGCCTCCTAGGTTTCAAAATGTAGATTTTTTTTATCACCAATGAATCTAAGAAGCAGGAACGAGCTTCACAACGCTGTTTGATTCATTGTTTGGGTCAACCCCTAACTCGGAACACTCTCTGGATGATGGATCCTGTGCTCCAACGGTTGGTTTCTTCGTCCGTACCCAACTAGAGGCGTGTTCAGCTGCTTGGGCGAGCATCTGTACTGCTCCTTCCCTCTTCATCCCCATAACGCCTTGTGCGTTGAACACCACACTGATTGTGCAAGGAAACCCCTGCAACCAACTTCCACAAGGAAGTTCTCTGACTGCCACCCGTGCTCCCAGCACTCTGTCAACAGGTCCTCTTACTTGGCAGGTTTCCTCTGATTGGTTTGTCAACATCTCCCCTCCCAGGGTAAAGTCAGCTCTAACAGTATCAACTTTTTCCTCTCCTTAGTCCACAGTACAATGTCTGGTCTAAGACTTTTCTGGGCAATATCAGGGAAAGACGATCTACTATTAAGACTTTTAAGATCAGTTGACTCCACCCAACCAACTCTCTTCTCTCATGTACTGCTGCGTCAGCTCTCGCAGACCCTTCCTAATTGCCTGTATCTCTTTTCTTTCTCCTTTCTTTTGTCCTCGTTACCTTTCATGTTTTCGTGTGCTTTTATCGATGGGACTTTTAACTCTTTTAACTATATCAGAGTGATTAAAAAATTATTGGCACTTTTTAGAAATCCACAAGATTACGATTATGCTAACGAACTAACATTTAAAGCAAGCAAACGGAGACTTTAAGGCTCTGATTAAAATATCATCAATAGCGAATGGAGAGATGGAGTAGCCCTGCTGTTCACATCATCTAATCCGCGTAGATTATATCAAAGGATTTGGTTCCCTTCCCGGACGTGTTGTCTACTTGACAATGTTTGTAACATCATTGGAACATTAGGTAACAATAATCAATATCGATTACCCTGAAGAGACTGATCATATAAACCACGAAATGGAACACAGCTTCAATAACCGTCGAGATACGGAATACACCGAATCAATGCTTGATCCTTACGGCGGCAGCTTCATTTAAGTACGGCCCTCCGGTGTATGCAATGTGAGTGTATGTGCTGGGTGTATATGCTGGGTGTATGTGCTGGGTGTATGTGTTGTGAGTGTATGTGCTGGGTGTATGTGCTGAGTGTATGTGCTGGGTGTATGTGCTGGGTGTATGTGCAGAGTGTATGTGCTGTGTGTATGTGTTGTGAGTGTATGTGCTGAGAGTATGTGCTGAGTGTATGTGCTGAGAGTATGTGCTGAGTGTATGTGTTGAGAGTATGTGCTATGTGTATGTGTTGGTGTTGAGTATATGTGCTGAGTGTATGTGCTGTGTGTATGTGTTGAGTGTATGTGCTGGGTGTATGTGCTGAGTGTGTGTGCTGAGTGTATGTGCTGAGTGTATGTGTTGAGTGTATGTGTTGAGTGTATGTGCTGGGTGTATGTGCTGAGTGTGTGTGCTGAGTGTGTGTGCTGAGTGTATGTGCTGAGTGTATGTGCTAGGTGTATGTGCTAGGTGTATGTGCTGAGTGTATGTGTTGTGAGTGTATGTGCTGGGTGTATGTGTTATGAGTGCATGTGTTAAGTGTATGTGCTGAGTGTATGTGCTGAGAGTATGTGCTGGGTGTATGTGCTGAGTGTATGTGCTGAGTATATGTGCTGGGTGTATGTGCTGAGTGTATGTGCTGGTTGTATTACTTGGTGTATGTGTCGAGGGTATGTGCTAAGTGTATGTGTTGGTGTTGAGTATATGTGCTGGGTGTATGTGCTGGGTGTATCTGCTGAGGTATGTGCTGAGTGTATGTGCTGGGTGTATGTGCTTGGTGTATGTGCTGAGTGTATGTGCTTGGTGTATGTGCTTGGTGTATGTGCTTGGTGTATGTGCTTGGTGTATGTGCTGAGTGTATGTGCTGGGTGTATGTGCTTGGTGTATGTGTTGTGAGTGTATGTGCTGAGTGTATGTGCTGAGTGTATGCGCTGGGTGTATGTGCTGAGTGTATGTGCTGAGTGTATGTGCTGAAAAGTGAAAGGCATGTATGTTTGGTATGAAATGAAACACCTGTTTGTGGAATCAGTCAACGAAAAGAACATAAGCAATATTTTTCAAGGAAACCGACAATGGTATTATTCTTTTCATGAAAGAGTAGTAAATTATCAATTCATCAGTCATATCTAAAGATTGTTTTTATTTTCTAGCTGCCTCGGAGTATAATTATTTTTTAAGCTTCGTATAGATTATACGGAACGCCAGTGTAAATATTGACAAATAGAACAGAATAAAAGCGTTAAAATAGGGGGAAAATGGAGATATTTGTCGACAATGTTTCACGGTTTACTGTATACAAAGGAGTTCATCGAGCTTAAGTACCAACAGAATACAGAAACAATTATTTTATTTTAATGGGTTCATCAACGTGATACGAATCTAAGACCAGTGTAGTAAATAAGTACATTTTGTATGTGAAGTTCGTTTTGTATGTGTCAGTTTGGCATGTGAATGTGGGCACGGGATTTCATACAAAACATATTTACATTTACTTATGCTGTATTTGAATATAAACATAGTTAATTCTATACCGCTTTGTCTGTACCTGTGATGAATCAATGCTACCTGTCAGAGCAAATCCAAGAAACCCTTAGGTTCACATGCACACAAATCGATATGTTACAGATATTAGTTACACCAAATGTCCAATGTATAGTCACTAAATCTGTATATCTATAATACAGATCTCTGTTTTTAACTCAGAATTCAAACAAGTATTTTCTTTAATACTAATCAATCAACATTTCCCACTTTTTACCAACATTATCAGTGTAGGTTTGTAATAAAAACTGTAAACCGAAATACGCACTTGTGTTTGAAATTGTGAAGGATCATACTTAACCTGTCGCTGAGAACTGAGTATTTCCCTGACATCAAACAACATTAATCAAAATCCTTGAGAGGAAATAAGTCTTCGTATTTCCATTTTCATCAATGCTATGTCGTGGTTTTCTTACAATTTGTTTCCTATTCTTACAAAGAAGGAATATTTAGTTTCATATTTCGATAAAGCTAATTTCACCACGGCGGTGTTTTTCATAATCCTACATCTTTCGAAACACAGTGATGTAAGTTGATTTGTCAGCTTTCGACATTTTTTTCTTTCTTTCTTTTTATGAAAATCAGGATTTCAGAAATATCACAAGTCAAAATATTTGCCCGTTTTCTTCATACAATCGAATTATCTTTTAACAAATCTGAATTTCGATCTCTCGATATAAAAGACATCTTATATTCACGTGTAACATTATTTCACGAACGAAATTTTCACGACCAATTTAATGTACCGCGAAATAGTGAAAATATCTTCCTCGTAAAAACAACCGGCTATTCAGTAAGTCTATCAATAACAAATGAAAAAAAAATATATCTTCATCAAAACATATCTTTATTTCCGAAATTAGCTTCTCCTGCAGGGAACACACTATGTATGAAAATACGTATTAAAATCTTCCAATAAATAGAATCCAAGAAAGAATTTTGGTACCAAGAGTATACGAACATTCGGGAAAAAATAAGGATAAAAATCAATAAACAGTGTGTTACATAACTACCAGGATTTCTGGGGTGTCATTGTATTAGTTTCTTGACGTTCCAGAATATGCACATCTTTAACTGATTAACAGCTGGTTACCACCTTTATTACGGAGTCGTGTAATATACCCGGGAGAGCTTATCGTTGGCCAGTCAGAAATAGATTATGATGTCATTATATAGACAATTACATTACGTCATGAATTGAAAATGGAACAAGGAAATGATTGCGTTGCCTATATTTGATTTTGTAATCCACACGTTCGTAATTCATTACATTTGTTTTCATTTCGTATGATTTTTATTTTAAAAAATATCCCGAATCGTTGGTTTTTTCCGTGTGTTTTCTTTTCAAGCAAAGGATTGCATAAAAAACTTGCTACACTAAATATCCTATGTATTTTATAAAGATAATACCATGAATTAACGTATCGTCTGTCGATTTCTTGGTATAGTACAAGTTTGTAAAACTTGATGTACTGTATTGTAAGCCTGTCTCTGTATACTGTATTGTAAGTCTGTCTCTGTATACTGTATTGTAAGCCTGTCTCTGTATACTGTATTGTAAGTCTGTCTCTGTATACTGTATTGTAAGTCTGTCTCTGTATACTGTATTGTAAGCCTGTCTCAGTATACTGTATTGTAAGCCTGTCTCTGTATACTGTATTGTAAGTCTGTCTCTGTATACTGTATTGTAAGCCTGTCTCAGTATACTGTATTGTAAGCCTGTCTCTGTATACTGTATTGTAAGTCTGTCTCTGTATACTGTATTGTAAGCCTGTCTCTGTATACTGTATTGTAAGTCTGTCTCTGTATACTGTATTGTAAGCCTGTCTCAGTATACTGTATTGTAAGCCTGTCTCTGTATACTGTATTGTAAGTCTGTCTCTGTAAACTGTATTGTAAACCTGTCTCAGTATACTGTATTGTAAGTCTGTCTCTGTATACTGTATTGTAAGCCTGTCTCTGTATCCTGTATTGTAAACCGGTATCTGTATACTGTATTGTAAACCGGTAACTGTATACTGTATTGTAAGTCTGTCTCTGTATACTGTATTGTAAGCCTGTCTCTGTATACTGTATTGTAAGCCTGTCTCTGTATACTGTATTATAAACCTGTCTCTGTATACTTTATTGTAAACCTCTCTCTGTATACTGTTTTGTGTACAGGAAATCGATTTGAAGGATGTTAGATAAAGTCGTATTACAAAAGCAAATTGTACTCTGATATAGTACCCAGTCATTAGTATAGTATCGCACTGCAGAAGTCGTTCCCTAGTATAGTATCACACTGCGTGTCCTTGTGTAGTATCGCACTGCAGAAGTCGTTCCCTAGTATAGTATCACATTGCGTGTCCTTGTGTAGTATCGCACTGCAGAAGTCGTGCCTTGGTATACTATTGTACTACTGAAGCCGTTCCCTCGTATAGTATCGCGCCTCAGAATTCGTTCCCTAGTATAGTATAGTACTACTGAATTCGTTCCCTAGTATATTATAGTACTACTGAATTCGTTTCCTGGTATTGTATTGCACTGAAGAAGCCGTGCCCTAGTATATTATAGTACTACTGAAGTCGTGACCTCGTATAGTATAGTACTACTGAATTCGTTCCCTAGTATATTATAGTACTACTGAATTCGTTCCCTAGTATAGTATAGTACTACTACATTCGTTCCCTAGTATAGTATCGCACTGACGAAGCCGTATCCAGGTATAATATCGTATTATATTCAGGGTGTCTTACCTTGGCACATTCTTGAATTATCCCAGGATCCAGTTTCCCTGGCCCAAGATCACGACAGTTTGTGAACGACCTTAGCTGAACTCGGCTTATCTCATTTTCACCGTGAATCTGGGAACTACATGATACCGACATGTTTTAGCACAGCCCTCATGATTATGAAGGCATCATCATTAATCAGGAGAAAGGTGCCACAGTTTCTCGTAAGCTTCCAAGACCAACCATCAGCTCTACTGGACGAGCACTCAGTTGATGTATTGATCAACAACACAATTACCTTGTACTTGGGATAATGTTTTCAACTGATAATCTGGAGACGCTTTATCACTTGCTCAAGGCATCCCCATTTTCATTGAAGATGCATCACTAGACTGTCTCAGCTGCAAGTGATTGTTCCACTACCTCCAAGCTAAGTATATCGCCTTCCTGTTAAACAATAAACGATACTTGTAGTGGTCTGTGGCTGTTCGCCTTACCAATAGGGTAATCGATATACACTGCTCTAGAAGTCTACAACTTACATAGATTTATTTCAAACTCCATTCTAATAACTCTGATGTATGATATGTTAGGAATCATTTAAATTCTAGGGTTGATAGGTAACCAGGACTCTGTGATACAAATAACGGCAATCACAGTTCAACTAGTAACAGGATGTTTCAGAATGGAGGACAAATACAAAATTATTAACCAAAGGTTTCAATGTACGAATTCTTTCCAAATTTCCAGACGCAGGCATAGCTAACCTTGTCGAGTGTTCCACTCCTTGACATTAAAAAAAATATATACCGCATTTAAGTTAAAACATATAAAGTTTATATATTTAAAGGCAAATTCGATGACGGACGTTTTGTTTTTATTTTTATTTTTTTTTTCTTGCTAAACAAACGAAAATATTTTTGCTTCATAAACGCAGCATTCCGTGAAATATTATCCAAAAGACACGCAAGTGAAGAACTCATTTTAATGTTCTCTCTGAAATTAGATAAATGACATAAATGTTGATATCGGTTGATTTCAAAAGAATGTCCAATATATATTCATACAAGTTCCATGAAATATTTTATATGAAACTTTCAAAATTAGATACTAGAAGACTCATTGAATGCTGATGTCCTAACCAACCTTATGATCAAAATGAGAAAAAACATGAAAAGCTTAGAATATCATGACACCATGGAAATATGTTTAATCTTAAAAACGTTGAAATGATTTTTGGTAGATAAACGGTAACACAACACTATCTAGATGGTAAATGTGTCATTTAAATTTGCATCAATGTAAACAGAACGATTACTGTCAGAAAACCTGATAATGTACAAAAACAATGCTAATTTCCAGTGTACATCCAAGCACTGAAGATGTCCCATTCCTCAAAGGGGGTATATAAATACAGTATTTATCTTGTTGTATTATTACTGGGTATTGTATCGTATAAATTAATCTTCACTTTTATTGAATTATCTTTGAGTTACTCCCAGTATAATTAATATGGTTTAAGTGTATAAATTCCTTCTAAATTATCTTCAACGACTCTTCAGAAATACCAAGGGTCATGAGTTGTAGTAAATCTCTATAATTCCATCGGTTCGGTACATTTAAGATGAAATAATACACATGCAGTACACGTGTGTATTATTGATTTAATCGACCATCATTCGATCCTAACATTTGATTAATTAATGCTGCATGTTGAAAATCAGTATAATCTGCAGTATTTCAAAATTGCATATGAAAATATCTTTATATGTCTATTATAAAAAAATCACGAAAAATACCAACATGGCAATATGATCATAGAAACTCGAATTCCATAATAATAGGGCAAAATATGAACAAGAAGAAAGATTTATACGCAGACTCTTGAAAAAGTATAAGGAGAATAAGACAAAGCGTTCCGGAAGAGTTAGCGTTGTAGATTTAGAGGTAAGTGTTTATTTAATAAGACCGATAGCAATCTGGTCAACTTCATTTGCAAATGTAACAGACAATTTTAAGTATTAAAGTTTCGATGTAAAGTAAACATGCCTTCTCAAAGAAATGGAATTCATTTTCGTATCGAGAAAAATATAAATGTACGTAAATTATCCAGAACTGACATTTACGAAATTTATTTTGGGCCAATTCTGGTTTTCCGCAACAATAACTGACGAGTTCTGTAGAAGGATGAAACGGCTTTAATCTGCAGTGTAATTCAATGGTCGACCATACTTTGTGTAATCCCAAATTTGTATCGAAAGGCAATTTTGGTGTATTTTGTACAATACCTTAACAATGGTTTAGCTACCTAATGCTATACTCACAAAACAATGAGAACGTGTTTAATTTGATGCTATCGAATTTTAGCGCATGATCATGATCAATTTTGGCTTATTAGAACAAGGAACAATTCGCGCATTAACAATGGTTGCCATATAAATAGCAAGCAGAACCTGCAATTGCCTCAGTTATATTCAGCGCAATATATTCAGCTTGAACTTGAAATGAAAGTAACGCTGATGTAGACACTTACATAGATCAGGCGACGGATTGTTTCCTTTTTTCTCCTTTTTTATTACACTTATATGTTTCATTGTTTTTGACTGTATTTGGAAATATATGTATTTAGCGCGTATTGTTTTTGATATGAGAACTGTGTGATTCGTTTTTTTTTTTTTTTTTTTGTCGCGAAATGTACATCTGTTTATAGATGTAAATAATTGTAAATACAGTAACTGCATTTATACTTGTATTTTATGAATAAATCTTGTGAACAAAGAGAAATTGCTTTGGGTGTCGTAAAATCGTACATTTTAAATTCGAATTTCAAATTTCCAGGCTAATTTTCCAAAAAATTATGCTTTTTCGAGGGCACTTGAATTCGTGGGGAAAAGTTAAGAACTCGTTTAATACATTTATCATTAATTTATTCTTGGATACATTAATTCTGTATGAGCAACATCCATGAAATCAAAACATAGTAGATAAATGTATAAATTCATGTATATAGGTGTACAACTGAGCAGTCATCGTTTCTTACCGAAGTTCACGCCGCCAAAAGCAGTATATACATTTTAATATATATTAATGTTCTCTGAGGTCACTGTAGATATCACAACGGTCATTTTTATATGTATATATATACGGTCGTGACTGTAGATTGAATGTTCTCTGAGGTCGTGACTGTAGATTCAATGTTCTCTGAGGTCGTGACTGTAGATAGAATGTTCTCTGAGGTCGTGACTGTAGATAGAATGTTCTCTGAGGTCGTGACTGTAGATTGAATGTTCTCTGAGGTCGTGACTGAAGATTGAATGTTCTCTGAGGTCTGAGGTCGGGACTGTAGATTGAATGTTCTCTGAGGTCGTGACTGTAGATTGAATGTTCTCTGAGGTCGTGACTGTAGATTGAATGTTCTCTGAGGTCGTGACTGTAGATTGGATGTTCTCTGATGTCGTGACTGTAGATAGAATGTTCTCTGAGGTCGTGACTGTAGATTGAATGTTCTCTGAGGTCATGACTGTAGATTGAATGTTCTCTGAGGTCGTGACTGTAGATTGGATGTTCTCTGAGGTCGTGACTGTAGATTGAAAGTCTCTGAGGTCGTGACTGTAGATTGAATGTTCTCTGAGGTCGTGACTGTAGATTGAATGTTCTCTGAGGTCGTGACTGTAGATTGAATGTTCTCTGAGGTCGTGACTGTAGATTGAATGTTCTCTGAGGTCGTGACTGTAGATTGAATGTTCTCTGAGGTCGTGACTGTAGATTGAATGTTCTCTGAGGTCGTGACTGTAGATTGAATGTTCTCTGAGGTCGTGACTGTAGATTGAATGTTCTCTGAGGTCGTGACTGTAGATTGAATGTTCTCTGAGGTCGTGACTGTAGATGTAGAATGTTCTCTGAGGTCGTGACTGTAGATTGAATGTTCTCTGAGGTCGTGACTGTAGATTGAATGTTCTCTGAGGTCGTGACTGTAGATTGAATGTTCTCTGAGGTCGTGACTGTAGATTGAATGTTCTCTGAGGTCGTGACTGTAGATAGAATGTTCTCTGAGGTCGTGACTGTAGATTCGATGTTCTCTGAGGTCGTGACTGTAGATTGAAAGTCTCTGAGGTCGTGACTGTAGATAGAATGTTCTCTGAGGTCGTGACTGTAGATTGAATGTTCTCTGAGGTCGTGACTGTAGATAGAATGTTCTCTGAGGTCGTGACTGTAGATTCAATGTTCTCTGAGGTCGTGACTGTAGATTGAATGTTCTCTGAGGTCGTGACTGTAGATTGAATGTTCTCTGTCGTGACTGTAGATTGAATGTTCTCTGAGGTCGTGACTGTAGATAATGTTCTCTGAATGTTCTCTGAGGTCGTGACTGTAGATTGAATGTTCTCTGAGGTCGTGACTGTAGATTGAATGTTCTCTGAGGTCGTGACTGTAGATTGTTCTCTGAATGTTCTCTGAGGTCGTGACTGTAGATTGAATGTTCTCTGAGGTCGTGACTGTAGATTGAATGTTCTCTGAGGTCGTGACTGTAGATAGAATGTTCTCTGAGGTCGTGACTGTAGATACAATGTTCTCTGAGGTCGTGACTGTAGATACAATGTTCTCTGAGGTCGTGACTAGATAGAATGTTCTCTGAGGTCGTGACTGTAGATACAATGTTCTCTGAGGTCGTGACTGTAGATTGAATGTTCTCTGAGGTCGTGACTGTAGATTGAATGTTCTCTGAGGTCGTGACTGTAGATTGAATGTTCTCTGAGGTCGTGACTGTAGATTGAATGTTCTCTGAGGTCGTGACTGTAGATTGAATGTTCTCTGAGGTCGTGACTGTAGATTGAATGTTCTCTGAGGTCGTGACTGTAGATTGAATGTTCTCTGAGGTCGTGACTGTAGATAGAATGTTCTCTGAGGTCGTGACTGTAGATATAATGTTCTCTGAGGTCGTGACTGTAGATTGAATGTTCTCTGAGGTCGTGACTGTAGATTGAATGTTCTCTGAGGTCGTGACTGTAGATTGAATGTTCTCTGAGGTCGTGACTGTAGATTGAATGTTCTCTGAGGTCGTGACTGTAGATTGAATGTTCTCTGAGGTCGGGACTGTAGATATAGTGTTCTCTGAGGTCGGGACTGTATATTGAATGTTCTCTGAGGTCGTGACTGTAGATTGAATGTTCTCTGAGGTCGTGACTGTAGATTGAATGTTCTCTGAGGTCGTGACTGTAGATTGAATGTTCTCTGAGGTCGTGACTGTAGATTGAATGTTCTCTGAGGTCGTGACTGTAGATTGAATGTTCTCTGAGGTCGTGACTGTAGATTGAATGTTCTCTGAGGTCGTGACTGTAGATCGAATGTTCTCTGAGGTCGTGACTGTAGATCTCTGAGGTCGTGACTGTAGATCGAATGTTCTCGTAGGTCGTGACTGTAGATTGAAAGTCTCTGAGGTCGTGACTGTAGATTGAATGTTCTCTGAGGTCGTGACTGTAGATTGAATGTTCTCTGAGGTCGTGACTGTAGATTGAATGTTCTCTGAGGTCGTGACTGTAGATAGAATGTTCTCTGAGGTCGGGACTGTATATTGAATGTTCTCTGAGGTCGTGACTGTAGATTGAATGTTCTCTGAGGTCGTGACTGTAGATTGAATGTTCTCTGAGGTCGTGACTGTAGATTGAATGTTCTCTGAGGTCGTGACTGTAGATTGAATGTTCTCTGAGGTCGTGACTGTAGATTGTTCTCTGAGGTCGTGACTGTAGATTGAATGTTCTCTGAGGTCGTGACTGTAGATTGAATGTTCTCTGAGGTCGTGACTGTAGATTGAATGTTCTCTGAGGTCGTGACTGTAGATTGAATGTTCTCTGAGGTCGTGACTGTAGATTGAATGTTCTCTGAGGTCGTGACTGTAGATTGAATGTTCTCTGAGGTCGTGACTGTAGATTGAATGTTCTCTGAGGTCGTGACTGTAGATTGAATGTTCTCTGAGGTCGTGACTGTAGATTGAATGTTCTCTGAGGTCGTGACTGTAGATTGAATGTTCTCTGAGGTCGTGACTGTAGATTGAATGTTCTCTGAGGTCGTGACTGTAGATTGAATGTTCTCTGAGGTCGTGACTGTAGATTGAATGTTCTCTGAGGTCGTGTGTTCTCTGAGGTCGTGACTGTAGATTGAATGTTCTCTGAGGTCGTGACTGTAGATTGAATGTTCTCTGAGGTCGTGACTGTAGATTGAATGTTCTCTGAGGTCGTGACTGTAGATTGAATGTTCTCTGAGGTCGTGACTGTAGATTGAATGTTCTCTGAGGTCGTGACTGTAGATTGAATGTTCTCTGAGGTCGTGACTGTAGATTGAATGTTCTCTGAGGTCTCTTGAATGTTCTCTGAGGTCGTGACTGTAGATTGAATGTTCTCTGAGGTCGTGACTGTAGATTGAATGTTCTCTGAGGTCGTGACTGTAGATTGAATGTTCTCTGAGGTCGTGACTGTAGATAGAATGTTCTCTGAGGTCGTGACTGTAGATATAGTGTTCTCTGAGGGCGTGACTGTAGATTGAAAGTTTCTGAGGTCGTGACTGTAGATTGAATGTTCTCTGGGGTCGTGACTGTAGATTGAATGTTCTCTGAGGTCGTGACTGTAGATCTGTTCTCTGAGGTCGTGACTGTAGATTGAATGTTCTCTGAGGTCGTGACTGTAGATTGAATGTTCTCTGAGGTCGTGACTGTAGATTGAATGTTCTCTGAGGTCGTGACTGTAGATTGAATGTTCTCTGAGGTCGTGACTGTAGATTGAATGTTCTCTGAGGTCGTGACTGTAGATTGAATGTTCTCTGAGGTCGTGACTGTAGATTGAATGTTCTCTGAGGTCGTGACTGTAGATTGAATGTTCTCTGAGGTCGTGACTGTAGATTGAATGTTCTCTGAGGTCGTCTGTTCTCTGAGGTCGTGACTGTAGATTGAATGTTCTCTGAGGTCGTGACTGTAGATTGAATGTTCTCTGAGGTCGGGACTGTAGATTGAATGTTCTCTGAGGTCGTGACTGTAGATTGAATGTTCTCTGAGGTCGTGACTCTGAGGTCGTGACTGTAGATTGAATGTTCTCTGAGGTCGTGACTGTAGATTGAATGTTCTCTGAGGTCGTGACTGTAGATTGAATGTTCTCTGAGGTCGTGACTGTAGATTGAATGTTCTCTGAGGTCGTGACTGTAGATTGAATGTTCTCTGAGGTCGTGACTGTAGATTGGATGTTCTCTGAGGTCGTGACTGTAGATTGAATGTTCTCTGAGGTCGTGACTGTAGATTGAATGTTCTCTGAGGTCGTGACTGTAGATAGAATGTTCTCTGAGGTCGTGACTGTAGATTGAATGTTCTCTGAGGTCGTGACTGTAGATAGAATGTTCTCTGAGGTCGTGACTGTAGATTGAATGTTCTCTGAGGTCGTGACTGTAGATTGAATGTTCTCTGAGGTCGTGACTGTAGATTGAATGTTCTCTGAGGTCGTGACTGTAGATAGAATGTTCTCTGAGGTCGTGACTGTAGATTCAATGTTCTCTGAGGTCGAGACTGTAGATAGAATGTTCTCTGAGGTCGTGACTGTAGATAGAATGTTCTCTGAGGTCGTGACTGAAGATTCAATGTTCTCTGAGGTCGTGACTGTAGATAGAATGTTCTCTGAGGTCGTGACTGTAGATTGGATGTTCTCTGATGTCGTGACTGTAGATAGAATGTTCTCTGAGGTCGTGACTGTAGATTCAATGTTCTCTGAGGTCGTGACTGTAGATTGAATGTTCTCTGAGGTCGTGACTGTAGATAGAATGTTCTCTGAGGTCGTGACTGTAGATTGGATGTTCTCTGAGGTCGTGACTGTAGATTGAATGTTCTCTGAGGTCGTGACTGTAGATATACGGGCCCATCCCCAATAAAGAATAAATTCAATCATTTTCAATATTCATTAATACATATTCTTGACCATATAATAACTTCTATATGTCAAACACAAAGTTGGAGCCATTTTTTCCGTATGCAGGTTTGAAATATGATCGTTTTTCAATTTTTTATCGCATTTTTTTCAATTACAAATGTTTCACGTACCTGTAATAGTGCAATATGTCCATAACATGCGTCAACAACCCCATCATATACTTGGTCTGAAAAAGATAGCTAATCAATGGCTACCCACTTAACAAATATATAAGCACAATTAAGGTGTGAATCTCACCTACACATACTCGGAGAGGATAAGGCCTGTTCCCGGAGTTATCACCTGATGTTTGTCGTTAAACCTCGTCCACCTACAATATAATGACAGCCATCAACAGGCCGGAATCAGCTCTTCAGATCAATAATTGATTGTTGACCTTATAACTGTACAGGCCAACCTTCACTCGGAGTGATCGCGGTATTTTTTTTATCGGAGAACAATGACATGACTTTCGGCTCCGCGGGTAACCACGATGGAAACACCATGGGAATTACGCGTATGGTAATCACCATAGAAAAACGGTCAAGTTCCTTTCTCAACTTCTTATTTCATAATAAACACAGACGTGAACAGTCATAGAACCAAATACCAAAAGCAATGAACAATGAACTGTCACTTAGCTGTTTCCTCTCCTAAGAATCGTTAACGACCAGGGTTTTTTATACAAGAAATAAAAACACAAAACACCATGAATTTTAATGGTAATAAATGAGTTATTTGATTTCCCCCTCTCCTTCAGTTGAAGGCCATACCTTTAGGTCCTGGTGGCTGGATCCGTTGGATACCGTACGTGTTAGTTAGGTAAACACTGGCCAAGTTTGAGTAGATATTGGTGGGTTATTGTCACAATCACCTCTGTTGTATCGACTGAGAGAGATACTCCGTATAATCCAGATATTCCTTCATTAAATTACATCACTAATCATTGGGATAACGTTAACCTGTGTTTCCCAGTTACTCATATTACAGTCGATATCCATGGGCGCTGTTCTTTGTTTACATCTCATGGCGATGACAGCATACTGTCAAAATTAAATCCATGATATCATGAGATAGCTTAGTGGGTTAGTGTGTTGTCTATGTAACCTCGGGTAGAGATTTGAGGTGTGTGGTTCGACTCTCCTTGTCCATGGGGATTTGTGGCGCACAGGGAGCTGAGAAACAACCATTTTATGTTTTAGTTGTGTCCGTGGGCAAGGCACTTTACCTTAATTGTTCTAAATATGTGACGGACCTCCCGTAAGTTGTTCAGTGAGATAACCAAATGTCATTAAAAGGAGACACCGCCTCCAAAGGGCCCTGACTTGTCATGGGGTGATAAATCTAGCAAACAAATAAACAAATATGTCATTATTTACAAATTATGAACAAGAATTACAGTCACAAGTATGAGAGCCCTTTGAGAAGGACACAGATAGGACCAAATTTATTACTTTTGCAGCAGCTTCAACCTCACAGACAGCATTTACACTAACAAAACAATTAAAATATAAAGCAACATTCATGTCTAAATGTTTTTCCTTCAAACGCTGCATTGAGCATAAAAAACATTTAGCACATGATCTGTGGAATTCTATAAAAACAAATGTCAGAATAATTGATTCAGATCAATGAAATTTAAGCGCATTTTCACTAAAACGATATCACTACTCAAATATTTCTGTTGGCGGTGTACGTCAATTTTGAGACAGAGGTCAGATTGTGGCAACATAACATTATATATGGAAATGTTTATATGCAAACACCAACTCTCCCTCTGTAAAGGTAACTTTACCAACACCAGTCAAAGATATCTTCGAAATCCAAAGTTTCACTACTGACACACATCCTTAATATGTACTTTTATTGTAACAATGCAAGATATGACAATAATGGACGTATCTTCGTAAAATATTTAACATGTTTCGGTCATGGGGCTCTTTCTACTCACTTCTCTGATTTATTTCCTTTGAAGATTGAGTGGCTTTAGCACCATTGGACTGCTTTCAGTTGGCATTCATATATCCATAACAGTCACATAAAAGCACTTCAATACCTACATTTGTCACTGCGAATTTTTAGCGTGCAATAAGGGAGGGAAACCTCAATCTGGTTACATTACTTACAATGTTCCCACGCCGTTGACAGTTCATCAGCCGATCAAACACAACTGACTTTGGAAAAGTCACATCGCAGCAATGTCATATAATGGTATATGTGGATAAAATTCGTATGTTAAGACTGTCAATCATAGTTTCAAAGTATTCAGTTTAACGTAAGCTTATTGAAATGGTCATCATCATCTAATTGGCAAAGATTTAATTCTCTATTTCGATAAAAAGTCGGACGTGTTTGATGCTCGTTAGTATGCCTGATAGTTCCGTTGTTCGTGCTCTCATTTTAGAACGTGGCATTACTTGCAAGGTTGATCAAGATTTCCCTGGCAAGTGAAGCAGAAGACGCTTAATCTGCCGGAACACTTGGTCTTAATCTCCTTCTAATTTTTCACCAAGCTGACATATCTTATGCTAATATTTTGGCATAGTTTCTTTGAATTTGAGTACGGATTTCCTTCCCTGTTTTTGAAGATAGCAAAATGAAGTATTATATGTAATGTTAGGAAGATTATTTTTGAAAGAGTAGGGCTTGCTTTTAGTTTATTATTTGGGTAAGCTGTATTTTATTCAAAATTTGTATCGACAGGTTCTACTGTGAAATCATTAATTTCTATGAATGTTCTTTTTCATTTAATTTGTACTTAGTCCTAATCCACCAATTTATATGTCCACAAATTGGGAAACAGATGAAAATTTACATGATTTTTTTAGTTCCTGATAGAGTAAATCTTATTCACAAAATCAAGTGCCAACGAAAACATTTTTTAAAAAAGGATAAAAACTGTCAACATTATCAAAATTCAAACTCACATTCAATAAATTTAGTGAAGCATATGAGCAAAAGAAAGATTTACACAGAAATGCATAAAAAAGTACAAAGAGAATAAGACCAGGTGTTTCAGAAAAGTAAGCGTCTTCTGTTTCATTGACGACTCCCGCCATGTAAATCTTTATTAATCCAAGAAAGTAATGTCATTTACTCAAATGAGAACAAGTTATATACAACATCAGAACTAAGAGGCAAACTAATAAGCAACAAATACATCCAGCTTCATTTTGCACAAAGAAATAAAAACGATTCTCAATAAGATCACTATGACGACCAAAAACCTTCCCTGTAATTTTCATCAACCTTCAGCTTTTGAAACCCTGTGTTACAAGTATGTCCATCATTCGACGACTTCTTACACGAAAATGGAACAGGCCCTTGAATATCGAATCTATTGCGACATGGTAACATCATATGTTAAGGATGTAGGTATGTTGCTATCCAGGGCTGGGAAATTCAAAATATGGAACTAGAAAGCATTATACAATTCGGAGGAAAGCTGTCCATGATGGTTTCATTGTATGATAAGGTCGAGATAAGCGGGTAATGTAGTAGAGTCTGCCAACGAAATCTTAACCTCACGAAAATATATTGCATGTTCCTATTCCAACAAAAAGGCACAGATTTAGTATAACACTATCCGGATTTCAATTTTACTAATTCATTTCCCAACTATCATGGAGTCACTAAAACAAAGACTATGTAATCATGGACTCCAACAACAATCCAGGGGTCAAGGGGTCACTAAAACAAAGACTATGTAATATCATGGACTCCAACAACAATCCAGGGGTCAAGGAGTCACTAAAACAAAGACTATGTAATCATGGACTCCAACAACAATCCAGGGGTTGAGGAGTCACTAAAACAAAGACTATGTAATCATGGACTTCAACAACAATGGAGGGGTTGAGGGGTCACTAAAATAAAGACTATGTAATATCATGGACTCCAACAACAATCCAGAGGTCAAGGGGTCACTAAAACAAAGACTATGTAATATCATGGACTCCAACAACAATCGAGGGGTTGAGGAGTCACTAAAACAAAGACTATGTAATCATGGACTCCAACAACAATCCAGGGGTTGAGGAGTCACTAAAACAAAGACTATGTAATCATGGACTCCAACAACAATGGAGGGGTTGAGGGGTCATTAAAACAAAGACTATGTAATCATGGACTCCAACAACAATGGAGGGGTTGAGGAGCCACTAAAACAAAGACTACGTAATCATGGACTCCAACAACAATCGAGGGGTTGAGGAGTCACTAAAACAAAGACTATGTAATCGCGGACTCCAACAACAATCGAGGGGTTGAGGAGTCACTAAAACAAAGACTATGTAATCGTGGACTCCAACAACAATCCAGGGGTTGAGGAGTCACTAAAACAAAGACTACGTAATCGTGGACTCCAACAACAATCCAGGGGTTGAGGAGTCACTAAAACAAAGACTATGTAATCATGGACTCCAACAACAATCCAGGGGTCAAGGGGTCACTAAAACAAAGACTATGTAATATCATGGACTCCAACAACAATCCAGGGGTTGAGGAGTCACTAAAACAAAGACTATGTAATCATGGACTCCAACAACAATCCAGGGGTTGAGGAGTCACTAAAACAAAGACTATGTAATCATGGACTCCAACAACAATCCAGGGGTTGAGGGGTCATTAAAACAAAGACTATGTAATCATGGACTCCAACAACAATGGAGGGGTTGAGGAGCCACTAAAACAAAGACTACGTAATCGTGGACTCCAACAACAATCCAGGGGTTGAGGAGTCACTAAAACAAAGACTATGTAATCATGGACTCCAACAACAATCCAGGGGTTGAGGAGTCACTAAAACAAAGACTATGTAATCGTGGACTCCAACAACAATCCAGGGGTTGAGGAGTCACTAAAACAAAGACTACGTAATCGTGGACTCCAACAACAATCCAGGGGTTGAGGGGTCATTAAAACAAAGACTATGTAATCGTGGACTCCAACAACAATGGAGGGGTTGAGGAGCCACTAAAACAAAGACTACGTAATCGTGGACTCCAACAACAATCCAGGGGTTGAGGAGTCACTAAAACAAAGACTATGTAATCGTGGACTCCAACAACAATGGAGGGGTTGAGGGGTCATTAAAACAAAGACTATGTAATCATGGACTCCAACAACAATCCAGGGGTTGAGGAGTCACTAAAACAAAGACTATGTAATCATGGACTCCAACAACAATCCAGGGGTCAAGGGGTCACTAAAACAAAGACTATGTAATATCATGGACTCCAACAACAATCGAGGGGTTGAGGAGTCACTAAAACAAAGACTATGTAATCATGGACTCCAACAACAATCCAGGGGTCCAACAACAATGAGGAGTCCCTAAAACAAAGACTATGTAATCATGGACTCCAACAACAATCCAGGGGTTGAGGAGTCACTAAAACAAAGACTATGTAATCATGGACTCCAACAACAATCCAGGGGTCAAGGAGTCACTAAAACAAAGACTATGTAATCATGGACTCCAACAACAATCCAGGGGTTGAGGAGTCACTAAAACAAAGACTATGTAATCATGGACTCCAACAACAATCCAGGGGTTGAGGAGTCACTAAAACAAAGACTATGTAATCATGGACTCCAACAACAATCGAGGGGTTGAGGAGTCACTAAAACAAAGACTATGTAATCATGGACTCCAACAACAATCCAGGGGTTGAGGAGTCACTAAAACAAAGACTATGTAATCATGGACTCCAACAACAATCCAGGGGTTGAGGAGTCACTAAAACAAAGACTACGTAATCATGGACTCCATCATGGACTCCAACAACAATCCAGGGGGAGTCACTAAAACAAAGAGTAATCGAGGGGTCACTAAAACAAAGACTATGTAATCATGGACTCCAACAACAATCGAGGGGTTGAGGAGTCACTAAAACAAAGACTATGTAATCATGGACTCCAACAACAATCGAGGTGTTGAGGGGTCACTAAAACAAAGACTATGTAATCGGGTAATCATGGACTCCAACAACAATCCAGGGGTTGAGGAGTCACTAAAACAAAGACTATGTAATCATGGACTCCAACAACAATCCAGGGGTTGAGGGGTCATTAAAACAAAGACTATGTAATCATGGACTCCAACAACAATCCAGGGGTTGAGGAGTCACTAAAACAAAGACTATGTAATCATGGACTCCAACAACAATCCAGGGGTCAAGGAGTCACTAAAACAAAGACTATGTAATCATGGACTCCAACAACAATCCAGGGGTCAAGGGGTCACTAAAACAAAGACTATGTAATCATGGACTCCAACAACAATCGAGGGGTTGAGGAGTCACTAAAACAAAGACTATGTAATCATGGACTCCAACAACAATCCAGGGGTTGAGGAGTCACTAAAACAAAGACTATGTAATCATGGACTCCAACAACAATCCAGGGGTCAAGGGGTCACTAAAACAAAGACTATGTAATCATGGACTCCAACAACAATCCAGAGGTCAAGGGGTCACTAAAACAAAGACTATGTAATCGTGGACTCCAACAACAATCGAGGGGTTGAGGAGTCACTAAAACAAAGACTATGTAATCGTGGACTCCAACAACAATGGAGGGGTTGAGGAGTCACTAAAACAAAGACTATGTAATCATGGACTCCAACAACAATCGAGGGGTTGAGGAGTCACTAAAACAAAGACTATGTAATCATGGACTCCAACAACAATCCAGGGGTTGAGGGGTCATTAAAACAAAGACTATGTAATCATGGACTCCAACAACAATCCAGGGGTTGAGGAGTCACTAAAACAAAGACTATGTAATCATGGACTCCAACAACAATCCAGGGGTTGAGGAGTCACTAAAACAAAGACTATGTAATCATGGACTTCAACAACAATGGAGGGGTTGAGGAGTCACTAAAATAAAGACTATGTAATCATGGACTTCAACAACAATCGAGGGGTTGAGGAGCCACTAAAACAAAGGCAATCCGTGGTAGCTATAAACCTTCCCAACAAAGCAGGTGTCTTACGTAAACTACAAAGCAATTTCCTTAATTCAATATACGCATAGTGGTTTTTTGATATTGGCTCTTTTTCATATGGGCATCTGCTGTTTTCACTATATACACAATATTACTAACGGCGTTTGTACGCATGTATTGCGTGTCATCGCTGATGACTTTGATGGAGTTTTCCCCTAGAATCATGTGAAAGTAATTGACAGATACACAGGAATACAATATCTCATTCCATAATACGGTAACTGTAAACAGGTGATCACGTGATAACCACGCAATCCTATTGACACAATTAACTACGTGACCATTTGCAATGAAAAATCTATACAGCAGCCATGAAACGTAAATCCCAGCATGCAACTAACTGAATTGGTTATATAATAGAAAAAAATAATTGAATATAACGATCTCTGCAAACACCTAGGTCCATGATATTAGAAATTTTGACATGATATATATATATATATATATATATCGGATGGAGTTTATTTCTGGGTTATTGAACGTCACCATTTATCCGTAAATACATAGTACCATTAGCAGAAAGAACTTCGGAACACAGATCTTTTTATTATCATTATTTTGCGCCTAAGTAAATCATTTTTGCGTACCGAATGCATCGTATTTGACCTCAACATACTCTTCAAATTTCAAAATTTCACAGTTTTGTTTAACTAAAGAAATAATGTAAATTTGAAGATCCGAGACTACTTGTGATTTCATGGTATAACTTGGTGTCATTTTAAAGACTGACGGCTCGACTCTAAACATTATCTTCCATTGTAAAACGTAACAAATCATTTCACAGTGGCGAATTGCTTTGAATAATTTGACATTCAATTATATAACTTGCACATTAAATCAGCCAAAGAGCTCACCACCCATGGTCAGTGTTCTGTCAATAGTAATAGGTCTCTGGTTAAATCATTTTTTACATATATTTCTCCTTGGTTTTAATGGATTTTTAATTAATTGTGTTATTTTAATGATGTTGTGTTTAATTGACATTCTGGATTATTACCTACGATTTACTTCCTGTTATCCTAGTAACATCTGGATGCAAGAATGGCCGATTTCCTGTTACCAAGAGAACGTGCCTGAGTGCAAATGATCCACTTTCGGTTTTCCATGAAGTGATCTTGTATGGAAAATAATGTTTGATTATGGCTAACTAATGACTTACAGTAACGAAGACGTCATGCGGCTGTATTTTTGTACATACATGTTTATAGCTCTTTTTAATTGATACTTTGAGTGTAAACATCCCATCTTCTCCTCAACGATCGATGCTTAAGAATCATTCCAAGCTTTATAGAAGGACATCGATCGGGGTGATGGACGGTCTAGCTGACATTTAATTTTTATCATCGATTGGTAAAGTCAGTTATGCCGACATTAATCCGTGCAATCATCATAAAATGAATATAAGCCTTGCGAATCAATTCTGTACACACCAAGGGCAAATTGCTGGCTTCTTTACATGGCTTCAATAGATTCTAGTCGAGTCAGATGACGAACATTATTAAGCTTGCTTGTTCAACTCCATGAAACCAAGAATTAATTCGAAACTATACACAGTAATTACGCGTAATCATTTATAAATCGCCTCTTTCGCTTTGTTTGTAACGCAAAGTATTAAGTAAGATAAATAATAAACACGTAAAAGTCTCCCCGCTACCTGTCCCCAAGAATAGCAAGGTGACAGTCTCCATAATTTTCAAGAAAACACATACTTCAGTATTCATTTCGAACTCTCTGGTATCTGTAATTGGAATTTTTCATCTTTTTCTCAAAATATTTTCATTGTTTTGAAAATGAAGGGCTACTTTTTGATATCAATTTAATTAAATTTGGTTCATTAAATATTTAGCGCACTTTCAAGAATTCTATGCGAGGGTGGTGAAAAGACATGTTCAAGCAGAGAGAGTATAAATTCAATATACAGCACACATTTATGATTTTTTTTTAATTCAACATCCTGTTCTATAGACAAATCCCTCCTTTCGCCAATTCACATAAAAGGACTTATAATCATATTAAAACATTTATGGATTTCAATTGATTTAAGAACATCTTTCAATGGAGAGCTACATCCCTATTGCCACGTTTTTACCACATTCTAGCTTGTCTCGTTGAAATATGTTATTGCAACGATAAAACACCACATACTATTTGCACCATTCAAAATCATTAGTTTAGAAATGTTGACTTGAGAAGGAATGTCCTGCTACGCTGTTAGGAGACAGTAAGAAGTGAACTAAGTAGGCCAAAAGCATGGCCTGTGCAGTTCATTACATCATTTTTTTTTCATTACATAGAGAACGGCTACAGGTAACAATACATCCAGTATTGTGTTTACCTTTGGCTTTGTTACAAATGATAACGTTGATTTGATTGAATACACTAGATGGAACCGTCGTAAACATTTCAAAGTGAGAACAATTTTAAATTGCACAATGATACATTTCAACCTATTGTCAGACACTAACTTTGTGGGACCTTTTTTATAAGGTGTTATATATCAATACCAAGGAGATCAATGATTTAAGTAAGAGACTGAACAATGTTTGTGAGAGAGGGAAAGATTTTGGTCTTGACGGGTCTCAGATATTGTACATTTTTGGCTCATCTCCGTAACATAAAGACAAATTAAATCTACATAGTGATTCTTAATCCCTTAGTAATTACATATTGTCAATCCTATGCTCTATATGGCATTTAATTAATCTCTATATAAGACAGCATGAACGGACGTCTCTCGAGAATATTTGCCAAGTTCTGAAAGCCAGAAGTTTCAAAACAGGTATTCTAACTTCCTGTTCGAGAGACTCTTGACCTACAAGACTGATTATTTTTTAGATTAGTATGTCAAAGATCCATGCCCTGATAATATAAGAATGTAAATAAACTTAATGACGCGACAGAAAAGTATGGTAACGTCATTAGAATACAGGTTCCCGACCCACTACCAAGCGTGTTACATGTCAAAAGAAATTCATCTTGAGTAACGTCATGCCTTTTGGTCAGACAGTTTGTGTGAAGAAACAGCTTTGATGAGGCAAACAGAACACTACCCGAAGGGTTCTTCTTTCTTATAACACGGTGCAATAATCGCACACGAATCCAGTTACTGTGTAAATGTCATTCATTTGGAGTTGTTTTTTTTTACATGTACAATCACTAATCCTCGAGGTTTGTCGTAACCTGAATGCCACCAGAATATTGCACTTGTGATGAATATCTTTTGAAATTATCAGATATGTGAAACATATTGCATCATTCGGTTATTGCACCTCCACATTTGAATTTTGACGTTTTGGTTTCCATAAGTAACCTGTTTGGTTTCCAAATATAAACCCTGATGAGTCCTTGAAGGACAGCTGTATGATGCGGATTAGTTCGCTATTTGGCTCTACTGTATCTAACGCTGTTAAAAAGTGCTTTGGACTTGGGCATATTTTATACAATCTTCGAAATAGTTACTGGTAGACTAATGATGGACATTTAGTTTCCGATGCTTGGAGTTTATCAAATGTATGAAAATTACGAAGTTTATTGAATTATGGGGCTATCGCACCTCCCATATAGCTCCTAACATTTCTTTCGATCAATTTTGATTTTCTACAGTCGTCACCTGTGTTTCAAAATTTAGGCCCTTAGCATCACTGAAAAGTCCTAAAAGGATGACACAATTGTGTTATACACTTTAATTTCGTTATTGGACTCCAATATAGGTATGTAATTCTATTCACGAAAGGGGGGTTGACTCTTGTGTCTCTTGTATAATTTTTAAGCATTCAGTGCCAACGTGTCTATGTTTTGACATTTCAATGTGATAGCACTGTAGAAAGTGTCCGTCAGTGACCTCATTTTCCATGTATAGCGTCTAATGAACTTTGACGTAATTAATCCCCAAAACAGCACAACGTCAGGCAACCAGTTGAATCCGCCATAACAGTATGGTCTTTTTCATCAAACATATAAAACATTTTACCATTTTGAGCCATAAACCATGTTTACACGTATTTTAGTTTTTAATAATCCTGAAGAGTACGTAAGACAAACTTAGAGCATCTAAAGTCTAACCTCTTAAGAATTGTCAATAACCAAAAAAGAGATTGCACTTAACTGTGAAAATATTATTTATCATTCTGAAAATAGCTAACATTTCTTTATACGCCAATTCAGCTCTGTTTTACAAATAACAAGAATGCAAAAAAAAAAAACAACAAAAACAAACAAAAAAACAAAAACAAAAAAAAAAAGTAGAATGCGAAAAGATTCAACTGGTGCCGGTATTCCATCTTTCACACCTACTGTTACTCATAAAAGGAGCAGGTTTATACATTTTCGTTTATTCTATTTTAGACACAGTTAATACAAACGTATGATAAGTACATAATATTCTGTTAGCAAAAAGAGTTACCTACATGTGTACAACTTTTACACTTGATTTCCACAGCACGTAATACGAGATATTAATTGGTGCAGATCATACCAGGTATCTAGAAAATTTCAATACAAAAAAAAATTTAATTCCAATATCATAATTTCAATACCAAATCAGTAGCAAATTTGCAGCTTTCATCCGGCAACCAATCCAACACTTTCAACAAAGATATGGCATTCTCACGTTTCTAAATGTCCCCTTTTAGCAAAAAGACTATAAAATGGATGATCATAAGAAATTTAATTATCACATAATTTTCCAATCTTTGACAATTAAAATTCAATTGGAATCCAGTACCAGGTATGATGTGGTATATACAGGGAGATAACTTTGCATTCTTACACAAATCAAGTGATTTTAAGTCAGATATAATATATTAATATATAATATTATACTCCTTCATATACAAGACAATATAAGTTTTCGTTTTCCACAATATTCTTTCAGTGTGTTTCTCTACGCTCTAGTACCTTGACATGATTCCATTTTGCAATGTCTCAACATGAAGATATTGAGGGCATTTTTGAGTGCTAGTTGTAGGAAATGACAGAGCATACAACAAGGGGAGATAATTCACAATAGGAGCTTTTAACTTGAAAATTTGAGCTAACGTATCATTTGAATAAAGAAAGTAATAAAAAATGTGAAATCCAAGTATTTTTTGTCCACTTGTAAGTTAATCTTGTTTTATTACCTCTGTTGCAGTATTTTGAGAAGGGAGGTGATCGAGTGTTCAACTTTACACATCACTTTACAAATCACCTTCCTGTACACAAGCATTAAACATGTGGAATACAATTTTACATTAAGAAAAATTTGTTAACACAACAAATGTGAAGAGATAAGTATAAAAATATATAAGTAACTGGTATGATCGTAACCATTACCAGTTGATAAAAGTGACATCTTGCCGTAAGAATGATTTTGTGATGAATATTAAACTAATACTGGTGAATCATTTTCTTTCCTTGTTTCAAAATCATGACTAAAACTTCCATTTTTGGAGAAGCTCATGTTATTTTCAATGCAATCTCAATCCAGATCTTTATTGATTTTTTAACATACAGAAGTAATAATGAATTACAATTCATTCAAATACGGATTTTTCAAGTTCCATCAAGGACCAACATATATATCTATAACATTAATACTGAGAGGTCCCTTAATTAGATTTATCTCATATCCCACTAAAACAGACATCCATTCAAATATGTCAAGATTATTTCACAGTCGCTGTCCAGACAATTTCACATTCACAATAGTTTACAGTCTCCATTCTCTCAGAGCCATTTCCCCTTGTTTCACACTGGTAGATATTATAGCAATAAGCTTTAGAGCCAAAGGAGTCAAGAATGACATTATCCTGTATATATAATCGCATAATTTACAAAGAGTATGAACTATTGGACGAATTCAGTGGACACATCAGGAATTTACAATACCTGGTATACAGTTGTGTATATTAATCTCAGATCACAATATTTACAACACCTGCCCATATATACAGCTACTATACTTTGGACAACTTACGATGATGCCAGTCAAAAACAACTTGAAATGGGACAAAATAAATTTGTACTTATCAGGATAGGATTTATTCTGGTGAGAAATTTAGTTAAATAAATCAGATTCAGAATTATATCAGAAATATATAGAGGATATTACATGAGTTTCCATTTAAAAACAAGTCTAATCACTTTTTATTTCACTGAGACGAGGTAATGGTGGAAAGTGGCGGGTTGCATAAACCTCATTTGAAATGGAAACAAATGTAAGATTCTGTTTATCATCTTATATGTAATTACAGACAAGCATTTTTGAAAACAGCAATTTGTTAGACTGATACAAAATCCGAGTGTGAATGTTCTCACTTAATCTCTTCCTTGTGATGTCACGGAACATGTGTTACTATGAGGTTATGATGTGATAAATGAAACACCACAAACCTTCAGCTCTCTGGTAGAGTGATTACAAATGATCATACTGTATAGTTCCTAATATTCATGGGGGATTTAATTTCAATATCTTCACGGTTAATAAAGATAACACGAAAATTAAACTACCAATGAAGATCTCTACACTGAATGAAAATCTTAGAAACTATCTGTCATGTCTGTATACATAGACATCAGTTCATACACGTGTGTGGAATTAAGTATCAGTGATCTACCCCAAACTATAACAACCACAAAATATAGGCCCCCCTCCCACCCTAAAATTAAACTATATACAGTAACACATTTATATACGAATTGTTGTTAAGCTAATTACAGGGTTAGCTAAGTGATAAATTCCAATGTGTAACAGCGACATATCTTAATAAGACGGATGTTGCTTGGTTAAAAATCATTCTGTTCTCCAAGAGTTATTGCCCTTAATTTCACAGTCAGGATATGATATAGTGATAAGCTAAACAGCCGATGGGGGCAGAGAATGAGTTAAAATCAGAGTTTTCAGTATCTATAATCTGATGATATTTACAACTAAACTTACAGATGATCTAGTACATATCTAATCCTCTGACGGATGAAAGTATTTTGCGTAAAACTGGCAAGCATTGCAGGACACTAATTAAAAATGTCTCTATTCCCTGGTTATTGTCCCATGTCTAACCTGGCCTGGCTAAACAACATATTTGAGACTTAAAACAGTTGTTAAATGTCCTGATGGATATAAGTGCAGACACTGTATCCTGGTAACCTACAGTCCCAGATCCAATTGATTTTCTGTTTGATGATGACCCTGGATTCAAAATAAGTCAGTAAGTCTACTGCATCACAGCATAGCAATAGAACGGTTTTTGTTTCAACTATTAGATAGACAAAATTCTATTTTGTTACTGTTTTTACTATTTTGCCTGGAAATTACATTTTAAAACAATGCCTTTAAATAAACTACTGAAGACAAGGAAGCATATTTTGGAAAGGATATTGATGTGTTAAAAACTGTTTCTGAAATTACCGAAACTTAAAGAGTGTTTGGCTCTGGAAAAAAATATATCACAACATACATGTTATACATTATTATCTTTCTTAAATATTAGATATTAAATACTTTTCAATTATATACAAATACTGGGAAATCTATTTTACAAATAAAAAAGGGCAAGATCTTTTGTTTTTGAAATTTATGCATTTCAGTAGATTTAGTAACACGGGATCCTAGCATATGTGTTAATTATTTGTATTGGTAAAGACATGATAAATATTATTAAAAATTCATTGCACATAAACTATTGCTCAGGGAAATATTAATTAAATGCATGTCTTGAATTATGAAAATCTACACCAGAAATTGAATTCGAGATAAGTAGGCTGTGGTGAGGTAGGATGGGAATGGAGGGAAGTGGTGGGGATGGGGAGATACAGGGCATCAAGTTTACAAAAGGCGAACATTCATGTCTCATTTTTAGGTCTTGTTGTCCAACGTATGTACTGTCATGGACATCAAGAAGAAAGAAATCAGTTAGGAAGTTTTTACTTTTATAGGTGTACTGTCTAGTGCTGAAATATATCATGGAGACAAGTCTAAGATTTTTTTTTTTTTAAATTAGGGAGTAAAAAATCATTCTACATCCCTCTTCTTCACATTGGAAAAGATGGCTTCATATGGAACAGTATTTGAGTGGTCAGACTGATATTGTCTGAGGCAGTGTTATTTCTTATTTGCATTATCCTTTTTTTTACAACAATGACCATGTCTGACCCAAACATATCATAGATTGACATCACCGACCACAGACTGATACCAAACGGTTTACAATATGTAATTATGCCTCTGACACTTTTAATATCAGATTTTTGAATATTTGAATGATTTGAAAATCATGATATTCCGTCAAAAATTTCAAAACGTAGTTCATCACATTTCTCACAGTGAAAAATAAGGGCTATGTACTCATGAAACTATAAAAGTGTCCACTCAAGGAAATTTAGCCAGAATAACCTTGATGTGCTTATTCTCCATGATACATCTGTATGTAATTATATCCTGTGTAACTGATATATCTAGCTATACAATAAACAGTTTATATATTTTATACCTACATACCTGTTGCACTGCATTAATTATAAATGTAAACTTTATTTGTTTTACAACAATTCCAAAACAACTTGTACTAATCATACTTGCTGGCTCATATGTTAGTATGCAAGGAGTCTTGGAGAACTCAGGGAAAACCCACGTGGTCAGACAGGTGATGCTCTACCTTTTCATGTCAGTCCCGGGAGGAATCAAACCCCAGACAGCTAGCTAGATGAAAGGCAAGTGCATTACCACTGCGCCACCGAATCACTGCAGAATTTCTTACAATGAAGAAGTAGATAAGGACAAAGAAACATAACAGATTAAAGAGATGTTTCTGAATTTTCTAAGCATTATTTAACAAAACAAGCAGATATTTTAATGTGAATGGTATATACAGTACACTTTCTGTGTAATTATCAATATACAAGCCAGTAGACTCTCGTTTGGACAGGGATGGATAGTAAGGCATACGAGGATAAAGACCAGGAAATGATAAACAAAGATCAGTATTCAATGAGATTCCTTTAAAAAACACTACCAAGAAATGAAGAAAAAAAGTTGAAATTACTAGACAAAGTTTTTGTCAAAATTACAAATAACAAAGACACTGATGGAGTTCAGTTGGTATAATGAATGATAATTTCAAAAAATTCAAATCTTGAATTTTAAATTAAATCTCACTTCAAATTTAACTAAAACAAATCACAACTGTTTCAGGTTTAATTTTTTTAAACGTCAAATTCCAATCAACTAAAACAAATACTACATTTTACATTATGTATTTTATCAGAGAAACTTTTGTCCACTTCAAAAAATTTGCCATTAGAGCGAAAATAAAATGTGGTTAAGTAATTGATACTACAACTGAGATGCATGGATAAATTTAACAATGACAAAAAATGAGCAATTTTATCTGAGGATCAAAACAATACCCTTGGCAAATGTTTCCCCGTATAAAGTGACTATAAATCCACTCAATATTTTGACCAGAGATAACCCTTATGTAGTGATACAGAATTCAGACAATAATATGATAAAATTGTATAAAATTATATTAAATATTGAATGCAATATTTTAAAAATACTTACATTTTTTTCTTATAAAAGTATACAACATATGAAACATAACTACAAAAACTCTCAATCAAATGTCAATTCTATTCTTTGAGATCTGATTTCTGCAGCTATAAACAACACTTGTATATGACAAATAAATGTACAGTATTCCCTATTTGCAAGAAACAAATTCTGCAACCGATGCTGTCTCTGGTGGAACACACCTGCCACATATCTTTTCGTTGAATTTGGCACTGAGAGAAACAGCTGCATTTAAGCACAAGCAACAGTTCATCATAATATTTTCATAAGTTACCGTTTGAATACCTATAGGAAAGATCAATTCTGAAATTTCTATCATACATATCAGTTGAAACTTGGAACTACCTTTCCAGAGTTGAGTGTATGTCACCTTGTTAATTCAGCATAACATCAACACTGGGTACATGTGGATTTCACACATATATTGAAGTTTTGATACACAGTAGTCTGAATTTTCTGTCTGTTTTTGTATGTTGCAGTATAGAAAACATGATCAGTGTCTGAAAAGATATGTTATATCAAAGTTTAGGACATAATGATGGAGGTGGCCAGCTTATGGCTGTCTTTGCCATTGCCAAAATGCAGTTTATATTTTAATACATTGACTATATATTCCATATATGTATTCTTAATGCCATAGTGTTATGGATACTTGCAGTGTATACTCGATGAAGCTTCTTGTAATGTGAATGGATTTTATTTCTCCATTTTAGTTATGTATTTCTGCTTTATTTTTGTTTCACTAATCTAACTTAGTATTCTTTTTAATCCAACAATTCCTCAATTACTGATGAAATTAAAACAACAAATAATATGAAAAATACTGATATTAACCTTTGATACTGAGAAAAAATTCCATCTGATCTGGAATGAGATTTGTATTTTGCAAAGAGGGAATATCAGACACACAACACTGAAGTATACAACAAATCTAGTGACAAACAAACATATTAAATGATACAGGTATTATATATGATAAAAATAAAGTTTTCTTCACAATCTGCTGAAATCATTGTTAGCTGAATTATTTGATTTGGAATGACTTGGATGTAAAAGGAATTCATTGAATTTTTCAAAGCTCTCTTTGATACTCTCCCTATCCTGAATACTACAGCCATGTATAGTCCAAGGCCTATGACCGTCCTCCAGGTTCACTTCAAGAATTTCTTGAATCTGCAGAAGTAAAGGGAAGTCACTCTCAATACAAATTAAGTATGTAAATTATCTATCATGTGTAAAATACTCATTTACTAAACCACCCCTATGTAAACAAGAACCTAATCAGTGTAAAAGTTGATGCTTAGATATGACACAAATTCATGACATGAAGCAACAGAAGAGATGAACAAGACTACCGCTATATGCCCTCCCTAAATGTCAAGGGCACAAACATAATAACAAGCTTCTCTTTAAGATCCTTGCATTTACCAGGGAAAAACTGACAAATACTTTCTTTACAGCAAATTTTAACAATTTTAAGAAGAAAAAAATAATGATACCATCACATACTGAACTGGAAGTTCTTAGAAGAACAGAGCTAAAAATGCCATTGATTCATGTTGATATCCCCTATAATGTATCATGGAACAGGACATACAGATCCATGTACCTAATTTCTTTCAAATTTTCATTTTTTGAAAAGTTCTTTGAGAACAGTTTGTTTGCTGGTTTTATGTTTATCAGTCAGTCTGAGGCAGTGTTTACTTGAACTAACTGATGGTTACTTCACTGAACAACATACTGAAGGCCTGTTGCATGTCATTCAGAACAATTTTGGTAAAGTGTCTTGCCTTGAGATATAAAGACACCAGCACAGAACAGTTTTTTCCTCAAGCTTCCTAAGATATACAAAATGTCAAAATAGAGAATTAGTTGTATTTACCTGAGTGGGAGACTTTGCATTTTGTTTATCCTGGTAACTGCACAACACTAACAAAGGGAGATCATCCAGGACAGGATCACCCAGTGCTTTGTGTAACTCATTACTGGCTAGCTTTAGGTTCTCATCAGATGAAGTGCTATCCACCACAAATATGATTCCTTGGGCTCCTGCATAATATCGGTCCCAATACGGACGAACAGATTCACGACCTACACCCAAACAGAAAATTACTTTTTTTTCAAGTCCACTAAAAAATTTCTGCAATTGAAACATTAATGGATGAAGTACTATTTTCATATTTTGCACAACATACTAAAGTTTCTTCACATTCCTCAATAATGTTTGCAATTAGCATTCCATAATATATTGGGGCAAGTTAAATATCATTGAGAGAAACACAGAGTAGTCAAAGAATTCTAGTACAATCAATGTAACCTACTTCTCATTTCGGGAATTATATGTCCATGAATTTCATGATAATGAATGTTATGCTTGACTACAGGGCAATATCATTCTGACTTGGCTCTTAAGATAAGATTTTTAATATATATATATAATTGTTTATTATGTAATGATCAGTAAACATAAAAGTGTTTTGCAACAGAATTTTATCTTACAAAACATCAACCACCTCATTTCTGTACATAATTTTGTGTTTTGTTTCTAGTAATAGCCATTCTCATAAGAGATGATGGCAGGTCACGTCAATTGCATTTCTGAAATGAGACAATGTTGTTAGTGATAAAGCACTTTGGTAGGCCTATTATAACAATCTTGAAATTGGAAGCAATCACCAAATACACCTATCCCTAAGTTTGTATTACTTGCCAAAATTTCAATAGTGCTCTTACGATATAATTACATGTATAGGTTTTGATAGTTATAAATGAAAACACTTAGCCTCATAGCTGTACAGTCAACTTGTGTCAGAGGTCACCATTAAATAATTTTCAAGGGACTTCTTTGACCTTCTGTATACTTGAGAAATTTTTTATCATAATGTTACAAATCTAAAGACTTTTTTTAAACTGTTCAGATTTGTAAAAATTCTATCTTATCTGAAAGATGTTGGTCTATATTATAGGATATGACTTACTATTTTATCTCCTGATTGTATAACAATGTAAGACTTTTAGCAATTGTCTTTTATCTCTTCTTTTGTTTGATGTTATTTCCTTTTTCATCACTGTGTGTGTCTTTCACCAGTTGATGGCCTTAATAAGACATTTTATGAGTTGACAGGCCATTAAGAATATAATAAATATAATAATGATAATAAAAATTGTATCAGAGGGCTAGAATGAGGTGCAATAGGTAAAAAAATAGGTGAATAAAAGCCATTTACACGAGCAGAAAAATTCAAACCCTGAAAAGAGTGTAGCATTTGCTAACTAGGGTATACATAATTACTTACCGGGCTGAAACAAGTCATAACCAAAGCAAATGAAATAAGGACTCATTCCACACTGATGTAAATTTAATGAAATTATAAAATTTATAATATATTCATGGGAGTTTAGTCAGAACATTTGACACAAATATCTGTGTATACTCGCCTCCAAGCTCTTTGACATCAACAATGCAGTCATCAAACATTAGAGCTTTGATACTAAAACCTGAAAAAAGATGAAAAAAAAAATGAAGAAAACTACACACTATCTGTCACATTATGACATACATAAATATACTATAGAGACAATTGTAACTTTTATGTACATAACACGATAAATCAAATTGTGCACAAAGAAAAAAAATGTCTCATTAAACACTCAAAATTTGTTTGGCCTGTATAGATATAGAGAGATAAACTCATGTTCTTCTAGTTGTTAAGAATATAATTATGAATTTATGACAAATAAAATCTTGTAGACTTGTATCATATCAAATTATTAAATATTAAACATGTTTAGTAGATTCAATATCACATGGCTATGCTGTATTAAATATCCTTTACGTAGAATTTTTCAGGAGTTTCCATTTGATATGTGAATTAATATATTTATGACAAAAAAAAAACAAAGAATTTTTCACCTTAGCAAACCTTAGCAAGCCTTTGACAAGCGAAAAGGAAGAATTGGTGTCAAATTTCATATGTATCACTCATGTCCAATGGGAACTAATTCAATATCAAAAATGGTAGGAAATATGAAATTTGGAAAACTTGTTGTAAAGGATGAAAACTGCTTCATGCCATATCGAGATTAGGCTCTGTTCATGTACATAAAAATCCATAAAAAATTGAAGTATTTACAAGAAAGTCATTCTGCCAACAGTATTATATGGCTGTGAAATGTGGACGAACAAGACAAAACTGAACAAGAATCAGAGACTTTCCAGCTTTATGCAGTGAAATTGATTCTAAACTTTAAAACATCTACATGCTCAGACATACTCAGAGCCTTCTTGCTTTTCAACAAACTATTATGCAGATAGACATAAAGAAAGTTAACTTTTTGCAATGTCTTATTAACTGTGAAGAAGTGTGCCAAGAGAAATGTATCTGCAGACTATACAAATACACAGATGGAACTCAGCACAGACAATTTGGACTTCCAGATTTAGTAGCCATTTGAGCAAAATATAATCTGGATTGGTAAATTTAGAATAATTTTAATTCTACAGAATTTACATCCAAATCAAAATGGAAAAATACAATAAGAGGATTAATAGAAGAAAAAGAAAAGCTATTTTCAAATGGAATGATTATTGACAGTGACTTCAAAAGATTTAAAGATATTCAAACCTCACCTAATGCTACACCAATGAACAGCCACAAATTTGTGCAATCTGTGAATGGTTCATATTTGATACAATTAGGCACCAAATGTACATCTACTTTTCTCCTTAGAGACATTTGAATGATCAAATATTGCCAACAATCAATGGGGATTGCCAGAGCAATGTGTGTTTTTCAATAAGAAAGCTCCCAACATATATTTTATTTTCAACGAAACAATTCATTGAGCTAATGCTCAGAAAGACCTTGTTATTCTATGTAATTATCTATTCTCTAATTACTGACAAATTAAGATGAAAGATGATAACTGAACAGTAAGGTAAGCATGTGATTATATAAAGAGAACATTAGAATTTGTAAAACTTATGAATTAAAACTTTGAAATTTTGGCATTTGGTCTTACCAATAGTTGGTGGTATGTCCTCATATTTTTCTCCACTAAGCACAGCCAGGAGTGAGCTCTTTCCAGAACCTTCTAACCCTAGACACAACACTGTAAAGTTTGGTTTCGCAGGTGGAGGTCCAAATCCACACAGTCTCCTGAAGAACTACATGTATAAAGTTATTTTAAACAGTTTCCATACATTTTTTTCTTATATAAAAACAACTCAAAAATTTTTTTTAAATAGATATCCTTTCCAAATATGTTTGCTCCTTTCTCAGATATTATAAACAATCATCCCTTTTTGGACAATTAAATAGCATGAAAAAAGTATTGGACCTTACACTGATTTCACACAGATAGTTTATAAAAGCAACAACTGCAAGATTATTAGTAAGATATATTCCATAAATCATCTTTGAATGCACAGAAATGTTGTCATCGCCCAAGTGAATAAAAATATGCATGTACATGGATCTGTTAAAGAACCGAATCCATTTGCAAATCTGGCCAACATTTAAATAGAAAATCTTACTCCGTTTGTGGCATGCATGTAAAAAAGACCATTTCTATTCACAATTATCATTTACCATTTAAATGCTGGGCACTTATTTCTCTTTATATTCAAAGGGGCTGAGTTCTCGCTTTCATCAACTCGAGGCAGATACAAACAATTAATAGTTGTCAGAATAATTTGACCTAAAAGTGCATGCACTGCTGTAGTGAATTAAAAAATAAGGGCCTGGAATTTTTGCTATCAACAGTGAAATGCTTTTAAACACATCTTAAAGAGTTTCATGGAAAGATAACTTTCAGTTTGAAGTAGTTTAACTATGTACACAAAGTGTGCAAAGCTGTGATATGATCAATATTTTGTAACTCTAGTACAAGATTACATTTAACCTGGTACTGTGTAAACTATTACAAAATCCAGTAAACTTTGCAGTCTTAGTCACCAGAAAACAGATGCACAGTAATATTTTCTGAATTCATAACCAACTGAACAGTGTCAGGCTGTACTGAGTAGTACTGGGCGGTAACAGATTGTTACTAGTATAGCTGGTAATTGCTTTGCCATTGATTTTCTAACTCGAAGTGGAGAGAGACAGAGATAGAGAGAGACAGAGAAAGAGAGAGAGAGAAAGACACACAGAAATATCTTTAAAAAGCAAATATTAAGTCAGAAAAGGTCAGTGAGACAAATAAACGTGTTTGACTATGAAATAAACCCAAGATAACCGGGTACGTTGCATGAATAATTGTTTAATTCACTGCATCCACGGTGGGTGCGCTTATACAACTTTAACGAACACCTCTGGATCCGTTCTGTCTCTAAAATGAGCATAGTCAATAAAAATGTAAATATCAATAACAACGTAATCAATGTGAATTTGACATTGAATTTATTATTTCAAATACAAAAAATTCGATCTTGACAAAGATCGCAGTCGTTAGCTTCCAAGACAAAATAAAATCGCGGAGAGAGTCGAACCTTTCGGACTATCAACAAGGTGTTCGAAACTAATTCTGTAAAAAAAATCATGTGTGGACATGTTCTTATCTGCTTGCGTGGTTGTAGTGCATTTTGTCTTATGTAATTTGCATCATATTCTCACCGAGTAGACGGCAATTCTGAACACAGCACATATTAGCAGCAGATTTTCACACATTTTCTTAGAATGCCTTTTTCAGTTTGTTGGCAGGTTCTTGTTTACGGATGGCGGGAAATGACGTCAGAGTGAACATAGTAGAGTCTAAAACTATTTCCGGTGTTTAGCATATATCACCGAACCGGATATATCATTAGCAAACCAAGTCCAACATTGCTTTTTCATCTAATATTAGTTTTTCAAAAAAGAACAATTGAGACATCAATTCTGACTGGTCTCTATATCTTAGTAAATAAGATAGAATAACAATGTCTTTGACAGGACTAATTTTGCAATTTTTAGTTATAAGCTTAGCCATTATAGCACTCGATCTAAGCAATTAATTATCTAATAAAGAGGTTTTGTAGGGGAAAAGATACTCTTTTTTTAACCTCCTGCAGTGATTAAGAAAGCTCCAAATGAAGGTCTGTGATTGCTGGTACATTGTTTCTCACTTATTTTAAAGACAGGCATAACTAATTTTTTTTTCGAAAATTTGGATTAATTCCTTGAACAAGAGATAGCCTAAGAAATTAGAACTGGGGCAGAGTGACTAGTAATCGCAAGGATTTATTGGACTATTTTTGTCATATACAAACCAAACCAAAACTGAGGTTGTGTTAAAGATATAACATTTATACATTAAATACACATGCGCTTTAGATTAATCTGCGAATCAGTTGTCAGAATTTTGTTGTGATATTTACTTGTCCGCATAATTAATTAAAAGTTCCGAATTGGTTCCATTGGTTAGTTTGTTAGTATAATGTGGCTTGGCGGATATCGTTCTAACGCATCCAGATTATGACATTTCAATGTGATGGCACTATAAAAAAAAGCACCCATCAGCTCCTCAATCATCATTGGACATCGTCCTGTATATGACATCGACGCTCGCGAGTTCCTTACCCCCAAAACAAACATAAACGAAGTTAAAAACCTTTATGCAGATAAATGAGGCCTAACAGAGAAAATTCTCTATTACATCAAACGTTCGTGATGATACTTTCTTCATGACTGAAACAAATCAACGGTGAAAATGAAGACGTTGATGAGTTTTATTTTCTACAGTGCTCATTCATAGGAATTCAAGTGATCATTTTCTAATGGTACATAAATGCATTGTTAAATAAGGATTTGGTGGGTTGTTTTTTTTTCTATCTCAATATTAATATGATAAAATCACTTAGAAATATATTTTTAGTTTGATACAAGGACAACAAATACTTTATATGTAATGGAAATATGACGATTTAGTAATATTTTTCTTTCAATAACACAAAAAAAGCAAAGTAGAAATGATAATGTAGCCTAAGATATGTAAATACCTTACTGCAAAAAAAAACCAAAAAAGCTGTTGGTAGGCAGAATATTAAAAAATTAGAAAAAAAAGTAAGGAAACTACAAAATGTATCGAGAATATTAAAAGGTGATTTTCATGATATAGTAGCCGCAAAACTGAACCTGAGAGCAAGTTGAACTGAGCGGTTAAAAACCTCTTCCTTAAAGAACGAAATGACAAAAAAAATCATGTTTTAAAAGTGTGTTTGTTACGCTACTAGACGGGAAAATAGAAATCCCAATCCTTTCACATAAAGAAACGACAACGATTATAACTCGTGTCCTGGTTCTTTAAGAACTGGTAAAGTTGAAAAATTAAAAAAAAATCATTAGGATAGGAAAGATTACATCCGAAACGATCACCATTAGCAAAGTTTTAAACTATTCCATTAAAAATGATTGGAAACAAGATCAGATAACCGCGGATATGGTAGTTATCAACCGTCAGCTAGTTTGACATCAATTATATATAAAATACTATAAACTATACCAAACGTATTCCAAATTGGTGTGGCAGGTTTACATCATTACAACTTCGGAGTGTTTTAGATAAAAGGTATCCAGTTAGATAATTGGATTAATTGCTTATATGATTTTCAAAAAGCGTCAGTCGATACAGTGTCGTCATACGGAATTACCGCGGAAATTATCTAATGGACGGCCAGCTTCATCTCCAGTAGGAAACAACGAGTCTCGCTAAAATACTGCTATGCCGTTTGGAGTGGTATGTCCTCAGGAGTTCCCCAGGGATAGGTACTCGGGCCGTCCTACATTATACAATGCAGTCTGGAGCTTAGCTTTTCGCGATGACACAACATTATTTAGATGTATACAGGGAAATGTTTGATGCAAACATACTTCAAGATGACCTTGACCATCTGTCAACTTGGAGTTATAAATAGCTACTGAAATTACATTCCCAAAATGTAAATCAATCCACATTAGCAGACATAATGTCAGCCGAAAAAAAAACTTCATAACGAAAGATTAACGTAGAAGTATACAAGTTTGAAAAAGATCAAGTTCTATGTTTGCATTAACGAGGCGAACTTTTCATTTTGATATAAACTATATTCAATTCATTCATTATATAAATATTGTACACGAGCCATCAAAACATGTCAAATGAATTAGATACGGAAACAAGTGTTGTGACACTTATATTAATCCGCTTCAAGATACTAACTCATTAAATTTGACGCGACACGGTGTAAACATTCTAAACTCAGAAAAAACGTGGCTAATTAGGAATGAGGTGGAAAAGAAAGGGATATGGTAGGTTGGGGAGGATGGAGAGGAGTTTCCCTTCATGTCATAAACTATAGAAGCGGAGAGAATGTGAAAAGTCTAATAGCAATACTACAGAATTCAAATTAAAAGTAATAGAACATTAATGCTGTCGTTACGACTGAAGTATTCAAAGTAACGAGCAATATATGTGATAACGCGTTATGATTGATATGACCGAAGTGTTTGATATATAAACAAAAACAAAACAAAAACAAACAAAAAACAATAAATAACGAGCCGGAGGTTTTTTTAACACTTGAACGACATGGTCTAATAGACTGGGGATAAGAGGACGTTCTAAAAGGCTATCGTCGCAGTACTATAAACTGTTTATAATAAAAATATATTTTAGTATGTGCGTAGTCATAGAAAATCACCATAGAACAAGTTATGTCATCACGACAGTAAATTCTTTCAAAATAGATTAGAATGAAGCACTGGGAAGATCAAGACTTTTTAAATAACTATAAGTTCGAAATTTTATACAAATTAGAACTGTTGTCATAATGAATTAACTTTCTTCGTATAAATGATCCTGTACTGGCAATAAATTAACATAGCTTTTAACATTCACTTCATAGCTCATTGCTTTTATGCATACAAAAATTACTCCTAGAGAAAAGTTTTCCTCTAACCTGAATTGTAAAAGGAGCGGTTGGTGTGGCTAGTTTATACACAGTTGTTAACTTCTGTCTCTGTTACTCAGCTGACGCAGCATGCTTCTATTGCTCAGCTGGTAGAGCCAAAGACCCGTGTTCGATTCCAGGTCGGGGCACTCTACAGCAATGAGTATTCTCCTTGTTCTTTCACCGAAATATTTCTCGTCTTGCCTTGTTAGAAAATTGGTTTGTATGGAACCACTTTCATAGTAGTAACGGATAATAGCCAATTAAGATATATATCCCGAAGGAATACTGATGCCTTTGTGTCAAGATTCAAATAATCCAGGAATTGAACCAAATTTAGTGTAGCCCAAAAATTGAAAAAGAAAATCAACAAAAAAGTGGGATATCACAATTTGTCAGAATGGGCACACTGTCAATATAAATGTGTGTGAAAATTTTGTGTAATATAAAGATACATTTCATTTCAGTACAAAAAAACCCCATCACATCAATATCATTTGTATTTGCAGTAAAGCTTAAACATATGTGTTGCCTAATATGCTTTAAATTCATACGTAATTCTCAAGTGAATGTTACGTGGAATATCGTGTATCACACCAAGCAAATTCCGGATATTGATAACGCTTCGTATTTGGTGTTAATTGGTCTTTGCCGGAAATAACTGTGGGCATCTCTACACCGATATTAGTTATTGTTTTTCTCTCCTGTATAAAGTGACTTGCGCAAGTCTACCATAAGGGTAATACATTGTATCAGGCTTATATAAGCGATAAAGTATTGTCGGTACCTACGCGCTTGTATATAGTAGTTTGTCCATTAGACGTATTAGATTTTTGGCCATCCTGTTCCATGAGAGCCACGGTAACAGGGCTAATATTTAGTCTGAGAGGATTATACAGAGGTCTAGTTGTACCGAGAGCTATGTCGAGTGACTCAAAAATGTCTCCCTTAGAGCGTGAAATCAAAGGTATTATCTTAAGTAAAGATGATAAAGTTGTCATGTTTTCGAAATCTTCCTGCCCATTCTGTATAAAGGCGAAAAGGGCATTGACAGGAAATAACATTAA
Source organism: Ylistrum balloti (assembly GCF_031769215.1). Taxonomy (NCBI): domain Eukaryota; kingdom Metazoa; phylum Mollusca; class Bivalvia; order Pectinida; family Pectinidae; genus Ylistrum; species Ylistrum balloti. The sequence continues at coordinate 153,578 of NW_026782325.1, read as the reverse complement.
GTTCCGTGCGATTGAGTTAGATGGAAAGCCTGATATGAACGACAGGCAAGATATCCTTGGAAAGATAACTGGCGGAAGAAGTGTAAGTATACCCACCTTTCTCTAGATCATTGTTTACAATTTTCAATTTTTAATGTACTTTAATATATATTGTGAGTCAGCGTTGCTAACTGAAAAATGATGTCACAAGTTAAAACAGGGACGTATACGTCCCTGGTTAAAATAACCAATTTGCCTAACTCTTATACAGAGTTTGTCCCAGTTCCATGAATCTACTCTAACCTGGGGAATTTTCTTAACTTAAAATTGCCCATAGGAAAGCATTACGTAAGTTAAGGGAATTTCCCTAAATTTAAGTTTTCCCTTAACTTCGTAAAACTTTTGAAAGACAGTAAAGATTTTCTTCAGTTAAGGAAGATTCGTAAAACTGTAGTCTGTATATAGATCTACATGCAAGTTCAAGCTATCTTTTAAACCCCTCCCTATTTCAACAAAACATTGTAAAGACTTATATATGTTTAGGAGTCGATCAACATAATGAAAAGGACCCAACGTTATGTTGCAATTAGCGACACAGTAATATTTGTATAAGCTTATATTATCATACCTTAGGATATAATTGCTGTATATGTAAGTTGAGTAGAATCAACCTTCTAACACTTTGATTATGATAGCACAGGTGAATATCCGGAATGCGAGGCCGGATCAGGTTGACGATATGGAACGATAGTTATTTCCCTTGACACTGTTATTTCGTCATGCTGGTAGAACTAATATTGTCAGTTATAGTACAAAGAATGTAAACGTGCTTGTAACAATATAATCTGAATAAGTACGTCTATCAATGTCCGTTTTTTGGCCAGTCTATCCCATGTTTATGTGCACATTTATCCTTTGTTGTCCCATGTGTACCGAAATTTGTTGATTAATTGAATTGTGATAGATCTAATATCAGTTAGTTAAAATGTATGCTTTGCATAGTAGAAGTTCATTCTGATATACATACATATATAGTAAATGCTGAGCTGACCCCGACCCTGTTCAGTACAACACAATATTTGTATTAAAAGAGCTTGTGTAACAAATTTGTCGTATTGTTTTATCACATTACATCAACTGTATGTGATAAAATGGATGTATTTTTTTTTTTTTTTTTTAATTTTTTAAAATTTTTTGACATTTTTTACATATTACACAATACACAATATACAAGAGAATCCACACAAAAACATACGCCCACACTCTTACACTTGTGTGCTCTTACTTGAATATGTCTTACACATATACACGCAGCATCATTATCATCATCTTTATCATCATGCACATGTATGCACACAAACTCACTCAACAACATTCACACCCACTTACACTCACATAGCAAACTTACATGCACTTAACAAAATACTCGCACACACAAATACACACACACACAAATACAATATTATATCACTTACACTTATCAAAGATATTTTCTCACACACACATACTCACTCATGAATACATGTAAATTTTTTGACAGAGAATACAATTTGATTCTTTCAGCATTTTATTGTCCAATTTAAGTTACATAATAACTTGGTGCCAAGAATAAGAAACAAACAATACATGTTGCATAAATCACAATAATTTATAAGTAACTTGTAGATTATTTTCTTACCCAAGTATTTGGTATATATTGGAAGTGTGACCAAAGAAGGATAATTTTTATGACTTAAAAAAATAAAGTAAACCAACTTTTAGCTCTCCAAGTGACTTTTTCAACAGTATTCATGTTAATGAACAGTATATTTTTTGAGAGTCATCATGTTCAAATAATTTCAATTTACAGGTCCCTAGAGTTTTTATCAACGGAAAGTTCTATGGAGGAGGCGATGACACAGTTATTGGGGTTAAAAATGGAAAAGTGGCAGAGCTTTTAAACCAAAAGTAATCACATGGCACGGTCACATACATTGTCCAATGTCTTACTGTGAGGATTCCTCTTGAAAAAGTTCCAATACATATATACAGAAAAAAAATCATGATTGAAAATATTGACTTTGTGTTGTCCTCTTCAGAAAAATGGTTTCTTTTGTATTTACAAAGCAAAATAACTGTAAATACTCACATATTACTGTCATCAAGTATATTATATAAGTATTTACTATTTTGAATTGTTTTTTTAGTTATATATGTCCTTGTATATCCTGGCTTATAAGTATATTGTACATTTGTATTACTGTATGTTATTTCCTTTCTATAAATGTTTGATTGTTTTACTCAAAACATACATCAATAAGACTAATTATACCAAAGATGAATATTTAACTTTATTGGTTGTCTCCTGAAAAGAAGTTAAATTAACTAAACAATATATCTATGTAACTTCAGTCATAGCTAAATATAATGTAGGTTGAACATCCTTATGCAGAGTAATTGGTTGACTGTGTATTAACTCATGAATTTATCACATTACTGTACGTGATGTTACAAAAGGTTTTAACATATGCTTGTCTAGTCACTATCTAATCCAAACTGTATTCTTCAAATGATGTAAATTTTGCAGGTTTACATCCTTTTTATGTTTGTTCTCGCTCTCAGAAAAAATAATCCTTCCAAAAAAGGCTAGAGGTGTATCAAATGAATTCTTGGTTGTATTGAATTTCTGATGTTTCTGATTCCATTGTACATTCACTAGTGAAATATAAATTGTGTATTGACATTTCTGGTAGTAAAGGAACTCTATTATTTTATCCATTTTCAAATCTGAGTAAAGTATTATGGCTTTCAATTTACTTGTTGATCTTATTTTTTCAATTGTGTGTGTCAGGGTGTGTGTTTGTGTTGTTTTTTTCTCGTTTGTGTGTGTCAGGGTGTGTTTGTGTTGTTTTTTTCTCGTTTGTGTGTGTAAGGGTGTGTGTTGTTTTTTTTCATTTGTGTGTGTCAGGGTGTGTATGTGTTGTTTTTCCATTTGGGTATGTAAGGGTGTGTGTTGTTTTTTTTCATTTGTGTGTGTTAGGGTGTGTGTGTGTGTGTAGTTTTTTTTTTTTCATTTGTGTGGGTCAGGGTGTTTGTGTTGTTTTTAGGTCACCTGAGCCATCATGATTTGTGTGTCGTCGTGCGCCGTGCGTCGTTAACTTTTCACATATTTGACTTCATCTCAAGAACCACTGAATGGATTTTGAACAAACTTGGCGCAAAGCATCCCCATGGGAAGCCACATCAAGTTTGCGATGAAAAAGGGCATGACCCCAATAGGGTGTGTGTAATGGTGTGAGTGGAGTTTTTTTTTCAAATGTGTGTGTCATGGTGTGCTTGTGGGTTTTTTTCCACTAGGTAAAGTATTATGGCTTTCGTTTTTGTTTTTTGTTTTTTTTTGCATTTGTGCGAGTGTGAGGTGGTGATAGTGGTGTGTATGTGATTTGTTTCACTTTGCCGAAAAATTATGTTGAATGACCTGAAGAGACTGAATTGATGAACACCGCCTTGCAAAATCATATATGTGTTCTCATTTCTAATCAAAAGTGGAGTGTGGTTCAAGTATATTTAATTTGCTTCCAAAATTTAAGCAAGAAGAATTTGTGCTGGTTAATATATCAAATATTTTAAGCCCTCTCTTCAATAAATCAGGATGTAACAATACACCTGGCCCAAAGGGCCAAGTGAGGTTATGCCATAGCATGGCGTCCATCATCTGTCCGTCCTGCATCTGTCAACTTTTCATTTAAACAACTTCTTCTGAAACACCGAAAGGCGTAAAGTTATTATATTTGGCTGGAAGGTTCCTTTGATGAAGCCCAACAAAGTTTGTGAAAAAAATAACCTTGACCCATATTCAAGGCCACAAAAGTCAAATGTGTTAAAACCTTTAAACGACCTTGATCCATATTCAAGGTCAAAGAGGTCAAATGTGTTAAAACCTTTAAACTGACTTCTTCCAAAATACCGAAAGGTGTAGAGTTATCATATTTGGCTGGAAGGTTCCTTTGATGAAGCCCAACAAAGCTTGCAAAAAGAAATGACCTTGACCCATATTCAAGGTCGTAGAGGTCAAATGTGTTAAAACCTTTAAACAACTCCCCAAATACTGGAAGGCCTAGAATCGTTATATCATGCTACTATGTTCCTTTTATGGTGTCCTACAAAGCTTGCAAAAAGAAATGACCTTAACCAATCTTCAATGTCACAGGGGTCAAATGTGTCGACACGTTTAAACAATTTCATCTGAAATATCGAAAAGCCTAGAATCGTTATATTTGGCCAGTGTGTTCCTTTTATGAAGTCCAAGAAAATTTGCGAAAAGAACCCATAGTAAAGGTCACAGGGGTCACATGTGTTATATACACAGATATAGTACTGTTGGTCATAAAGATCCAGGTGAGCGATACAGGCCCTCTGGGCCTCTTGGTTAAATCTGCACAGCGCTGATTAATGATACAAAAATACTTCAATTCTATATATGGGCATTGTGTACCATTGGTACATGATCTCATAATCAACGGACGCATTGCATCAGCCCTCGGTTATGTATCAGATTGAAAAGGTGTTGCAATTTTTTTAACAATTTAGAATGAATTGGATTGTAAAATATAATACATCCCTGGAATTAAAGTCAATTTCTTAATTTTATGATGCTTTTAAATCTCATCGGTTCGTTTCAAACGAATTGAAAGTCATTTTCAACCTTCATGGCGCTGTGAAAGATATTCGGTTACATCTGTGTTGCAACAGAGTAATTCCATGAAGGTAAAAAAAAATATATGTTCGACCCCTGTTTAATATACATGAGTGTAATTATCATCATCATTACCATAATTAATTAGATGTATATAACACGAAATTTGATTTGCCAAAAGAACATATTTTGTGCCTTTTAGTGTAAACCAGTCGGCCAATTCTACATATATACATATCAACAACACCGAGAAATGTCCCCGATTTCTGAAAATCGTGTTTTGCTTGGTTAGATTATATAACTTTGAAAGGAAATATCCCATCAGTGTTTTGAATTTTTAACGCTGTATTTTAAACCCTGAAATATTGGGAAGCTAACGGGCACATATTGAAAATGAACGATAATAATTCATCCTGTAACAATTTCAATTATGTGCTAAAAACAAGTTTTCCTACACGAAAAATTAAAAAGGATATATACATTGATTTGAACAAAGTTTTTTTAACGGGACGCTTTCTATTTCAACTATCAAATTGATGTTGAATCAATACTGTGTTGTGTTAAATGTGAACTTGTATTCCCTTGGTTTAACCTAACAATTTAGAATATGATGATTGATATATGATCAACAATCTCAGTGTTTTTATATTTACGCGTGATGTTTAGATAAAACACAGTGATATTGATTCGCCGGCTACATGTGTATGTGAAACACGGTCGTTCGGTACTGGAGTGAAGCATACTTCGTAATCCTGGAATCCTAAATTCCATTTAAGTAATGGATTGTTTGAAGCCCACAGATGGTATCGACTGAATTAAGTTAAACACGGCTTTTTTTTCTAAAAAAAAATGAGTTGAACATGTAGAGACGCTGTAAAGTGTTTCTGAAAACTGTGTTAGAATCACGAGAAAAGGCGACAGTCTCCTTTTTCACACGGGATACTATAAATCTAACAAAGATAACAATTTGAGAAACAAGATAACAAACTTCAACTGTCAACATCCGGAATGGTCTCTCAAAGGCCATTTTGTTTCATAATCAGACTCGAATGATGCACGTGAAGATTGAAAATATACTTTCAATATATCTCCAGAAAAACAATACAGTTTTTGTTCACGGACGGATGGACAATGGACGAAAGACGCCATCCAATGAAAACTTTGGCTAAATTTTAATATTTGTTTTTGTCGTGTGGAAGAACATAGCATTTTACAAGGATGCAAGTCTCATAAAAAAAAGTAGTACTCTCGTACGGTCTCTGATCGAGATACGACATCTATACTGAAACAGATAGGTATACTACAGGTAAAGAAATTGATCGGCTTTTAATATATGTATGCCGAGCTTATTACCGTAAAGTACCGATTGATCCTGTGTACAACAATAGCGATACACACGTGACACGAAATAATCAGAAAAGGTTTTCAATGCAATTTCACATATGCTTGTAAACTATCGATAAATTACACGGATACCATCAGGACATGCATTGTTAATAGTCGACGTGTGATGACTCATATTTTGAAATAATATGCATAATATATATACCACTGGAAACTAGTTATTCTAGTCGGAATGTAATTTTTTGCACTGTTTCATATTATAAACAAACACCTCAGTGTCAGGCTGACAAGTAATATTTCTGTCGGCACTTATGCTTCCCATAGCATTCATACTAATTTTCAACTAAATGGCTGTAGTGGAACTAGATTATATTATCTTATCCTTCAACTAGCGCTGTCATTGTCGGAATACACCTGCCACATGTTTTTTTGCTGTATTCGGCAGTGACGGAAAACATCTGTATATTTTTTGGCACGTGCGGTAATTCAACAGAATCACTTTCTGAATTTACTTTAAATTTACGTTTAAAAATATAAATACCTATTGAAATAAGTAAATGTATATGTTGTAATGAATAAGTTTATTTGCGAAAATTCATAAAATCGCTGTCATATTCGTTGAAGTTTAGAACTACATATCTGCGCCGAGCAACCATTTTGGCGTGCTTCATCGGAGTAAAATTCAGCGTAACGTCAACATAAGGTAAACAAAGATTGTACAACAAAACTGTTGAAGTTTTAATGGTTGCAAAATCTTCAAATTCTACAGCGTGAACATGGCAACAAGCCTTTAAATGGCTGATAGAATGTTACCATTACCACCGAAACGTCAATTCTAATTCGCCTCTGTCAAGTCCTCGTGACTCCTTCGTAAAACCCTCCTTCATGAATGATTCTTTTTCCGTCTTTAATTTTTAATTTCTTAAATTATTGATATAGAGCTAATGGCTACGGGCATGGATGTGTTAACTTTCAATTTCATGTTGCTTCTCCGTATCGAAATTTACTCCAAACCATCTACCCATATAGAGATGGGAACCATAAAGTCATGTACATGCATACTGTACTTCACAAATAAACTTTGTACAAATTCGTAGTTATGTACACTGCTTAAGGAAGAGACCAGACCGTTGTTCAATGGAAATTTAACTTGTTCTCTTTGCCGACTACACTTCCAATGGCCATTTGACTGCTAGAAATGTTTCAGCTCCGTACAAGTATGTTTGGGACTTGTAATGTAAAGTAATATGGTGGTTTATCAGCTGTAAACCACCATGTGAAATTATTCACAGTCGAATTTTGTTTATGACCGTTTTGTCCTCTTGAGGGCCGGCACGAACACCTCTAGTATTCCCCTCATGGGGTGCCATACCAGAAGCAGGATGATCTTGAACAACTCCATCAGGATTGTAATGATGGGGCGAAACGGATTCAGCTCCATATCCAGCTGCAAAAGTAGAGAAAACAAGAAGACTACATCAAATAAAAAATTAAGGTAGAATGAAATGATAACGAAACTTCTAGTACAAACATTAACACCTGACCACTAAATATAACATACAATCTCGATACTGGCAAGAACACTATCGGTCTAAATTATACCTTCCTGGTGTAGTGGGACAAAAAGTTAACGGTTTGCATTGACGCATTACAATATTTACGGTTTAATTAAAAAAAATATAAATCGCGCCGGCCATTTGAATGCAATATATGTGGTCAATACAGAATCGCAAAATTACAGTCGAGGAACCAACGATTGGGTTCAAATACCACACGCAGAATCTAGATAAGTTAGTTACGGTTAAATGAAAACAATGTCCACGGAAAGTGTTTTCTCACAAGAGTAATTTTCTGTCCCACTACACCAGGAAGGTATCATTTAGCTGACAGTCTTATACGTCCCTGATCACACTGAAATGCCACTAATGCGGTATAAACAATATATTTTATACGGAACACCGGACAATGATCTATGCTCGTTATCTGACTAGCTGATGCATGTTACGGATATCCTGGTGCCGGCTTTACAGTGCATTATATTGTTCTAAAGTATACAGAATATGATATTTATAATGAATTTCTAGGAAATCGGACACAGTTATAAACTCTGACATTGGCCAGGCTTATGGTGATGGACGACTACCAGTTCCTACCAGAAATTGTCAAATAGACACGGCGATAGCTTCCTAATCCCCGTATATATATATAGACTGTTATCACGTGTCGATAATGAGTCATGTGGATCTTCTATTTTACTATGATAGCTGTTGTGCATTTTAAATTTTGTTATCTATTGTGTGTACTGATGTTCATCAACCAGGGTATGTATACACAGGCATAATTTACTCAGTACTTGCCCCAATAAAGCTACACATTCACATATTTTCATGTTACTATGTTCGTAGTCGCAATCACAATAACATTGCTAAATAGTTACCATTACCCATAAACGTTAATATACGCCACCCGACGGTGTCTGACTGAAACGTACCCTCGACTCCAACCCACAGCCTGAACTTACACACACCACACACACCACACACACCCAAGTTGTGTCCAGTTTCACAACAATCCAGCGGTACTCACCTCAGATTCCGGCCGTCGTTAGTTAGATCAATAAACCAAATACTGCACGGATAGAGTTTACACGGGAAAATGGAAATAAGCCTGACTGACTGCACCCATTACATAAGATAAAGTGCACGTAAAGTCCTCGACTGACGAGCTACCGAGCTACGCGAGCTGATGTTTACACTAAGTAAATATTGACTGGCGAAACCACGTCATGTAAAGCATTGTTAGCTTACTACGAAATCGATGCCAGAAGATATTTTAGTCTATATACTTTATATTATCATAGACAAACTTGACGGGCTTTTCATCTATATTTGGCCTGTAATTAATAGCAATGTCTGCAATACATTAACACTCTGTATGAAATCAAAGTACAAAAGGAATCATCAATAGTAAGAGATCAAAGTACTGAGTGTGCTGTTTTCCAAAACAATGTTGTAATTTTGAACTGTAGCGGGAAAAACCAGTGTCCACAGGACCACAGGAGGTTTTTAACGAAATTTCACAATTGCTTACCTCTAAAAATATTAAATTGAATTCATGAATATTTTCCATGATTGGCGCCTGTGACCTAGAAAGTGGGTCAAGGTCATTCATATTTACAAAATTCAATAAACAATTATCTTAGCATCATATTTTTGATGTATCGAACCTCTAGGCCTTTCCAAACTTCAGAAGAAGTTTCCTATATGTTGTATGTGATACCCTACATTGAAGTTTTGAACTTTGACCCCTAAGCAAAATCGGAAGTTGTTCTTTTGTGGAAGTTTTGCTTAAACCAATCAAAAGCAAGTTCCTACAGAAGGTTTTACCCGAAACAGTATCCGATTTATTCTTGAAAAGTAAGAAATTTCATGTAATGATGTTAATATAATTGACCCCTGTGACCTTGAAAGTGAGTTAAGGTCTTCAATATTAACTACATTGATGGACAATTATATTAACTTAATATGCATAAGATATCAAGTTTCTCGGCCCGTTCAAACTTGAGAAGAAGTTTTGTATACGTTGGTACCCTACAAAAGAAGTGTTGAAATTTGACCTCTAAGGAAAACCGGAAGTTCGTATTTTGTGGAAGTTTTGCTTATACCAATCAAAAGCAAGTCTCATCATGTAACTGTTTTAATGTTAAAAAGTAAGAAAACGTCATCTAATGATATTAATATAATTGACCTCTGTGACCTTGAAAGTAGGTCAAGGTCGTTCATAATAACAAACCTAATAGACAATTACTTTAGCATTATGTGTGTGAAATATTGAACGTCTAAACCTTTCCAAACTTGAGAAGAAGTTTCTGGTTATTTGGTACCCCAAATTGCACTTTTGAAATTTGACCCCTACTGAAAACCGGAAGTTGACGTTTTACACAAAAATGTCCTATAAGTAGTGCCATTTGTTTTCAATTCTATATAACATATCCAAAGATTATTTTATAATGTCACGTCATCATTGAGATATTGACGTTAGGGCAAAAATCAAATATGGCGTCGTGGCGGCCATTTTTTTTTTTTTTTTTTACAAAGTTGAAAATCACATCAGAATTTAGAAGGCACGTTAGTAAACCTGTTCCTTAACAATTAAACAAAATTTCATCGTAATAATTTTAGTTCAAACTTTTTGTCTGCACATTGCAGAAGAAATGTAGACACTATAATGATCACATTGACACTCTGCATTGAACTGTGGGAAAAACCGAAAAAAAATAATAACCATTTTCTTTCATATCTTTAGGTGACCTTGACCTCTTGGCGACCTTTTTACTTGAAAGAATTTTATTAACATGTAGATTAAGAAAATTAGATATGACCCTCCTCTACATAAAATATAAATGTAGCAAATTTGTAGGACAAATAGTTTTCAAGTTATTGCTGTTTTTAGAATTGGGTCATGGCGTCCATATTGGATTTTTGACCTACTTCAAAATGCGGCATTAACAAGTCCATAGGTACTTTCATAATATACTATATAGTTTGCGTGTATATCCCTTACCGTTGAAACGATTACGAGCTCACAAATTCGGAAGAAACATAACGAAAACAAGAGGTCTTTTCACCTTTTGGTGAAAAGCCCTAATAATATTATAGCTTCACATTCAACAGCATTATGACTACACGAAGATACGGATTATTTCGAATAGTTTTATAAATGATGAAACAACATTAGATAGTTTTTCATGACACTGATGTTTGCGTTAAACAATGTTCTACCACTCAATGTTGTGATGCATTCAACGGAGGAATAACATTATTTGAAAACGTTGTAATACATATGTTACAAGAACCGTTTTATCAATGTTTACTTTAAACATAAAGCTTGTTTCCTGGAACTTACTATCACGTGTTATGTGTTATGGTCTACCTTGATGGTAATTCAAAGGAAGAGGAGAGAAAATGCAAGCAAGGAATAAAGACGAGTTATACAAAGTGTTCTTTACTGCTTTAGCTTATCACTACACTACATACAGTTAACACAAGGACAACGATATAAGTTTACAGATTTCAAGATTTTGTCGAATGAATTTTTAAATAGGTTAGTAACTGCAAAATATTACTCCTTACAACGTGACAACTTGTGCATGTACCTCAAAATATTGTTCATACTTATGATATTCTAGTAATGTGTTCATCAATAACAGATGCAAGGACCAAATCAATATTCAGTTGAAATGACACACCTGTCGTTTAAAACCTCTGTTACACCACAGTATTCTTTCCATCGACATAAACCCCGTACATTGTCATTACAGTAAAATATCGATCTAGTGTCCGACGTTCATCATGACAGTAAATCTCTGTTATAATGCCCATCGTCTATCAGTTTAACATCTCATTATAATGCCCATCGTCTATCAGTTTAACATCTCATTATAATGCCCATCGTCTATCAGTTTAACATCTCATTATAATGTCCCTCGAGTGTTAGTCTAGAAGCTAATCATAATACCCTCAATATATCGCTACAGTAAAACTTTGAGCAATATCTCTCATCAGTTATTATGGTAAAATCTCTATATAAAGCCCTTGGTAATTAAAGAAAACCGACGGTAAAACAACTATATGATAATGTCCCTACTCTATCACGACAGTAAAACCTCTATATAATGTCCCTAGTCTATCACGACAGTAAAACCTCTATATAATGTCCCTAGTCTATCACGACAGTAAAACCTCTACATAATGTCCTTAGTCTATCACTTCAGTAAAACATCTATATAATGTCCCTAGTCTATCACGCAAGTAAAACCTCTTTATAATGTCACTCGACTATCACGACAGTAAAACCTCTATATTATGTCCCTAGTCTATCACGACAGTAAAACCTCTATATAATGTCCCTAGTCTATCACGACAGTAAAACCTCTATATAATGTCCCTAGTCTATAACCTCTATATACTACAGTAAAACCTCTATATAATGTCCCTAGTCTATCACGACAGTAAAAGCTCTATATAATGTCACTCGACTATCACGACAGTAAAACCTCTATATAATGTCCCTAGTCTATCACTCCAGTTAAACCTCTTTATAATGTCACTCGACTATCACGACAGTAAAACCTCTATATAATGTCCCTAGTCTATCACGACAGTAAAACCTCTATATAATGTCCCTAGTCTATCACGACAGTAAAACCTCTATATAATGTCCCTAGTCTATAGTAAAACCTCTATATAATAATGTCCCTAGTCTATCACTATCACGACAGTAAAACCTCTATATAATGTCCCTAGTCTATCACGACAGTAAAACCTCTATATAATGTCCCTAGTCTATCACGACAGTAAAACCTCTATAAACCTCTATATAATGTCCCTATCACTATCACGAAAACCTCTATATAATGTCCCTATCATAATGTCCCTAGTCTATCACGACAGTAAAACCTCTATATAATGTCCCTAGTCTATCACGACAGTAAAACCTCTATATAATGTCCCTAGTCTATCACGTAAAACCTCTATATAATGTAAAAAACCTCTATATAATGTCCCTAGTCTATCACTACAGTAAAACCTCTATATAATGTCCCTAGTCTATCACGACAGTAAAACCTCTATATAATGTCCCTAGTCTATCACTACAGTAAAACCTCTATATAATGTCCCTAGTCTATCACGACAGTAAAACCTCTACATATTGTCCTTAGTCTATCACTTCAGTAAAACCTCTATATAATGTCCCTAGTCTATCACGACAGTAAAACCTCTATATAATGTCCCTAGTCTATCACTACAGTAAAACCTCTATATAATGTCCCTAGTCTATCACGACAGTAAAACCTCTATATAATGTCCCTAGTCTATCACTACAGTAAAACCTCTATATAATGTCCCTAGTCTATCACGACAGTAAAACCTCTATATAATGTCCCTAGTCTATCACGACAGTAAAACCTCTACATAATGTCCCTAGTCTATCACGACAGTAAAACCTCTATATAATGTCCCTAGTCTATCACGACAGTAAAACCTCTATATAATGTCCCTAGTCTATCACGACAGTAAAACATCTATATAATGTCCCTAGTCTATCACGACAGTAAAACCTCTACATATTGTCCTTAGTCTATCACTTCAGTAAAACCTCTATATAATGTCCCTAGTCTATCACTTCAGTAAAACCTCTATATAATGTCCCTAGTCTATCACGACAGTAAAACCTCTATATAATGTCCCTAGTCTATCACTACAGTAAAACCTCTATATAAAATCACTCCTCTATATAATGTCCCTATCTATCACGACAGTAAAACCTCTATATAATGTCCCTAGTCTATCATAAAACCTCTAAATGTAAAACCTCTATATAATGTCCCTAGTCTAAAACCTCTATATAATGTCCCTAGTCTATCACATAATGTCCCTACACTACAGTAAAACCTCTATATAATGTCCCTAGTCTATCACTACAGTAAAACCTCTATATAATGTCCCTAGTCTATCACGACAGTAAAACCTCTATATAATGTCCCTAGTCTATCACTTCAGTAAAACATCTATATAATGTCCCTAGTCTATCACGACAGTAAAACCTCTATATAATGTCCCTAGTCTATCACGACAGTAAAACCTCTATATAATGTCCCTAGTCTATCACGACAGTAAAACCTCTATATAATGTCCCTAGTCTATCACGACAGTAAAACCTCTATATAATGTCCCTAGTCTATCACTACAGTAAAACCTCTATATAATGTCCCTAGTCTATCACTACAGTAAAACCTCTATATAATGTCCCTAGTCTATCACGACAGTAAAACCTCTATATAATGTCCCTAGTCTATCACTCCAGTTAAACCTCTTTATAATGTCACTCGACTATCACTACAGTAAAACCTCTATATAACGTCCCTAGTCTATCACGACAGTAAAACCTCTATATAATGTCCCTAGTCTATCACTATTGTAAAACTTCTATATAATGTCCCTAGTCTATCACAAAAGTAAAACCTCTGTATGATGTCTCGCCCTATATTACTTTAAAAACACCACTAGATAATTTCTAGAATAACATCAATATAATTTCCTTTGTTAATAGCTACAGTAAAACATCGAAACAAGAAGATAAAATATGTCTTCCATGTCATTAAATGACCTAAGTTGAATTGGGGGAAAACTTATATTTACTTATAACCAAATATTTTACGACATTTTCTTAAATATTCTGCTATTTTGAGTGGAAACGCTCATAGTTCTTCCTGAATATTAAGTATGTAGTTATTATATTGCAAAGGATATTTTAGTAGAAAATCCGAACCCAACACAACATACGAGTTATGCCACTTTAAATTACTTTACAATATAATAATGATATAAATGTTAAAAGCACCTCGTGTGTTTTATTTTAATAAATTAGTATGTAAATGATAGATGGAAATGTTGCAATTATTGAAAAATACAGATGATTAATTGACATCTTCAGCTCTAAAATTTCAAAGTCAATACTTAAACAATTTATATTCCTTTTCCATTTTTAAAATTATTGAACACCTTGTCTTATTGTAAGATTGTGTAACAACCTACTTGTATACACCTTCTAATCAGGACAGAAGACATCCAGATCACAACAAAACTGGTACACAGGCAACATACAAATAAATATCATAAAATAGCATGCATATAGTTATTAACCAGATAACATATCTTAAATTTCAAACATGTGCGTTATTTTTACTATTATTAACCCTGTATCTTTTTCCCCTTGAATTTAACTCCCATCCCTCACCACCACCCGCCCCCTACCCCAATTCCGTCACTGTACTGCACTAACTATACAAATAAAGTTATTAATTTTACTTTTCCTCGACACCAACAAACCACCTTCACAACAGACATCATTTTTACATTAACAAATTTTCACAAAGGTACTCCTGGGAAATAATACTCCTCCATATAGCCCTCATCTTTTGGCCCGCCCTGTCTATACCGTCCATTTAATCCCTCCTCAAATTTTACTTTCAAATTCATTTCAATTTATTTACCCAACGGTTTATCAGTACAGTGCATATATTTACAGTGCAAGTACAAAAACAACAACAAACAGAAGACAAAACATGGCTTAGAACACACAGATCACACATATCCGAACAAAGCATAGAGAGTAATTCCAAACATCCAAATAACTCCAATATATTTATGTATGTAGATATATTTCTTAAGCAGCATTTATCCACCTTTTGTTACTGATAATGATATATTTTCCTAAATTCGACAAACTTTATTATTTTCTGTTTCCAAACATTGGATAAATTTTGCCATACTAGGTTTCAAATTATAATACTTTTTGATAAAACGTTTTTTGATATCGTTATAATGCTCGCATTTTAAGATAAAATGATACCCTTCCTCTATATCACCACTAGTACAATATGTGTAAACTCTATTCAACATTATAATATCTACCTGTTTCAATATCCAATTTATGCGATGGCAATCTAATTTTTGAAATTTGTTTAATATTTCGTAAACAAATAGGTTTTGTTAAATACTGCTAAATACAAAAGTTACCACTAGTATATATATAGTATACACTTAAATAGCAACCCAATCAAACATATGAATTCTTGCTGAAAAACATCACTCATCCTACTTTTAATTCAAATCAATATCACAATTTCATTGCTGTTATTACCATTTTCCTAGAAACACCCTAATGTTATTCTAAATACTTCATTCTTTATACTTTCAGTCCTTTCGCTCCCCCCTATCAATCATATCTTAGCAAACCCTTTGCACGCCGTTATCCGAGTTTCTAAGTTTTAGCCAATATTTCAAAAGTCTAAGTTTGCAAATTATATATAGAGGATGTCTGTCAATTTCTTGGTAAGCCATAATGTTTGTACTATTTTAAGCCCTGAGATTCCCTTACAAACATTTATATGTAGTTTTTCTACATCAGGCACTTTGTGACGCCAGATCACCATATGACAAGCATTTATCTTAGAACAATTTTACATATATATATCCATTTTAATAACATTGATATTCCAAATGCTATTCTTTATAAGACTTTCAAATCTAATTTCATACTTTACCCTGTATTATGCACTTTTATATAAAAAAAGGTTGGATAAAGTTTCATCAAGTCAGTAGCTCACATGCTTGAAGAGAAAGAAAGGATTGTAATAATAAGGATTGTCTCCTTACGAAAGACAGCTATGAACTGATGACCCACGCAGAGAAACCAAAAGAATAAATCAGTTGGACGGGACTTAAAATAGTGTTCCGTGTTAGAATGTTCAACTCATACAATGACGATTCCTTTGAGCATTGATATTAAGTGTAGAAATTTAATCTTAAATTCCTAGTGTTCTTGTCATTTTCATAACAATAGAATAAAAAAGAGTTCAAAATAATGACCTTTAGTGCACCACGTACAATATTCCGTGATTTAGGAGAGATGTTCTCAAAAGATAAATCTCATATGCCGGAAAGAGAGGAGTTACTTTTTTCTTTAAAGGAAATTCCAATTTAAGCCTTTTGAAGGTCAAATACAACGAGACAAGTGTAAAAGTTGACAACTGTCCAAAATTTAATCAAATCGGAAAAATGAATCTCCTAAATCCTGAATGACACTTGTAAAGAAAGTTATTTTCTGCTAAACAGATATTCAATTGAAAATGACATGTATTTGCGAATGTTTTTGACATTAAATATTGATTTTTAAAAAATTATACCAGTGAAGTATACCTTATTTATCCAAACCACAAATCATTACGTTACCATTAATTGTTAAAAAATTATCGCTATGACAGAAACACCACATGCTCTGTGAGGTTTAAGGCTAACCAATTAGCCGAAAATAAAGTTATTTCTCCACAGAGCCATTAGTAGCTTGTAACAGTCTGTCTCTTGCATTTATATGATAAAAATTGAGAAGTATTTTAAAATGTTGCATCTTTATCATCAGATTCGTCGAAGGTATGAATTGATACCCCAAGAGAAATAACTATATACTTAAAAGTTTGATACTTTTTAGACTGAGCTAATGACTTCAGTGTAAGTCCTTAAAGATCTAGCGTTGATACATATACTTAAATAAATCCTTATTTAGTTGATACCTGTTCTACTGTACTTCAATACTTCCATCTCCAATATTTTAATCAATCTGTACAGTTGATATTAGAACTGAATAAATTTGTAGTTTAGTTTTTTAATTCGGTACTTCAATAAATTCCTATCTCATTCTCGACCTGATACTTAAAACTTAATCAAATTTAAGTGATTCTTCACGGGAACTTCTCTCCAGCTCGTATATCGGAGCACAGGGACTTAGCACAAATTCCCATCCCAACGTCCATATGTAAGGGTTATAGTGACACAGGGAATTGACCTGAATTCCCATCCCAACGTCCATAAATAAGGGTTATAGTGACACAAGGACTTGGCACGAATTCCCATCCCAGCGTCCATAAATAAGGGTTATAGTGACACAGGGCCTTGGCACGAATTCCCATCCCTACGTCCATAAATAAGGGTTATAGTGACACAGGGAATTGACCTGAATTCCCATCCCAATGTCCATAAATAAGGGTTATAGTGACACAAGGACTTGGCACGAATTCCCATCCCTACGTCCATAAATAAGGGTTATAGTGACACAGGGAATTGACCTGAATTCCCATCCCAACGTCCATAAATAAGGGTTATAATGACACAAGGACTTGGCACAAATTCCCATCCCAGCGTCCATAAATAAGGGTTATAGTGACACAGGGCCTTGGCACGAATTCCCATCCCAGCGTCCATAAATAAAGGTTATAGTGACACAGGGCCTTGGCACGAATTCCCAACCCATGGTCCATATGTATTATACTACAATAACAAATATATGGACCGTTGGTTGGGAAATCGTTGAAGTCCCTGTGTATTGGGAAGCCGTCCGTAACTGACCCTTACTGTTGATACAACGATAAGCAATAGAAACCAAACGATTGTTGTGTTGCTTGCTGGAATTTTTAAGACTCGTACCCATAATTCAGTAAAAGTCAGTGTTTAGGTTATATCTTGATTACTGAACTTCCTCATTAATTCTTTGATAACTTCAGTTCTGGAAGCCTTTATGAAGTTATATTTTGACATCTTAAATCTTTACTGTCACGTGAGACTCGGGCTGCAATGGTTCGATGCTCCCGACAACTGTCAGTTAATGTTTCTGTGGTTGGTGAGAAACGGGCTGTCTTTTCTTATATAGATGTAATTTTAGGCAAGACACTTTACCCTTTTTTGTTCTGGACAGGTGCCCTGTACGTTGCTCATTGAGCTCGTTATCTGCTACAATAAGACCCGTCTTAGAATATCATTACCTGTTCACGGGGCTTTGATAAGTCGCCAAACATCCCTATTAAATTTTCGATTTGAAAAACGAAAGTCTGTGACGTCAAAGTGACCTTATGCCTGAAATTATGTGTGGTATATATACGTTGTACATGGCTGTAACATACATTATAATCTGAGTAGGAGATATTCTTGAATTCTTACGTGTAAAAGACTCGTTGTAAACTTTAAAATACACATACACATTCAAAAATAAAACGCAGCTCACGGTATACATTCAATTGTGAAGTCTTTGACTAATTTCCACTGAGTAAGCCTGAAAGTCGACAAAGCTTTAGCACGGACACACGTGTTTGTTGTCATGTGAATAGCTACATGTATGCTGTAATCCATCATTAACGTAAGCAGATTTTTAACATCAATGAATTAGACACAACACGGCATGTTCAGTTACATACTTCGATGCCCTCCCGTAAACAGGCAGGATCAAACATCCAAAGGTCATGAAAGGTCAAGCTAACAAGAGGCTGTTTACGAGAAGATTGTAAATTAGTGGTGCGTTAGCTCGGCGTGCAGGAGGATTCAAGCTGTCCGGCTAATGAACTAATTACGACCGAAATACACAGGTAGGATGATTTAAGATTTTAATGTTGTTTTGTCGAAATCAAAAATCTGTTATCTGGCTCTTAGTTTAAATGTAGATGATTAGCCTGCCAGCTAGTTTTTGGTACCGTAGACGACGAAAATAGCACTAGCTATCGAGCTGTAATGATGCATGTCGTCCCTGACTTTCAGATCCGATATGTTGACGGCTAACTCGTATTCTGTGTTTTGCGAATCTGTGTATCAGCTATGTACCAGATGTTTAAACGTTTTAAAAGTATTTTTACTTGCTGACATGTATATATAATATCTAAAGCCGACATACAAGACAAACACACGTGTAATGTACCTACGAGGCGTACACGTGTATAGCCTCCCGCTGTCGCGTACAAGTAAACATAATATCTTCTAAAAGACGACTTGGTTTGGCATTATTCGCTGTTTACAGGGACGTAGAGGAATCTGGCCTACTGATATAGGTGTGCTTGATGGCAAATGTTTTTGATAATAAGCGTTAATAAGCATTGCCATCTAATTACGAACACGTCTGTGATTGCTGTGATTATAATCACAATTACCAGCAGGGGCATGTCGTGATTGGGCCATATGTTGTTGCTTAAAATGTTTCGAGGTATGTTATGAAACACTTGTTTCATGATCTGATAATCTTGTGGCATTATGTGTTGAATTAAGAATTTCAAATATTTCATTATTTAAGAACTTTGGGTCATCTTCAGTCTATGACAGTCATATAAATAATGACTTATCACACTGATGATACTTAGTGTTACTTTCACAAGCATCACTGTAACCCTTGGAAACTCAAGGACAAGTTATTTCTAGGAGGGAAATATGTGACTCTGGTAAAATGCAAGCTGCGGTATACCACTCAGTCTGAGAGAATTCGGATATTCGGATAGTAAGTCAGGGGTCCCGGGTTCGATTCCTAGCGGAGGCATTGAAATAAATAATGACCTCTGTTACATTGGCGCCTATGTAGGGACTTGGGATTAATGCTTAAACCTGGAAACTTGAGGATGAGCTATTCCTGGAGGGGCATTTGTCACCCGGGTAAATACTAGCTGCAATATACCACTTAGCTAGAGAGACCTTCTCTTTAGCTTGGTTAGTCGAGCATCAGACTGGTATGTCAGAGGTCCCATGTTCGAATCCTAGCATAGACTTTGAATGAACGAACTCTGTTACATGTGCATGCATCTGTACTTGTGTGCATTTGTATGTCCATGTGTTTATCCATGTGTTAAGTAATTGTTCATGATACTTGTGAAACTTTCGACATTACATTTTGGTGGTCATCAGTCAAGGTTATTAAGATGAAAGGTCACCCTGGACAACTTTTGAAATGATAAATTTGTGTATAAGATATCTCATGAACTAATGGATAGTTCAGTTCATATTCACAGTGGAAACAATACCATTTTCCCCACCAAGTTCTATACCACAGTGAATTATTTTTTAAACAGCTTACATGCAAGATATTTCATTATCTCATGAATCCCTTTATACAGTACCCTCTCAATATGTTAAGATCAGAAGAAATAGGTGGTGGGGGGTATCTATGTCAGTCACGACCCACATTGTTTTTATTTTGTATATATATTTCATATTTGAAAGTAACAAGACTACTTGCATTTATATTTACATTTTTTTCTTTCCATGAAAAACACCCACCATTTTTTATTTCTTAATATGTAAAATATTAACTATTGAAAATTCATTTTAGTGAAACTTTCTGTATGGTTTGTGGCAGTCTCACTCTTAATCAAACTATGCATAGTATATATCGGATTTGACAGGGCCATAGTGGTAGAGTAGTCAATTATAATAGTGAATTAATTATAATTATTGTTTTTATCAGTAGCCCTTAACCCCTAGGTTTTGGGTTCGAAACTTACATGGTGCAGTCGCCAAATATTGCCTGCAGATTGGTGGTTTTCCTCTGGGAACCCCTGCTTTCCTCAAATATCCACATATGACACATCCTTAAATGACCCTGAATGTAACTGAGATGTGATGCAGCTACAAACCAAACTAATCTTTCCAAACCAGTGAGTTAAGGTTATCTACCATGAGCAAATTTATAGGAAATAGGAAAATTAAGTATTGACAGCTTAAAAAGTGAAAACATACACATATTTTCAAAATTAAAATTACCCACTAGGTATTTTAGTCACAAATCTAAAATTATACAAATTTTTTATTCCTTTTCAATTGAATTATTTTGGAATACAAGAAAAGTTCTGATAAAATGATGCATTTTAATTGTAAAATTTATAGATAAATCAACTTTGACAGAGAAACTCAGAAAGTTTGAGTAAACATTCTGAATCATTTGGTTTAGATTGAGAATAAAATAAAGTTTCGCCTGATTTTCACATGACAGATTTCTGCACACAGATTTATTGTTTTCAATGTTGTTAGGCAGATACAAGTCACTGTCCTACGGTAAAGGAATTTGCATTGTCACATAATACATAGGTATGTTAGTATTGTTGACATCCTAACTCTAATGTAATGGATAGGTATTGGATTGCAAGGATACTTCAAATGAATGAAGTATAGGTTTCAAGGTCAAGGTGAAAAGTTATTTGTAGAAAGCTTTGTCATTAAAGCATCTTCTTACCTTTTTTTATAGTGATAAGTTGGTTGACAAGGCCATTCATATATTGCTGTTCAGTAAAATTACAATGATGTTTATTTAACAATCCCTTAATAAGTCAACTTATGACTTTGCTTTAGAAGTAGAGTGTTCGTCCCCTAGGATTAGAGCAGGTTAAATATGGATAAATAATTCATACAATAGTTGAACAGATGAAAATACTTCTTGTGACAATTGTTTCATGTCTTGAATATGCTGGTATGATTAATGCTTGACAGTCCCATCATCAGATCCTTCTTCCACAGATGGTTTGACATTTTTCCACAACATCCTCTTGTGGTGCATTGGCTGGGTTGATGAGGCCCAAACAGAGACTGGTTGGTTTTGCTCCTTGTTGTCAAATTTTGCTGCATTGATCACCTCTGACTCTCCTGTTAAACTGTGTCCAGCTCTGGGTTTTATGACCACTTTACCTTGGAGCTGCACTTCTAATTAGAAACTCGTTCTCTGATAGATGTCTGCCCTCAGTTTTAAATCTCTTGCTTTAGCTATCATCCTGTTAGCTTCAACCCTGCTTTTCTTTCCTGCCTGCTCCAAGTTGTATGAGAATGATTTTTCCGGTAATTGCACAGTCAAAGTTTGCTACTATTTCTTCAAGAACCTGACCATGCCTCCATATTTTTACAGTATAGCAATGGTCAAGGTACTGACCATTTTGAAACACTAATTAATGTAGAAGTGATTTTCTAAAGGGATATAGTATGTGCATATGTATGTAGCTTTTAGCAGATATGAACCTATTGCTTGATAACTCTGGTAAATCTATTTTGAAAGATTCAAGCTTGAATGAAATTTGTCACCAGAACCTGGAGCTTTAGAGTTATGTAACAGAATTAGGTACTGTTGACATGCAAGGTATTTTTACAAGATGAAAGAGATTTGGTTTAGGTTTATACAAAAATAGCATTATGACATCTAGGTACAGTGTATATATTCTATAATTTCTCTTGACAACTTCTTGTACCATGACACATGATATATATTTTTTTCTGATGTATAAGTGACTTTTATAACTACAAATTTATTTAAAGATTTGAAAATTGGACTACAGGTCTCTTGTTGCAACATTGTGTAAAGTTCAACAGTCTGTTTTGTGAGTATACAATTACTGTGGTACAGTAATATATATACATACACTTAGTACATAGTTTATAAAAAGAATCTCTTTTTCAAAGGTTGCATGTTTGTTGAAGTTTTGCTATATCATTTTCATACATTGTTTACTTTAGAGCATGTATTATTTTCAAATGTTATTTTGAAATATTTTATTGTCAAATCTTTTGTTATGACTTTATAATATCTGAAGCAATGACCATAATGAAACGATAGTCAGTGGAAAACAGGTCACTGGATCATATTTTGAATATTACACTAGTAAATATATTATTTAAACATTGTGAAGCCAAATTCACCAGAATCAAATGAGGTAATGTCTTATCAAAGTTCAAGGCCAGTGGGTTTAAAAATAAATGCAGTATTTCTTTAAAAATGTAACCTTCTTGTTAAGCGCCTATTTAGAGTTACATACATTGTGAGGCCCTTGCTTACATGTCATTAGTTTAGCTACTAATCAATACTTTAGTTGCTCTGGATGGAATGCAATGGACCTCCTGTATGGTGTTCATTGAGGTAGCCATCAGCTACTACAATACCCTACCTCAAAATGGTTCCAGCTGTTGGGTGATAAAACTAAGAAAATAAACAAAAGTATAACAATATGATTGTACAGGGAAATAAAGATCTCATTAACTTTGTTTATGGCACCACTTATTTGGTCATGTGTAACAATCTTTGTCACGTGGAATCAGATACAAGTGTTTGACTTTGGGTGGGCAACATTTGATCGTTCAGATACTCGCAATAAACCAGTCTTAAAAGTAGTTTTATAGATTTACTACCATCAGACTACAATGAGCATCACCTACCAAATATTTGATGTAACTTTACATATTTATCTGTCAGTAATGCCATGCAAAGTATTAGCCTTACCACTCATTACTGCAGTTCAGCAAAAATTACAAATGAAGGCTGTTTCATTGTCTGGTGATAAGCCGGCCTTCTGGTTATGAGAGAGGTATTAGTAATGTGTTACTGGTATATTGGGCTAATTTCAGGAGAAAGTCTGAATGAATGAGGTTGAACAAACGTACAATAATAATAATAAATTTTCATGCAGGAGATTTTGCATACTCTAAGTTAAAGCATCTATAAAATGAGTGCTTAGACCATCCAGTAAAGAAATAACACTTGTAAATGGCTTATTGTGGGTTAATCATTCAAATGAAAACATTTGATCTTTGAATATAAAAATAGTCTGCAAAATCACACGTTGAAAATGGCTGAATAAGTGGTCCAAAATCAAGTGTCACCTTCCTTAATAGGGAGGGTTTGCAAATTTTGTGGTGATTGTAGACAAGATATCTTATGAACCTCTCAACAGGTTTTTTTAGCTCACCTGGCCAAAAGAGTCAAATGTGTTAAAATGTTTAAACAATTTCTTCTGAAATATCAAAAAGCCTAGAATCATTATATTTGACCAGTATTTCCTTTTATGAAGTCCAAGAGAGTAAAAGAAATGACCTTGACCCATAGTCAAGGTCACAGGGGTCAAATGTGTAAAACGTGGAACATATGCACAGATATAGTAATGTTGGTCATAAAGATCCAGGTGAGCGATACAGACCCTCTGGGCCTCTTGCTTTGTATTCACCATATGTTTACAGTAATTAGTAAATGTAAAGCATTATTTGTCACAATGGACCACTTTGAAAGGACAATATTATACAACAATGTAGAGAATATCTGTGCGAGTCTGGAATGTCATTTCTCTTGAAAAACAACTTATCCAGACGTTAGTTGTAAGTACTTGTATTTTTCAGGTAATTCATTTACATAAAATACATGTATTTCAAAAACAATTTAGTGATCAAGCATTATGTATTGACTATACGATATTGTGAAACATTACATTTGAACTATTTTACATCACACCTTTGACACTGTCTAGATGAAATTTGTGTGTGTTTATTATGTATTGGATATGCTATTACTGTACATGTAATTTTTCTGGTGTATAATCATGTTACTGTGTGTAAATTGAGTCTGGTCATTGTTTTTATATCAGAAAAGCTACTATATATGAACACAGTTGAATTGAGATTACATGCAGGGACAACTTTATGAGAAAACGAAGTTCAGGTTTATAGTACAAATCTTATGACAAACATCCGGTTTTCATTGGGTGGCAAGAATCACTTAGACATGCATTGTACTACTTTTCCTGCAGAATTAGGTCAAGTTAGGACTGGTATAATGAAATGTTATAACATTAGTGAGGATGGGGACAGATCTACAGTGATATTAGGTCTAGCTATATTATAGTCAGTACAAAACAGGTTTTAAATCAGTGACCATACTGAAGTAGTGTAATACGTATTTGGTAGGTAGAGGCCTCTGGGTTTAGCAATGACTTTGATCTGAAGATTATTGAGCTATAATTGACTTTTGAATGATTTGATAAGGTTTACATAGCTGTAACAGTTTTATATCTAATACAACAATGGCAAAAAGAAATTAGCAGAGAAAAAGCATGGAGTCAATAATATTGTTATATACCTGTAACAAAAAATGTGGCATTGTGTGATTATATTTCAGCAAAAGGTTTACAAAGAAAAATGAAAAATGGTTCTATTTTGTATCTTAATTATATCACTGTACAAATTTTAACAAATATTTGTTTATTTTTGTAGGAATTATGGCTGACTCAGAAACTCTGGTGCAAAGTGAAGTGTCACCTGACCAGGTGGAAATCCAGACGTAAGTAGTACATTTAGCCCTCCAACCTCTGTTACCCCTCCCCAGACAACACATACCATTGATGATATATACAGACTCATGCAACTTAAATCAATCACTTTATGATATTACTGAGTATTTAGGCTTATACTAATATTTTAAGTTCAACACAAGTAACAACTGTCTAGATTTGTAGAAACATACCTGTCTGCAAAAGGTATTCTTTAGTAAGTTAAACTGCATATCAGGCTCATCGCCTTCAAAAGTCAATGACCAGAAGTTTTAAAAACCACCCACTTACGAAAATCCCCTCGGTAAGATTGGTAAGACACCTTTGGATGGGTGGGGGACATGAATTAAAGTTTTCACAATCATTACGATTGATCATTAAAGTCTCATGCTTTGACAGACTAGATGATTCATCATGATTCATCATGGTCATGTTTCTATCTTCACCGAGGAAATGAATACTGCACCACTTTCAAGATGTATATGTATATAATAAGTCAACCCATTTATGTAGCTGTTCAATTAAAATATAAATCCATGCTCTTTCATTGTCCTATGATAGACCCATCCCCTGATTTTTAGCTTACCTGGCCCGAGGAGCCAATGATAGTCAACTTTTCCTATAAATCGCTACTAGTCATGAACAACTGAGCAAATTTTGACCAAATTTGGTCTGAAACGTCCTTTGGGGAAGGGGGATCCATTTTTGTATAATTGGTGTGTCTGCCAGGTGGGCCTGAGGGGTGGGGTCCTATATGGGAAATTTTGCAAATTCTTCAACTTTTCTTCTTCTGAAAGAGTCCATGGATATTGCCCAGATTTGATCTAAAGCATAATGTAGGGTTAAGAGGAATCAATTTTGTATGGGGTCTGAGGGGCAGGGCCCAATATTCTTTAAAATCCTATTCCTCCTGTAGGAATGATTGGATTTTGCCCAAATTTAGTCTGAAGCATTGTTGGATAAAGGGGAGGACCATATTTGAAATCCTTTATTAAATGGCTGAATAACTAAGTTAGCAAGATTGGCGATGCAGGCCCCTAGGGCCTCTTGTTCAGAATAGGTTACACGTTCATTCCTTTGACTTATTTGCATGATAAATGTATAGGTATTGCTATGTTAGTTTAAACTATTCATTTCAGAAGGCATTGTTTTCTCTGATGTTTGGAACTTTTCCAAATCCTTCTTTTCCAATTTTTTTTTGAATGAGCACAGAACATTCTTTTACAAGAAAATGCTTTTAGAGATGACCATGATAAATTACATGTTTAACCAGGAACACCTGTTAATCCCTAATGATGGTTTAAAAAGGCGCAGGTGTGTGTTTAGGTCAACTGGAGACTTATGATCTTTAGCTTTTAGTGTGGTGAAATTATCGCCCCATGTACAGCCAGGGTCAATTTAAGGTGGCGTCACCTTGTCAAAGCTCTTTACTACCTTACTGAACATCATACAGAAGATCCATTACATACCACCCAGTGCAATAATGGTAAACCATTTCGCCCAAAGCAAAGACAGTCCATTTCTCAACTTTTTGAGAGACATAAACTACCATGAGTATGGAGCACCAAACCGCACAACTCAGATCTTTACCTGGTGCTAAATAGGCCAATGGTCTGCTGACTTAGGTATGCGCGGCTCCTCATTGATTTTTATACTATCTGCCAGATGAGCACATACATTTAGGAACTTTACAACATTTCTTTTTCTTTGCCTAACCTGTTACCCTGTAGTTAGCATACATACATGTAATTTAACTCTAAAATTCGAAACTTAGATGTAAGAAAGTGCACTTTAAGATCACAAGATTAGATTCAGCAGAATCGATTACTACATGAATGCTAAAAATGCTTATGTTGGAAATTGTTGATGCATAAGAATATTAGTATATGTATTTGTCATATTATGTCTGTTTGGGAGTGGGATGATTTCAAGTTTGTCCCGAATGTTCCTGTCCTTCCTTTTACAGTCTGTCATTTACATGTATTTTCATTCGAGATTGATACACATACTTAAATGGCAGATTTTGTATACTTACTTAATTTAAACTATCCTGTATTTAATTAGTGTATTACATAGAACAGCTAAAATTATCAAAACTAAACTACTTTAGGGTGTTATTGTATATCAATATTAAAGACACAAATGTTGTCTTTCATCAAGCAGTTTCTCTCTCCTTTGTAAATTTAAGTTAAAGGGTGTGGTAAGTTCTATAAAACCAGGTCTGTTTATCATACTGAAGCTATCAAATATTCAGTATAGTATATACTGTAGCACAGTGTTTGGAAGGAAATCGACACTTTCAAATATTTTCTGCTTGGCTGGCACAGGTATGATGTCTACCTGTATCTTTTAAGATTTACAGTTGAGTGACCAAGTTTCATCATGTGATCAAAAAATTATTGAAAAATGAAAGTTGTTTTAGAGATCGTATCATTTAAAAGTGTTATTTAGTATTTGAAAAATCAGCCAAAATTGTAGACATTATATACTTTGTATATGTGTATATGTGCTATGTTCAGACACCTGTAATCTACTACAACAATACTCAGCCATACACAACATGAGAATATATTAATTTGCTTTTGTCATGGTCTAGTGACCACAGAATTCACCTAAAATATCTTAACGCATTTTTAGTTCACCAGGTCAGAGAGACTGGTGTGCTTTTGCCATACTACTGTGTCCATCATCTTTCCCTACATATCGCTAATAGTCATAAATGACAGTGGATTTTGACGTTGGTCTAAAGCATTCTTGGATAAATTCTTTGCATAAACTGTGGGTCTTGGCCTCCTGGGATGGGAGGGACTGAGCTCAATAAGGGAAATGGACAAATTCTCTAAAATCCTACTCCTCATGTATGAATGAATAGATTTTGCCCAAATTTAATCCTTTGGTGAGAGACTCAATTTTGTTTAAATGGTGGGGCTTAGATTTGGGCAGGATTAGGGATACAATACAAGAAATTCATTAAAGTTGTTTCTTATTCATTAGAAATGATTGAGTTTTGTCCTAATATTGTCTGAAGCAACCATGAATGAAAGGAACCTCATTTTGTATAAATGATGCATCTCATTCCCCTGGGGCAGATTTCTGATAAGGGATATAAATCATTTTAATACTTTTCATTTAGTTTAGATGTACTAATTTCAAAGAACGAAACCTGATGAGTGTTACAGGCCCTAAGGGCCTCTTGTTTAGGAATGAATGGATTATTACCAAGAGCTTTTTGTACATCCTGATGGGCATTGAGCAACTACTTTATTGATAGGTGTATTCTTGTAAAAGTAAATAAATATATACATATTTCCTGTATTGTGTTTTAGCCTAGAATGTTATGGTTTGGAGCTTTTTTTGTCAGCTGAACTGAATTATCACTGCCAAAAGATTTTTGGTTACATATTCAAAGCCAACACTACAGAAGTGGTTGATCAGACTTTGTTGTAATTTTGTTGAATGTTAATGATCAAATATCTGAGCAAGCTTGTCTCTGCCCCCTAGGGCAGGAGAGGAGAGGTCAAAAGGGTAAATAGAGCTATTTCTTTAAAATCTGACTCCTGTAGGAATGATGGGATTTTCATTGCCCAAATGTTTTTTTGAAGTAATCTAGGGTGAAGGGGAATCAATGATGTACAAATGGTGGGTTTTGACCACCTTGGATGACAGGAGCCCAATAAGGAACATACAGCAAATTCTTTAACAGCTTACTGCTTCTGTAGGAAGGATTGAATTTTGCCCAAATTTGGTCTGATGCATCCTTGAGTAAATTGAAATCAGTATAACAGGTTGGTCTAGGCCCCTTGGGATGGGAGGGGCAGGAGCAATTCGAGGGTAATGTAGAAAATTATTTATAATTCTTCTGTTGGAATGGCAGGATTCTGTCCCAATTTGGTATGAAGCATGAATTGATTGGCTGACCCCTATGAACGGAGAAGGGTGGGGCCCAATATGGAAATAAATATAGTGTGTGCTATGTTCTGGTAAATTTAGAATTTGTTTTCATATAGTTTGGATGAAGGAATTTCTGCCAAACAAAGCCAGATGAGCAATACAGGCCCTATAGGTCTTTTCAAATTCATTTAGCTCCATAGCTGTGAAGGTCAAATATGTTTTACAACTCAGTTATTTAGGATACAATTTGGCCTAGATTGTTTACAGTAGAGAATAGCTACTTTTGTTGTACATATCAAGGTATCTATGTTTACAGAGAAACCCAAGCAAAAATTGGAAATGGCAAAGACAGTTCTACCAATAACAACACAGACCAGAAACAAGATGTCGTGACCAATTCTACAAACACCACAGCTCAGGACCAGGAGAACAAGTCAGCAAGACGTAAGTGTGTAATGCAGAGTTTCAAAAAGAAAGATCATGTTTATCTCCTAAGTGATATCAATAAATGAATTAGAAATGATAAGAAAATGACCAAACACCTCCTGAAATACTTCATGTATGTAATTTGTTGAATCTTCTATATCGCTAAACCTACAAAAAACTGCAGTAGATTTTGTAAAGTCTTGGTGTAAATTACTTTCTTATTAGTTATTGATATTCATGTCCATTAACATAATAATAATGATGTTTGTGTGTTAACATAGTGAAAAATTCTTTTAATATTCTTAAAATCAGTAGCAGTTGTCTGCTGAAAATGATAAGATGATAACAATATGTTATAAGAGGTTTTTGTCCAGCCTGATACATATACATACTGTTAAATAATTAATTTTCATGGAAGTTTTATTTTTGTGAAGTTTGTGTTAATCTAATCCACGATTTCATCTGTCCATGAAATCATGAAGAATTAAAAAAAAATTAAATTATTAGTAGATGTTGATTTCAGGAGTACTGTTTTTAAGTTAAAATCAAGTGTTAACAAACTGATGTTCTTTTGAAAACCATGATCTTTGAGTTTCCAGGAGATATAATTTCTTGGTACATGATCACTTAAATATATTTATCAATGCTCTAAACTTTTGATGACTTCATTGTTTTTGTACACAGATATTGATGATTGTCTGACAGCCAAAACCATGTGGACATCTGATCCCTCCACCCCTGTAATATTGAGGATGGGAGACACTCCTCCTTACTCAAACACACCAATAACAACCATCTCTGTGTTTGAGAACACTGTAAAAAAGCTGCCAAATGGCATTGCTATTAGTATGTTAAAGTAATAATGTTTCTTTCCTTTATTGTTCGGTCTCTAAAATGCTTCACTTTTTTTATTGCAAAATGTTCTCGCGTGTATTGGTTTATCCAATGATTATTATTGTTCATCATTTATGTGAACATTAAGATAATTTCTCTTTGTCTTGCCTTTCCATTTACATACCTTTAAATGTGAATTAAACATTTATTACAATTTTCATCAGGGGGAGAAAAAAAAATGGAAAGCACAGATTCATTTAGCTGTTTTTTGAAATCCTTGCTTTTTCATACTCTGAAATGGAAGAAAATTATTTTGATTAAATAATGAAAGTTGAAATTTTGTCCAAAATTTAAAGACTCTGGTCTTACAAAGGATAAAAATTATATAACAAA
Organism: Ylistrum balloti; assembly: GCF_031769215.1. NCBI lineage: Eukaryota > Metazoa > Mollusca > Bivalvia > Pectinida > Pectinidae > Ylistrum > Ylistrum balloti. Next base: position 122,598 of record NW_026782325.1, on the reverse strand, counting down.
ATGAATATTCTATATATAAACTTAAACTGACAGGTGATTTGTTGTCTTACCAGCGGTCAAACGGAATGGTGAGTGGGTGAAATGGACCTATCAGCAGTATTATGATGAAGTCAAAACTGCTGCAAAGGCTTTCATTAAGGTAAGTATTGAGGATGGCAGTTGGTTTTGTGTTTTGACCTATTTCATGCTGTTTTCCCTTTTGCTTTGCTGCTGGCAATGGTGGTTGTGTAATACTGCTGCTGTAGCACAAGAGTAGAAATCTTTATCGTATTTCTGCTTTCGTTTAAAGATTTGAGGAAACACCGTTATTTTTTTCAACTTTAGATAACTGTTAAGTTTTATTTAATTCAAGATATATAGTGTACCCATAAAATGATAGACCGACATTACATTAAGCATGTTGTAGCAATAGAAGTGATAGAAAGGTCTGGAAATTTAGAAAATAATTCCATAAAGGTAAATTTTTAAAAGATTAAAAAAAAAATGAAGACAATGCATATTTGTTTTGTTGAAAGTGAAAAGTAGGATGAGATCAAACTTTTACATAAATATTCAGAATTTATGTTTTCAATCCTCAGCTTGGACTAGAACCATACCATGCAGTCAGTATTCTTGGATTTAACTCACCGGAATGGGCCATCGCAGATTTAGGGAGTATATTTGCAGGGTAATATTTTACACCTTTAAATTTTCGGGCAAGTATACTTGCTGTATATGGGGGAAAATCATCCTTTTCTTTTGTTTAGTGTTTTTTGTTTTACCCTGCATAAAACTCTTTATTTTCACTCAGGTTATAAATTTAGAAATGATTGAACAAATGTATAACATCACCATGGAAACAACTGGAACTTGTAGCCTATCCATGCATTTTCAAGTCATATTACATGCTTGTCATAAATAATCGATCTTGATTGAAGATTGTATTAATTGCTTCTCATTTCAGTGGTCTTGCTACTGGAGTCTACACAACCAACACACCGGAAGCATGTCAGTATATATTGTTTGACTCTGGGACTAACATTGCTGTAGTGGAAAATGATACACAACTCCAGAAAATCCTTTGTATCTGGGATCAGCTCCCACACCTCAAGGCCATTGTACAATATAATGGAGAACTGAAAGAAGCAAAGGAAAATGTCTACACTGTAGGTATTCAGAAAAAAGAAACTGCTTGTGTATAACACTTCTTAAAATGCATTAACTGGATCAATTAAAAAAATCATATATTTTCAAGCTACCAGGTAACTATGTTTGATATTTTACTTTGGAAAGTAGTCCGATTCTTTGTTGTATGGTGCTATGCTTTAAATGTGTACCAAATCTGTTCAGGATGTTATCTTGTTTACAAGTCAATCAGGGATCCATGCATGCATACACATAATGATATTTATATTATTGGTACACAACCCCTGTGTGAGTTGGATTTTACTGATACTAGGTTAAGTAGGATCAGTAATAACGTAAGATGGAGACATATTTTCAGACATATTTTTTAATACTTACTGCTTCACATGTGATCTTTTATTCTTTTAGTGGAAGGAATTCATGGCTATGGCAGAAGGTGTGCCAGACTCAGCTCTCCAGGAAAGACTTCAAATGCAGGCTCCCAACAAAGCTTGTACATTAGTGTATACGGTAAGGTTACAGGGTTGTCAGGAGGAAGCTTTGAATAATTCCTGTTTCTCTTCTGCTTGACACATTATTTATGTAATTAGACATAGTTTATCCAATTTTTAATCATTGTAACATGTACAGTAGCAGACATATTGATGGGTAATAGAGCAGTAATTGTAGGTCGCTGTGACCTTTGGTTTTTCATTCACTGACCTTTGGAAGACTGCCTTGTTGTCCTTAGTGGAGGGGTCATATATAAAAGCAAATTAATTTCTGTTATTCTGGGCCTCTGTCAAAATAAAATGAAAAGCTTGTGATGACTGAGTTTCATTGATCTCATTTGTAATGGAAACTCATATAAGATTCTGTTTCTCAGATCACTATCTGTGAGAAACACTTCATTACAATGAAATGAAATCTTAATTGGTGATATTTTCACGCTGTCTCAATATTTGATGATGTCACAATGCATTTTAATGCCATCAAGCTATGAATTTAAAGAATAGAGACCTCTTAGTGTTAAAACAATGTGTGGTCATAAAAATTATTGATACTTATTAAAAGGATATCTTGGTAGTGGTAAACATTACCTCACAGAGTGCTGGATCACACAGGTTCAATATTTACACATATTAGTTTAATTCATATAAACTTTAGGAATGGTGCTGAGGGATGGACTTTGATGATATACTGTAGAGATTTTGACAATCAAATTTTAGCATGTTATCACTTTTTTTGCAAATAAGCACAAGAATGATTTCTGTACATCCACAATGGTATAAATGACTGAACAAAACAGCAATACATGCAATCATATTTCAGCATAAGTTTTTCAGTGTGATAAATGCTAAAATAGGCTTACCTTTGAAAAAAGTATGTTTGCCCTATCCAATTTTCTCAATAGTAGCCATGAGATTTTAGTAACTATCCATACACTGACTGCTTGTTTCTGCTTTCAGTCAGGAACAACAGGAAACCCTAAGGGTGTTATGCTGAGTCATGACAGTGTAAGTATTTTTTTAACGCTGGGGAATTTATTCCAAGACTTTATTAGGATTCACCTACTTACATTCATTTTATTTTTTATAAGGATTTTAACTTTTATTTATCTTTTTACACATACTTTATTTAATCTATTTACACATATTTAATCTATTTACACATACTTTATTTAATCTATTTACACATATTTAATCTATTTACACATACTTTATTTGTCTATTTACACATACTTTATTTAATCTATTTACACATACTTTATTTATCTATTTACACATACTTTATTTATCTATTTACACATACTTTATTTAATCTATTTACACATATTTAATCTATTTACACATACTTTATTTATCTATCTATTTATTTAATCACACACATATTTAATCTATTTACAAATACTTTATTTAATCTATTTACACATACTTTATTTATTTATTTACACATACTTTATTTAATCTATTTACACATATTTACACTATTGCGACGGCCTTTCAGACAAAATTTACCGATCCTTGCCTTCTCGTTGGCTGAAATATCGAAAAAGAGTTAGAGCCCTCTAGCGGCAAATTTCTGCGTAAATATTGTCGCGATCTTTCAAATCGCTATTATAAAAGCATCCACAATCAGTTTATTTTTTCTAATAATAATACGATTACTATATATTTAAAAAAATAAGCACAGTGTGGTTGAACTATCGATAAATTTTGACCTAGCTCGCAATGTACCATTGAATTTGAGGTCGATTTTTTAACATGTAATGTTCTTTTACAAAAATGAGTGAACCTTTTCAATGTCGTTTGCCTTGAACGCTCCCCATACAGAACACTGTGCATGCGAGTTGGTGCCATGGTAAGAAGCTAGTCTGGGGGCTTGGTTTGAATCATCAACTAACAGCACTTATAAACAAACAAAACTTACAAACAGAAAATAAATTTGCTTTTATCCTTGTCATTGTGGCAAGATCGTCTTAATATATAATATCGCTTTACCTCATTTGACGTCACAAAATTGGACTGTTCGTCCCACGCGCACACCCGCAGATATGACACTTTTTCAGGTTTTTCACACCCACCGCCATGACACTTTTTCAAGTTTTTGAAGATCAAAAGTTTGCGCAAGGTACATTTGGTGCTCATGATTTATGAATAATATATGATTAATACTGTACTGATCATGATGTTGACTTTGTTATAACTTGTATTTTTTGTTCCTTGAAATGAAAATATTCCTTCAAACAAAGCGCTTATAAAAAACCCCAAAATATTCATGTTTATACTTTTCAATTAAATAGAACGAAATATTCCATAACATATTTATTCATTTTGCGTGTCATGGTGACATTATCTAATGCATTGGAGATCAGAAATAGTAGTGGCTATAGTGAAAATATTGTAAATTTTGTATATATATGGAAGTCTGGTTTAATCTCAAAGAACTACCGGTATGTCTTTATAGACATAATTACTGGAAGAAAAGTCTAATCATGATACTTCAAGGAAGATAGGCATGTTAATACATTTAATGTATTTATTTACACTTTTATCTATCTGAAATGCTGTGGACACCTTATCTACTTTCTTCAACTACAAATATAATTATAATAAGTAAGGAATATTGCTTTGCAATACATTTGAAATAAAGAAGTAGGTATAAAGTCCTTTCGATTTGTATAAATCCCCATATTGATAAGATAGTAATTGCAACATCTTGGGTATTTCAAAGGTTTTATTTAGTCAACTTTATCATAGAGCTATTCATCATTTGGCTTGTTGGTGATAAATATATGGTTGTGTGTATGTTGTTGTTTCTTTTTTTTTACCTATTTTGATTTGTTCACATTATTATTGTCGTTAAATTTGAAATAAGAATTACAAAAGATATAAAATCGCGTAAAAATTCAGAAAAACAGCCTCTGGTTCTCTTATTTTAGTAATTTTTGCATTCCAAAGTGTAGGAGTTTGGGGAAAGTAACATATCTTTGCTGTTACTTGTGAACATTTTTCAATACGTTTAGCCTCTCAGTACTTTCAGTACTTTGATTTAAATGTATTTGCACAAACTTTATTTAATCTATTTACACATACTTTATTTAATCTATTTACACATACTTTATTTAATCTATTTACACATACTTTATTTAATCTATATACACATACTTTATTTAATCTATTTACACAAGCTTTATTTAATCTATTTACACATATTTAATCTATTTACACATACTTTATTTAATCTATTTACACATATTTAATCTATTTACACAAGCTTTATTTAATCTATTTACACATACTTTATTTAATCTATTTACACAAGCTTTATTTAATCTATTTACACATATTTAATCTATTTACACATATTTAATCTATTTACACATATTTAATCTATTTACACATATTTAATCTATTTACACATATTTAATCTATATACACATACTTTATTTATCTATTTACACATACTTTGTTTAATCTATTTACACAAGCTTTATTTAATCTATTTACACAAGCTTTATTTAATCTATTTACACATACTTTATTTAATCTATTTACACAAGCTTTATTTAATCTATTTACACATATTTAATGTGTTTTAACTTCAGTTTGTACTTGCTGAAGACAAAATGTGAAGATGCAATCTCGCTGAAACGTGAAATAAATATACCAGGTATAGAAGTAATCTGGCACCATATTGGAAACTAAATTGATGCGCCAAGCCATTTTTTCACTGTATATACTATGCTTTATTCACAGTCAGACTTTTACTAGGCTTAAGAAGGGAGAGATGTAAATATATCATTCATGTGTGATGGAGGTCAGGTAATGATAAAGTTATGTAACTTCTGACTACAATGATAGCAAAAACCATCGGCACTGAATGATGTCCCTTCACAATGGAATTGATTTACATGTCAATCACATGCCCTGCAAGCAATGTTGCCTGAGTGGCTTGTTTACAATAAAGTTACTTATTTCAATTTTATTTCAAGAAAATTTACATTTTGTTTACTTTTTTATCGTTAAAATTTTTTGTAAGTAAGACTATTTACCTTTTATTTGTTTTACTTTAGTTTATGAAATCATAAATCCAATGGAGCGTAAGATAAATTGTATAAGGAGCAAAGCATTAACAAACATTTCACTGACTGCTCCAATGGATTTACAATCTTGTAAACTTAACAGATCAACGTTAATACTTTTTCTAGTTTCTTGTAACAATAACAGCGTTCATGGAGAGTCAGATACAAGGATTTACCGTATGTAATCTTTGTTCCATACAAAACAGCGGTTTATAAAACCTGTTAAGTGATAGCTTATCCCTACCCATTTTCTCTGTGTCATCAATAGAAAATAGTTACTGCATTTTACAAATTTCATTCACATAAAATATCCATATTTTACTTAAAACAATATACCTATAATTGCATTTAGTTGTTAATGGAATAAATCCTATTGTACTTATATGAACTTGAGGTATTGGCAAAAAATACATACGTAGAAAATATTAATGACTTTAAATGTTGGAAAGTGGTGTGCCAAAAGGCGAGAAAGAAAGAGCTGGTGAAATGCATCACGTTCAACACCTAAGTTGTTGAGTTGCTTACACCTGGCGTATGAATCCTGAAAGCTAGGAGTGATGCAATGTAATTGTATCTGAAGGAGTACTAGTAAATATGTCTAAATGAAGCGAGAAAGCCAGTTAGATATGTCTAAATGAAACAGGAAAGCCAGTTAGATATTTCTAAATGAAGCGAGAAAGCCAGTTAGATATTTCTAAATGAATCGAGAAAGCCAGTTACATATTTCTAAATGAAACAGGAAAGCCAGTTAGATATTTCTAAATGAAACAGGAAAGCTAGTTAGATATTTCTAAATGAAGAAAGAAAGCCAGTTAGATATTTCTAAATGAATCGAGAAAGCCAGTTACATATTTCTAAATGAAACAGGAAAGCCAGTTAGATATTTCTAAATGAAACAGGAAAGCTAGTTAGATATTTCTAAATGAAGAAAGAAAGCCAGTTAGATATTTCTAAATGAAGCGAGAAAGCCAGTTAGATATTTCTAAATGCCCAGTATATTCTAAATGAAAAACAGGAAAGCCAGTTAGATATGTCTAAATGAAGAAAGAAAGCCAGTTAGATATTTCTAAATGAAACAGGAAAGCCAGTTAGATATTTCTAAATGAATCGAGAAAGCCAGTTACATATTTCTAAATGAAACAGGAAAGCCAGTTAGATATTTCTAAATGAAACAGGAAAGCTAGTTAGATATTTCTAAATGAAGAAAGAAAGCCAGTTAGATATTTCTAAATGAAGCGAGAAAGCCAGTTAGATATTTCTAAATGAAACAGGAAAGCCAGTTAGATATGTCTAAATGAAGAAAGAAAGCCAGTTAGATATTTCTAAATGAAACAGGAAAGCCAGTTAGATATGTCTAAATGAAGAAAGAAAGCCAGTTAGATATTTCTAAATGAAACAGGAAAGCCAGTTAGATATGTCTAAATGAAGAAAGAAAGCCAGTTAGATATTTCTAAATGAAACAGGAAAGCCAGTTAGATATTTCTAAATGAAGCGAGAAAGCCAGTTAGATATTTCTAAATGAAGCGAGAAAGCCAGTTAGATATTTCTAAATGAAGCGAGAAAGCCAGTTAGATATTTCTAAATGAAGCGAGAAAGCCAGTTAGATATTTTTAAATGAAGCGAGAAAGCCAGTTAGATATTTCTAAATGAAGAGAGAAAGCCAGTTAGATATTTCTAAATGAAGCGAGAAAGCCAGTTAGATATTTCTAAATGAAGTGAGAAAGCCAGTTAGATATTTCTAAATGAAGCGAGAAAGCCAGTTTCAAAATTGAGAGTATATGATTACATCATTTTTTGTTTTACAATAGATCACATGGATATGCAAGCAGCATGGAGACAATGTTAATTACAAATTTGGAGTGGAGGTTGCTGTGAGTTATCTTCCCTTGAGTCACATTGCAGCCCAACTGATGGACATACACATTCCAGTGTTATTTGGAGGCACCATATACTTTGCACAACCAGATGCGCTTAAGGTATGAAAAGTCTTACCTGTTCTGGAGATAAAAGTCTAACCAGTTCTGATGATACCTTGTTGAAATATTTGTTTGTCTTCCTTATACTATTCTTTAGTTTTTTGTTTAGCTCAAAGATCAAAATCTATTTCTCATCATTTTCATTGGAATTTTGTTTCAAGGTAATTTTTATCAATTTCAGGGTACACTCAAGGATACTTTGAAAGAAGCACGTCCAACTGCCTTTTTTGGTGTCCCTCGTGTTTGGGAAAAGTTCATGGAGAAAATGATTGAAAAAGGGAAATCAGTCACCGGAGTGAAGAAAATGATTGGTACTAAGGCCAAAGAAATCGGTCTTCGTGGTGTCTACGCCAAAATGAACAAGTAAGAAAATTATTCTTGATGGTTGATATTTTTTAACTATTGAATTTAGTTAAAAATTACATCTTTAATATTTATAAATTCTCTGAGCCAGTTAAAAAAAACAAAAATACATTATTTTGAGTCTCAATCTAGTTACATGGTGTGATGAGAAAGCATATTTAGTAATTCATTCAGCTTTTTATTTCTACAACTTCAATCATAAGCTGTGATTAGCTGTTGATTTTCTTGCACGAGTTGCCCGATTATGGCTACCAGTATGCATATTACTAAGAACAGGAGGTTTTTATAAATTGGGACACAATCACAACAACGCAGACTCAGGTCTGTTTCTCAGCTTTCCAGGAAACATAAACTGCCCTAGATAGGAGAGTGTCAAACCACACACCTTGTATGCTTGAGGTTGAGTAGGTCTTTGCTGTGTTCTGTTACATTATTTGAGTGAAAGGATAAAGGTGAAGAAGCTTGGCTTGAAAGTCACTTGATATTGTGAATATTTTATGATGACCAGTGAGATTTCTCATTGATGAGATTCAACTGCCTTCTGTACTTATTAACAAATTTGTTTTTAGACAGTGGATGCCATTTGGATGGACTTTGGCAAATATCATGGTTTTCAACAAAGTAAAGGCTGAACTTGGACTGGACAGGTGCTCTATGACATACACAGGTGCTGCTCCTATTTCCCGTGAAACCATCGAGTACTTCTACAGTCTCAACATTCCTTTGCTGTCTGTGTTCGGACTTAGTGAGTCAACAGGTACGTATGCAAATTCATTAGATATATTCCATATATCGTGCAGTAATCGAGTATGGGTGCTTATTACAAGACTGTTATGATATTACATGGACTTACTGCAAGACAAATCAAAATGGACACTTACTCTTATGCATTTCATATAAATTGTATCAAGTAATTTTTTGGAATACTTGAGACTAGAGATGGGTGTGTTTAGGCCAAGTATCCCAAGATTGAAGATTGTTTTTTAAGAACTACATTAAGTCAGTCATTATTTTGAGTCAGAGGGGGTAAGGTGAGACAAATACTGTATATAATTTCATAGAATTCTACTAAAAGAACTGTTAAAATATTTTACTTAATCAAACATGGTTTCATTGATCATATAGATAAATATTCACTTCAGATAATTTCTTTTTCGCAAGATCATATTATTTAATCAAATTTGTCAAGTTTTCCAATTTTTCATGATCAGTTTATACTTCAGAAATTGTTGAATTTTCCAAATTTGATTGTTCCAGGTCCACATACAGTAGATACTACAACAGATTTCAGAATAGGAAGTGTTGGTAAGGAAACGCCCGGCTGTCAAACAAAAATAGCAAATCCAGAAGAAGATGGAAATGGAGAGGTAGGATACTTGTGTATTTTTTTTCATTATTAATTACAGAAGGTAGAGGTAGATGGACATCTCAGCTTGTCAGTCAGTCTGATAGCATGCCTTGGTCCCTGTTGGTTTCCTGCTCCATTTTGAGACTTATCTGTAAATAAATATGGCTGACGGTGGTTTTTGGACATTGTTTGATTCATCTGTTTGTACAATTGTTTACAGATATGCATGTGGGGTAGACATGTTTTCATGGGCTACATAAGAAATGAAGAAAAAACAGCTGAAGCATTCGATGAAGCAGGTTGGCTTCAATCAGGAGACATTGGTAGAAAGGACGAGGATGGATTCTTATTTGTAACTGGCCGAATTAAAGGTTGGTGAGAGAATGCTATAACTGTTGTCCAATCTGGTGTAGCAATCACCTTGTCTGTGTATGAGAGTGTGTATGTTTATGTATCTGAAATGTGTACAGGTTATTTTCATGAATGCACTCTACACCATCATAATGCCAAGGTGTACACCTCATCAGATGTTGGTGGTCATTTGTCAATATTAAAGGTCAAAGGTCATACCTTACCATTTTAATCCTCTGATAGATGTAGGTGAACCACTGCTCGCATCAAGTTTATTTTCTGAGAATTTTATCCTTTATTAGCAGCTCAGTATCAAGTATATATTTTCCATTATTGCATGATTGCCTTGTAATGCAGTGAATATAACCATAAAATATATATTTTTTTGTTGTTGGAATTATCTGAATATTTTACATTAAAAAATACCTACATGATTAATTTTTTTAACAATCTGTTTATGAAACAGTTCTTCAAGTCTTTGGGCACTCATTCAGTGGTTATGATGTTCTAGCCCAGGAAAGTTGATTTGACCTTGCTTTTTTTAAACGTGGTCATAGATGTGTGAGGGTCTATGGGCCCCTCCCCCCTGTTTAGTCCACTTGGCATATCTAAATAGCTTCTGTGACCTGTCACCTCAAAAGATTGTTTTCTCTTTCTTCTACTTTGGAATCAATCCTGTCAACTTTATGCCTATTAGATGATGATGTAGTATATGTTGTATTTTGATAGAGATAATCATCACAGCTGGAGGAGAGAATGTGGCTCCCATACCTATAGAAAACAATGTGAAAGAAGCACTCCCATTTGTATCTAACTGCATGTTGATTGGAGACCAGAAGAAGTTCCTCAGCATGTTTTTAACCTTTAAGGTGTGTATCTTTGTTCTTGGATAAAAAAAATAATCCTCATGGTTTGTAGTTTACAAACTCTATACTTGTATTCGTTGTTTTTGCGAATGTTTCTTTCTGTAATTTTATTACATTGTTTAGCTTCGACGTATAAGATAAAAAGTAGTCTATCGATGAAGATATTGAATACCTACATCTATACTCATTCGGCACTTGTTTTAACACTTTGATTAGTCCATGGGAGGAATAGCTTCAGATATCTGGTTTTGAATTATTATAAAATTTGTGATATATAAATGCACCTTTTGGGGGCTTTAAGTTTTGAAAACATACAATATTATCTCCCTGATGAAAATTTTAATAGTTAGCAAGTGTGTGGACAAGAGTATAGTCATATCTAAATTTACTGAGATAAACCTATGCATCTGTAAAATTTTGTATCATCAAGGTTGAAATGAATGCTGAAACTGGAGCCCCAACAGATGTGTTTACTGAAGAAGCCAAGGAGTGGTGTAAATCTGTTGGCAGTGAGGCAACAAAAATGGCTGACGTTCTGGACAACAAGGATGAAAATGTCATGAAGGCTATTCAGGCTGGTATAGACCAGGCCAACACGAAAACTACCTCAAGGGCCACAAAGATACAGAAATGGTCAATCCTTCCAACCGATTTCTCCATCCCTGGGGGAGAACTGGGTAAGATTACAATTTCTCCCATCATTCACAGGCTTGTCACCCATTTTACTTGTTCAAGATTTCTATGTCAACCCCTAGAGTAAGATTTCTCTGTCAACCCCTAGAGTAAGATTTCTATGTCAACCCCTAGAGTAAGATTTCTATGTCAACCCCTAGAGTAAGATTTCTATGTCAACCCCTAGGGTATGATTTCTCTGTCAACCCCTAGAGTAAGATTTCTATGTCAACCCCTAGGGTATGATTTCTATGTCAACCCCTAGGGTATGATTTCTCTGTCAACCCCTAGAGTAAGATTTCTATGTCAACCCCTAGGGTATGATTTCTCTGTCAACCCCTAGGGTATGATTTCTATGTCAACCCCTAGAGTAAGATTTCTATGTCAACCCCTAGAGTAAGATTTCTATGTCAACCCCTAGGGTATGATTTCTATGTCAACCCCTAGGGTATGATTTCTCTGTCAACCCCTAGGGTAAGATTTCTCTGTCAACCCCTAGGGTATGATTATGATTTCTATGTCAACCCCTAGAGTAAGATTTCTATGTCAACCCCTAGGGTATGATTTCTATGTCAACCCCTAGAGTAAGATTTCTGTCAACCCCGAGAGTAAGATTTCTATGTCAACCCCTAGGGTATGATTTCTATGTCAACCCCTAGGGTATGATTTCTATGTCAACCCCTAGGGTATGATTTCTATGTCAACCCCTAGAGTAAGATTTCTATGTCAACCCCTAGAGTAAGATTTCTATGTCAACCCCTAGAGTAAGACTTCTATGTCAACCCCTAGGGTATGATTTCTATGTCAACCCCTAGGGTATGATTTCTATGTCAACCCCTAGAGTAAGATTTCTATGTCAACCCCTAGAGTAAGATTGGGTATGATTTCTCTGTCAACCCCTAGGGTATGATTTCTCTGTCAACCCCTAGGGTATGATTTCTATGTCAACCCCTAGGGTAAGATTTCTCTGTCAACCACTAGGGTAAGATTTCTCTGTCAACCCCTAGGGTATGATTTCTCCTGTCAACCCCTAGGTATTGATTTCTGTGTAATCCCGTAGGGTATGAGTTTCTTATGTCAACCCCTAGTGTATGATTTCTATGTCAACCCCTAGGGTATTTCTATGTCAACCCCTAGAGTATGATTTCTATGTCAACCCCTAGAGTAAGATTTCTATTTCCCTAGAAGATAAGAAGATTTCTATGTCAACCCCTAGGGTATGATTTCTATGTCAACCCCTAGGGTATGATTTCTATGTCAACCCCTAGAGTAAGATTTCTATGTCAACCCCTAGAGTAAGATTTCTATGTCAACCCCTAGGGTATGATTTCTATGTCAACCCCTAGGGTATGATTTCTATGTCAACCCCTAGGGTATGATTTCTCTGTCAACCCCTAGGGTAAGATTTCTCTGTCAACCCCTAGGGTATGATTTCTCTGTCAACCCCTAGGGTATAAGATTTCTATGTCAACCCCTAGAGTAAGATTTCTATGTCAACCCCTAGAGTAAGATTTCTATGTCAACCCCTAGGGTATGATTTCTATGTCAACCCCTAGGGTATGATTTCTCTGTCAACCCCTAGGGTAAGATTTCTCTGTCAACCCCTAGGGTATGATTTCTCTGTCAACCCCTAGAGTAAGATTTCTATGTCAACCCCTAGGGTATGATTTCTCTGTCAACCCCTAGGGTATGATTTCTCTGTCAACCCCTAGGGTAAGATTTCTCTGTCAACCCCTAGGGTATGATTTCTATGTCAACCCCTAGAGTAAGATTTCTATGTCAACCCCTAGAGTAAGATTTCTATGTCAACCCCTAGAGTAAGATTTCTATGTCAACCCCTAGGGTATGATTTCTATGTCAACCCCTAGGGTATGATTTCTATGTCAACCCCTAGAGTAAGATTTCTATGTCAACCCCTAGAGTAAGATTTCTATGTCAACCCCTAGAGTAAGATTTCTATGTCAACCCCTAGAGTAAGATTTCTATGTCAACCCCTAGGGTATGATTTCTCTGTCAACCCCTAGGGTATGATTTCTATGTCAACCCCTAGGGTATGATTTCTCTGTCAACCCCTAGGGTAAGATTTCTCTGTCAACCCCTAGGGTATGATTTCTATGTCAACCCCTAGAGTAAGATTTCTATGTCAACCCCTAGAGTAAGATTTCTATGTCAACCCCTAGAGTAAGATTTCTATGTCAACCCCTAGGGGTATGATTTCTATGTCAACCCCTAGGGTATGATTTCTATGTCAACCCCTAGAGTAAGATTTCTATGTCAACCCCTAGAGTAAGATTTCTGTCAACCCCGAGAGTAAGATTTCTATGTCAACCCCTAGGGTATGATTTCTCTGTCAACCCCTAGGGTATGATTTCTATGTCAACCCCTAGGGTATGATTTCTCTGTCAACCCCTAGGGTAAGATTTCTCTGTCAACCCCTAGGGTATGATTTCTCTGTCAACCCCTAGGGTAAGATTTCTCTGTCAACCCCTAGGGTAAGATTTCTCTGTCAACCCCTAGGGTAAGATTTCTCTGTAAACCCCTTCGGTAAGATTTCTCTGTCAACCTCTATTGTATGACAGATAGTGGGTGCACCGGAAGTGAACCGGGACTACTTCTACACACATTGTATTCTACATGTATGTAAACAAATACACATGATGAGATTCAAGGCTTGTTGTCCTGCACAGCTTAGACGAAATAGATGGAAACCAAAACTGAGCTGTATTTCCGTAATTTCTTTTAAATCTACAGTTCGTTGTTTCTCTTTTGTTCAATTTCAATACAAATTTGGACAAATAGCACTGAAGCATATGAACAGTATGAGTTAATGATGATGAATGGGATTAGTTTCCTCTAATCCTTTCCTACCGTCTCCTTCAAATCTGAAGTTGAGTTCACAAGTGTAATGTTATCATACTTCATGTAGCAAAATCAAAATTTTCACATTTGATAAATTACTGGAGTGATGATGAACTTGTACATTCATAAAGATAGCCATAGAAACTATATACAGTAACTGCAATTAAGGTTAATTTTTAATTAAAATTGAAATTCATATTTTAACCCAAAAAGGCACGAAAACAGGGTTATCGTCAAAAATTTGCATGTTCATGGCAACTGTACTGTGATTGACCTCTATGAAAGAAGCTATTTTTAAAGGGCTCAATTTTTTCAAGGTTTTTCTGAAAATATTATCATATATATCATTTGAATATGTAAATTCATGCATTAAAATGCAGATTCTACTTAACACCCTTTAATCTGTAACTTTATACGTGTACTTGCAGGTCTGAATAAACTACATGACTTACGTTTTTACTAGTATCCCTGAAAATAGGAAATATGAATTCTACAAAATAATTTGTTTATTCTTTCTTGTAGGACCAACACTTAAGACAATGAGACCCAAGATTGTGAAGAAATACAAGGAACAAATAGAGGCATTTTATGTTGAATCTTAATGATAGCAGCTCAGACATGTATGTTTTAATCTATGATTGACTGGAATGAAAATATCATACAGCTTAGGGACTTACTGTTGGTAGTGATAAAACATGCACAAAATTTTATTCATGAAACTATAGGTATAAACAACGTTACAGAATCTCTAAGATCGAGGGTAGGAACACAGCTGAGGTGGTGGTGACCTCTGATATTGTTTGATTTTATACTCATTTATTGTGCATTTAATGCGTAATGATTTGCCTGTATTTACTGGAAAATTTATGATTTCTTAAAGAACAGGATGAAACAGAACACAATGTCGCAAACTTTTTCTAAGGAACATTTGTATACTCTGTTTCTTGTAAGTGAATATTCTCTTTGTTGAGAAACTTATACTATGCAAAAATTTTTGTGACAGTATTTCAATTTACCATTTTGAGATTTTTGTGTTGTGCCTGTGTTTTTTACTATACATTATTTAAATGTTTTGGAATTAAATTAACTTTTAGGCCAATTTTCATGGCCATTCTTCTCTAAAATGATTTGACTGAATTTGGTTTTCTATAGGAAAAAGATAACTAATTTAGATCTTTTTCTTTGGGAAGGCCTTTCTGCTTACTGAGCACTAAAAATCCTCTTTACATAATGCAAAAGCAAGAGAAATTGTCCATAATGAATTTAATTATGGTGGTAATGATTGTTATGTTTACGTACAATAATAAATTTTGGAATTGTTGTCCTCAAGGATAATGAATCTTGAATATAGATTGTTTTTGAAGGGAGAAAGCTTACCAGAGAAACTTTTTATTTTGACTTCAGTTAAGAGTGCTACAAATGATTTTTACATGGTGATATGCAAAGGTATGATAGAGTTGTCTACCCTGTTAGGGATGCATGCTTAACTCCCCTGGTGCTTTGAATGATTGTAACAGGGATATTCATGGTTGGTTGGATGAATCTGCCAGGAGCAGTAGAGGAGTTCATAAATTATTGCATAAATCTTCCACTTCTGAATAAACGATAAGAAGTAAACCTAAAACCTGATATCATGTGTTTTCAGGTCATATGATGTTTAATTGCTGGTTTCTCAAAATAGGATTTACATGTAAACTAAATTATTCCTATAGTCTTCATAAATTATTACAGACTTTATCAAAGATGACCTGAGCATAGTTTTCAATGCTTACCTAAAGCTGTTTCTGAAGCTGTGTTGTGCAGTCTTGATTTGAATTTTACCTCTACATGGTTATAAATGGAGACTTTAAGAGCTTATGTGTACATGCTTGAAAGATTACTTTTTACAGGCTCAGTTGAAGCTTACCTGTAACAATCATGAAAGATTACCTTTATAGGCTTAATTTACTACTTGTAAAGACTTCATTGATGCTAAACTATACATGCTTTACATGTAGCAAGCACTTTAACAGACCTATTTGAAACTTAGTTGTTCAGACTCTAAAGATAATTGTATGACTTAATAGATACTTACATATAAACACTACAGTTTTAATTAAATGTAGGATTAAAGCTTACATGTACACACGTAACGGAAGTCTTTCTGTACAAACTTACCTGAAACCTGTGTTAAGAACTGTGATTATGTGTTTTCAGGACTTGGCTTTGTGTAAAACTATACATGTATATCAAACAGTTGGTAAATGAAACCCTTCTTTTTGTAGGAGAGATTTATAAAAAGTATTTTAAATGATAAGTGCTTCCAGTCAGGTAGTTAAATACAATGTCATTGGTGTATAAAGTTGATTTCCTCATATCTATATATTTTTCACATTTTGCATTATATATTTACAAAAATGACAATGAAGAAGTGTTGAAAAATCGGTATACAAAAGCAGAGATCTTATAACAATACTGTAGTTATGTAGATCTTGAACAGAAATTACAATTACTTGTGTGTGTATGAATAACTGATGAGTTGTGTAATGTGACCTTGACTCAAATCTTGTTTGATAAGGTAATCCATTATATACAGCTGTACAACAGAAAGTGAGATTTCAGATGTGGGAATATGACATACAAATGTAAATTGTCCGCTATGTTGCCATTTAATTAACTCTTATTTTTATACATCCCAGTATATTTTATCATGCTGTGATACATCTCCAAACTTTCTACAAGAAAAGACCAGGAAACATTGGTGTAGTTTGATATTATATAAATGTTATATATTAATATATAGAAAATTTGAATGAAGACCACAATATAGAATGCCTACCAACCCCTTAGCTTTTGTAAAGAATTGCTCTTCTGAATGTTTACATTAGTTTATCTCCCACTTGTTTGAAAAAGACTATTCGAGAGAATATAATTATAATGCTCAATTTTTTTTATCTTAATATTTTCGAGACAATGGCTAGTCTAACCATTACAGTGCCCTGATAAAGCTTGGTACAAGCTGGTTAAGAGTTGTTGTAAATCAGCAATATATCTTTACATATCATTAATAATTATTGTGTTTAACATTTGAAGTATACTTGTAGCTCATTTTTACTTATAACAAATATAAAAAAAATACACTGTAGTACATGTAAAATGATACTATTACTGACCAGCGGTGTATAGAGGTACTGACAATACCCAGGTCGTATGACATGATTGGGGTCAGAACATATAGAGGTACATGTACTGACAATACCCAGGTCATGTGACATGATTGGGGTCAGAACATATAGAGGTACATGTACTGACAATACCCAGGTCATGTGACATGATGGGGGTCAGAACATATAGAGGTACATGTACTGACAATACCCAGGTCATGTGACATGATGGGGTCAGAACATATAGAGGTACATGTACTGACAATACCCAGGTTTGTATGACCTTTTAGGTGTCTGTATATATAGAGATAGGTGTCTGTATATATAGAGATACTGTCAATGAGAATTATATTAACATTAATTGATTTCCCAATAAATTTTACAACAAGGCAGATTATACACTTGCCATTTATATACATGCATACGTGTATTTAATATAAGATTTGTATGAAACATATGAAAATAAAATATTTTTATAAAAAAAAAATAGATCTGTTATCTTCATTTCCTTTTCAACAGAAAGATATCAGTGAAAGAATGCTGTTTCATTACATCTGTAAATGATATTTTCTTTTGAAATTCTACTTGTAGAGAAAAGCAAAATTTTGACTAAATTTGTTGTGGCTACTCATTGTGTTGTAAAAACAGGTGTGGTCTTCTTGTGAAGAGGGATACAAAGACATAGGGCCAATAAGGGCAATCTTTGAAATCCTTTCGCAGACAAAATGATATCTTGAGTATCCTTTATACCAGGGCAGTCACCGGGTACTCGGCACATCGGTTGATTTTTCATCGGGAACTCCAGTACTCTTTCACCACTTAAAAACTGGAAGGACTTTGAATGACCCTGGTTGTTAATGGGACTTATAAGTGAAAACATTTTCCTAACTTGGGGATTCTTTCCCTAGTTGAGATATTCAGCTCTCAGTTTTTATGCTATGCACTAGAAATTCCTATATACCACTGTGTAGAAGTAAAAGTAAAGTGTATAATTTCTAATGCAATGAATTCAAAAATGTTTTTATTATCCCAGTATAACAAGATATTGACCTTAAAACTATATTCAAATTTCATGCATTGGTCTTTTGAACTGCTTTTTATACATGATCTGTCTATCAGAGTTTCCCAAAAACTACATCTCCTGAACTATTAACATTTTGCCTTCAGTACTGTTATAAGCTTTATCTGATATCCAAGGTGACTGTTGGAGACAATATTTATTTCAACATTTGAAATTGATTACTGCTTATTCTTCAGATATATTGAAAGAATTTTGAATTTTCGGAACTTAAGGACCATGTTCAATATGTGTTCTATATGTGCATGCCAAATTTTGAGCTGCATCAGATATGTCAGGTGGTCACTAGCAGCCATTTTGGATTTCACCAACACATACTGTCCTCAGTATTATTTTTTTCATATTTGTTTTGACAAAGCAACGATCTAAAATTCCAGACCAGTAATTGGTACTTATAACTGAAAAAGTCTTAAAAACACAAACAATATGTATTAGAAAACGTATATATCTTTATTATATTATTCCTGAAATGAATATAAATGTTAGAAAAATATATAGATAACATGTATATGTATCTGCTGTAGCTATTTTTTTATTATCTTTTTTTCCCTCTTTAATTACAAAACAAATCCCAATAACATACAGGAAAAACAAAAATGGTAAATGATGGAGTATTATTTGTTTGGACTGGATTAATTAGTTATCAAAATTTATTTTTGTAATTCATGTAAAGTGGTGAAAGATTCTGTGATTATTTTCATTTGATGGTGTTTTACACAACTAAAGTTCTGTCTCGTACTACATTACCTAAACAGAGTTTCTTCATGTTCTGACATGTAATAATCTGTTAACATTATACAACCAAATTATTAATCAGATGAGAAGTAACAAACTGGGAATTTTTCTTTATACATTTGATCTCCGAAGCAACTCTCCATTGTTCAAATAATTAAAAAACTTTGGTCATTTAATCAGAGAGAAGTAAATATTTTTACAAATCTGAAAAACAAAGTATTGAAAATAACTTTAAAGCGATACAAAAGATATTTCAAGTTTCTTTGGGTATTTCATAGTAGATTCATTTATATCATTATATCTTTGTAGTAACTGGTAGATTCATAAATGATACAGTCTTTCTGAGTAACTGATAAATGTATTGAATTCAACCTAAAAAGCCAACTGTTCACTTTAAAAAAAAAAAGACAAACAGGAAATACTTTTTTTATAAAATCATAAATTTCAATCATACTTCGTACAGTAAAAGAAGCCAAAATATTGAATGTTGAATAGGTACGGGTAATTCAATTACAAAGTTGGGATGCTTGTGAGTGAATGGTTGTGCTCATTAGGTCAAATATTGTAAATATGATAACTCCTTTGTAATAACCAACAGGTGGTTTATTATGTTCAATGTAAATGTATATTAATTTACAAAAATAACATCATAATAGACCTCGTGAAAAAACCTTCAATTTCTCTGTACTAAAAATCATTAGAATATTAAATATAAAACAACAACAGTATGTATGTCGTTTTCAGCTCAGATCAATCTTTTTCCTTCAGGTAGTGTCGGCCAATCCTATTCTAATCTCATTATATTCATCCTATACTCTCTTTGCATATTTAACAAAAAATAAAACAATATATTATCATACATTCTATATTCATCACTCAGTAGATAAAACGAAATCATCTAAAAAAAATTAAACTGGAAATTAGACATTAACGAAATACAGAAATATCTCAAACTTTTTAGTACAGCCTATGGTTTTAAGTTTAATGTATTTCAGTGAAATTATGAGAAATAAGAGTTTGATTGAATTACATCCAAACTTTCACAATATTTGTTATAAAATAATGAGTTATTTTACTAGTCAGATCAAGATATATCCTGCCAGTTCATGCTGCCTTAACATTAGGTATATCAATTCATACCATGCCTCTCCAATATCTGCAGAAACACACCAAGCAAAGGAGAGTCCTTTTAAACATACTGGACCCATGTTTATCAGTAAATTTCCATGATCCAAGTCGTTGAAATTTCTAGAGCTAAAGTATTCTGATTTTATGAAAACCTGTCCTTAAATTTCGCTCCAGATCTTGAGTTTTCCGAACAAACAGTTTCAGAAACAAGGATCAGCCATTGTACTAAAAAGGTTTCTAAAGTTATGGGTTACTTTACCTGAAATGTAACTTAGGGTATGTGACTGACATATTTAAAGGTTACTTTAAAATGGATTCCCCCCCCCCCCCCATCAAACTATTCTTATTTATAATGGCAATATATATGTGTATATATGCTGTCTTCCACTGAACTGTCAGTGATTCTAAAAAAAAGAAGTATATCTGACCTAATATTATTGAAGCCTACGACTTACAGTCAGATTTAGCAGACTTACAATTGTTCCTATAGCATCTCATTCAAAATGTTTTAGCATGGTACTGTGGTATGTTCCCCCTGAATAAGTAAATATATTGCTTCAAGTTTTCTCTGTGTAAAAGTGGAATGCTATCATCAGTTCTGAATGTAACGATAAGTCACTGGGTTCTTGGTCTTGCTGGTTCAAATCACGTATCTGTGTAAAAAGCCTTGATTGTTTTATCATACATCTTCACAACAATTGGTCGCCTCAGCTTGAGAGTGGGGCCTACAAAATACAAGTGAATATTTAGTTAGTTTAAGAAATGCTTTAACATGTACTTGTTTAGATATTTTATATACTCCAAAATCGCCAATATGCTTCCAGTATAAAGGTTCATTAAAGTTTAGTAATTCTGAAAGCACATGCAACAGATCTTAATTTTTCCTGAACTTTGAAACTACGTGAGGAGCTTACCTAATTCTCCACCAGGAATTGAGAAATCTCGTGGTAATATTGACCATTTCTGGACCTTGGATGCACGGGAAACAGCACGGTCATTGGCTTTATCGATGCCAGCTTGTATGGCTTTGAAAATATCAGGGTTTTTTCGTTCCAAGAACTCTGTTACGGTAGTATAATTACATCCATGGAATTGACACCAGTCTCGTGCCTCAGCGGTCAGCTGATCTGTGGGTTCTCCAGTGTCAATATCTACCTCAACCTGATGAGAAAGTTATTGAGAATTAAGTTTTCAAAATCTATCTGCATTAGATTGATTTCACCATAACATCTATTTCCAAGTATTGATTATACAAATGTTCAACTATCATTTATTTGGGTCAAACCTTGGCAGTTATTTGCTCCTAGAAATTAATCTTTCAACTTATGAATAGCAAGACAATTTGGTAGATTTCAGTCCCCATCTAACACAGTACCTCACCAAGGTAAACCCATACTGCAAGTGTGAAGATCCAATGACTGATAGTATAGGAGATAGACCCCAGACAAATTTTCTCCTTTAATGTAGATCAAAGGTCAAAATGTAGGTCAGGTAAGTATTT
The DNA here is from genome assembly GCF_031769215.1 of Ylistrum balloti. Taxonomy (NCBI): domain Eukaryota; kingdom Metazoa; phylum Mollusca; class Bivalvia; order Pectinida; family Pectinidae; genus Ylistrum; species Ylistrum balloti. Next base: position 100,889 of record NW_026782325.1, on the reverse strand, counting down.
CATGTAATAAATGTTTAAGGTAAAAATGTAGTTCAGAGTGACCTACTTTTGATACATGACTTGACAAGATAGTGGAAGGACGGATGAACGGACACAATTCAAACTATTGTGAAACAGAACATCACTTAATTTCTAATCTATTCTGCTCAAAATTTAATATCATAATGATTGAATATTTAAGAAAACATTTGTGATAGACTGTATGACTCCCAAAATAAACAATTTTAGTTCTTTAAACATAATCGAGACCATGAGCGAGTTACTAAAGTTGGGCTGTTCCATCTAATGAGATCAAATATGCTATGTTTCCAAATAATAACGAACAGGAATTTACAATCGCTGCCATTTCTCCTTTTGATGATGCGTGCCAAGCTTTATATTGTTCAATAAGTCCTTGACAAAATGGTTCATGTATGAGGATACAGACCAAAAAGAAAGTAAATCATAACAGAGAAATTTGTCCTATTACAAGGACTTACTTTCAACGTGATCAACATGCTGAGGAATTTCATTTTATCGCCAATCAACATGCAATTGGAAACGACAGGAAGCTCCTCTTTTACATTGTCTTCCACTGGAACTGGAGCTATATTCTCCCCACCTGCTGTGATCAGTAATTCTGAAAAAAGTATAATTAAAGTTCAAAATATTACAAGATTGTGATGAGTAAATCTGGAGACAGTCATTATAAAGTGTCTGTCTCTCAAACTTCTAATTAATGATGGAAATTGTCCATATCAGAACAAGATAACATATTGGAAATGTATTTAAAACATGTTTAGCTTTATCTAACAACTATTCCAATGCATTAGTGTAATAAAAACCAGTAAAAATAAAATTAAGTGTACATTTCTCTACTCCTGGGTATACAACCCTCACAGAGAGGATTCAATTTTGCATACTCCATCTTTTTCATAAATTTTGCAATATTGAAACAAGTGCTCCTTCTGTTGCCTCCACTTTATCTGGACATTTCGGTTTCTGTGGAAAGTTTGACAACTTTATCCTAGAAGTTTCACAACAGCTTTGATTCATTTCCGATAAAACCCTTGATGATGTGCTACCTTTTATTCTGCCAGTGATGAACAGGAAACCGTTCTCATCTTTTTTGCCAATGTCTCCAGAGTGAAGCCAGCCGTCATCATCAACAGCTTCTTTTGTCTTCTCTTCATTATTTAGGTAGCCCATAAATACATTACGACCCCACATGCATACCTACAGGTGAAAAAAATCACAGGTAAAGTAATTTATATCACAATAATTTATGTCACACTTAATGTGACCCCGACAAGGACAAATAGTAGGGTGGAAATAGAAAAGTCATCTTTAATAAATCCACCACATGTATTCATCTGGTTATTCTATATATTGCCAGATCTGTATCATTCATATTGACTATAAATGCCATACAAAGACAGTCTAATGGCTAGACATTGTAAACCTCAAGTTTTTTCAATTTTCACCGCTTTATGATGATTAGAAAAATTATTTCTGACCATGTGATCCATCTGACATCTATGCTGCTAGCCAACAGTTACAATCTACCTACTTTTCTTGGGCATAGGCAGATCATAACCCTTGGTAGGGGAAGTCATTTATCAAATTGAACAGCTGTTTTCAAGATTTCAGGATTCTTTCAATGTCTGCATGTTATCTAATGGTAATGTGAGGATTGCAGGTAAACAATCTTGACAAATACCATGTTTGGTGATTCAAAAGTTGGCATCTTTAGAAAATGTTAAATTGTTGGTGGTCAAGCCTTATATAAACTTAAAACTAAGCGAAACCATAAATGATTATGGGGGTTATATTTTTAGTGACTTGGTGGGTATTGTTAATCAATGAAATCAGAGGCTCACAAAATAATAAACAGCTGAAAATCGACATGAATTTTAAAATTTATGAATTTGGTGAGTAAGATAGCTCCATGAAATTTAGAGCCGATGAAAACGCGTGTTTTTATAAAACCACGATAATTGGAGCCTGTCAAATATACAAAACTTTACAGCACCTTTACAAAATGGTATCTGCATGGCTCAAAATAGAAACTATAAAACCTTGCAAATTACAACTGTCCAACTCCTGAGAATAAATATATGTCCTACCTCTCCACTTCCATCCTTCTCTGGAGTTTCTGCATCAGCTAACTTCAATGTGACACCAGAAATCTCGTACCCAACACTTCCGGTTCTGAAGTTTTCCACTCTCTCTGAAGTGTGTGGACCTGGAAAATACAACATAAACTCTATATATTGAAATTCAATCTCATATTGTTTCAAAGTAAAAAGACTGATGTCACTTTCTAATTTATATTGTAAATGTACACATTTTCTTTTAGTCCCAAAAGTATTGCTATAAAATTTTTGCTGTAATTGTCCTTTTATTAATATAGCAAATATTATATATGTACTAACCCATCATTGCATAAATTTAACAAAAAGTGATAGATGCACTGAAACTTGTGATAAATTTCTGAAATCATTACCTTCTGCAGATACATAATATAGTTTTTCAGAAGAGCTGACTGTTAAACATCTCCATTTTTGTGCTGATTTTATAAGTATGACACAGAGAAATATCCTAACTTTCTGTGGGAATTGTGGGGTCAGACTAGACGGATTTCAGAATACAATTGGCAGCTAGGATTAAAACAAGATCGAACAGTGAAATGGTAAAAGAAATTAATAATAGAAAAATAAGATATACTCCCCATTTCCATATGTTGTAAACACTTTGTCTTTTCCTCTGACCTTTAACCTATTAGCCTCCCATACTGATCATCAAATCATACTTACGCGTCAGCAAAATCTGAATTTATCCTGAAGAGAAACAAAGTATGTCACAAAGTAAGATTTCTACGTAATTTACCTGCACTTTCGCTCATGCCATAGACAGACAGGATGTTGATATTGAAAGAGTAAAAATATTCCAAGGTCTCCTTGGTGATAGGAGCAGCTCCAGTGACATGTAGGTGACAGCGGTCCAGACCAAGGCTCTTTTTTACCTTGTTAAACACTAAGGCCTGGGCAATACTCCACCCACGGGGTTTGGATTGGCTGGAGAGCAAAAAATAATTTTCATGTAAAATTCAAATTTTGTATTCCTATTCTGATGTTTTGTTATTTCACGAATGTCAAGTTTGAACCAAATACTCTATTCATGTACTACACTCTGTAAATTTATTCAATAGATTATTGACATTTAATTTCCTTTTTCACCATAGTGCAAATTTGCAGATTAAGATGAAAGAACTTGATGAACATGTTTTTGTATATATATAGTTACTATGATAATATTTAAACTATTTTCAAAGCTATTTTTTTTGTCCTTATTGTCTCATTGTATGCATATGATAATTATAATAATATCCTAAGTATTTTCAGGGCTATCTTTTCTGTCCTTACTGTCTCATTGAAGCATAGATTCCTTTTCTTCCCAATTTCTTGGCCTTGATACCAATAGTCTTTTTAACTCCACTAACTGATCTAGCTGCTTCTTGCATCTTCTCGGCAAATTTCTCCCAGACTCTTGGGACCCCGAGGAACATGGTGGGACGACACTCCACTAGTGTATTCTTCAATGTCCCCTATTACCAATGTAAAATGTGTTACTCAATACTATATCCTTACCCACAGGTACAGTAATACACATTTAGGCTGTGACAAACATGCATTTCCCAGTTTCTTCAATATCACTAAAAGTAACATGCCTGTTTTTTCATTAAAGGGAAATAAATATGGAATGTTTCTCCATAAAATAGAAATATCAGCTTTATCTATTTTTACAATAATTGCTGAACAACTAAGCTAACAGCTATTATAAATAAATCTTGTTGGCCTGGATTGAAGGACACAAGGGGTCTTATTGTAGGTGGAAACAGGGGTACCTGGGAAAAACCCATAAGGTTGAGCAGGTGACCCTATATCTTTTCACATTCGTTTTGAGAATCACACCCTGGACATCTAGGTGATAGGCAAATATGTTACCACCGCACCACCGACCACTCATACGTTTCTCAATATCCAAGAACAAAAGTGAATCCAAATGAAGATCTGTTAAATTCCAAAAATACATGTAGGCTACTTGAATGTACAAATAAATGAATTAAAACCATGATCACTTAAAACAACACTGTTCCAAAGTTTCATTATTCACTGTACCTTCAAAGCATCTGGCTGTGCAAAATACACTGTGGCACCAGTGTAGTAGGGCACATGGATATCCATTATCATCCCTGCACTGTGGCTCAGGGGCAGATAACTGACAACCACTTCCTCTCCCATTCTAAGGTTGTAAACAGACATTCCTGATGCACACAAGAAAGTGAGCTATAAAAGAAATAAAACCTTTAGAAAAGTTAAACAAATTTAAGGAACACAATGTACAATTTTACTTTAAAATGATCAAAGGAATGTTGGGCACTCATCTAATGAAGTATTTTTGTTCATTTGTTTTATTTTTTTCACCTTCATAACATTCCATTTAAATGTATGATTTCCTTGAAGCTTTCATTAGGTAACGCAATGGTTAAGATAATCAGTGAACATAACTCAACAATTTTACAGCAGTAACACATGCTTGCCTACAATGATACCATTCGAAGTAAGTTGATACAGTAATGATCAGATCTCTGATTAAACATCCCAAATGGAATATAATTTGATTCTCCAATTCTCTATATGGCAATACACATACATATAATATCAATAGTAGTGTATGTACTTTATTGTCATTCAAATCTATTTTTCAGAGAAATAATCATATAATTAATTGTCTATGGCCTGATACTTACATTATCATGACTCTGCATGACGCCTTTAGGGTTTCCTGTTGTCCCTGACTGTAAAATAAAATGATACAATGTATTTTTTCTGTCTCCCCCTGACTGTTTATTTATAAATTATACAAAGAAAGTTTCCTGTTGTCATTTGGCTGTTTATTTATAAATTATACAAAGGAACCTTCTTGTAGTTCTTGATTGTTTAAACAAAACAAATGGATGTGATATAACAAATTTTGAAAAGAACAAACTGAAAGAGTAAGCAGTTTTATTCTTGACAAATTTCATATCTAGTGAATAAAAAGGGACATAACTCTTCAGCACCTAACATATAGGTACAACTCTTATGTAGAAAGTAGCCTCACCCAGGACAAACTTCTGAAGAAAGACTGATTGAAGAACAACATACACTCTTCAATAATGTTGCAAAGATATTTAGGAAAAAACTACAGAAAAAAAAACAATGTTCGTGATCAAGAATACAAAATTCTCACTTACTGTATACACAAGTGTACAACAATAGTTTGGGGCCAGGTTCTTGAGACGGTCGTTGACAACTGAGTTCGGCATATCTTTGGATAAGTTCATAAACTCATCCCACTGAAAAACAAAAATAAAAGATATAAACTATTGAATATAATCCAATTTGGAAATGATTTTCTGCCTTTTTTTTTCTGCAAAAATTAACACAGTGTGAAGTGTTTGTGTTTTATTGCCATAGGCAGCTTTGTAAAACAGGAATTTCCCGAAAATAATTGGTATTACCCTTCAATTTTACAATGTTTTTCTAGCAAAGGGATAAGAGTATAAAAATTGGTAAGACTGGAATGTTTCATTCCTCTGCTGTTTTGTGTAGAACTTGATGTTATGATACTCTGTGGCAAAAACATGAATCAAATCTGTCAAAAGGTCCTCAAAGTTTGACATAAATTCGGAATGAGACATGATGCAATGTGATGTGACATGATAGGATGCAACAGGATGCGACAGGATGGACTGTCAATAGTCCCTTTCCCCAGCCAACCACTTCCATTGTATATTTAGTGTGTATATGTTATCCATGCGGACGGCCACCTCCCCTGTATACTTACTGTGTATATGCTATCCATGAGGACGGCCACCTCCCCTGTATACTTACTGTGTATATGCTATCCATGAGGACGGCCACCTCCCCTGTATACTTACTGTGTATATGTTATCCATGCGGACGGCCATCTCCCCTGTTTATTACTGTGTATATGTTATCCATGTGGACGGCCACCTCCCCTGTATACTTACTGTGTATATGCTATCCATGAGGACGGCCACCTCCCCTGTATACTTACTGTGTATATGTTATCCATGTGGACGGCCACCTCCCCTGTATACTTACTGTGTATATGCTATCCTTGCGGATGGCCACCTCCCCTGTATACTTACTGTGTATATGTTATCCATACAGACAGCCACCTCCCCTGTATACTTACTGTGTATATGTTATCCATGCTGAAAGGCCATCTCCCATGTATACTGACTTTGTATATGTTATCCATGTGTACGGCCACCTCCCCTGTATACTTATTGTGTATATGTTATCCATACAGACAGCCACCTCCCCTGTATACTTACTGTGTATATGTTATCCATGCGGATGGCCACCTCCCCTGTATACTTACTGTGTATATGTTATCCTTGCGGATGGCCACCTCCCCTGTATACTTACTGTGTATATTATCCATGCTGAAGGCCACCTCCCCTGTATACTTACTGTGTATATGTTATCCATGTGTACGGCCACCTCCCCTGTATACTTACTGTGTATATGTTATCCATGCGGATGGCCACCTCCCCTGTATACTTACTGTGTATATGTTATCCATGCGGATGGCCACCTCCCCTGTATATTTACTGTGTATATGTTATCCTTGCGGATGGCCACCTCCATTGTATACTTACTGTGTATATGTTATCCATGCTGAAGGCCACCTCCCCTGTATACTTACTGTGTATATGTTATCCATGTGTACGGCCACCTCCCCTGTATACTTACTGTGTATATGTTATCCATGTGGATGGCCACCTCCCCTGTATACTTACTGTGTATATGTTATCCATACAGACAGCCACCTCCCCTGTATACTTACTGTGTATATGTTATCCATGCTGAAAGGCCATCTCCCATGTATACTGACTTTGTATATGTTATCCATGTGTACGGCCACCTCCCCTGTATACTTATTGTGTATATGTTATCCATACAGACAGCCACCTCCCCTGTATACTTACTGTGTATATGTTATCCTTGCGGATGGCCACCTCCCCTGTATACTTACTGTGTATATGTTATCCATGCTGAAAGGCCATCTCCCATGTATACTGACTTTGTATATGTTATCCATGCCACCTCCCCTGTGTATATGTTATCTACAGACAGCCACCTCCCCTGTATATATGTTTCCATGCTGTGGCCACCTCCCCTGTATATGTGTGAAATATGTGTATATGTTATCCATGTGTACGGCCATCCATGTGTATATGTTATCCATGAAATGGCCACCTCCCCTGTATACTTACTGTGTATATGTTATCCATGCGGATGGCCACCTCCCCTGTATACTTACTGTGTATATGTTATCCTTGCGGATGGCCACCTCCCCTGTATACTTACTGTGTATATGTTATCCATGCGGATGGCCACCTCCCCTGTATACTGTGTATATGTTATCCATTACTGTGTATATGTTATCCATGCTGAAACCACCTCCCCTGTATACCTCCCCTGTATACTTATTACTGTGTATATGTTATCCATGCTGAAAGGCCATCTCCCATGGCCACCATACAGACAGCCACCTCCCCTGTATACTCCCCTGTATACTTACTGTGTATAAAGGCCATGTTATACTGACTTTGTATATGTTATCCATGTGTATCCACCTCCCCTGTATACTTATTGTGTATATGTTATCCATACAGAGTATGGCCACCTCCCCTGTATGTACTGTTATCCTACTGTGTATATGTTATCCATGCGGATGGCCACCTCCCCTGTATACTTACTGGTATGGCCACCTCCATTGTATACTTACTGTGTATATGTTATCCATGCTGAAGGCCACCTACTGTGTATATGTTATCCATGCTCCCCTGATATACTTTTGGCCACCTCCCCTGTATACTTACTGTGTATATGTTATCCATGCTGAAAGGCCATCTCCCCTGGCCACCTCCCCTGTATACTTACTGTGTATATGTTATCCATACAGAAAGCCACCTCCCCTGTATACTTACTGTGTATATTTATCCTAGGATGGCCACCTCCCCTGTATACTTACTGTGTATAGGCTGGAATACTGACTTTGATATAAATCCCACTTAACATACTTACTGCCACAATCTTATACTTACTGTGTATATGTTATCCATGCAGTTGTGCCATTGACCCACCTCGCTTTACACCTGTAAAACATTGACCACCATGCATTATGATGTTAACAGGATATGTTACTTTGGCCAACCCTGATTTCTATATGTTATCCATGTGGATGGCTTCAATAAATCCCCTGTATTTTATTTTACTATGTACTGACAAATGCTACTCTGCTGTGTTTGTAGTATAAATCCCTGTACCTAATCCACTGTAAATGAAAAAGAAACGCTTCTTCAAGAAAACACCAAACTCCAGTCATAAGGATTTACTGAAAGATCTCTTTATGTGTACATCGGAAATCATTAACAAGAAATTAATCAGGAAAATTAACAAACCTCACTTACCCAGCATATATGCTTGCCATGTAGGAAATGTGCCACTCTGGAGCATTAAACCCAAGGATTCCAACCCCATGGAAAGGCTGCAGACCAAGCTGTGTAACACAATCAACAGATGATGATGAGGAACCTTCTTTATCATAAAAGAATTAAGAGAATAATTTTTTTTATGAAATCATTTTTATGAATCTGTCACTTTGCAGTCATGGGTCTTTGAACAACTTTATCCAAATTTCATTAAATCTCTCATGTTATTGAGATCATGAGTATGATGAAAGCATCAGGGGATTTGGGAGATGGAGGTGAGTTGGAAGGGGAGATAAGTTTGGTTGAGAGGTGATTTAACTTTGGTTGAGAAGGAGAATACTTAGACAGGGAAGGGAGATTTCATTCAAGATAGTGTTACTTAAGTGGGGGAAATAATTTTGGCTTGGAGGAGAGATAATGTTCATTAAGGTGATAACATTGCTTGGGAGAGGGAGATAACTTTGGCTGGGATGGGAGACAATATTGATTTAACTAGGAGGGGAGATGATAATGAGTGAGAGGGGAGATAATTTGATAGTAAATTGTACTTTGATGAATGATTTAGCTGCCCGCTGCACATCTAGGTAATACTGTTGGTATGTCCACTTCTTCCACTGACCTCCTCGCTTTACACCTGTAAAACATTGACCACTATGCATTATGTTAACAGGATAGATGTTGACTTTAACGCAAACAGAAAAAAATATCTTCCATTTCTATTCATATTTAATGACAATAACTAGTATATTTTATTTTACTATGTGGATTTTTGTTTTAATAAATTAGAAAATGTTAGTATTTCTAAGAGAGGAATGCCAATATAGCCATGTACAACAAGTTTCAAAGGACAAATTGGAAGTGATCTTAGCCTCAACCTTGAGTGACTTACTCCTGATATAACACGAAGTGATCGTAGCTTCAACCTTGAGTGACTTACTCCTGATATAACAGGAAGTGATCTTAGCCTCAACCTTGAGTGACTTACTCCTGATATAACAGGAAGTGATCGTAGCTTCAACCTTGAGTGACTTACTCCTGATATAACAGGAAGTGATCGTAGCTTCAACCTTGAGTGACTTACTCCTGATATAACAGGAAGTGATCTTAGCCTCAACCTTGAGTGACTTACTCCTGATATAACAGGAAGTGATCGTAGCTTCAACCTTGAGTGACTTACTCCTGATATAACAGGAAGTGATCGTAGCTTCAACCTTGAGTGACTTACTCTTGATATAACAGGAAGTGATCTTAGCCTCAACCTTGAGTGACTTACTCCTGATATAACAGGAAGTGATCTTAGCCTCAACCTTGAGTGACTTACTCCTGATATAACAGGAAGTGATCTTAGCCTCAACCTTGAGTGACTTACTCCTGATATAACACGAAGTGACCTTAGCCTCAACCTTGAGTGACTTACTCCTGATATAACAGGAAGTGATCTTAGCCTCAACCTTGAGTGACTTACTCCTGATATAACAGGAAGTGATCGTAGCTTCAACCTTGAGTGACTTACTCCTGATATAACAGGAAGTGATCTTAGCCTCAACCTTGAGTGACTTACTCCTGATATAACAGGAAGTGATCTTAGCCTCAACCTTGAGTGACTTACTCCTGATATAACAGGAAGTGATCTTAGCCTCAACCTTGAGTGACTTACTCCTGATATAACAGGAAGTGATCTTAGCCTCAACCTTGAGTGACTTACTCCTGATATAACACGAAGTGATCTTAGCCTCAACCTTGAGTGACTTACTCCTGATATAACAGGAAGTGATCTTAGCCTCAACCTTGAGTGACTTACTCCTGATATAACAGGAAGTGATCTTAGCCTCAACCTTGAGTGACTTACTCCTGATATAACAGGAAGTGATCTTAGCCTCAACCTTGAGTGACTTACTCCTGATATAACAGGAAGTGATCTTAGCCTCAACCTTGAGTGACTTACTCCTGATAAAACAGGAAGTGATCTTAGTCTCAACCTCGTTTTAGTTGTATATAAAGGAAGATTCTACTATTTCAAATTTTGATTATTTCCCCAACTTAAGGCCATACCCTTTTTTAACCCTTTAGGTTGTACACCAGAATACATACCAAGGGCGATGTTATTAGGCATTTTCTGGACAGTCCGTTCAAAGGCTGTTGGGACTGTTACTGGTGGCGAATCTTCACCTTTCCCAGCCCCCATCCTTAGTTTTATAGGTTCAGCTCTGTTTGATGTCCATAACTTTTTGGCAGGAACTGGGGTATCACGTCCTGAACATTAAATTTGTTGGAACAAAACAGCGTGAAAAATCCTCAAATCAGTTCAGTGCTAGTGAGCATATTTAAGACTGTTCAATTCAAAACTTGATCCTCTTAAACAGGTTTACAATAGATTTTCAAGCCCAGATATGTACAACTCAAACTTTTGATATAAAAAAACCCCAAACTCCTGTTATAATGCTTTGTAATTACACATTAAGTCATATATATTAGATTTGAAGTTATTTTTTTAAATTTGAAAGAAAAATAAACTAGCTTAATTATCAAGCCTGAAATTATCATCTACCAGGTATGTAAAGTTGATGACACATATCCCTGATGAATGTATTCAGTTACAAATTAAGCAATATCTTTAAGTTTTGGATACTCCTAACAGAACAAATTATTGCATTCTCCCTTCATGGTCAATTACTGATAAATCAACATTTATATAGACAGTACCAGTATATGTCTTCAACTGAGAAAATCTGAAAAAAATTTTAAGCACACATTACAAAATAAGTCAGCTGACATTAGTGTCAATTACTCACCTCGATTAGATGTGCCATTCTGTGAAGGGCCTGTCTTTACAGGTAGCTCTTCCTCCTGGGGCCTTTACAATGCACAAATATACAAAATTGTGATCAATTTTACAATCAAAAAATCAATTAATAAGTGGAGGGAATAATTTAGATTTTTATTAACCTTCTTCTTAGTAGCTAAGACCGTGAATTGTACAAGAGATGTATAACTACTGCATGTAAGAATACGTATAGATACACATGAACATGCACCAGCTAATTAAAAACCTGACAGAGAATGCTGTTTATTGGATTTTCTCCCAGTAAATATGCAAATTCCCCTTTTATAGAACGTTTTCATTAGCATTCAAATTTTTTTTTTTCTCTCTTTCTTTTTTGGTGGGATAGGTGTTGCTCTACAGGCACTTTTAGAAAGCTGCTTACCATCTTACTGCTGACTAAACATATTCATGGTTGCAGTACAGTTATGTGAACTTACAGAAGAAAACCTTGAATCAACTAAATTAATGTTTTATTCCATGAGCACTTCATAAAAATTCAATACCTTCATCAAAATTCATTAAACCAAAAATTTAAATATAAATTAAGTTACACAAAGAAATGTCATAATTTCAATGTTCTTTCAGTCATAATGATAATGAAAAAACACAAGAAAGAAAAAACATCATCTAACTGTCTGTCTTACCCTTTGTAAAGAGAAGAAATCTCCATCTTCTGGAGAATTTTAACTCGTCTTCAAAATATCAGTTTCTGAAAAACACAAAAGAAATATACTTTCATCACAATTCTTAACTTTCTGATCAGTTTGTTGTCAAATTAACGGACTTGTATTTGTACTCAATTTATATGTGTATACATTAGTATGTCCATTCAAAGATGCCCGGGGGAACAGTTCACAATTCACAGTTACTTGTAATCGGTGAGCTTCCACTTTAAGAGAGTCAGATATCATCAACAGTATTGTTGATTCTTTTCAATGAAAACTTCTGTTTTTGTCAAACCTCTATACATACTCATAAAAAGCAGAATACCCACTTAATACAAGAGACAAAAAGGGCCTGTATCAATGACAAAAATATTGAAACAATCAGACTAAAAAAAAAAAATAAATGTTTTGAAAACATTCATATCTTCCATTACCTTTTTGCACACAGAAAACATCCTTCATCTAACATTTATTTTCAAAGCATGAATAGGAGAAGGATAAACAGAATTTGGTATCAAGTCATTCCCTATATGAGCCCAGATCCCTCATGGAAGCAACACTTGTATGTTACATATCAGCAAATGACCTGAGAAGTGTGGGTTGATTCCCACCAGGGTCTGTTTGTGTTGTCGAGATCACGCACCATCACGTAACCTCTTGGTTATATTGCTTATCATGGGCCTCTTGCATGATGTTCAAAGACATAGATACCAGATTCTACTACGAGAGAATTACCCTAAGAATGACCCTTAATAGCTGGCTATTCACAGGACAAAACACCCACCAAATGAGACATGATACAAAATGTGGTGATCTTACCGATGGAAGGTTAAAGATAAATCTGAAGCATTCTTTTTTAAGGAACAGTACATGAAACACGATACGATGAATCAGCTAATCCACTGTCATAGATGGGTGAGCACTACAGCAGGCTTGAATGTAGTTAATGAAATACAAGACATGTATGTATACTGACTACTGACATGAATAGTCCCTATACTACAGAGTACATTGTTAAAATAAATTAAATTTCAAGTCACGTAAGAAAACAGAAGGTCGTTACTCTTATGTCGGAAATTTAATATGACCCTCAGAACAAGGAAGGGATATTTCATGTCTGTTATACAATGCTAACAAGGTCATTTAAACAATGACAATGTTAGTAATTACTTCTTTACACTCTCTACAGGGTACAATAAAGTCTGCATTTTATATGCCACACTGCAAGCAAGTGCACAATGTCAACAGAGTACACAAGGTGAATGTCCCCAGAGTACACAAGGTGAATGTCCCCAGAGTACACAAGGTGAATGTCCTCAGAGACTCAAACTTCATCAACATTGCAGTTGCGGCTTGAGCATGGCTAGGATAAGTATGTGTCTAACTTGCTGGTTTTGAAGCCTTACTTAGAAACAAGATATCCCAGAGGGATCTTAGTACCCAGCATTGTTTGATCTTTATATGAAAGATGGATTTTTTCCCCTTCTCTGTTTTTGCTCTTAATGATAAGGCATTTGAATATTCTTGTGCAGAATTAAATGATAATCTTTACCTGCCAAACCCAAAATGGCCACTTGGAAGCCATTTTGTTTTTTCTGATCAGCCCCAAAAGCAAACAAGCACAAGGAGAGATCAAAGCAAACATACGTATGAAATTTGAGAGATATCCAGTCAGTACTTGTTCAGAAATAGCAATAACAATTTTTACTAAGAAAAATCCAAGATGGCCGCCTGTCAGCCTTTTTTTAAAAATTAGATCCAAAATGAGACTAGCACAACTAAGGACAATGGGAAACTTACATATGAAATTTGAGAAAGATCCATCCAGGACTCCTCAAGAAATAGTAATAACAAAAATAATTTACAGACAGACAAATGGACGACGGACCAAAGACAAAGATCGATTTGAATAGTCCACCATCTGATGATGGTGGACAAAAATTTTTATATTTATATTTTGCACTTAAAATATTATGCACTTATGTTTTGTGGTCATCATTCAGCTAATTTGGTTGATATCATATGTTTATGACAAATATCAATAAATCATTGACACAACAATTAATTCATGACACTGTTTGTACATACAAAAAGTACCTTGAGGGCCATTAATACAAGGAAGAGACATAATGACCAAATCATGTACCACATCCTGTATCTGTGGTAATATGGAGACATCATAAGTTGTCCGTTGACCTCAACGATCATTGTTACACACCTTAATTCTACAATTAATAGTCAGCAATGCTCCTATTTCAATCCCAAAAACCTTCTATAATTACCTTTCAGCTATCTCCATACAAACAAGCATTAGACATTTCAGTATTTCAATAATCATACTGTATTATTAGGATTTTCCAAAAGACTGTGGGTGAATCTTATGAAGGGATACCCACAAAAGGGCAAGCACATATGTTTTATATGGGGGTTTCCCACATGGAAAAGTACATTTTATATATCATTTACCGGTATCTGAAATTCAGAATTTTAAAAAAAAAAATGTTTAGTGGTGATTCCAGTTCTCTCTAACCCCTACTCCTCCACCTACACATGTTTTTCCTGGTGCCAATAAACAAGAATACCTAAAGTTGAAAAACTTGTCCCGTAAAGGTTTTAAGAAGAAGAAAGTGTATTTCTATAAATACTATGTCAATATGATGTGCTAGACCAACATATCATTTGTTGACTTTACAAGTTAATAACAGGTTGCGTGAAATATTGACATAATGTAAAATGAGTTTTTTTAAGAAATTATTACTGGAAAGAATTTTCTGTTCTTGACATAACATGCAATAAGCTTAATATGTATATTATGTACCATCAATGAAAGAATCTCACAACTTTGATAATAAAAAGTTTGAAAGATATGGGGCATATTTCAACCGTTACTGCACTGGACCTTTGAACTTCATATGAAAAACTAAGGTGATGAGCTTCCAACACATGGTGGTATGTTTTTGTTGGAGAGCTGAGAAATGAATTGGTCTGTGCTGCTGTTGTTGTGACCTTGAGTAAGACATTTTCACTTAATTGTTTTGGATAGTGTTCGGTGGGCCTCCCCATCTTATTCAGTGAGATAATCACCAGCTACTACATGGAAGCTCCATCTCAGTGCTGTTCATGAGGTGGAAAAACCCAGCAAAATCAAGCTACATATTAGATTTTTTTATACATGTATATATATTACTTAAGAGCTCAAAACATCCTTGTAAGTTAAAGTTTGGCTACTACTGCCACAGAATTATGTATATGGAGATGAAACTGAATTAGTCGTCAGTTTTACTAGAACATTGATGCTCCATATTTGGTTTTTATTCTGTAGCTGACTGTATACTTGTTTTGTTTTATACTTTAGTCTAAGTTGTAAGGCTTTCACATGTTTGTGTTGAAGTGCACCATCATCAATTGTAAAGACATCTAGTCAGTGTTTTGAATTTCATTTTTCTTGAAAAACTATGTTTTAAAGCATATTACTGTAAAAAATGTATATCAAAGAAAAACCTTTACAAATAGAAATGACAAACATACACCATATGTGGCTGTTCCTTACAAGGTGCCCTGAGGGTAGCGACCTGTCACATCTTAAATATGGTAGTAAGATGTTTGACTGATATATCTAAATAAGTATATACAGGCAAACACACTCCACTACATCAGGTCTAATAATCCATAACAAAACTTATAACACAAAATGTCAAAATTTCTGGAGTGTATCCAGAATTTTGTTGGTGGTCTCTACATCAAAGAATTTCATTTGTCCTTAGAGTGAAACATTAGACCTGAATCTGTAAGTTATATGAATGCTTATAACACACAAACTTTCTCGTGTCTATAAAGTATAGGGTATTCAGATAAAGGAGAATTATCACTCTACATAATTATCTACACAATTTTTTAATTAAATTTATCACCCTCTCATCTACCAGGGTTGGAGTAGTTGCTTACTACCTCACTGAACAACATACTGGAGGCCCATTTAAAATATTGAGAACAATTGGGGCAAAGTGTCTTGCTCAATGGTACATCCATACTAATCAGACCAGAGTGTCAACATGCTGTTACCAAGAGGCACAACTAGGACACTACCTACATCTATTTTATGTAATCCTAATATTCAGTTTCATAGTGAAGTTACTTAAACTATTTTCAAGTCAAAAAAATGTAGAGTTAGAGAGAGAGGTCATTTTGGTTTAATCCTCTGAGCAAATAAAGTAGTCCTGGAACACAGGCACTTTAATTAAGGGAGGACAGGATAAGATTTGATATCTTAATGATAACAGTGTGGAATAACAGCAGTTATTGGCAATGCTCCATCTAAGCATACACTGTAATGTCTAAGCTCTGCAATTTTTTGTTCCTGTACACCATAAACAAGGACTTAGGTTCTGTCAGGTAGGTAATTCTGAAGGACATAAACATTAGCAAATATGTCGGCCATCTCCTTTTGTTTATTGGGTGGATATCTGCCATACAAGATTAACAGACTTTGAACCCTGAATACTTCCAAAACAATTCCCAATTGTAATTACCGTAGTGTAGCCCTATTAGGCATGGATAAGTAGGTCAACGTCATCCTTCAAAAATGTGTCAGCTAGGAAGATTGAAAATTCTGTTTGCACACTAACTTGTCATATCTTAAATAATCTTTGTTTGAAATGATCAAAAAATCACAATAGAATTTTGTCAAAAGTTGTTTAGAAGAAAAATGAAAGATTTGCAAAGAAAACACAACAAAGTGGGAAAGACGAACCTTAAACGGTTTGATGTTAAATTTATATAAATGAGAAACAACAGCCTACTTACAGTATTTCTGCCTGAAAAACGAAACCCAAATAAACAGCATTCTCAAGTACTAGGTACAGGCATTAGAGTGCAATTGCGATGGAGATATTTGTAATAAACTTCTTATTTTTTCAACTCACTCAGCAAACTGTATTTTAAATAGCTTTTTTCAATAACATATGATATACTACCACAACAGCTGGTGATATTTACAATCTTTTACTCACAAAGAGAATATGTTTTCAAAAGATAGTGAAATTTTGCTTTTCAATAGGTAAGGACAACAAAGCATCTTTCTATTTACCTGGTATAAGCCATGTTACAATAATCCTTGTCTAGTGTGTTTTATTTCCATCAAATATATTTGGTAAAAGGTTCACACGAGAATCACTCTTAGTAACCTATACTTATAGTACCAGTATAATTGCAATCTCTAATATATTTAGCTTTAAAGCACTTGTTATAAATACCTTCACAAGTGAAGTTAGGGATACAATTTATATCCTGTAACATTCACATACTGGGTTTCATGTACAATTAAGCCTTGCCTGTAAATACAGTCATGTCCATTATGCCTACATGTATATGAATGTATTGACAGACGAGGCTGGTATCTATGATGCTTTTTAATCTGATGGTAAAATTTAGGAACCAAGGACCTACAATCTAACTGAAAGAAAAGACTAAGTCATTTTATACTTATCACATGAGTGCAGCTATATTCGACTCTTCAATTTTGTTAACTTATCATGCATGAAATAATTGATGTATATTGCTCTATAGCAAGGTAAAAAAAATCTTTGCAGATTGACAAGTTAGAGCTCAATTTCCATGTGAATCAGGCCCACTATCACCACCCACGACATCGACTGCAAACAAATGGAAGGTCTGCAAACACACACTTGACTAGCATGCACGCAAACCTATCATGCAGACTTACAGGTCATTTGCAATACCTAAAACCTACACGTAAAATACATGATAATCTGCTCCAAAAATAAGTGACAATATGTTGGAAAAATCAAGCATGAATTCAGCTTCTGTACCCGAGACTGAACACCTAAATGACATCAAGAGGAGATGTCATTAGTGACATTAAGAACCACACCAGGGTGGTGTAGGCGCTAAACGCTCCTACATAAATGATGTCATCATGTCATTATACATAGACAGCACAGTACCAAGTCATCCTCCAATCACACTACTGGACATACAGAATCATTCCAAGCACAAACTCATCATCCAAGTGTCCACAGAAGGTGACAGGAATACTACTGGATACAAACTCTATACATTGACATTGCTATGGGTAAATGCTGTTTTCTCGTCATCTTATAAAATATTCCTAATGCAGTTAGTATCAATAACATCACCAGATTTGGTAAAAATCTATACTTAGTTCAACCAGAGAGTAACTGATATATACTTACAAATCATGTTAAAGAGAGGCTGCAGATTTGAACAATTTTGTGGATTTTCCATTCTGAATACATCAGACTTTGTGTGAGCTCACAAGGTTTCTGGGTAAAATGGGGAGGGTTGGTGTTGTTGTAATAAGAAAATTTTGTTGTTAATAGTGCTTACAAATTCAAAATTAAAATAACAGCAAATTATGTGCCAAAAAATTATCAGGTTTTAAAACTGAAGGAGTTTTACGAAAAAAAGGTCAAAAACTGATAAAGTAGGCCACAGTTACCAGTAAATTTAAATCTTAACATCACCACATTTATTCTTACATAATACATGTAGGAGAATTCTGTTGTAAACATTCTTTTAAAACAGTCTCTAATTTCTCTCCCTGTTGCTTGCCCTGTGTTCTAGTACAGTACACATCTTGTAAACACCCTTTGTAAAATACTCCGGTATTTTATTTAGCTATAAGTTACAGTTGAAGGGAGACAGCAATTTTATTGCTTTAGAACCTAAATAATATATTCATCTAACCTAGATACCTCAAATTTCCCATTTGAACAGATCTATCAACACTTGATGTCAATTTCAGCTGGAATGAAACCCTACACATGTACTGGAAGACTGATACCTCTAATTTTGAAATGAACTAACGATAATTCAAGAAAATTTGTATTATAGAACCTTTTTTGTTAGACTGCTAAGCCAGAAAATTGAGACTTTCAGACATTGCAGACATTCTCCACTGAACATATGTAAGGGATATACTTGTAAAATCTATCCTTCTCTAAAAATTACTAACATATTTGGGGCTACATCTAAAACCAACTAGACTAGACATCTTAAAGGTTAAAAGGTTAATGATACAATGTCACGAAATACTGTACAATATTTATCTAAAGCCATTGCCTTCATTTTTCCTGTGTTCTTTGGAGACCTGTCCAAAACTGAAAAGCATATTAATGCTCTTCACAATGACTGATATTTATTGTATAGTTTTATGTGTGGAGACATTTTTCGGTATTGATGTAAGTAGAAGAGCAGGTATGTCAAATATGTGCTCAGAATTGCAATGAAGTATGAACACGGCCCACGTATTATCATACTTGATCTAAATCCACGTATGAGTGGTTAGACTTTGGGTTGTTGATAAAATCTTTAAGTACAAACAAATTTTGTAGAAATTTGCCCGATGTATGATGTTAAATCTAGCCTATCAAAAAATTTGTGATGGAAAAAAAGCTTTATAAGCTTACAAGTATATCATTATAGGCACATGTTCAGCATTGACAGAAGTTGGAGCAAAGTTTGAGAACATGGAAATCTGTATATTTTATCATCAATTTCTATTTTGTTGGAGATTTGAAAAAAAAATTTTTTTAAGATGAAAAGAAGCACAGTTTATAATGAAAGAAAATTTCACAAATAGGAACCTTTATCTTACCATTATCAAGATAAGAAGGTGTACCTGTTACATGCAGAAAGGTTTGCTATAGCTATATTGTATTATTATTGTTTTATCATATTTCATGTCCATCAGTCTAAATCTGTTACCAAAAGGATGAACAGGAGGAAGCACACCTACATAACTAGTATGACGTGGGTGTGTCTACATACATAACATAGTTGTTGTGCGATAATTACACAACCTCAGATCTAAACTGAGACAATTAATCTAAGTACAAACCAATTAACAGCTTATCAAGTACCCCACAACTACAAAAACACATTCTGACAGAGTTTATAGAAATCCATCCATCATGAATATACACAGCTATATATTGATCTTACTTGTTCTTTTCCAAATGTGTCAATGAATTCTAAGTGAGCCTTTTAATTTGCCATGCTAAAATGCAAAAACAAATTGTTATGAATTTCCAATATAATATTAAATAGAAAATGATTTTCAGATGATTTTTTATCAAATTGAAGAAAATAGATGTTTCCACGACAAACTCAGACATCTTGACTATATCTACCGTCTCCATTGTCCCGTCACAATGTAATCAGTGAGTGGGATGTGATTTTATTATCTAAACCTTGTCGCAAAGGGCTCAGTTATTCATGAGTAATATATAAGAAATTTTACATGAGTATAGTTACTGAATAACAAGGCTATCCTGTCATAAGTATCTACTTCTAAAATTACATATGTCATAAGTATCATTAGTAAAAATCTATTCTACTTCTAGTCAAGTCATTTAAAAAACATGCATAATCATGTGATAATTTATAGTTTATGATTTATTACGCCCGAGGATTTAAATGATACATAACTTCTTGTACAACTATGTCTTATGTTACACAAAGCAATCTTCTTGAGGATAAGATCAGCTTATACCTTTTAAAGGTCTTTGAGGAAAGTTATATATAAACTATACATAATATTTATCAAAACTGTCTAAAACAAGTTTCTTTACACTGCACAATCTATACTCCAAATTTGTTTTTGATAATTGTAGAATCATCAACATATCAATAAAATAAATAGAAACATGAAATATTTCAACTAAATAACAGGCAGCAATTAAATGTTACATGTTTTAACAAATTTTATACTATGAACATTGAGAAGGTTGTCTATAAATGCTCCACTTTGTGGCTTTAAGTTTAGAATTACATTGTCAGTAGCGTGTTTTACAAATTAAAAACTTGGCAACTACCCTGACTGTGTTTGTCTTCCTCTTCAATGGTATAGAGATATATACCTATAGTTCTAGGCTTTTGGTCAGCACAATACCTAACTGTACTAATTAGTAATTAAAATATAATTTGCACTGAAGTTGATGGTTATAAGTTGGTTACATGTTTAGTTTCACTGACATATAAGTGTGCAGCAGATGTGAGGTGGGGTAGGAGGGGGAGGGGGTTCCTTATCCCCACATATTAAGTCTAAGATCCTGCCCATAGTCGATGTCAAGACATTGACTAGAGTCTCTGAAATGGACTGTGTAGAGGACAGATGAGGGAATCCCTTAGGGTCGGTTAGGAGGCCATCATCCATTTGATGCTATACTTTGATGGTTATATTCATAGAGAGGCAGAGCTCAGAAAAAATCTGGTGTGTAGGGTTAGGTTCCAGTACCATACAATGTATATGGCAGAGATCAGAAAAAATCTGGTGTGTAGGGTTAGGTTCCAGTACCATACAATGTATATGGCAGAGCTCAGAAAAAATCTGGTGTGTAGGGTTAGGTTCCAGTACCATACAATGTATATGGCAGAGATCAGAAAAAATCTGGTGTGTAGGGTTAGGTACCAGTACCATATATGGCAGATATTAAAATTGAATGGAAGAAAAAAACAGACAGCAAGTCTTTGTTAAAAGAAAAATGGAAAAACTTATATTATCAGCACTCTAAAATTAGATGTATTTGGAGTGTAGTAGTAGCAAAGGTAAAGAGACTTCATAACATGTCTAATCTTCTCATCACACAATATTCTTCTAGTACGGGTGATTAGGACGAAAATGCCCTCAACAATTTTTCCATTCAGTAAGATTTCATTATCAGAGGATCAGACCAACATCCCGTTAAACCTGTAGGTCGTGTTAATTGTTAACTGACTGGATTTATGATCAGCTCAAATGTAGTGACCTATGAGTGAATCACCTTTAGTTCTCTTGATGTCACAACTGTATTGTAGTGTTTACTCCGTGGCAAGGACTGTTAGAAGTACAGGCTTTCAATCAATGCACCTTGAACCATGTATCTTCCATGTCCAATACAGAAACATATTACACCAATGAGAAAATACATACATAAAAAAGTTGTTGTGCACCTCCATTGTCTAACCCCTCGGTAACTTGTTTGACCAATTGATATATTTCAATTATGGCAATAACAACTGTTACTTTATCATTGCAGTCTCACACTTAATTCTGTCGTAGAATGGCGGGTTTCAAATACCCCATGGGACTGACAGGATGGATCCCAGAACCTGGAGGAATCTTAAGATTTTCTAGTGTTCCATACATGTAAACAAATCATTTGTGACCTGCGTACACAGTAAACATTAAAATCACTTTCCAAACAGTCCATAAAATATATCAGCTAGTCTGTATATCATATACTTCCTGCACAATAAAAAAAAACATTACCTTGATTTTAAGTGATATAAAGATAATTTTGAAAGAGTTAGCATTACAGGTGTGCATCGTAAAACAAATTCTACCTTTACATATACTCACCACTTTACAGTCGAGCGTTCACCTTTCTTACACTGCCATATCAAACATATAACCAGCTTACCTGTACAGGTATAGGATGTCAAGGTCTGCTAACCACAAGAACGCAATATCCTAGGCTTGTTTTGCGTCAGTGACTCCTATTGATGGACGACACCCAGTGGATCAACTGAGGGACAGCGACATCCGGCAACTTGGGCTATAAGCGTTGGCTTCAATGCCTGCAAAACTTCAATCATTGTTGTTTGTCGTCTGCTGCTATACAAATGTTTCCACATAGGCATTGTCTGCTACTAATTTCATGCTAGGTACAACAGATTTTTTCACAAATCTTTCCTATTCCAATAGATTTCTCAGTATATCTAAAACAATCTTAACTAAACACTTCACCGAAAGTGTCCACTTAAAAAATAATATGCATTGTTTTCATTCAAAGACTTTAAAAAGTTACTTGAAAATGAACAAGGGAAAAGATTTACATACATGTATACACATATTTTGAAAGCATTTTTGGAGATACAAATATATTCAAAATTGACTTGCTTCCCAAAGAGATATTAACTACTGATCCTAACAATGAAGTACACTTTGAAACTAGGGAGTGTTTTATCACATATCAATAAAATAAAGCAATATATCTTGTTACCTGTACAAAACAGATAATTTATTAAAAACTTTGAATTTCTTTAAAGGAAAACTCTTTTCTTCAGAACCTTAATATGATCAAATTATCTACCTTTCTTCTATACCTAAATATCTCTTACTTAAAATATTATTGACCAGTTACCATTATAAATGAAAATTCATTGCAAATTAAATAAGCTGTATGTCCCTGTAATTGGTAAGAGTACATTTATTCTTTATTTAACTGGTTCCGCTCTGGCTAATACAGCCTTCCGTCAGACGACAGGTAGGTAAGGATAAGTAGTAAAATCTTATACCAGGCAAGTATGCAAAACTAGCTAGCCAACCAGAAACTTCACCTGTATAGGTAGATAATTCTCTCAACCTTTTGTTAACAACACCTAGCACAATTTGCCAGGTCGTGATTTGAGTAGGCTACTCAGAGTGATTTCTATAAAAAGGTCGGGTGGCACTGTGTTAACACACTGGCCTTTCACCTGGCTGTCCCAGGGTTTTGATAACTTGTTTCATAATTGTAATAAAATAAATAAAGTTTACATATATATATATTTTAAAACAAAAGGTCAATTTCAAAGGCCATTAATATTTCATCACATAATTTGAATGAGTTCCTGATGAAACTGGATCTCTCCTGGTGTCAAACATTGTGTATGTCATATAACTATTATTTAAGATGGTACGCAATTACTTGGTACCTCTTCTAATAGGTTTTAAGCTACATTTTCCAGTTTAGAAGAAGTAAAGAGATGACAAGATTTTCAAGATGGCGGCCAATGTGGCAGGTCCAAATTACAGTAAAAAATATATGTTGACTATTCACAACTCATTAGGTATAAGAAGTGCTGCCTTGATACATTTTTGCTATATAGAGATCTACAAAAATGTAAATATTAGATGTGATTTCCAGATGTAACTGGAAAGTTGACAGGTATGCAGTCAATGGTGACCCTCCTGAATACAGGTTTTATCTTTTTCTTGACAATACATGGACCAAACACAAATCATCAGTGGAAGTTCTGTTCCGATACCACTTCCCATTTAGAAGAAGTAGTGGTAAGATTTTTAAGATATCTGTAAGTTATGAAACAAGTACAATATTTTCTATAGAAATTCCAATCAACTGACAATCTGTTGAAGTATTGACAGCTAGAAGAACTAGTTTGACATGCATTTAACAATTTGTATAAACAGTGTTAAAGCAAAATGATATGGATCTAAATAATCTCCATGCTGTGATGATGTAGATGTGTTTACTTTGTATGGACATATGCCTTTTGGGCAGGTGAGCTAATAAAACCATCAGATTTGTCAAATGACCTGGAGCCAATAAATACCAAAGGTAAAAGATATCTTCTATTCACGACCTATAATGACACGTAAGTCCTGGAGCAGCACACATTATGAAACAAGCCTGACTTTCCCTTATATCAAAGTTGAGTCAAGGTGAGGTGCTAAAGCTGAGCAAGGTGGCCAATTCTGCAGGCAAAGGAATCAATCGCTTTCGACGAGGTATGGCTACAAATGTCTTCAAGGAGAATCTAACGAGTAAAATTGTGAAACAAGAGGCCAAAGGGGCTTGAATCGCTTGCCTGGTTAATTTAGCTATTCAACTATTTACTAAAGAATTTCAAACATGACAAAAAATTTCTGATATAATTCCGCTATTGGGTCCCACCCTTGTGGTCAAACAGAGGTCAGATTCACTTTTCATAAAAATTGCTTCAAACCCATACTTTGACAATATTGTTGTATGGAAGAAGGACTGTTGATAATTTACATTTCCCTAAATGGGCCCTCCTGGCCCACCCCTCATTCCCTAAATGAGCCCACTGTTCCCCCCACTCTCCACTCCAAATTTCCCCAAATGGGTCCACCCCTTCCGGCTCACCCCTCCCACCCTCCTCACCCCTCCTACCTTAAGAACATATCTACATTATGCAGTAATTTTGAATTTTTAGTTCATTATCAAATATTGTTTACAAAAATTTAACAAAATAATAGCATGATTTCACTCAGAATCTGAAAACTGTTGGACACATATATACATAGCATTATTCATTTACCGGGGTACTTAGAATTTAGAATTGCCGTAATGATTTCATGTGATGTATAATAATATCTTCTTGATCTGAACATGTTCAAGAAACAACAAATGTTGAGATGCATCGTAAGTTTATTTGCATAAATGTGATAAACAAAAACAAAATATAATCTAAACATGGATAATTTAACTCACAAGCTTATAGATCTATATAAATGAAATGTATGAGATATTTTCTATGACTAGAAACAAACAACAAAAGATCAAGTTTGTGACCTCTCTGGTATTTACAATGCATTTCCTTTTTCATTTTTCTTTACTTTTAGATTATTTTCTTCCTTTCCTAAGATTTTTCCATTAGCATGGCAGCAGTGTACAAATCCACTGACCCCTGGAGCAAGAATTATGTATGTCATGACTTCAGACAAATTTTCAAGAACTCCCAAATCATTAAGAAAAAATTGTTTGTTTTGTGAAATAGTTACTTGTGGGTAGGATTTATCACCCAGCCAAGGCCAATAAGAGGAAGGGTCTGGTGGCTATTGATGCCATCCAAAGCAATAAGGCTATACGTAGCCATGCCAACACAGACCAGTCCATATCTAAACTCCTTAAGAAACACAAGCCCCCAAGGGTTGGGTGTGTCATAACACACACTTTGGGAATTCATAAGTGGATTCGTAAGCTAGCACTTTACAGTCTGAGCTATCACAGCCCTCTACCTACAGAATAGTACATGCTTTATAAATATAAGTACAAAACATTGCATGCTGTGGCAGTCATTTAAAAGTTTTGCATAAATTAATCATTCTAGCACTAAATTATGACGTTGACTATATAAAACATATTTCTATTAATTCAAATGCTGTGTATGAAATCAAGTTGTTCTGCAAGACAATAATGCAATGTGGATGGAAATTGTTCAGTGCTATTGGCAAAAACCATCCTATTGTTTATCACATGATGCTTTTAATTCCTGAGCATTATCAATGGAAACCACATTAGGGCAAATTCAATGAAGCACCTTCACATTTCATGTGAGACTTGCTAGTAGTCATTAATGCCCATGTATTCCTCACTGTAGAATTAGTGTACACTATTATACCTATCCAGTTTGATATGGTTTCGTTTGGTTGAGCAGAGTGAATTAGAATAAAATTATGTATATGGTTACAATAGTGGGTGGAAATTAAAACAATTTCGTGGGATGGTGTAATGTTACCACCTATGTCATTACACAATTTTCCACCTGATTATACAACAGATTCTCCTTCAGTTAAGTCCAGTGATTTTATTATCATTTCCTACACTGCATACCTCAGTGCTTTACACGGGTCATTTGTCCGATGAAAGTGACACATGGTCAGCAAAATGTCATATAATTTTCTAATTGGTTGTGATGTAAGTACATCTATTTATATGCAACAAATACCATTTCAAATGAGGGGGTCAAGAATGCTACCTTAGGATTGGACTCTGGGGTCAATGCCGATACCATGAATGAATTGTTCTTCATGCCATGAAATGGTGTATGGGTTAAGGAGAATGCACTGACTTCCATCAGGGCATGCATGTATGGTAATGGACAGGGCATTAGTGACAAAATGAGAGATTGAAAATACATGTAGATTTCTGTGTACATATTCATTTCTAAGGCTATATTACTATGACATCATTTGAGCTAAGATTTTGTGGTTTTTTCAATAATGTGAATTATTTGATTTCATGGTTAAATCCTGCTCAAATAACCTCTGGTGTTACAATTTTATGTCAACATTCATCTGTTCATCATTTTGTGAGCAAATTAAATTATTGATTAAGATTAACCATGAATTCAACAAATAGAGAGACTTCATTGATACTCAATTATTTTTACTGTGTGTATGGAGAGTTCTATAAATAGGATATTGATTATGGAATTAAAAAATGATTCAGCTTTTACAAAAAAAAAATAAGAAGGAAAAAAGAAAACACATTCTGGTATAATTCAAGGGATCAAGGTTTTTTTCCAAACTAGTTTAAAAGCTATAAATGAAAAAAAAATCCTAAAAAATTGTCCTCTACATGTATGTAACCCTTTAATGCCAAAACTTTTATAAAGTGCAACATTTATCAATCTCTTTGGGCCCTACATCTTTGTTCAACTTTGGAATTGGCCTTTAATTACTTCTATACTATTTTTTTTTCAAACATCCTTTTCATGTACTTTGCAAATGACATCTAATGTGATTGGATGACATGCCTTCTTATTAAGTGACCCAGTCATGCATGACATTCATAATTTTCAATGACCATGAGATTCTTTAAGGAGCAGGCAGTAAACAAAGTAAAATAACATTACACAATTTCAGGAGGAAATAAGGACAAAATTTTTTAAATTGCATTATTTGGGGTTAAATAGCAAAATCAACTCCTCCTCATGTCAGTTACAAGGTATATAGTAAAACGTTAATTTGTTTCAATACTCCATGCTAATTTCATATGAATACCTGTTTATTGTGTGGCAACAAATCAACACTAAAAATACATTGTATAAGGCTATGTGGATGAAAATATTTGTACATGTAGCATATTTTGCTTTACTGAATAATACAAAGTTTTTCTACAGATGACACATGCGAAGGGGCATAACTCCAACAAACTCTGGGCATTTTATTTGATCATCTTAACATATAACATCCATGCACATGCTTCTACTTACCATACAGTGGCAGCAAACTATGAAAACACTTTTTAATATAGGTTGCAAGTAGCACAATCACTGGTTAACCAAACTTTTCAGAAGTGAAGGAAAATTTTTAACCTTTTTTTTTTAAAATTTAAATCATAGAAATTGAAATGTTTCTGAAATTGATTAAAATTTCCTTAAACTAATTTTTTTCCACAACTTCAGTTTCATTTGCTTACCTCAGGGGAAATTTTCTGAATCTTTGTAAGATAAAGAGTGTTTAAGAAACATATTTTGTATAATATTGTGTTAACTGTAGAGAGGCTTGATTAAAGAGCGATGAAAGTTAATCCAAGTACAAAAGACATTTATCCATGTATAAGATTATCATTCATAATAGATCACCATGAAGTATTTAACTAGAATCACCGTAAAGCAGATCTTATGCTGTCAACAAATATATAATGATATAAATGATGAAATATACCCAGTGCCGGAGTTGGATCCAGGGGATCAGGATTCAGCTGGATCCTCTTTTTAAAACTGGGACTGAAGTTTGTTATAAATGTATACAATTTCATTTTTCAAGCAA
Organism: Ylistrum balloti; assembly: GCF_031769215.1. Taxonomy (NCBI): domain Eukaryota; kingdom Metazoa; phylum Mollusca; class Bivalvia; order Pectinida; family Pectinidae; genus Ylistrum; species Ylistrum balloti. Next base: position 72,522 of record NW_026782325.1, on the reverse strand, counting down.
GATGTCAGGATTATGAATTAAACATTACAAAGACTGAATCAACCCCTAAGAGAAATCATAGATCCATGTCTTGTGTATATTCTTTGTGTTTAAATTTCAATTTTTGAACACAACCAATAAACTGATACATAAAACACTGCAAAATGACGTTCACCTTGTACTTCTAGACAAACATACACAGACATACATTTTGCCTGTTTGAAACCAGGAATGTGTCTTCTTTTCATAATCAGGAATGCATCATTTTCTGTAAACCATCAGAAGTTTTCCTTTTTTTTCTGTTCACAATATATCTGTAAAGTTATATCCACAATGAAGAATGTTTGTCTTGTCCAAGTCATCCAATCAGTAGTGTTAATTTTGGAGCGATCATGTCTCAGCATAAAAGGATTCAATGGTTTTGTGGTAGATCTTGCTCACAATTGGTCTTCGTAGTTTCAAAGTTGGTCCTGAAAACAGTTTTGAACACAATGAAATATGACTAGATAAAAACAGCCAGCAAGATTTACATATAGAATGCAATGTCTGACAATATGTGCAGCAGGTGGAAAAACAGTGCCCCAATTAAAGAAAGATCATCGTTTAGTTTAAATTGAGGCTGTGTCAAGTTCTGGACACTAGAAAATCTTATTTATTTAAATCTCTGTGCCTATCAAAACCCTATCAATACACAGCTGGGGAGCTATGGAGATGGATCATAATAGGCGGAAGTTTCAAAGTTGTAATGACGCAAATCTTGCAGAGTGTTTGATTACTCTTAATCTTAATACAGGTGTCAATATCCATCCATAATATTCTCATATCTTGTTGGCCATTAGGTAGTGTTGTTGACATATGACCATAATTTTCGTTAACACATATAGAAAAACCAGCACCGTTAATTGTACTGCGCACAATCAGGTATCTTTCAGACTGGTATTTTATCTTATTATTATTTTGAAAAAACAATTTGAAGCTTTGTAGGGGTTGACAAATTAAAAGATGGTACTCGGAGCGGTAGTAAATTATTTAAGGGGGAGAAATGATCAACAGTTATTCTTTATTTTTCAAATTTTCACTTAAATATTCAAACTGACACATACTGTCATTTTTTAACCTACCAAGTTCACCTCCAGGAATAGAAAAATCTTGGGGTAGGACAGACCATTTAGCAATCCTTGCCGCGCGGGAGACAGCTTTGTTGTTAGCGCGATCGATACCAGCCTGAATTGCGTTAAGGACAACAGCATCTTTATCATTTATAATGTCAGACAACTTTGTAGATTCACTTCCCACAGATTGGCACCACTGTTTGGCTTCTCTAGTGAGATTATCTGTTGGTTCCCCTGAGTCAGGATCAACAGTCACCTAAAACACAACAAAGGCCTCAACATTACCATCAGTAGCTTTTTCCATGGTTTATGTTGTTTTTACATTCATTTATAAAAACTGATAGTTTCAAACAAAAACAGAATTAAGAAAATCCAGTTTTGTTTACCTTGTATCTGATTTCGCATTTTAGGTAAGTGGGTATTTTGAATTGTAGAACAGTTTTTGTTGTGAGAAAATGATTTCTTGTGCACAATTACAAGTTGTTTAAGATTTCATAAGGTGTCAAATATTCCCAACATCCGAAAGATACTGACATTTGATACCTGTATGTATATGTGGAGGATGAAACTTTTATGAGTGGCAAACATTTCACATTAACATGTCAAATATATGAAAATGTCATCTTTTTAGTCAGGATCATACAACAGAAACAAAATTAAATAGCACATTTCAGTAAAAATTCAGAATTAGATACTGTAACAATAGGGCCAAATTTTTTCAAATCAAAGGATTTCCTGTTTCTGCTTAAAACTACAAGAACAACAATATACTTTTATATTTAGTCTCAGTAATTTCTCTATGTGAAATATGAGCCAACAACTGAGGTGCAAATTTCTTTTCTAGATTTTTCCTTTAACTTTGTTCATTTTCTTCAACAATTGTGGAACAAAGTAAAAACATATCATATCACTCTTTGCTGCCTTGATGGAAGTGCGCGAGGGTTCTTACTATGGTAGGAAACTGGATTACCAGGTGAAAACCCCTTTTCACGTCGCCTTAGGGAATCAAACTCCAGACATTTAAATAAAAGTGAGTGTGTTGTCACTGTGCAACCCAACCACTCAAAATGGTGGGTAAATTTTTCCTACACCTACCTTTAATGTGATCAACATCGACAGAAACTTGCGTTTGTCCCCAATAAGCATACAATTAGAAATGACAGGCAACTGCTCCTTAACAATGTCTTCTACTGGTACTGGTGCCACATTCTCTCCCCCAGCCGTGATGATCAGCTCTAAGGAAGCAAGAAAAGGTCAATTATAGAACTAAAGCAGTTTGACATGATTGGTTTTCAATTCTAATATATTGCTGTCTGGAAAATCTTAAGTCCAACCTGAAAAGATTTAAAATTTTGATATAATGATTTATTGAAAAATTTTTAGTCCGACATAAAAAAATTACTAAATTTATGACAGAATAATTTATCAAAAATCTTCTGTACAACATGAAAAGTTCTAAATTTCCAATATACTGATTTACTGAATAACTTCAGATCTAAATAGAAATTTCTTAAATTTCTGACACACTGACACATCGAAAAAATCTAACATGAGAAGCTGTTGTTATTCCAGGCACAGTGATGTATTGAAACTTCTTCCAACTAGAGAAGTTCTAAGTTTCTACTGCATTAATCTTTTGAAATGTGTTTAATTTGACATTCAAAACATACAGAAATTATTTGAGCTTTAAATATCATATTTGAAGATATTAAATAATTCCTCTTTCCACCATCTTCCCTAACATGAATTAAAATGAGTTACCCTTTTTACGCCCAGTAATATAGAGAAAGTTGTCTTTGTCCTTTTTGCCGATGTCACCAGATTGTAACCAGCCATCAGAGTCAAAAGCCTCTTCATTCTTTTCAGCATTGTTCAAGTAACCCATGAATACATGCCGACCTTGCATACATATCTAACACAGAAAGATGAAAATTATCACAAGATCTTCAAGTAGAAATTTATAACAACTTCTGTATCAGGATTAGCTTTGGCCGTGTGACCATACAGTGGTACAAAATTAAACTTATTTTTTCTGTTTAGTTGAGCGGCAGTTGTAGACACGTTTGGCTGTAAATCGTTTACCTGAACTATGTTGGAGATGTCCTAATTCCATAAGTTGTTGATTTTTTTCACCTTATGTTTGTACTCATTACCACATCTAACTTACAACCAAACTTTATATCATAAAATCTTTAAATTTAATTTAAGCATTTTTTATGAATTTGTTATGTTTATTGCCAGCCTATAGAAAGCATATCTAAGTATTTATGTATGTATTGAGATTGGAAACATGCACAGGCTGTCAACCACGTCTTCTTCAAAATATCAGAAGAATATAGGAATATTTTTTCAACAAATATAGCAGGTTTTTGCTAGTTTTGAAGCAACATATAGGAGTTTTCCAAACGAAAATCATTTCATCCAAAGGCATTTATACTAACAATCTTTACCTTCACTTACTTTTTCTATAATAATCAATGATTAAAAACTACAACAACATCACAATCCAGGCAAAGAGCTGCTGCATAGCTCATCATCATCATCATCATCATCATCATCATCATTTGGATGAGCACCTAAAAGGCCAATATCCTTTGTACTGCCTTGCAAGGTGCCCATACAGGTGTTAAAGAGATGCACTGAAACATTTTCTGGTGGCTGGTGATGCTGTTAAAGACTTAAGAATTCTCTCAAATAAAGAAGCCAAAAAATAGAAAAATACAGGAAAAAGGTCTTTCAAAATATTGGTTTTTGAACCAGAATATAGGGAAATATAGGAATATAGGAATCGGTTGACAGCCTGCATACATATAATAGGTAAAATTACATATCAATACATACAACATTCTTAAAGGATGTGACTAACTCAATATATCCATTTTCTACATAAAAACATATTAATCAGTGGATGCTTAAAAGGGGTGTATCTCTAAATACCATCCAAGTCAAAATAAGAGATCCCAGAGGGATCTTGGCGCCCACCATTTGAGGATCTGTTTTCAGTTCTTGAAGATTTGTTTATTTTTTTGTTTTTGTGTTGTAAATGTTCATGAACTGGTCTTCATTGAATGTACTCAATGATGGCACAAGATATTTTTATAGGGATATAGTGATAAAATGAACAGCCTTTATTAAGTTGTATACTTATTAAATTCAAAATGGATGATGATGGTGATGATGATGATGATGGTGATGATGATGATGATGATGATGATGATGATGATGATGATGATGATGATGATGATGATGATGATGATGATGATGATGATGATGATGATGATGATGATGATGATGATGATGATGATGATGATGATGATGATGATGATGATGATGATGATGATGATGATGATGATGATGATGATGATGATGATGAAATGATGCACATGTACAAGAGCGCAACAAGTATAATAAAAGTTCAAAGTTTTTTAAAACTATATTTTTTTTTTTAAATTTTTATATTTTATTTTATTACATTAATGTTTTTGTAACACCAACACTTAAATATCAGGAATTATTGACATTTTTAATAAATCAATTCTTCTGTTACTTCTCATGTGTCAACACATATGCCATTAACTCAATTCATTGCATGGTTTAGTATACATACCCTGAACAGTGTATTTATCAATGTTTACTTAATTTAGAAAATCTGATACTTGAGAATGACTGATCATCTGGGTAAGAAATAGCCATAAAACAATTACTCGCTGTTCAAATCCAAGATGGAGGCCTATAGGCCATTTTGTTTTTCAGATCATTCTAAATATGGGACAATGCTTAACTAGGTACCAAGAGGAAGCTAAATATGAAATTTGAGAAGGATCCTGTCACAGCCATAACAAACTACTGTATTACTGTTGACATCCAAGATGGCTGCCTGTGGGCCACCTTGATTTCAAATCAGTCCAAAAAAGGTACAATGCACAACTAGGGACCAAGGGAAACCAATACCTATGAAATATCAGAAGGATCCATCCAGTACTTCCTCAGAAATAGCAGTAACAAGATTTTACTCTCAAAATCCAAGATGGCTGCCTGTTAGCCATCTTGATTTCGGATCAGTCCAAAAAAAGGTAAAATGCACAATTAGGGACCAAGGGGAACCTGCATATGAAATTTGAGAAAGATCCATCCAGTATTTTCCCAGAAATAGTGATAACAAACTTTTACTTTCAAAATCCAAGATGGACGTCTGTGGGCCATCTTGAATTCAAATCAGTCCAAAAAAGGTATACTGCACAACTAAGGACCAAGGGGAAGCTTCATATGAAATTTGACAAAGATCCATCCAGTACTTTCTCAGAAATAGCGGTAACAAACTTTTACTTTCAAAATAAAAGATGGTTGACAAGCAGCCATCTTGAATTCGGATCATTCCAAAAAGGTATAATGCACAAATAGGGACCAAAGGGAACCTGTATATGAAATTTGAGAAAGATCCATCCAGTACTTTCTCAGAAATAGCGGTAACAAACTTTTACTTTCAAAATAAAAGATGGCCGCCTGTACAGTTAAATAAGAACGGAGCAGCATTCATCCACAGATAGACAGATGGACACATTTATTCTTAAGACTAGAAGAACTCTCATGTTTTTGCAAAGTGTATAAAACATTCTACCTCTCCATTTCCTTCATCATCCTTGTCAGCCAGTTTGGTGTGTACCCCTGGTATTTCTTTGCCAACACTGCTCAGCCTGAAGCAATCATTAGTCCCTATAGTGTGAGGACCTATAGGAAAATGCAAGTATTCACCACATCAAAAAACTTTGATATCTTGTCAAATCACTCAAATACATCAGGGGACATAACTCAGATTAGGACTGTACATAACTAAAAAACAGGAGGATGAAATGTAAGTTGAAATAACTCAATGCTAACGGCAAAATTGCAATAGTAATAGGATGTAATATAAAGGTAAGATCACAGACATCCAATACAAAAAGAAATATTATGGGAGATATATTAACAGTAATATAATTCAAGTTCAAATTAGCCGTAAATAAAGCCTTGATTCAAAAGGACAGAGGTCAAATGTAAGGAGACATAAGGCGTATAAAGGAGAATAAGGAAAGGAAATTTGTATGTAAAGGGGGAAAACATATGGATGATGTATCTGAGAAATAAGAGAGACAAAACTCTAATGTAAGAGAAGAGATCTTAGACATAAGGGAATATAACTGGAGACAACCCAGGTCGAAAGGGGACATAACCCAAATGGAGGAGGACAGAGCCTAGATAGATGGGGAAATGACCAACTGATGGAGACATTGCAAGACTGGGGGACATGACCCAGACGGATTGGGTCACAACCAAGATGGAGGAGGGACAAAGCCCAGATGGATGTGGACATTACCGACATGGAGGAAGATATAACCCAGATGGAGGGGGGACATTATCCAGAAAGATTGGAACACAAACCAGTTGGTGAGGGACTCAGTTCAGATGGAAAGAGACATAACCCAGACTGAAAGGGTCATAACTTAGGTGGCAGGGAACATAAGCCAGATTGAGCTGGACATAACCCAGATGGTGGGAGACATAACCCAGATGGTGGGAGACATAACCAAGATGGAGGGAGACATAATCCAGATGGAGAGAGATATAATCCAGACGGAGGGAGACATAATCCAGATGGAGAGAGATATAATCCAGATGGAGGGAGACATAACCCAGATGGGCACATAATCCAGATGGAGGGAGACATAACCCAGATGGAGAGAGACATAGCCCAGATGGAGGGAGACATAACCCAAATGGGCACATAATCCAGATGGAGGGAGACAATCCAGATGGAGGGAGACATAACCCAGATGGAGGGAGACATAGCCCAGATGGAGGGAGACATAACCCAAATGGGCACATAATCCAGATGGAGGGAGACATAATCCAGATGGAGGGAGACATAACCCAGATGGAGGGAGACATAACCCAGAGATGGAGGGAGACATAGCCAAAATGGGCACATAATCCAGATGGAGGGAGACATAACCCAGATGGAGTGAGACATAACCCAGATGGAGGGAGACATAACCTAGAGATGGAGGGAGACATAACCCAGAGATGGAGGGAGACATAATCCAGATGGAGGGAGACATAACCAAGATGGAGGGAGACATAATCCAGATGGAGGGAGACATAACCCAGATGGAGGGAGACATAATCCAGATGGAGGGGGAAATAACCCAGATTGAGGGAGACATAATCCAGATGGAGGGAGACATAACCCAGATGGAGGGAGACATAACCAAGATGGGCACATAACCCAGATGGAGGGAGACATAATCCAGATGGAAAGGGACATGACCACAATGGAAGCGGACCTAGCTTTTATAACAAACAAGGGCTCATAACTCACCAGTGCTTTCGCTCATGCCATACACCTCCAATACTGTGATGTCAAAGCTGTAGAAGAACTCCAGGGTGTCTTTCATGATGGGAGCTGCTCCAGACACACAGATCCTGCATCGATCAAGCCCCATCTCCTTTTTTATCGGACGGAACAATAATGAATTAGCTAAACCCCAAAACCATGGAAGTGACCGACTGCAAAACAAATATTACATTTAAATATAATCAGTGTCTTATTCATTCAGTGTCTGACAAAGCATTTTGGTTTTTGTTTTTTCATATTCTTTATTTGTTTTGATCCCTCTTCAGAGCCATTTAAAAGATTTTAATTCAATTTTCTTAAACCTGACACAATATATACAGAGAAACAAAAACTTCAAACTAAAATCTCACTTTTCCATTTTTGCCATCACACCCTCTTTGCCTTTTCCCTTCGCCCATGCTCCAATCTTTTTTTTGATCCCTTTCACTTCTTGACTCTTCTCCTGCATCTTCTCTGCAAACTTTTCCCATACTCTGGGTACTCCCAGGAAGGCAGTGGGACGAACTTCCTTCAACGTGTCTTTCAGGGAACCCTGTATTAGGTAGATTATTTTTACTGAAAATCAAGTCAACCCATTGAAAGGTAATAATGTTTTATTTCCTTTACTGCATCTTCCAGTGTTTTTGTGAAATAATTCTACTGTAAACCAAGTAAATTGAGAGGAAGGTGGTAAGGCCAAACCTCTTATAAAAGGCTTTAAGGAAATCCAGAATCATATGAAAATGATATTTAGTAATAACAGAATCATAATCAATCCACTCTAACCAGTATTCATAAAGCAAAACATCAATATTCCTTGAAATTCATGGTGTTTCTATGGTAATGAGAAATACTTTAATAGAGAGTGTCTAAACATTGTGTATTTGTTGCGTTATATTGAACCAATCATCGCAGCTGTACAAAAGTTCTAATTCTTAAACATCTGTAAAATAACTGTACACCATGGATCAACATGTACATAGAATCAGCTACAAAACCAACCAGGAAATTTTCTATGAGTGTCAAATGAATGATTGTTAAATCAATCTAAGTTCATTTTCTTAACAGAAGGTGATGAAGGAAAAATAAACAATTGAAGGCAGGAGGTGACGAAGGAAAAATAAACAATCGAAGGCAGGAGGTGACGAAGGAAAAATAAACAATCGAAGGCAGGAGGTGACGAAGGAAAAATAAACAATCGAAGGCAGGAGGTGACGAAGGAAAAATAAACAATTGAAGGCAGGAGGTGACGAAGGAAAAATAAACAACCAAAGAGAATTCTTCAACATAACTATCAGATACCACCACAGGACCAACAGCAACTGTCAGAAAGTCTTAATTTAATTTGATCATTCAGAATGAAAGCAAGAAAACAGAAATTCGGGTAACTACCAACAGGGCACATTTTAAAAACTTTGTTTTTGTTTTTTGTCTACTAGGTATATATATAACTTAAATCTGAATAACCTTTTCCAGGCATAAATGTTAGCTTTAATTCATGACCATGTTAATTGGTGATTATGTTAATCTTATAGATATAAATAGCATACATAATTCCCATGAAAAAACGTACAGTTTGTGACACATATTTCATAAAATATGATTAAGTAATTTACAAAAGTTGACAAGCATGCAACAAATAGTGAGTACATCAACATAGTTATTCCACATGCAAACTAAAAAACATACAAAACACATCAATGTGTTTAATGATATATGGTTCCTGTAAAAAAACTGCCCATGCCTTGTGTTGAAACCAGAAACTCATGCAAAATGTTAATAACAATCACATATTGCCAAAACAACAACTGTATAAATTATGCATGCCAATTTAAACAAAAAACATAGGATTCACTGCCCATTTTCATGCCAAGTATGAACAACAAACCTTAAGAGCATCTGCCTGAGCAAAGTACACAGTCATGGCATGTACTAGAGGGAGGTACAGATCAATAATTTGGGCCGCTACATGGCTCAAGGGGAGATAACTCACACCAACATCTGCATTGAAAGCCAACTTACTAATCTCCCCAACTCTCTGTGTAGTCCAGGTCAACTGTAGTGGGAAGAAACACTATAAGGTTAATCTAAGATTTCACTAAAGCTATAACTGAGGTCCTTGCTGTACCATCTCACATCAAAGTATATAATTCTTATAATTCATCCTCGTTACTGATTATGACATTACACAAATCATATTATTTATTATAACATTTATCAAAGATTCATTACAAATGCCAACAAGGAAATTTCCCAAATGTAATTTTTTTTTATGTTCTTAAAAATTTCATTTTTGAATTTTGTCTCCAAAATAATGACACCCATTCATAGGCCATAACCTAGTTCCTCTAATTCTCTACCTTAGTCTTATATTTTTAATCACATTATGTTGTTCTGTATACTGTGTGTTTGTTGGTACAACAAGCAGAACAGTTTTGTCAAATAAAATTACAGCACAAACCTTGAGTGCATCACGATCAGCAAAATACACAGCCATACCATAAGACATTGGGATATGAAGATCAATCATCTGTGCAGCTACATGACTCAGGGGCAGATAACTTACAATCACTTCCATTTGAAAAACAGCGCCCTGATGCCGTCCGAAGTACTTTGCAGTCCATGTCAGCTATAGAACGTTTTAGTTGGTCAGACATTATTTTACAAAGAATGTTTACAGTATTAATAAACAAATAGATAGAACTATTGTTAGATAAATGATACAAATAAGTTCATAAATCATATTTATTCTTTCACTAATTCAACAAACACATAAGACTTGTCTAATCACTAAGTATATTCTGTAAATAAAAAAAAACTTCCAAGAGGAGTTTTACATACCAAATTCCAAAGTCAAGTCCTAGAAAATATTTATAAAACATAAAAGCTCTCATTTCTTTGTAAGCGAGAACTTGATCCGGTGTAGAACTTCAAACAAAAGCTGCGGGTGTCATGATAAAATGGAGTATTATCGACCAAATCGGTTGTGCGGTTCTCAAAAGAGCATGATAGAATGGACAAAGGTAACACTAAATGCTCCCACTGCCCACTCTGGTCAAAAAAGGATCGAGAGCATAAAAAAATTTGTATTTGTTAAATTTCCTTATAATCAAGAGACAGCATTAAAATACTTATAAATGAGACTCACATTATCATGACTAAGCATCACTCCCTTGGGGTTGCCTGTAGTTCCTGACTGCAAGGCAAAAATTGAATCTCACTATTATTAATCAAAATGAGATAATGGCAGAATAAAAAGATAAGCATGAGGTCATTTGCTTTATTACATATGCAGATGTATAAAATATTTAAGAAGATACAACAAAGCGAGTTTTTCTTTCGTCCTAAATAAATGTGAATAAAACCCATTATTCTGTAAACTTGACTTCTTTTTCTGATTGCTCATATTTTTATGGTTTCAAATATAACTGGATCATTTTCACATTAATAGACAAACATATGATCATATGAATTATATTTTAGGATATTTGTTTGATTTGAAAATGAAATTGACCTCAGAAGTGAAAATGAATAACAAGACTACTTACTGTGTATATGAGGGTGCAGGCCTTGTTTGGTGCCTGCAGCTGCAGTCGTTCTTCAAGTTCCGAGTCCTGGACTTGTTCAGCCAGTGCCATCATTTCGCTCCACTGAAATGGATACACAATGAATACAATGACTACATGATCACTCTCTTCAGTATGAAGCTTACTAGCACAAGATGGTAAGGAAATGACTGCCCTTTTCACAATTTCATGTACGCTCGAGTAATCAAAAGGGATGTCTAGGTGAATGGCAAGTGTTTTACTACTGTGCAACTTGACCATGTTTCTTGGTGTAGTTGGGATAGTACATTGTATAGAAGATCACCATTTGACCTGCTTTCACTATAATTTCATCATTAATCAGACTTTTTTCCACCTTAGTGTACAAAGTTTTACACAGTACAGTCAAAAGTCCTCTTGATTCATTACCATTTCCAACACTTTATACATAAGTACAAGTATATTTCACACAGGTCATTGGCCTGATGAAGGTGACAGTGTAGTCATCAAAACATTCCACATAAATTTCCTACTGGCAGTGTTATAAGAATTTCTATTCTTCCTATCTCTCTGGTCTTACCGAGTAGATATTGTCCCTCCTCTCAGCCACCTCCCCTGTATACTGAACTATAGCCTTGAGGTGTGGCAGGTTGTCCCAGACCTTCAAAATCTTTTGGAGCTGTTGATTATTCTCCACTACCAAGATATTAGCCTCACAATCAGCAGCCACATACTGACAAGCCTCTGGAGTGTTAGTGGTATAAATACCTGTAGCAAATCCCCTGCAAAAGTAGATGTGAATATTACAAACACAAAGAAATATAATTTTTTCTTTTATAAAGAACATTTTCTCAATCAGTCTCACCATTAATCTGTCTTAATTTTGTCACACACTGTGCTGTAAGGTAGCAAGAACAACACCAATGTTTTCATGAGTTATACCATGATATAAGAAGCCAAATGGGTCAAATTATTACCAATTTCTTATCTAGCAACTGTAAACTTTACTTCAAAGTGTGAAGTGAAGTAGACTGAACACAGATTTATTGCAAGATGGCAACTGGTATAATTCAGCAATTTATGACAAAAGCAGAAAATGTCTGTCTTCAACACCCATGCATGATGACATTTGACCTTTAAACCTTGACCGATGACCATCTGAACATGAAAAAGTGTAGAATTTGATGTTACGATACTGTTGTGTAAATTGATGTGACGACATTATGGTCTAAATATTAAAGAAATCTATTTTATTTTGAATAGAACCTAATGAAACCGGATAGACGAACACAGGTCACATTTGCACCCCCATGAAATGATATAGAACACTCTTGAAAGATCTTACATGCACAACTTTTTTTTTAATTTACTTGAATTATAAACATGGATACCAAACTTCATATCTCCTATGTTTCTATGTTTCGGAAAAATATCCTGATTTGCAAACGTCCTGTTTTAGTTATCTCCCTTGCATTGAAAACTGAAATAGGAAGATAGTGTTCCACTAGAGTAAAAGTATCTTTTAATCATATGAGTGTTTCTGAGTGTTCTTTCGATTCCACTTTTAGTAACGGATTTAAAACTTACCCTGCGAATATGGCACCTAAGTCAGCTATAAACCATTCGGGCGAGTTAAATCCAATGATTCCAACACCATGGTATGGTTCCAGGCCAAGCTACAAATGACAAAATTTAAATTAAATAATGAAATAATTCAACTTTATTGAAATAATACAAATATCAATTTTAGCAGACCTGACATTAGTAAAAAAATATTTCAGTTTGTTTTTATGGGATTTTAAAACTTTTCCTTTATGTATTTTAAGTGGCCACTGTTTTTTACTGTGAATAGAAGGATATGCTGCAAACCTTCTGGATAAGTTATATCATCAGATTTCTCCATCAATAATCCAAGGAGGCAACACATTTTTAGGACAATGACACCTTGTCAGATAATTATTGTATAGTTCAGGTTACTCTAGACAACTTGTGCCTATTAACAGACATTTTTAAAACCTAATTATTCAAATCCATAGATAATCTAGACATAAAAAAAAAATTTGGTCTATATACCTTAGGCTGGTTTTCCCTACTTAGTCTTGATTCTACACTGTCATTGCCTTATGGCAAAAACATTAACATTTTGATAATTGTGTAAACTTTTATCAACAGGTACAATTCAACCTAGTTCTCTCTCTCCCTCTTGTACCCCTCCCCTACCCCTCCTTCCCTTTACATATTAATGGTATCATCAATACTTTTGTGTACCTACCTTGATGAACGCCTTAGCCACACGACGGACATCGTCATAGTACTGCTTATATGTCCATCTTACCCACACTCCATCTCTCTTCACACCTACAGACATAGAATACAGGTGGATAAGAAATATTGTATTGAATGGTCAAGATGAACAGTAATAAAGGTGCATAATTGAAATATGCAACACTGAGTGGTCAAGATTTAAACTGTAATATAGAATGGTCAGGACAGACAGGGGTCAGTATGCACTTGTATTTACAAAATGCTCATCTATTTCTCATAGTGATACTAAAAGTACCTTAGAAATATACAGTTGGGACCAGTTTCAGAATAAATCTTTGAAATGAGCAGGACCTTTAGTTTAAAGTGCTGGAACCTTAGATCATGTATGAGCTTAACAGAAAAAACGTAGACTCATCATAGTTCAATTTATGTGTACATTTTATTTGAACAAAGAGAAAACAGCACCTCACACCTGGTGCTGAATAGGATGTGTCTATTTAGTTAGCATACCCACTACTTAAGCTGAAGGGATAGATATTTCTCTGCGTTGTTCATACCTAGAGCTGTAGCATTAGGAGCTTTGTCTACAGTGCCTTTGAAAACACTTGGAACAGTTTGTGGTTTCATAGCACCGGGTCCAGTTTCGTCCATTCGGAGCTTGACCGCATCATCTCTCTGTGTTGTGAACTGTGATGTGGCTGGCATTAGATCATCAATACCTGAATATAAGTAAAGCTATACATAAGACTGGCAAATCAGTCAATTTGTTTTCTTTTCATTTCTTTTCTAAGCTATGATGAGAATTTAGTCTAACTTTTCCAACTTTAATTTCAAATTTATAAATAATGTTTGTGATACACAACTATACCAGATACGTTTTAACAGGAATTGAATGAATCACAGACCAATCAAATTTCCAAAGCATGCAAGAAATTAAAGTTCTTACATTTTTAAAATATTTTAACAAATAGGGCCTGTATTGCATGCCTGGTTTGGTTTGATCACTACTGCTTTATCCATAATGAAGAAGGAGGATTTTAAAGGTTTACTTCTATTTTCCCCTAAATGGCGCTGCTCTTCTGTCCCAAGGGGTTTAGATCTGTGGCTTACACCAAATAGAACCGTTTAAATCCAATAATATCTCAGAACAGATTTTCTCAGAATCTCTTTATTCCCCCAAAAAGAAAGAACTTATATATTTACTCTCATTTCCTCTATTGGAGCCCCTCTCCTTCCCCAATTTACAAATTTGTATTTTTCTTCCTGAAGAATGCTCCTGAACGAAGTTGGTCCATATACCTTTATCCCAACAGAAGAAGGATTTTCCCTTTCTATTTTTATATCCTCCATTAAATTCGCAGTTATTTATGACCAGCTGCAAATTGGTAGAAAAAATTGATGGATGGCTGACTGACACTGCATCATGCCCTAAGCTCACATGTCCACTCCGGCCAAGTGAGATAAAAAAAAATAACAGTTCCAACTTACTGCTTCGTTTTGGTGCAGATCCATTGACGGTTATTTTTCCATTAGAAGAACCATTGGCCTTGACCTCTATAGGAGTGGTATTCTTGACCTTGACCTCTTCATTAGTGATAATAACTTCATCACTAGCATTACCATTGACTTTAATGTCACCGTTGGTGGTACTTGAAACATTGCCTTTCTCATTACCATTAACAAATATCTCTCCCTTCCCGACATCTGCATCCTTGTCATTGATGATTTTGACATTACCTCCGATTGGCTCAGATGGTGGCGGTGATAAATTGTTGTTTTCAAAAGGTTTGATTTCTTCAATCTGGACTCTACAATACCGCATCAAAACAAACATCTATTACCAAAACACACTGTAGTGAACTTGAATCAGTAAGATTACAAGTGATACAGTTCTTCATACCACTTATTTGATAATAAAAATATTCAGTAAAAGATTTTTTCTCTCACGAAAATGTGAAATAATTTCATATGCACATTTCTTTGTTTCCTGAAAACATTTCAACAAAGATTAGAATCGTGTACATTTATACTATAATATACACCCAAGTTATATAACAAATATGCTCTGTATAGATCTACAGCTACGATGATGTAGTAAATTTATTCATAAAACCAGCGTCTGTTGCTGTTATGTTGGCTCATAGTTAGAGTATTCATTTCTCATATTCTGATTTCATGCAGTAAAATATTTGCAACTTTAGTCACTTCATCAAATTAGTTTAAAGTTCTCTAGC
Source organism: Ylistrum balloti (assembly GCF_031769215.1). Taxonomy (NCBI): domain Eukaryota; kingdom Metazoa; phylum Mollusca; class Bivalvia; order Pectinida; family Pectinidae; genus Ylistrum; species Ylistrum balloti. The sequence continues at coordinate 57,017 of NW_026782325.1, read as the reverse complement.
ATAAAATTTAGCTGGATCCATCTGTTTTATATCTTGTTAGCATATTTATGGTAAGTGAAGTTTGAATTCATATTAGCTGTCTCAGCCTGACTATATCATATATGTAAGTGACCAGGATGATACTTATATGTTATCAATGTTGAATACCTACTCCACTTCTTCCACGCCTGCAGAAGGCAAAGTATCCACGTCAGCCATTTTTAGTTATACTTCCTCTTACTCCAGTTTGAATGACTGCAAATATAAATGTGTACATGTACTTGCAGAATTTCTATTTTATCTCATTCCAATGGTTATATATATCCTTTGTTATTATTTTTTGTTTGTTTCACAACCCGTACCATTCAAACGACTTTCCCAAGATGTCAAAATGTGAATGGAAAAACAGATTCACAAGCAATGAAGAAAATTCCAACATGTCAACAGAATTAATTAAAGTCAATAAAACTAGGGCAAGCTATGTACAAAAGAAATATTCACACAGAGACTCCTGAAAAAGTACAAGGAGAATAAGATAAAGTGTTCCTGAACAGTAAATGTATTCTGCTTCATCAACCACACCTACAATATAATTTTTGGTAAATTCAAGTAGATAATGTCACATTCCCAAATGAGAAGGTAAACAACAATGGAACCAACAGGTAGACTAAGAAACATCAAACACGTCTAGCTTAATATTGTACAATAAAAAAAATGTTGTCTAATGAGATCATGATGATTGTAAAACTTTGTCATGTCATGTAACCATAAGGAGTGAGCACAACACGACCAGTTCCGATCCAATACACAATTTATTTGTGCCACATATTGCTTACATATTTCAGGTCTAAGTGACTCATCATCAGAGCAACAGTGACTAATTGTGTCGTTATGAATATGGACATAAACAACATAGATCAGTGATGTCATTTAACAACATAAACTGGCAACGTCATGAACAATAGGTATAAAGACACAAAATTTAGTGGAAACAATAACATTGCCAGTATGACAGTACCCTGTAAACAAGGGTGTAGTTATGTATCATGCCATGTACATCATACTCACTTTTCTTCACCCCATTATATGTACATATGTATACACGTCTTGCTTTTGTGGTGTGAATTGAAGTTATAATTTATGAACACAATTACTTCATCTGAAACTTGGTAATGATTAACTGTATACATTAATCAAAAGTAATCAAGGCTAAATGGTAAATAATAAAGAAACAGATACCTATATATTATATATATGTGTTGTATAGATGGTTAGTAAATATATCTTTTGGTAGATGTATATAAATATATAGACATGTGCAAAATTTAATTGACATGAACTAGCATAAATGGGACAACTGCTACAGGGCTCTCACACCCCATTTTGGGACGGGTGCCCGGGGCCTGGAGCCCTTAGAATTGGGGAAAATAGCAGCGTTTTCCTTAGAATTGGGAAAACTTGGGGTCTAAATTTGGAAAAAAAGATACTATTTTGCATTGAGATTTGTCCCCAAATCTTGCAGATCGAGAGCCCTGTGCTAAGACCTCCTTTTGACAACTATTTACGGTTTCCAAATTCCTAATAGTTTAAAAGAAGTCATCTTTCTGTCCTAAGTACAGAAGGGAGGGTTGGCACATTTGACGGTCATTTTAGGTTTAACACTCATATGATTCTTAATGTCGTTACGTCACTCACTTCATGTCTGACACTATTGAAATCATATTTAATGTTTGCCAGTTCAAATCCTAGATCTATCTCTCCTTTGATGTTGCTATTAAATTCAATCATTTCTATTTTGAACTCATTCATTCCCTTATCAGACTTTCACAGACTTTTCATTCCATGTCCAATTCTCATCTGATGATTCTGACAAAAAAAACCCAAATATCACACTCTAAGTCCAACTCTCATTTAACGTATTTAACAAATTTCCCATTCTAAGTCCAATTCTCATTCAATGCTGCTAAGCTGACAGTTCCCATTAAAAGTCAGTCAACTAGACATTTCCTAATCTAGGTATCATGCTATCTGATTAAGACGTTTTACTTCTAAACTGTCAATTAAATTTATGAATTATACTGATGATCTTCTGAAATTTCTTGCGTACTTCTATAAATATCTAGATACTAACCTTACCAATGAAATATTTTTAAAATCCTCTTTGCTGTATATCCACCTTAGCTTGAAACATCCATAGAAAGTGTGTGCCAGGTTCCAGTTACTTTTGAAGAAATTTGATGCGTAATTAAATATCTAAATCTTTATATGTTGTCACAGTATATGTACTGGTCTCTACAGCTTTCAAACCAACTCAATATCTAATATGGAAGTGGTGAAGTCTGAACACGTCCATAAACATTTCTTCATCAATGTGCTTTGACCAGTGGTCATTTCCAATCACTCTGGTCATTGCCCTAGTAAAGGTCCTGTAGTATACTGTTTATATTATGAGTAAGGACTGCACTTTGGACTATCTGTTATCTCTCATACCACTGGAGTTGGGCATTAACTCTATCTGCCGTCATGTACACGAACAAAACACCTACCCGTCCTCCCCTTGATAACAGTGAAATCACACCTTGCCCAAACCTCAAGCATGCAGAATGTGTTTGAACACTTTAATCCCCTCTAAGTTATTTTATCAATAGATGACATCATACCATGTATTTTTTCTCCATATGCAATGTCAATTTATTTTATGTACAGTTGCAAGAAATACCAATTAAAAGCAATATACACACATAATCATAAGCACATTCTGATTTAAATTGGCAATATGCATATCCAAATATTGAAATCAAGATATCCCAATGGGATTCTTTCAAGAGTCCTGATCATATTTTTATTTTTTGCATTGGAAAATAAATGCCATCATGGTCATAGGAAAATTCTTACTATTTCCCAGTTTGGCACTAATTGTGTTAATAATGAGGTTGGTGTTGTAGTAAGTTATTACTGTTACCAGGGCTCTCGGATCTGCCAGATTTGGGGCAGATATTCGGCCCTATTCCCAATGCAAAATAATATCTTTTTAAAACACCATTATTTTTCCCAATTCTAAGGGCCCCGGGCCCCAGTCCCAAAATGGGGTGTGAGAGCCCTGGTTACACTTCTTCAAAGAATTCTTTTATGTAATCGTGTGATGTTTTATCACGTAATTTTTCAATGGTCTGCAAAGGACTGGGTAAAAAAAAGATAGAATTGATAACAAAGGTAAATTTTAAGAAATAATCAGCTGAATACGTTTGTAGCCTAACTAGTCTTCCACATGTCAAAAACAAACAAAAAAAATGTGAAATTTTAACATTCTCTTGCTCCATATAATCATAATAGATTTTATTTATTTTACAACAATTGCGAAGCAAGTTTTTTCAACTTATATTAATTACTCTTGTTGGCTCGGATGGAAGTTTGCAAGTGTGGGAGGAAACTGGATTACCTGGGGAAAACTCATATGTCGAGCAGGTGACCCCATACCTTTTCACATCCATTTCGGGAATCAAACCCCAGATATCTAGTTGACGATGCACTAAAACAGTAGAATGCTAACTGCTCTTCAGATAAACAAATGCATCATCTACATAAGACTAGAGACGTATATATATATATATACGTCTCTGATAAGACTAAGCCCTGGAAGTTAACATTTACATTTCACAGGCTGATACGCCCCTTTTGAAGATAGCAAAGGAGCAATACCCAACTTCAAAGCCATTTCAATATGCTGTTATGCGACCCGATTCGTTTGATGTACATCAAAGGATCAAACCAAAGGTCTTCACGTCTTGTCCACAAGGTGTCGCACATGGAACCTTCAGTTTTATACAGCTTGTTCAGTACCAATATATCATACCCCTCTGAAAGAATATTTTTTGGTCATGTCAGTCTGTATTAATATGTTATACACACTTCTTTTAACCCTGAATATGAATGTCCATGGCAAAGGGAATTTATTCCAGAAGTTGGCTGAAAATCCTTTTTCATCCTCTGCTAATCACAATTTTGACTTGAAACATTCAAAGTTCTACGGAAATAACTTAAATAGTTTACATGTCTTTTACCAGTTCTAGTAGGTCCTATACCTTGTATTTTGTATTCGCTCCGTTGGCCTACGAACGACTGGGTCTACAAGCACTCTCGATCTCAAAATCTCGCGCTAACACGTGCAACATATCAACTTTCACTTCCGGTTCGTTTACAAGGTTAAGGAATCCGACACCAAACAATGACGCAGACTTGATAATGGAATCAAAGATTTTATGCCATTCTGTGGCAATTCCGTAATTGTAATGATTTTTCATTTAAGCACAGGGAACTTCAAAGGCGGTTGTTTAACAGCCTTGTGTAATTCCTAAAACTTGAGATTTTGTGTAAGCCCAAAGCAAAGGAGGGAGGAAGTCGGGCATTGTCAGACTGTTATGCTAGAAGTACAAACAAGACAACTTTATCGTTGGCGTTATAAAAACATACAGTACAGTATACTACTGTTTGTGTTTTCTGATTTATAAGCTAAGAAAAAATAATTAAACTGATCAAGTAGACCAGTCATTTCATTTTGAGTTTAATCACGGATTTTGAATTTAAAGTCCTTGGGTTGACTAAAACTCTATCTTATGAAAGTCAATTTGCTGTCAGTCTTCTGATTTGAAATTCGGTCATCCGCAAGTCTAATGCCCTATTCATTTATTTGGAGAAACCGATCTGGTTTCAGCTTCAATAGTTATGGACCTGCCTGTATGTTGACAGATCAATTGAACTTTCGTACCAATGCAGTAGAAAGATAAATAAGATTATTCAGTTATAAGTTATAGTTCCGCGAATGAATTAAAATCATGCAGAGTGGGACCGTTTGGTCCGCCTCAAACGTAAACTTCTTTTGCGAAAGCTGTCAAATTGAAGCAAGCGTCGGATGGACCCAGACTAAAGCGGGAAATAAAATGGACGAAGCATGTGTTTGTAAATAAAGGTAGGAAAGCTATGTTTACTAATGATGTAGCATGTGTATTACATGTAAAGGAGAAACATGCTGTATTCTATCAGCCTTGATTACCATTTTCTTATGACAACCTCAAAACATGATATAAGTCAGCGATCGTTTAACATCTTCGGTACCAGTTGTTTACAAAATATCCGAAAATGATAATTCACGTGTCCCCTACGTGAGTATATTGATTTAATATAGCTAAAGCGTTCCTTGTCACTATGAAACATTTATACTATTCCTTGCTGAAATTATATTACGCCTTACCTATAAGCAGGGGTTTTCCAAATGAAATTCGTATTTAAGCCAAATTTGCAATATACTTCTGACCGTTTCAGTCCTGATTACCATTTTTGCCCATAATGAGACAAAATGCCTCCTAGATTTTGCCACAGCCTCAACCAGTGTTAAAAAGTGAAAACTAAGTAAAGCATAACAATCAGAAGTTAAACTTAACGTCATTCTACATTCATGATTAATAAATTATCGGCACAAGGAAATACCTACAACTTGAAAGATAACGTTAAAACTTGCAACAATTGTGCTGAGTTTATGTCATCCTGTCGGATGTGACTTTGTATAGCACTTAAAGGTGATGAGAATTTATTCATAGGGTTCATGTATATTACATGGTTTGTGAAAGTTGGAATGGAATTGTGTGCATCGATCATGTGTAAATGTTGCAAAAATGAATTTGAATAATACATATATTAATAAATGAATCAATATACATTAGATTTTTATATTTTAATGATACACACATAGATAACTGACTTTATTATGCATAGAGTTGAGTCAAAATGTAATTGATCAACATTATTTATCATATCAATTAATGTAAACTTATTAATTGATCTTATAAAATCAAGGGGAGATAAGTGCTACACATCCTAATCCATTATGACAACAACATAAATTTAACACAAATGTGCATTTTCATGCTGTCTACATGTATCATATTGGGACACATCTTACAAGTTTGGGGTAAGTGTTGGGTAGTTTTGGATGGGTTTTGACAGTTTGGGGTATTTTATCACATAGATTGTTTAAATTGAAGTTATATCAGTGTTGGCAACTCAACTGATTTTGTCATGTCATCGTGACTTGCTCAAACTGAAAAATGCTATAATCACCTGATACATTTCTACAATTGACTGATGTTTAAACATTTCAAAATAAATTTTTGGATCTAATTTATTGTCAAAATAATATTTATACGTAGCATAGAACTTCATCCATATAAATACTGATGTTTTAACTATACAATAGAAATGATTATAAAGTCTTTTTCCTTCATTTCTATTTAATGCATGTCTTCACCCTTGAAGAGTTAATGATCAGATATTAGATTTGGCTAGAAGTAGGTGACTGTTATATAATAATAGTGTGAGAAGAAAAGTATGTGGTGAAATCTTTCCCTATGAAGACAAAAATGCTATACTGTGATAAGTATCACAAATTAGATTCTGAAATATAGCTTAAGTACTATGGCAATGTTGTAACAATGAGAAAAATTATTAGAAGTCTTCAAAAAATGAATTTCATTGCAGAATCAGACCTTTTACATATGAGATGATGATAAACTTGTTAGAATGCTAATTATGGGATTCTTGCTATTTTCGAGTCATTATTCACATAAAACTAGATTCCTGTGGATGAATTTTATGTCATTCTTTGTAATTCCTGATTTGACAAAACCTCAATCCATTTCAGAATGACAATATGACCATGATTAAGTGATTGGAAGCTACAATATGTCTAGAAAAAAATTTGCTTTAACAATGGAGCTGTTTCAAAGGTTAGTATGCATATTTTTTGGAATTGGTAAAACCAAATTAATCCAGACTTTGAAGACAAGATAAAAATTTAATACCTCCTTGATTAAAAGCAACCTATTGATTAAAGAATATATTTCTTAGACTCATGAAGTTAAATAACTAAAGTGTAACAGTAAGTGTAGTCTTGTTAATTGGTACTGTGAATTCTTTTTGCAGTTGACTAGGAAATACTGCAAAGTTCAGTGGGAACATAGAGGTCTTGTTTGTAATGAGTGATTATGTATTTCTGGTATGTTTCAGCGCCAGAGACAAGGGCGGAGGAGGCCAGTCTGTCTATGAACTGAGAACACTCCTTTCTCATTTACTGGAGAATTTCCTTACAGATGTCAATAAAAGTTAGTTCACACCTTTGAAATAATTCATTTTTTCTGTTTCTTCTATATTTTGTCAACTATGTTCCATGAGCAGAGATTATAATTATGTCTGAATGGTTTTTAGGACAGAAAAATTTAGATCTGGATTGGTGCTTTTCCTACAAGGACTCATCCTCACTTTTTAAGACTTTTTGTAAACAAATCCTATACCTACCTGAAAAACATTATACAAATCACTGAAGCAGCAGATAATTCCAAGATAGTCAAATATTCAAATTTACTAGACTTAGCGTGGTTCTGGCAAAAAATCTACTTCGCATCCTGACCCGCTTAAGGTTTTGTCAAAGGTGTAACTGACTCTGTTTCTTTTGTGATCAGTTGGAGAGTCATTACAACAGTGTGCCGATGAATCAAGTGAATGCTTCATGATGCTCCAGTGGTTTCGATGGTTGGTTGATGCACACTCGGATATGTTCCTGTATGTGCCTGGAAGTCCTCCATCAGATGAAGTTCATGGCCATTCTCAACAACCTTCCCCACCTGGCAATGAAGAAAACCTTTCATACGGTATTTGTCAGAATATGATTAGGCCTCCCTTCCAAATTGTTTTGAGTTTCTCATGATAGGATTGACATTATACATCTATTAAAAAGCCAGAAAAAGTATTTTTCAAAGGGAATGAGGTCACAATTGTGATCAGTACTTTTCAGGGTTCATACTTTTTTGTATACGACTTTCTATGGTTTCTTCCAAGTTCCTGAGAATCATTTGTTGGGTTACTTCCCTTTGTATATATCCACTGTAACCTGTCCTGAACTTGATATGACTTACAAACATCATATTTATCAATTTACCATTATGCATTGTAATGATGCCATAATTTGTTTAGTTAGTGTCATGGCTATAAAGTGTCCCATCAGTATTCTTTTATACTTGTTTTTCTGCTTAAAGGGATGCTCCACCCAAGTTTCAAAGATATCTTACTGCTTCGGTTTTTTTTATGTATCTCTTATGACTATTCAAATTATTATAAGTGTTAAAAGTCCTTCCTGTGGTCACCTTGGACAGGCGCAATTAGTGTAGAGTGACCAGTGTAAAATTAGAATGTGTAAATATAGCGCGTTTATCATGTGATCATTTTTAAAAGCGAGGCTGCAAAAACAAAACCACAATGTTTACAGTGTATTATGCAGGCGCAAACCTGTTGTGACATCATCAGTGCAGCATGAACATTTGTAAGCAGATCTAGCAAGACCTAAATAGAATTTCCTCAAATAAATAGCAAAAGTTGATTTTTTGGGGAAAAACAAGTCATGCAATTGCCATATGAATATAAGTAGATGCTCTCGTACAATTTTCTCTAAAAGCATCTTATGTAATCCAGACTTGGACAGAATATCCCTTTAAGCATCATCTATCATATTTTAAATAAATTCAATACCATATGCGTATATCAATCTAGTATGAGAACATGTCAAACAAGCTTTAATTTCAAAATGTTGAATTGAAGGCAAGCATTATTGCTTTTGAAATCTCTTCAACTTCAACAATAAATTAATTTTCATCAGACATAATACAATGGCTAATATTAGTATAGAGTGAACAAAGTTCAATGTGACAATATCACAATCAAGAAAAAAACATCAACTACCACATCAAATATGCACCCTTGTCATGCTCTCACTTCTATATTGATTTCATTACTATTAAGTATGCCTTGTAAAACAGTTTACCTGTTGAATTACAGCCTTCACAACTTGGTGTCTGACTAAATTGCTGCGTCTACTGAGCTACAGTCAGTGTATCAATCTGCATGAGAAATGTATTGCTGTTGTGGTCAGCTTGCTGCAGCTGGTCAAATGGAAGGACAGCCATTTTTATCACAGCCTCTTGACCAATCTGATACACACTCTAGCAGGTATGGGCCCAGTTTCATGTGTATTCACACTCTAGCAGGTATGGGCCCAGTTTCATGTGTATACATACTCTAGCAGGTATGGGCCATGTTTCATATGTATACAAACTCTAGCAGATATCAGCCCAGTTTCATGTGGATACACACCCTAGCAGATATCAGCCCAGTTTCATGTGTATACACCCCTTCACAGATATGGGCCCAGTTTCATATGTATTCACACTCTGGCAGGTATGGGCCCTGTTTATTATGTATTCACACTCTAGCAGGTATGGGCCCTGTTTCATATGTTTTCTCACTCTAGCAGGTATGGGCCCAGTTTCATATGTATACACCCCTTAACAGATATGGGCCCTGTTTCATATGTATTCACACTCTAGCAGGTATGGGCCCTGTTTCATAAGTATTCACACTCTAGCAGGTATGGGCCAGTTTCATGTGTATACACCCCTTAACAGATATGGGCCCAGTTTCATATGTATTCATACTCTAGCAGGTATGGGCCCTGTTTCATGTGTATACACCCCTTAACAGATATGGGCCCAGTTTCATATGTATTCACACTCTAGCAGGTATGGGCCCAATTTCATATGGATACACACCCTAGCAGATATCAGCCCAGTTTCATGTGTATACACCCCTTAACAGGTATGGCCCCAGTTTCACATGGATACACACCCTAGCAGATATCAGCCCTGTTTCATGTGTATACACCCCTTAACATGTATGGCCCCAGTTTCACATGGATACACACCCTAGCAGATATCCGCCCTGTTTCATGTGTATACACCCCTTAACAGGTATGGCCCCAGTTTCACATGGATACACACCCTAGCAGATAACACCCCAGTGTTGTATGCATTTAGAAATTGAGTTCTATCTAATGCATATTTGGTGTCTGTATTAAGGTAAAGTATGGGAACTGTTAGAACTTGAGAAAGTTTTACATCAGGGCAGCTAGTTTATTGTCTTTTAACAGAAGACTGATATTGAAAATTGTTGAAGAATTGTAACGATATTGTGATTAGTAAAGATTGAGGTGAGTATGACATACAACACCACCACTATAATACTGATTTAGTGGAATTATAATTTATTTTGGAAGTTAACTGATGGTAAAATAAAGAATGTGATAAATTGATAGTGGGTGCTGTGATGATACTTGGGATTGTTTTTATGTTAATCTATTAAGTATGGACTAGTAAGTCTCAATTTCTTACAGATCTAGTACAACTGAATGAGAAACTGTACAGTACAGATGAAAATTTGAATGAAACCCTGACCAGGTTCATTGCTAGGGATGACCATGTGCGACAAAGCCTTGTTGATCCTGCTGAGGTATGTTCTGGGGCGTTTTCTGTTGTAGACATTGAGTATCTTAATTATAGATCATTAGAATCTTTTCACTGGAGTCAAGTGTAGTGCTGACTCAGACCTTCCAGAAAAAATTAGTAAGTAGTCTTTCAAACCTATGATAACATTACATCAACTGCATTTATTATTTATTTTGTCCTAATTGTTTATCTACCCTATTGTCCTGTCACATCTACAAGACAAGGATTTGTGATATCTTTACCTGTCTGTTTAGTCTTTTATGACATTGCATCAACTACATTTAAGGCTTTGTGATGCCCTTCTTGTCTATCTAGCCTTTTTGGATGTCATGTCAACTGCACATAAAATTTGTGACATCTCACTAATGAACAAACCTCTTCAGGTAAGGTCTTCCAGTTTGCAATGGAAAAATACTTTAATATTTTGTAAGCATATGGAGAATGTATAGATGTTCATCTTTGACACTCCAGGGGTAATGAGCACTTTCGCTCTGTACATCCCTGGAACATTTCAAAGGGTCCATGTTTGATATTTTGTGGAGAAGACTAGTTAGATCTTTTGATGTATATCAAACAGATCTCTCAGTCAAATAACAGTACTTTGTTCTGACTTTATAATTGGATGTCACTCCTTTATTCAAGGGTCTATAGCATTCTGTGATTGCTCTTTTTTCTTCTGCTGAAACTAACTCTTGGCCAAACAAGTAACTTCTCTTGTCTTTCAATTCTATCACGAAATGTTCCAGAGTATGAAAGTGATTCTAACTGGTGGAGTATTGCGGATGATAGATGTTGTAAACACTGTATATAAGGTTTATGTTGTAGGTGATATATTATATATATATTTAGAGTATATATGTTATTGCAGTCAAGTCCTTCCAATGTAAAGCTGTCTCCAGCAGCCATACAGGTGTGCACAGTTGATATGTGTGAACTTCTGCAGGTCAATCTCACGTAAGTCAGATAGGAATTGAAATACAGAATGAAATGTAACACTATGATTGCAATTTCAGCTTCCATAAGCACCATTAATAGAAAGGAATTTCAACTTCCATAAGCAACATTAACAGAAAGGAATTGAAATATACAGAATGAAATGTAACACTATGATTGCAATTACAGCTTCCATAAGCACCATTGAAAAATGTAGTAATTGTTTTGGGCTTTGCTTCATTTAGACCTTGTGTTGTCTGGCGTTTTTATTACACATTTCTGAAAGGTAATTAAGCCTAAACTGTGGTGTGAGACCCATTGCCAGTGGAACCACATTTTTCAGATAAACAAGTTGTTCTTGATAGCTTAGAGACCTAGAATCTGCATAATGGGCGAGTAGCATGTTTAGATAAAGGACTTTCAAGTGTATTCAAATGCAAACCTGGACACACTTTCAATGTTAAAGGAGGTCATAAGATATTGAAATCTTATGTATAACCAAACAGCACTGTATTATATTCATCCAGTAGCTTTTACTAGAATCAACCTCTTTGCTTTATAAGCTGCAAAAAGAAGTGAGTGATACAGGCCTATATAACCTTTTGTTACATGCCCAATAATCTTTCTAATCGTTCTAAGCACAGGTAAATTGGTTATGTGTGATTTTTTAACTTGGAGCTAAATCTTACAGTTTCAGTTTTTGATGAAGATAAGATTTTCTTTCTTTATACAGAGAGTTACTCGGTCACATGGTTGAGGATGTGGGGATGGTGACCAATGGCCTATTGCCAGCAGTGTGGGGCTGTATGTGCTGGGCTGTGGAAAATGGAAACCTCGACCTCAAAGCTGTAAGTAATGGATAACTATGTTATCACCTTGGCCTCAAAATTGAACAAAGGACATAAGTGATTAGCATCTTTCAATACAAATTTAAGAGTCTGATACAGCAGAGGAAAATAATGCATGAACTCTTTGTGTACTCCTGATGTCTTGAGATGTCACAAGACAGTGCTTTTGTACCCTTAGTGACGTCTTGAAATCTAGGAAGTGACTGGTGAAAATCAAAATTAATCAAAATAAATGCCAATAATATTTGATCTGCACTTATGATTTTCAATGTGTCATGATTTCAAAAGAATGTCAAATACATTTGTATAGTTTTATCAGTAAGTGCTTAAGTTGTGGATTTGTTACATAGTGACCTTGACCTCAAGGTTATGCTGTCCTATTTGATATTTAAACTCTGCTCAACATCAGTGTCATTACTAGTCCTCCATTCGGTGGTTTTGAGTTTTGTATTAGCTCTTGCCATCCCTATGTCTGTCCTGCCTTCTGCTATCATCTCTGGGCTCTTTTCTCCTACAATATTTGTCACTGGAACTTCATATCAATGGTGTGGCTTCACCTTGGTGAGATGGTGTGTCATGTTTCAAAAGTAAGTCACTCCAATCTACATTTTGACCTTTGAACCTTATCAAAGAAGAAGTTTATCCATGCACTATCGCTAACACTACTACTCACTGAAATGTACTTGCAGTACAGGTTTACTTTTGTGAGGAGGTGTGTCAATTCATGACTGTTATTTGCTGATTGTCAAGTTGCAGTACTTTTAATCATTTGAAATCTTGTGCAGTAAACTGTCAAAACTTCAGTTTCTGGGATGGGAGAGACATTTTTTTTTATATTGGAATTATTAAACCTTACTTATTTCTTCTTCAGTGTTCATTTCACATAATAAAGGAGATGTTGGAACACAGTGGTCTTCCCACACTTAATGTCATTGACTACTTCCTGTCATGCTCAGTCGCAGTGTTAGACCTGATGTGCTCTGGTTGTAAAGGAGGCGAGAAAAAGTGAGTACTACAAAATTTATTCTATAGTTTTGTGATTAAAGGTTATTACATATAAAGATTCTTCAAAATAATATAAACATGCTTTTTTTTCTAACACAAACATATTATTACATCAATTACTACACCTGATAATATTTTGGTTTGCAAAGAAGCAAGACAATTCATATTTTGTAGACATTTTCTTGTTTTGATAAGTTCAAACAATCAATGAATTAATATTCAAACATTCCGACTAAATCCTGATTTTATGACAATGATATGATAGGTAGCTGACTGTAAGCCTTTACTTTGTTAGGTTGGTAATGAAGGTAGAGGACAATCTGGCGTTAGTGCTCCAGGGAATTATCCACGCTGATCAGGCCACCCTGCAGCCCATTAACCTGTCTGTGTCACAGATGCAATACCTCCTAGCCAAGATATCTGTGATCCTGACCATGAAGGGATTGATGTCCCTTCAGACTACCAGTTTACTGCAAGGGGTGTCGGACATGATCAGCTACATACTTGACAAAGTTCCTCAGTCCACCCTATCTGGAAGTATCTTCAGTCCATTGGTCACCAATATGTTTTCAACTCTGTTAAACCACTGTGGTCAACTTCAAAATCTTCAGGTAAATTCTTATTTCATTTGATAAGTGTATATTCAAACCTTCATTATGTTTATAAAGATGATGGTAGATAGTGTGAATTTTATATTTTTAGTCCACTTTCATTAGATTAGGCTATCTACCCTGCATCTGTGATCTATGTTTTCTTAGAAAGATATTGTCTATTTCTTGAGAAATGGTTGATGGATCTTTCTCAAATTCTCAAATCCAAATTCTATGTGGATTCCCATTGGTCCTTATAATGCCCACTTGATTTAAGACTGATAAAAAAACAAACAAAGCCAAACAAAATTGCTGACAGATGGCCATCTTAAAATCTGACAACTTAAATTTGTAATTGCTATTTCATAAGAAGTATTTCTAGATTGATAATTCTCAAATTTCATACCATGAAGTGAAAGTAAGACAAAAGAAATGCTAAAGATCCAATAGCTGTTGCACCAAGTCTTGTACACTTCATTAATGATAAGAAATTAAAAGTTTATTAGAAGTTTGATGGTATAACTGATTTTCTCGTGTTTACTTTCCTCCAGTTTGTGGTATCACCATTGGTCAAGTCTGTTATGCTTCAAGTAGCCAATATTCATAGTGTTGAACAAGTTTCTGAAGGAATGACATCTGGAAAGGAAGATGCCCAGCCATCACAATATGGACAACGCAAAAGGTGTTTTATCACTATTAAAGTTAAAAAATTATTCCAATTTTTAGCAATATCTTAAGCAGTGTTTTACATAGGAATCTGGGTGAATGGAACTCTTGGATCTTCTTTTGATGGTAGTGCATTTTGTAGAGTTTTGCTAATTGCTGTTGTATAAGATGAGCAAAGTCCCAGCTGTATATTTATGTGTTGAGCTACTGATGTGGGTACAGTACCAGAGACTTTGTATTTAAGAATGGTATGGAGTTTGTTGCAAATTGTAGATACTGAAACTGAACTACAGTATTGTACAGATTGGAATGTTGAGGTGCATCATTACATTGATATTTTTGCCATCTTATAACAAAAATGGCTGTTTCCCATAACTTATTACCCTGTAATTTTTTCCAAAAATAAGGAAAAATCAGAAAAATCCGGAAGAAAATAATAATGAAAAAAAAAATTGTTCAAAGTAACACAGGCACAACCAGCTGTAAAATTCAGGTTGAAAGAACATCATTGGGTCATTTTTCACTGTATGGTATTGCCAAAGGGTAAAAACGAATCATTGGCATAATACAACATGTGTTGCTGGTTTAGAGTGAATAATTGATTTGGCATTTGAAACCATGGAATATCCTTTGTATAGAAAGAATGGCTGTAAGTATTTTGCATGCCTGGTTTTATCTGTTTTTAGGAAGGCAGAGACAATGAATAAGGATGGTCGTATCAAACTGACCAAGTGTCAACGGATGATCAACAGTAAATTATCCTTCTTGATATCCATGGTGACAGATGGAGGGGCCAAGGTAATCTTGTTACCTGTCAAATTTCTCCGTAACGTTCATGGTTCAATTGTTTCTTGGACTATTTAGATAACTGAAGATACATGAGGACAGTCACACCTGGAAAATTTAGTCTCGAAAATTAGAGAGGATGAACTTTATCAATATTGAGGAATAGGGGTCAAATATCAAGATCACTTTGGGTCTTATCAAGATATATTGAAGATTGAATAAGTACACATCATGCTCTTATTTGTATGTACATCAGGAAACTTTGTTTCCTAGGTTTTGGAGAGCATGACGGGAGTGTGTGCCTTAGTTCAGGTACTTATCACATGCCTTCAACAGAGTCGCAACATATCGAGGTAAGTCAGTTATCATCCCCTTTTGGATGCCTGTTTTGAAGTGTTACATTGTCTTTGTCCTCTCGGTTGAATTTTCATTTTTTTTTGTCTGTATCATGACTTTGAATAAAAATGTTTTGATAAATCTTTGATAAAAGTGAACACTTCTGAAGAATTATCTGATGTACAAATATACTGTGAGTAGTACTGCAGCAAGTTATTAGAGATAATAAGATAACATCACATTCATAGAATTGATGGCATTATGACACAATAATATGCATATAGAGCCAAATTTTGCTCTAAGTTTGATGTGAAAATAACAGTTTTCTACAATTTTTACATGAAAATTCAATCATATGAGAGAAATGATCTTTAATTATTTTTGGAACTTCTCAATAGAATTGAAAGTTTTCAAATTTGTTTCATAAATCATATCATTAGAAAACTCAATAAAGATTCTATATCATTGCTTAACACTTATCTTTTAATTTAGACATGAAAATGTACTTGGAAGCTTTAGTGGTATGTTGTCTATGATTTTGGTTTATGTTAACCAATCGGATTCTTTACTATGGAATCAATACCAAGCTAAGTTAAATTTATGTTTCATAACACCATAGATTGGGATACACATCATTCCAACACTGGCTGCCTCTGACAACATGTCAGGAATTAGTTTCATCTGCTGTCGCTGCCCTGCAACTGTGTCCTGATTGGTCATCTGATTCCACCAATCAAATGCTTGTAACAATCTTACAAACATTTGCCACCCTGCTTTGTACTTATGGTAATGAAGAAGTTTCTATTACAAAGATCTAAGCTCTTCCTTATGACTGGCTTTTTAAAACTTAATTATTTACTGTAGTAAATTAAAGAGAAAAAAAGTAAGAAGCAAGGTGTATTATTTTGTGTACATGCATCACAATTGTTATAATACTTTCATTATTCAAATTACCTTACGTCTAAGATCTGTGTTCCATAACAAATTTTGCTATCCCTATTTCTTTATATTCGCGCACAGATCTCGCTGGAATTTTATATTTAAGTTTCCTTTTATCATTACCTGTACTTATTTGATTTTGAGACCAATCAGAAAAGAAAGTAGCCAACGAGTTACCATTTTGGATTTTGAAAGAATAATAGAGATCAAATGATCAAATGCTAAGATCCCTGTGGGATCTCTTGTTCTATCAATATTTCGTTTTCTTTGTTGACAACTAGTTAATATGTATAAAGGATTTTTATTTATCAATAACACAACCTATTCCAATCAAATATCTTTGTCTTCAGTATTTATTGACTTTCTTACTAATTCTGGGTTTTAAAATAGTCTTACTTTTGGGCTTGATACTTAGTGACCTTTGCCAATGTCATATGACATTACTGTTTTAGATGCTGGAGACCTTGACCCTCAAGACTTGACAACCATGTGTTGGATAGCTTCTCTTACCTGGATACCAGTAAGTCAGGGATATATACTGTTCAAACTTACCATAAACCATGCTACATACAGCGAGAAAACACAGTGGCCAAACCTATCACAGACTAAGCTACATAAGGAGGCAAATCCTCATTCTACCACACACAGTGGCCAAACCTATCACAGACTAAGCTATATAACGAGGCAAATCCTCATTCTACCACACACAGACTAAGCTATATAACATAACCACACACAGGGCCAGGCTATATAACCTCCTCATTCTACCACACACAGTGGCCAAACCTATCACAGACTAAGCTACATAAGGAGGCAAATCCTCATTCTACCACACACAGTGGCCAAACCTATCACAGACTAAGCTATATAACGAGGCAAATCCTCATTCTACCACACACAGTGGCCATAGCTATCACAGACTAAGCTACATAAAGAGGCAAATCCTCATTCTACCACACACAGTGGCCAAAGCTATCACAGACTAAGCTATATAACGAGGCAAATCCTCATTCTACCACACTCAGTGGCCAAAGCTATCACAGACTAAGCTATATAACGAGGCAAATCCTCATTCTACCACACACAGTGGCCCAAATCCTCATTCTACCACACACAGAGGCCAAAGAGGCAAATCCTCATTCTACCACACTCAGTGGCCAAAGCTATCACAGACTAAGCTATATAACGAGGCAAATCCTCATTCTACCACACACAGTGGCCATAGCTATCACAGACTAAGCTATATAACGAGGCAAATCCTCATTCTACCACACACAGTGGCCATAGCTATCACAGACTAAGCTACATAAGGAGGCAAATCCTCATTCTACCACACACAGTGGCCAAACCTATCACAGACTAAGCTACATAAGGAGGCAAATCCTCATTCTACCACACACAGCGGCCAAACCTATCACAGACTAAGCTATATAACGAGGCAAATCCTCATTCTACCACACACAGCGGCCAAACCTATCACAGACTAAGCTATATAACGAGGCAAATCCTCATTCTACCACACACAGTGGCCAAACCTATCACAGACTAAGCTATATAAGGAGGCAAATCCTCATTCTACCACACACAGTGGCCAAACCTATCACAGACTAAGCTACATAAGGAGGCAAATCCTCATTCTACCACACACAGTGGCCAAAGCTATCACAGACTAAGCTACATAAGGAGGCAAATCCTCATACTACCACACAGTGGCCAAACCTATCACGGACTAAGCTACATAAGGAGGCAAATCCTCATTCTACCACACACAGTGGCCAAAGCTATCACAGACTAAGCTATATAACGAGGCAAATCCTCATTCTACCACACACAGTGGCCAAACCTATCACAGACTAAGCTACATAAGGAGGCAAATCCTCATTCTACCACACACAGTGGCCAAAGCTATCACAGACTAAGCTATATAACGAGGCAAATCCTCATTCTACCACACACAGTGGCCAAACCTATCACAGACTAAGCTATATAACGAGGCAAATCCTCATTCTACCACACTCAGTGGCCAAACCTATCACAGACTAAGTTACATAAGGAGGCAAATCCTAATTCTTCCACATACCCTAGTCAACCCTATCTCAGACCATCATACCGTAGGCTACTACTTACAGCAGGAAAACTCTTTGTACCACACACAGTGGTCAGTTCTATCCCAGACCATTGTACCATAGGCTACTACTTACAGCAGGAAAACTCTTTGTATCACACACAGTGGTCAACTCTATTCCAGACCATTGTACCATATGCTATACTTACAGCAGGAAAACTTCTTTGAAGTTTAAATCTCATGCAATGTTTATGTAAAACACATTAATTTCCATGACTTTTAATAATATTAATGTAATAACTTGCCCATTCTAGAATGACCCATCATGTATGGACATGAAGATGGCTCACACAAAGCAAGTGGTCAGACTTAGTCAACAACTCTCAGAGAAATTCGGTGAGGACTATGAAGATTTTATTTTACTATTATTTTTCTCAACTCATTCAATGGAATCAAAATGGTGTTTAAATACATTTCACATTGATGAAAAAAAAAGATATCATTTTCATTCTCACTTTGGTTGTTCAAATCTTTGTTCTTTTCTATTTTTCCGATTCTCGGTTTTGAATTCTTGTTTTTGACTTATTCAGTCAAGTATTGATGTTATTGAGTGTATTTTTGATATTTAACTTATTGGCTTGTACCTTCCCCTGGATGAGTGTCTGGTTAGACATGGCATTTTTGCATCATTCCAGTTCTTATTTCATTTGGATGCTGAAAAATGTAGTGAAAATTATGGGGAAGTTTTATGGCCGCCATATTGATCTCATTGAGAAGTATTCTGTTTCTTTGTGTGACATTAAGCTGGACATATTTGATGCTCGTAAGTTTGCCAGTGGGTTCCCTTGTTGTATACCTTCTCATTTGAGAATGTGACATTACTTATTTGGATTGAACAAAGTTTACCTCGCAAGTGTTGTCGATGATACAGAAGATGCTTACTCTTCTGGGACACCTTATCTTCTTCTCCTTGTACTTTTTATAGGAGTCTACATGTAAATCTTTCTTTTGTTCATATTTTGCTTTAGTTTATTGGAATTTGAGTTTGAATCATGATTGTGTTGCCATGTTGGTTTTTTAGCTCACCTGGCCCAAACGGCCAAATGAACTTACGCCATAGCGCGGCGTCCGTCAACTTTTCATTTAAACAACTCTTCTGAAATACCGAAAGGCGTAGAGTTATCATATTTGACTGGAAGGTTCCTTTGATTAAGCCCAACAAAGTTTGCAAAAAAAAAAAATAACCTTGACCCATACTCAAGGTCACAGGGGTCAAATGTGTTAAATGGAACATATCCACAGATATAGTAATGTTGGTCATAAAGATCCGGTAGAGCAATACAGGCCCTCTGGGCCTCTTGTTCTTGATGTTTTTTGTCAGGTAATTAGGCCATCCCCTTCTTTGAATTACAAGTAAATTATTGGCCTAATTGGTTATCACTGGACAAACATGGTAGGAACATGTAAGATGGATGTAGAAACATTGAAATCATTATACCATCTCTATGTTTTTGTTTTTCAGATAATGCTGTTAAACATGAAAGTCTACATGTCTTGTCCTTTCTGCCTAAAGATGTTGCCCCAAAATGGAGGGTTCATGTCTTTAGGCAAGCTTTTGTGAGTATTAAAGTCGATTGCTTTTGAGTGCAGGGCATTTGTATCAAAATTTTATGAAGGAAAAAAATATCTTAATCACTTCTTCCTGACTAGATCAGAGCACATAAATCTCACGGTGAGAGGAAACTGGAGTACTGGGGAACATGTTCAGAAATGTGACCCCAATACTTTCCATGTTTTATCCCAAGTTCAAACCCCACTCATCTTGACAAAAGGCATCAACCATGGTGTTGTGGTCAGTTGACAGGGATTATTTTTATTACACTTTTCCAAACAGAAAATTTACTGTTAAACAATAGACAGAGTGAGAAGTAATCTTAGAAGATTTGATATGCAGTCATTTGTGAGTGAACTTGGAAGGAGTTCATGTTTCACAGACCATAATTATAGTTTATTAGTTAGTTTTCATATCTAACTCAACAGACTGAGGGTGTATACTATACATAGCTTTAAGTTTTAATGAACGGATCTTGGAACATTCCTGGGAATAGTGGCAATTTTCTGCAAATATAGATAGGAAAAACCGTGTTGCTAAGGATATTTTTTCAATATTTTAATTTTTACAACTGTACTTCAAAAGTTTAAAGCAAAAAGGAGAACTTTTTGTTGAAGTTCTGAAACACCACAATTTCCAGTATAGATTTATTTGATAATATATTTATGTTTCCTGATTTACAGTATAATTATTGTCAGAGAAAAATGTGATATTATCAAGTTTCCACTGTATGTGGGCCTATTGTTGAATTTCTATCAAATCCTCAATTTTGAACAGTGATATCTCAGAATAATTGATGCTTTTAGAATGGGATCTTTGGTCTACAGGCATGATTTGCCTATAAAATTTAACATATTAAACAGTGATATATACTTTTGTAGGGAGATGGTGAATGTAAAATGCGACAGTCAGCACTGAACACTTTTCCATTGCTCTTACATCACCTTGGACCCAATGCTAATCATTTGGTCTACGAACTTATTCAGTAAGTCACCAACAAGTCAGCATATTACATTTTGATGGTAGAGCTTTGATTTATAAAATACAAAACAGGGTCAGAATGGAAGGATTACCAAAACTTGACGAAGTAATAAGTGCTGAATACATGATGTTCCAATGAATTTTTTCAGAATGTGATAAAATTTTCAATTTTAAATACTTTATTTGTTTTTTTGAATGTTGTTTTAATATAGTTTTGAATTTCTTTAATTTTCAAAATGAAATAGGCAAAATGTAACTGTGTAAAATGAAGATGAATTGACATTGAGTAATGGTATTTTTTTCATTGCCTGGATGTTAAAGTTTGTTAGCTCACCTAACTGAAGGTTAAGTAAGCTTAAGCCATAGCATAGTATCCATTATCTATCCCTCTAGCTTCACTTTCTGCCTTTAAATGACTTCACAATATCTTAGGACACCTGGCCCCACTTGTATAAAACATCTCACCTTGAGATTTCCTCAAGTCGAGATTTTCCTCAGCTGATATCTCCTCAAAAATGGCTTGTATAAAATTTTCTCAAGGAACAGGAGGAAGGCATCGGCTGGGATGTCCTGAAATTCCTTAAGGAATTTTCATACATGATATTTTCAAGGAGATATTAGCTGAGGAAAATCTCGAGAGATGTTTTATACAAGTGGGGCCTGATGTAAAAACACTGAGCCAGTAGCATGCTGGGATGAATGTCAGTTTTTTTTTTTTCAAATGAATGACATTGACTCACTTTCAAGGTCACATTGGTCAAATGCTGGGCCAGTAGCATGCTTTGGTGAATGATATGAAGATTGCTCAGACAAATGGCCTTGACTAACTTTCAAGGTTACCGGGTCAGATATGTTATTCAAACCACTTTTCAATAACAAGAGGTCCAGGGAAATGTTAATATATAATGGTAACATGGTGGAGAGTAGGTGTACTTAGTTTTGAATAAACTTGAAAGTAGCTGGGATATAAACTGTTCTTATAAACATTTCTCTTCACTAGCTAAAGATCGTGTACCCTATGTCTACTTCTCTCATACCGTGTTGTTACTTTTAATGATTATTAACACATTTCATGTGAAATCACCAGTTATAAATAAACCTGAAATTTTTATTATTTTTAGTGCCTTGGTGGATGACAGAGACCCTGAAATACAGAAAACGATGGCAGATACTGTAGGAAAACTGGCATGTGTTGTCTGCAGGAAAAGTGTTGTCAGGTAAACACTGTGGTAGGAAAACAGTTGTCAGTGAAAATTGGGCAAGTGTAAGAAATAGTTCTCGGGTAAAACTACTTTTGAGTTGCAAATTTACCAGGTATGGAAAATAAGTTGTGAGGTAAAACTGGGTTTTTTTTAGGAAATAGGTTGTGAAGGAAAAGTGGGCAGTTATAGGAAATATGTTAACAAGTAAAAGTGGACATTTACAGAAAATATGTTAAGAAGTAAAAGTGGGCAGTTATAGGCAATATGTTAAGAAGTAAAAATGGGCAGTTATAGGAAATATGTTAACAAGTAAAAGTGGACATTTACAGAAAATATGTTAAGAAGTAAAAGTGGGCAGTTATAGGCAATATATTAAGAAGTAAAAATGGGCAGTTATAGGAAATATGTTAAAAAGCAAAAGTGGACATTTACAGGCAATATGTTAAGAAGTAAAAGTGGACATTTACAGAAAATATGTTAAGAAGTAAAAGTGAACATTTATAGGCAATATGTTAAGAAGTAAAAATGGGCAGTTATAGGAAATATGCTGTGAAGTGAAACTTTGTAGGAAAACAGGTGAAAATTTGGCATTTGAAGACACTATTCCAATAAAACTGTTTTGAAACAGTCTTGTGTGACACAAGTTAACACTATGTAAGGTGTTGACACAAAAGATAGAAATACTTTGTAAGGATAAGAATAAATATCAGTTTGAGCAGTACATGACTTTCAAGGACTATTGTTTTGAGCAATTCAAAGGCCTGGATCAAGTGATCAGTTCAGCAAGAAGAGGGTATGCAAGTAATGTGAGTGGGGCTTAGATTTATGTTGATTATTTGTAATATTCAGCCTTTTTTTATTTTTATTTTTTTTTTTTTTTTTTTTTTGAAAGTTTGTTTCCCCTCTTGTCTGAATTTTTTCACATTTTAAGGATACTTATTCATCATGAAGAAATAATCAGCAGGATTGTTTTCCTATAGTGAATCATCAAAAGTCAATAATCTGGATGTTTCTGTAACCATGGTGATGTTTTATTAACTGTTTCAGCAGTTTTAAGACACTGGGGACCACTTCTACCTCACAGACCATACAGTGTATCTCCTGTGATAAATTACAAGGTCAGTATTACATACAGTGTATCTCCTGTGATAAATTACAAGGTCAGTATTACATACAGTGTATCTCCTTTGATAAATTACAAGGTCAGTATTACATACAGTGTATCTCCTGTGATAAATTACAAGGTCAGTATTACATACAGTGTATCTCCTGTGATAAATTACAAGGTCAGTATTACATACAGTGTATCTCCTGTGAAAAATTACAAGGTCAGTATTACATACAGTGTATCTCCTGTGATACATTACAAGGTCAGTATTACATACAGTGTATCTCCTGTGATAAATTACAAGGTCAGTATTACATACAGTGTATCTCCTGTGATAAATTACAAGGTTAGTATTACATACAGTGTATCTCCTGTGAAAAATTACAAGGTCAGTATTACATACAGTGTATCTCCTGTGAAAAATTACAAGGTCAGTATTACATACAGTGTGTCTCCTATTCATATTTATTGTCATTATTTTTGCAGACAAAGAGTCCTGTAAGTCGACCAAGGAGCGACCAAGACTTGTTGATCCAAACATGTTTTCAAAGTTCCTTACTTTACTGGACACAGAAAACCAAGAGGTCAAGCTAGGTCAGTATGACATATACATCTTAAAATTCCATATGATTTCACCATATTACTGATAAACCTTCTTGTGATAGTAAATTATTTATTTGTCATTAAATCAAAGAGACCATTGTATATTCTATGGTTCTCAGAGGGAAAGTGGGCTTATTAAAAAATAAAGATTTGTACAAAACGCTCAAAGTTAATATATCACCATTCAGTTTGAATTTAGAATTAGATACAGTAGAATTAAATATTGAATTAAATTGCATCATACTGCTGTTTCATCATTCTAGTTTCTTCGGTGATGCTAAGGGCCAAAGTTAATGAAACCATGGAGACCACTTAGAAAAATCAAAATTGGTTAAAATTAAATTCAGAAGGAACATAAATCCCTAATTTCAATAAATTTTGTAAATTTGATGTGGGATCAATTAAATTAGTTAGCATTTCTATTAAAAATGCATTAGATATTGATGGGCCTTTTTTTCCAGAGATGGGCTTATTGCTGGGTACATATTGTTAGAACTTGTGTCCTCTTGATGATTTGATTTCCTGCTTATTACAGCGATGATAAACTCTTGATGATTTGATTTCCTGCTTATTACAGCGATGATAAACTCTTGATGATTTGATTTCCTGCTTATTACAGCGATGATAAACTCTTGATGATTTGATTTCCTGCTTATTACAGCGATGATAAACTCTTGATGATTTGATTTCCTGCTTATTACAGCGATGATAAACTCTTGATGATTTGATTTCCTGCTTATTACAGCGATGATAAACTCTTGATGATTTGAATTCCTGCTTATTACAGCGATGATAAACTCTTGATGATTTGATTTCCTGCTTATTACAGCGATGATAAACTCTTGATGATTTGATTTCCTGCTTATTACAGCGATGATAAACTCTTGATGATTTGATTTCCTGCTTATTACAGCGATGATAAACTCTTGATGATTTGATTTCCTGCTTATTACAGCGATGATAAACAGTCTAAGAAGAATGTTTGGACATATTGGTCTGAGGAGCAACAACCAAGCCACTATGGGCATGCTGAATACATGTCTGTGTCTGATTGAAGATAATGACTATAAAGTACGGGTCAGATTCAGGTATGTACAGGAAACCATTTGAACGGCATCTTACTTACTATCAGGTACTGCACTGTTACTGCTATTTTCATTGTCTCATATTGCAGGGCAGTGTTCATTCCTGGATTTACAAGATTACAAATCTACATATTACGCACTAGAATATAATACAAAAACTCAAGTTTCTTTCTTCTTCTTCTTTTTTTCAGTCAGATCATAAATTCTTTGGTGGGTGATGGTTTCAGCGACCTAAATAATCTCATGGTACGCAAACTAAAGACTTCACTTGATAAGGCTCGTGAGGACGGAAATATTCGACTACAAGAAACAATTCTCCTCACAGTGTCACAGCTTGGCAGGTCAGTGTATCAAAGCTTTGTTATCAGAGTGGTAATTTATGGTCGTCCTTGTGTATAACTGTTATGTGTTGTTTTATCAAATTTATGATAGCTTTTGTAGTTTATTATTGAAAGCTTAACATAAAAAAAAAATCTTTTATGTAGTGTTACTATTGTACATGATTTTGAATTCCTTGTCAATAGCAACTTATGTACAGATATTTCCAATCAAGCAAAAACAATAGCCATTGTATGTGTTGCTGAGATATTTCTAGTGCTGGATTGTAAGGTTTGTATTGAGACCATCAGATGATGGCTGTATTTTTGCATTTTTGTCAGACTGGCTGGTGATGATCTGATCCTGGTAGTCATTGTCAGCCTCCTAGAAAACCTGCTGTCTCCAGTACCACTGATTTCTGCAGTGGCTTATGAACAGGTAAGTTGGTCATTGTATAGGCAATTAGTGCTTACTCTCATTATTGTACAATAAATCCACCACAAATTTATTGGGATGTAATACATGTGTGTCCGTCCCTCCCAACCCATTCACAATCAATATCATATCTTGACCACTTCTCTACAAGTTTGGTTCACATTTTACCCATATTATCATATAAATTTCTAAACCTGATCAGATTCTGGTTTACATAGGAGCAGATGCATTCAGGTCTTGTAAATATTTTCTGTTTTTTGTCTCCTCCTTGTATTGTTGGTAATATTTTGTTTCCTTTTTCTGTGTGAAATTGTACATAACTGAAAATGTTATCTGCAATTAAGGATGTACTGCTCCGTGAAGTTAAAAAAAAAAAAAAAAAAGTATCCAACTTTTTTTTTCTGATGATGATTTTGTGAATAATTTGATTTTAGAAATCAGTATGCTTGTGCACCACTTTTTTTATACAGTTGTCAGAATGTGTAACAGTAAATAATATATTTTCACATCATATTATTCTTCCTTTTTTCAGAATAACGGACATTCGCAGTTATTTTCGCAGCAAACTTTTAAAAAAAAATTTAATGTGTTTTATCGTCTGTCAGTCTCTGGGAAGGGAAACCTAATAATTCTCAAATAATGATGAAACTTTACTTGGTCGAAAGATCTAAAATAAATCACTTGTATGGTCGGCTGAGATTCTTGTGCCTTAATATCCAGATATTACTAAATAAGACATAGAATCTTAGACAGAATACTAGTTTCATTGGAATCAGTATATACACTCTCTTTTATAGTTGAAGTCTGTGGCACAATTCAAGAAAACAAAGACTCAGGATTTATTTATGAAGTCAAGACTGTCAATTTGCAAGGTATGCCAGCAATTTAAAAATAAATAGAGATAGACTTAAGCACATTTGGTTATGTTTGTGATCAAATATCTTTGACTGAAGTTAAATTGGCTTTTAAATATGGCCATATAGAAAAATGCTTTGACATTGAATCTTGAAAGTGTTCCACTAGCATAGTGAAAATATTTGTACCTTGATGAGGATGAAGGTACTGTAAGCATAGAAGTTTTAGCTTTTTTCACACTGTAAGTACTGCTCTAAAATACAATCACAATAACTGCAGTTTCTATATCATGTTTCCATAGCAATAATTGTGGATGTGCATGTTAATCGTTGGCCAATTTGACTGAACGAAATCCAGTATGTCTAGAGTACATGAAGTTACAGATAAGTTGATATGTCAGATGTCTTTTATAAAGCTTAGATTCACTATAAGCTCTGTGTACATTGTAGTTCCTTGTTGAAGCCATGCACCAAGCCCAGGTGACTCCAGGGGGCCGCAGCCCAGAAGCTATCCTCAGAGACGTTGCCAAAGTCCTAGATTTCACAGACATTAAGTTATTTCTACAGGTAAGATCTTATCAAATATACAATAAGTCAGAATGATTAGTTATAGCAATTACACAGTGATACAGTTACTGTTGCTAAAGATTAAAAATCTACACCTGTTTTGATTAGAAGATTGATAGAAAAAAGATTATGTTAATACTGTATACCTGGTTATTCTCTCCCTTTGTACCATTATACGTAAATTCACCTCAAGTTCGTTTTGCTCTCAGAGAGTTATGTAAGTGTAACAAGTTTTCGCCCCTATCATGGATTCCCCCTTCCTGTTAATGAACGAAAATATGCAAAAATTAAACAAAGATAACACTTCCCGGTATACAGTATAATGGAGTAAACATTAACTTAACAAGAAAGGAATTTTTATTTTCTGTATACAGTAAAACAGCACCGAGACTTTCTTATATCAACTGTAAAACAATATTTTTGTATAAGGTAGATTTTGTAAAGATGGACATAAACACATTTGTAATGGTCATATCTTCAGGGAACAAAGAAGTACATGGTGCCCCACTTGGTTAGCAAAGCTACACCTGAAGCCTCTTCTCTGATCAAACTGATGGCCACACTACTCAACGTGCCAGTAAGTAGTATCTCAATATCGCATTGTAGAAAAGTGTCACTTTTGACAGGTGTTACTGTGTACTTGTTTCTAGACAGGTGTTATTGTACGTTTCCATGGCTACAGACAGGTATTGATGCTCATCTTTTGTTTACAGAGTCGGATGAAGCTTCTACTGGAGATGATTAAGTACACCTACACTTACTTAGTGTGTCACTGTGGTAAAGCTGAGATGGAAAGAGCCATCACTTTCCTACAGGTATTTATGTAATCCTCTCCATATTCAAAATGCAAGCAAAAACACAAACCAAGATTTTGGTCACTTGGTTCACTTCATCTTTAATTCAATATTTTCAGATTAGCCAAAATCTGTTTCAGAAATTCAAGTTTTTGGTTTTTGTCTGTAAACAAACTTTTATCTCTGAATGTTTGAAAGTGTCAAAAAATATTATACCTAATTAATAACTAATAAATAATAAATTTTATTGCTGATGATACAAGTATACAAGTGATATAGATGCCATTAGTAACACAGCATAATAGTTTACATTGTAACAATATTGACAGAATGAAACAGAGGTTGACCTGGGAGGACTAGTGCGACTCCACTTTCAAAGAACTCACCAGGAGTTACTCCTACGTCTTAGTACAGACTATTCACAGGTATGTACAGAATATTTACAGGTGTGTACAGACCATTCACAGACTATTCACAGGTATGTACAGACCATTCAACGTATGTAAAGACTATTCACAGACTATTCACAGGTATGTACAGACCGTTCACAGGTATGTACAGACCATTCACAGGTATGTACAGACTATTCACAGGTATGTACAGACCATTCACAGGTGTGTACAGACCATTCACAGGTGTGTACAGACCATTCACAGGTGTGTGCAGACCATTCACAGGTGTGTACAGACTATTCACAGACTATTCACAGGTATGTACAGACTATTCACAGGTATGTACAGACTATTCACAGGTGTGTACAGACCATTCACAGGTGTGTACAGACCATTCACAGGTGTGTACAGACCATTCACAGGTATGTACAGACTATTCACATACTATTCACAGGTATGTACAGACTATTCACAGGTATGTACAGACTATTCACAGGTATGTACAGACCATTCACAGGTGTGTGCACCATTCACAGGTGTGTGCAGACCATTCACAGGTGTGTGCAGACCATTCACAGGTGTGTACAGACTATTCACAGACTATTCACAGGTATGTACAGACTATTCACAGGTATGTACAGACTATTCACAGGTATGTACAGACTATTCACAGGTATGTACAGACCATTCACAGGTATGTACAGACTATTCACAGGTATGTACAGACTACCAGTAAGTAAGGCCTCTTAATTGCAGGGTGATGAAACATAATTTTCTGGTAATTTGACATAACAGCAACAGGTATGTATGAGTGAGCTTATTACTAGATCAAATCTAAGAAGTCATACTTAGATACAGATTTCACTGAAATCCGAGTAAGTACTGGTAAGTATGTTTAAAGTGTAATCAAATTGGATCACCTCTGGACATTGTTTTCAGTACTGGAAAACATTTCCCACAAGTTGATGTTACTGTGAAGTCTTTCATACAGGTTACATTAAATAGTTACTTACAATAACTTTCCATCATTCAGGTCTTCAATGGATTGCGTGTACTGGCTACCTATGATGAGAGCTATCAGGGACCCAAAGATATCACCACATCAGAACAGATGGTATGCCAGCACTTTTATGGTCTATATGATATTCTTCCAGTGTAATTTCTTCTCTGTCTTATAAATTGATAGGACATTTACTTGTTTGTTCAGAGTGGCAGTCCAGAAAAATTTATAATTGTCCATATCATTCGTCTATACAACAACAAAAATGGCAAAAATGACTTGGTCTCAAATGACGTCACAGGTCTTCCGGTTTCAGGAATGATAACTTGCACAAGATTTCTAGTAGCCATGACACCCTTTGGTATTATTTTTTATTAATTTCTTGTGTTTTTACACATTTTCAAAATAAATATTTATGCTGATATTTTTTTTTAATACTTGAAGAATGCAAAACGACAGGAAAAGTACTATTTTAATTTTCTGTGTTTGTCACCTTTAAGTCAGTCAGTAGAGCATTGGCCAATGTAAGTACAGGTGAAGATCCAAAGTGTCTGATAAGATGCTCTCTACTGGGGGTGGTTTGTATCTCCCTGAAAGCTGAGAAACAGACTTTTTTATACTGCTATGGTTGTGTCCATGAGCAAGACACTTTACCCTAATCGCTGTGGTCAGTATGTAGCAGGTCTTTCATACGTTGTTCATTGAGGTAGCCATCAGCTACCACAAGGAGTCTCTTCCTCAACCTTGACCTTAGTTGTTACCAAGGCAATAAAACCATCATATTCACCCTGTTGTAGGCAGCCTACCTCCAGCCTCGTCTGCTGGGAGTGATAGCTTTCTTTGACTCACAACTACTGACTGTTAGCATTCCACTGGAGGACAAAATACTAGTAAGTGTAAACTGTATTTGTTTCTCTTTATCTCCTGGAGCAAATTTTAGTAGCTATACCAAAAACTTCATGAATTGGGAGTTTTTGTGTTTTTTGGTTTTTTTTCTTGCAGAATTCATCAAATGGACTGTTTGTGTTTGTTTTTTTTTATTGTACAAACTTAGAGAATGAGTATAGAGTGGGATATGTTTAAGTTGTGTGTGTGTGTGTGTGTGCGTGTGCGTGTGCGTGTGCGTGCGTGCGTGCGTGTGTGGATATAGGTATACATGTGTAATTTGTATGACAAGATGGAGTATACATTTGATCAGAATTAACCTAATGTTTTATGACCTCATTTTGATAGACACTGGAGAGTTTGACTTCTATCATCCGTCTGATGGGATCAAAATACATTGGCGTTATCCGTCACAAAGTTGTCAACACTCTTAGGTAAGTTTTTGATGATTGAATATAGTGTACTTCTTGTACTTTCAAATAACAAAGTTGTGCAATTAAACACTCCCTGCTTAGTGCTACATTTCATAAAATCAATATGTATGGCTTTATGTTTAATGTCACTTACACTGCACGCATAGCAAGTTTTTTTATTATGAAAATTGACTACAAAGATTAAATTAAGGGTGGTCACATGGCTTAGTGGTTATGCACTTGTCTTTCTCTGAGGGTTGAAAAGGTATGTGGTCATCTGCCCGAATACGTGGACTTACCTAAGGTACTCCCACAGTTAGACCCTCACATTCTGCAATCCATACCAAAAAGACTGATCAATATAAGCTTAAAATTGTAGCTTGTTTCACAATTGCTATAAAATGAATCAATTTTTTATGTTTAGATAAATAAATATGTTCTTGTTGATGGCAGGATTGGGCTCAAGTGCAAGGACAAACAGATGATGGAGGTATCCTGTCGGGCTTGGAACTGTTTTGTAACTAGGTATGTCTTCATAAAAACAAGTCTATGAAGCTTAAATGTCTTATTTTACAGACAAAATTCATGCAGGCCTGGTCTACTGGATATTCTGCAAGGTTTTACATTTAATGTGGTTGGTATATAAAGTGTGAAATTTAATAGATGGTAAATATTTACTAAATTGATTGCATCTAATGTACCAACATTTAACCTCAATACCCTGTAGTATACTTCAGGATACCCAGAAGGTTAGAGGACCAGGTTATTAAAATGTTTATAAAATCACAGTATTGGCACAATCCTAGCCTTATTTCAGTGAATAATGATAACATTACATGTGTAATGGTTATATTACACATGTAATAAGCCAAAGCATAAAATTTATATGGTTACTGAATGGCAAGACAGTCATGTGATCCATCTTTGTACTTTTGTATACAGATATTTTTGCCCTGGTTACTTTCACCTGCGACCATAATGCACAATTTGCCTCATGTTCTTCCCACTCACTGAGGTTTAGATTAAAGGGTTATAAAAGTAACAAATTTTTGCCCTCCCTGTCCACGGATGTAAAGGTCGAACATTAAATAGGGTAAAAAATTTCCAGGTACAGTATGTGATTTCTAATATTCAGTCGGAGAACACACTCATGAGCTGTCATTGAAGATCTTAGACCTTGGCTATAAATACACAATATAAACACACTAACATGCTGGTGTTTGGATTGAGACTTTGTAAATTGCTTCAGTGGTTACATGTCTTGTGTTTAACAGCCTGGAGTTGCCCTTTCTGGGACAGATGATGTCACAGATCATCGCCACACTTCTGCCTCTTCTGGAACCGCTCCCAAAACAGGTTGCAGACATTTTCTCCTACATCATTGTAGATAACAGGTTAGTTTATAACCAGTGTATGAATGAGATTGGTTTTAAATCCAAGATGGATACGGTGACCTCTGTATTGAAAAATCTATTTTTACTGAGTTTCCCTTGTGCCACTGAGCTGAAACTGGCTTAAATTTTACTTAAATTGACAAAATGTTGTTATTTTTCTTGCCTTTGTCACAGATTACAAGAAACTTGCCAAAAACAAATCCAAAACAATACTCTGGCTAAAGTAAAATAGATTGTTGAATGTACTCCATAATTGTTAAAATTGTCCCCCACTATCTCTTCTTCTATATCCTGATGACTATGAGGCCCATTTGTCTCTTGTCTTGAGACATTAATAGGGTGACTGAATAGTACAAGGATGTATACAAAAAATTAGAGAAAAGTATAATATCTGTGAATATTCAGTGTTTGTACAATTGTAAGTGGTTTGATGAAAGAGAACTTATCTGTAATTACAGGGAAGTGTTACATGATCATTTCCATGAGATCTACTTTCTGCCTGACATACCAGAACTAGCTGAGTGTAATGGTGTCCTAAAGCAGTATGTGGAAAGTCCCTCGAGGTATGTCTTGTATAACAACTGTTTGTCCCCATTGCACTGTCCTTGGTACACCTTCAATTTGGGCATTTTACTTCATTATGTAATTCGTAAGTCCCCTAAAAATTCTATTTTGCAGTAAATAGTTAAATTGCCTCTCTTCAGGTACATAACTCAGCCAGCAGCTTCGATATCTTGACGTCTATTTAAGCATTTACTTGTTGGCCGGGTAATACTGAAGTTTTGGCAAGCACTACAGCTGTTATAGCCCCCTAGTCCATATTATTATAACGTAATAAGCTATTAAGATTACCCGCAATGTGCCTCTACGTAATTTATTCATAAACCTCTTTTCTGTCTCTTTTCAAGAAACATTTATAAGATAAAAATGAATCTTTTGTTGGAGCTGTTGTGAAATCTTTTGAATACATACTGGTATTCAACATCCTGCCTATCTGAACTTTGATTATTCTGTCATCACACCTAACACAATCACCAGTGTTTTTCTACTTTGCCTTTATTTGACCCTTGTAAAAGTATTCTAATGTCCTGTTTTGTCAGAATCTGAGTATTCTTCCCGTCGGTTTTATCGTATTTATACCTAATGTGTTATTTCTCATAAAAGTTATCTCTTAACATTTCATCATTTGAAAGTGTCAAATTTAACACCCTCAACATGTATCTGTTATAAAAAAAATCACTAGTGAAACATGTTCTAAGCTTCACTGTACAGTGGTCACAACACAGTAGAACTTTCTCACATCAATTCTTCTCATGGCCATGTACAGAATGATGTCCTCTTTATTAAAATTATATCAACTTTCCCAATTTTGACCCCTCTCAATTCAAAATACCGAACAAAAATTGTGTGCGATATGATCAAAATATACTATAACTCGGAAAATCCTTACCTGAACAATCAAGATATCAGTTCCAACAAGCAGACCGTGAAATCTTTGCCCCCTGGCATGTATGTCGGTCATGGCTAGGCTTTGTACACAACACCTACCCTGATCAGAAGGGTTATTATAATAAACATAATGTATAGTTACCTCCAATGACAAAACCATAAGGATCAAGTCTATCATTTTGCCGAAGCAAGAATTGGCTAGCAATAAAGTGAAAATAAGTTCTGATGCAGAGTTGGAAAGCCAAAGTTTCCCATCTAAATCCTGAGAAATTAAATGATATTATCTTAACACATACAGAATGGAAATATTAATCAAATGTTGTTTTAGAAGATATATTTTCATACTGATCAATAAAAAACACATATTCATCAAGCATTTTGGTCGATAACACTTTCGGACAAGCGAACACTCCGATATTGGCTACATAAGACCATATGTACATGTATGTAACGTTACCTCTGAGATCGCCAGATATTGATTTCCCATGCATGGTTGGTTTAGAGAAGTTCCACTTTATTAGGAAATGAAATGTGTTATTCACTGTTCTGATTTATGATGACCACCAGGGTATCATGATGTTGGTGATGAAATGTTTTTAAACTTGTCTTGTTCAGACAAGTTAGTTAATATTTGAGATTTATGTAGTGATCTTGGACAGCCGTATGATATAATGTTTTTATTTTACGATTTTTGTGACCTCCAGCCAGTCGGATTTAAAGACATCTTTGACCAACTCCACCAAAGGGATAGCCCACGAAAGTGTTGATGTCAGGAGACATGCTTTGTCTAAACTCCTCAAACTTCTCCGTGATGAAAAGGTGAGTATCCAGATTATGTTTCGTTACAACTGTTATCTGATTGTTTTATGTATGATACCTCATTCATTAAAGCATTGGACTCTGCAGCGTTTTGTGTACTTGGGGCGGTAAAAATAAGTTTCAGGCTAAAAGAAAATTGGGTTTACATTTTAACTATATACTACTATGAATATGATACCTTTGTGAAATTGAACAAACAAGAAAACTGCCTACAACTGTTTGCTAATAAGGATAGCTGTTAGTGTATGTTTGGGTTTACAAAAAAAAAACAGTTATAAAGTTTTCTATCCTGCAGGATAAGTTGTACGAGTATGTGAACAGTAATGAGACAGCAGATCCAGTAATCTCCAATCTGGTTTCTCTGGTAAGTTAATAAGACTTTGGTTTGTACTTTCAGATAGGTACATAACCATCAAACCTTCCTGAAGAGACATTATAAACATTTTTGTGGCTTCATTGTTTCGTTAAGTAATAAAAACATATAATTTGAAATAAAAAGTATATATTTCTCAACAGAAACATTCAAACAGACAACAGTTTCTTTTACATATTTTAATGTGCAGAGTTTCTCATGTTCAGGATTTTGTTCTATTTTCAACAGTGGCGTAAAATCAAACACCTCTTAAAGAAACACCTGTGCAGTGCTTGATTATACGTTCAGTTGTTGGGGGTGGGTGGCTTTAAGGTCTGATAGTGATGCAGTTACCATTTACAAAAGGTTTTTGGATTGGATTCCCTAGTCACCTGGCCGACTAGATGAGTTTTTGCTGAAATCTGTTTTCCTCAAACAGTAATATCAATCCTGTATTTCTTTTTGTGTTGCCAGTTTTGATAAATATAATTAGAAGTAAGATATATTTCACAGTTAAAAGTGTTTTTTTTATGGTTCATTCAGTAAAATTTCTACAAGATATTATTGAAAATGTGTATAATTTTTAAACCTTGATGGTGTATGTGCTTTTGGAATGTTTCAGCTCCTACAAGGCTGCCGTGAGACAGATCCTCGAGCACAGTGCCTTTACGCAGAGTGTATTGGAGAGCTAGGTGCTATAGATCCAGGCAGGTAAGTAAACACATTTTTATGCCAAATCCATTATTATTTTGGGTTATAGAAACATAATTATGTTACCAACTATTTCTTCTCATCCTGTTTATTTACATTCCCAACCAATGTCATAACTTGTGGATGTCTCAGCATATTTGGTTCATATTTACTCCACAGTATCATCAATATTTACACCTGATCAGGTTCAGGTACAAAACGAAGCAGGGGTTTTGTTGTCTGAAGCATCTTCTAATTCAATACATTTATACTTTTTTAAAAGCTACTTTCTAATTAAGATATTTATGTATGTTATGAAAACTACAGTCAAATTTTCTGTATATTTCAAATTATCAAATTTTTGGTGGTTTTTTTTTATGGTCAGGGGCATATAGTGCTGCCCTTGGCCTTTATTCTATCATTTCATCCTAATTTCTTTTATACTATCTCATTATTCATTATAAAACCTCTTAACAAAGTCAATTACACTGAAGAGATCCAAACTTAATCTTGATTGTTGGTTGGGCATTATATGTCACTGTGAGACATTTTATTTTTTCTTCAATTTTTAAAATTCTTCTTTTATCCTTTTCATTTGTGTTGATTTATTTGGAAATAATCTGCTCTCAGTAAGCCAACGGTAAAATCAAAGTATATTTAAAATTAATAAAATATTAGATTTTAGTTTTTAATTTTTATCGCAATGTTAATGAATGTATTTCAGACTAGAGTTAATGTGTAACAACCCGAAAGCAGACTTAGCTAAATACCATGCCAATATAGAGGAGGAAAATTTTGCTCTTGAACTCATCAGTGAAATCATCAATGCTTTTCTTGCTGCTCCAGAGTCCAGGATACAGGTAACAGGAGACATTTGTACCAGAGATAAATCTCTTAAAGAATCATGGAGTCTGTACTTCTCTTAACTTCTAATAAATCAGATTTGAATTCTGGTACATGTATAGCCAGTTTAATAAACTTTGTTACAAAATATATCACCTAGACTGAAAATGTATTGAAACAGGAATTGGTACTATTTTTAATTTGTACTGTCAGGACACTGCTGCATTTGCCTTACAAGAACTGCTGAAAACATACAAAATAACTGAGCCAAAGACTGGTGATGGGAGCTCGGGCCGCATCTGGAAACGATTCCCAGATCATGTTCAGGAAATTCTCATTCCATTCCTCAGCTCAAAGTAAATTCATTTTTATAAAAAAAATTTAGGTGCAGTATGTTTTGAAATTACATGAATGTTGAAATAAAGAATTCATTTTAATACCATACCAACCTTTTCATGACTGACTTCTAATTGTAGTAACCATACTTAATATGTCAGTTGTATGTGGTATTACAGTACAAAGTATTTCTTTATCTACAATATTATTGTTCATAGGATAAACCTATGATGAATGAAATTTCATTATCATTCTTAAAAATTGAATCTTTGTATTACTTGTAGATATGCACTGACCAATTCTACCAAGCATGACTGGTCAAAACAGGTCACCCCTATTTACTGCAGTGAGAAGGGGCACAATTTTGAAAATTGGGTCAGCACCTGGACAGGCTACCTGTCATCAAAGGTAAATTTAAGGTCAACAGGTGTTTATCTTTATATAAATGATTTTAAAGACTGTATTTATTTTAGAGGTATCATGCTTAATTTTTGTTGTTGGTTCAATGACCTTGAGGTAAAAAGTATTGAGAGTGGATCAGAAATATTTCTTGTGTAGGTTCCCCTTGATGCCCAGTCATGCCCGTTTGGTTTTAAGACTGGTAAAAAAAACATGAAAATGGCAGACAGGCAGCCATCTTTGATTTTGACAATGGAAGTTTATAATTGCTATTTTTTGAAAAGTAGGAGCTTCAAGATGGACTTTTACTAAGTTTTTATATGAGTTTACCTTGGCCTCTAGTTGTGCCCTTTTGATTTTAGAATTGATCAGAACAACATTGCTGATAGGTGGTCCTCTTGGATTTTGGCTATGACTGTTTGTTATTGTTTTGTCTCAGGAAGAAATGTAAAGGATAGATCTTTCTCAGATTTCATGTGTATACGTTCCTGTTAGTCCCTAATGCCCATTTGTCTTTAGTCTGATCAGAAAAACAAAATGACTAACAAACAACCATTTTGGATTGGACAGGGGGAAAAAAGAGGGGAAGATCATTTCAGTACTTAAAGAGCAAATAAAATCAAATATTGATGGGTACCAAGCTGTGTCTGTTAAGTCACAGCTGATAAGTTGATATGAGTGCTCTCTATTTCATAGCCTTGTGTAAGCTTTTCAACAATGGTAACAAACAACTCAGTTAATAACGGAACTGACTGCAAAAATGATTAAACTCAATCAACAGTGACACAAATTCGGGGGACATTGAGTGTTTTACCCATGTTCGTCTGTCCTGTCTAATGTCAATTTGTCTGATTTCGTCCTTTTTCAGATCAGTGTCATATCTGAGATTTGATTCATTTTACCCTTGTAGTGTCATGACAACATGTTAGGAAAGGTTGAAGTGAACTTAAGTAAAACTGAGTATCTTGTTGACTCTGGCCAAGGTCACACCGACATGGATAGGTCTTCTGTCATCTAAATTACAAATCACAATAGCTCAGATCTTTCTTTTTTTTTAGGTAAAGAAGGGATTTGCTCGAGAAGTCTTCCTCTCTTGCAGTGCTGTCATCAAACACAATGGTAACCTGGCCTTGTACATCCTGCCTTACGTTGTCCTACAGGTTCTCAGGGATGGCACACCAAAGGACATCAATGATGTGAGTTGCTTCTGGTATATAATCTTGGCCTTTGTACCTCGGGTGAACAGCCGATGTGAGTTGCTTCTGGTATATAATCTTGGCCTTTGTACCTCGGGTGAACAGCCGATGTGAGTTGCTTCTGGTATATAATCTTGGCCTTTGTACCTCGGGTGAACAGCCGATGTGAGTTGCTTCTGGTATATAATCTTGGCCTTTGTACCTCGGGTGAACAGCCGATGTGAGTTGCTTCTGGTATATAATCTTGGCCTTTGTACCTCGGGTGAACAGCTGATGTGAGTTGCTTCTGGTATATAAACTTGGCCTTTGTACCTCAGGTGAAGAGCGGACGTGAGTTGCTTCTGGTATATAATCTTGGCCTTTGTACCTCAGGTGAACAGCCGATGTGAGTTGCTTCTGGTATATAATCTTGGCCTTTGTACCTCGGGTGAAGAGCTAACGTGAGTTGCTTCTGGTATATAATCTTGGCCTTTGTACCTCAGGTGAAGAGCCGATGTGAGTTGCTTCTGGTATATAATCTTGGCCTTTGTACCTCAGGTGAAGAGCGACGTGAGTTGCTTCTGGTATATAATCTTGGCCTTTGTACCTCAGGTGAAGAGCCGATGTGAGTTGCTTCTGGTATATAATCTTGGCCTTTGTACCTCAGGTGAAGAGCCGATGTGAGTTGCTTCTGGTATATAATCTTGGCCTTTGTACAGGTGAACAGCCGATGTGAGTTGCTTCTGGTATATAAACTTGGCCTTTGTACCTCGGGTGAAGAGCCGATGTGAGTTGCTTCTGGTATATAAACTTGGCCTTTGTACCTCAGGTGAAGAGCCGAGATGTGGTTTGATGTTCCCGTCTAGGATGGTTTATCTTTCTTAGGAAGCTGAGAAATGGACTTGTCAATATGAATGTGGCTCCGAGCTGTTGCATAACTCTTACTGCTCTTGGCAGCATGCAACAGACCACCTGAATATTTTTCACTGAGGTAAGTTCAATATACTGCGATATTAAGATCTTAATGTATAGTATTGATGTCACTTTATTTCAGATCCACAATGAGATAGCAGAAGTTCTGAATCAGGCCAAAAGACCAGATTCTAAACAAAAGGCAGCCAACCTTCCTCACCTGAGTACCCAGACAATCTTCTCTGTCCTTGACTATCTGACAAAATGGATGCACTATATGACCCAGACGAAAGGGGTTGACCCTCAAACTAAAGGTCAGCTGGTAAATCTGTTCAAATTAATTGCATTCAACATATTCATGGCTACAATCTTAATGTGTAGAAAGAGGATTGGTGGATAATTTTTTCCAGTAGTCAGTTGTTTGATGTATGAAAAGTTTATAAAGAAAAATCAGCCATGACCAACATGAAGATTTCTATCCGTTACAATGTATTTAACTACATACAGACCGAGCAGTCTGTTAATATACCAGTTTTAGGGGTAATCTGATTTTAGCTCTTTTTGCGCAGAAAGAATTATGCTGAAATGTGATTTTTTTAGTTGTTTGTATAGCAGTTAGAATGGATTCACCAAACAGAACTGGAAAATAGTAACTTTTACAACATACAACAAGCTGTTCAGTTTTCATCATTTTGTTTGAAGCTTGAGCATAACCTTTAAACTTAACATTAACATTTCAACAGTGCCTGTGTGTCATGCTGATCCTACCTACAAAGCTATTCAGGCATTCCGCCAAGTGATTGCCCAGGACCTACTTGCAGATGCCTGTTACAACTGCAAAGCCTATTCCAGAGCTCTCATGCATTTTGAACAGTTCTTGTCCAGCAAAGGTCACAATATCCAAGAGCACCTCAACTTTATGCAGGTAAGCTACCAATTGTATTAGTATGAAATTGTATGAGAAAGAACATACAAAGCTTAATTGATAATATGTTGCTTTACCTTTCCCTTCGTCTATATTTACTAACCACATCTAACAATATCTACAGGCTGTATTTAGTATTTACTGACCACATGTAACAATATCTACAGGCTGTATTTAGTCTATATTTACTAACCACATCTAACAATATCTACAGGCTGTATTTAGTCTATATTTACTGACCACATCTAACAATATCTACAGGCTGTATTTAGTCTATATTAACTGGTCGTATGTGACTATATCTATAGTCTCTATGTGACTATTAACTGGACGTATGTGACTATATCTATAGTCTCTATGTGACTTTTAACTGGTTGTATGTGACTATATCTACAGTCTCTGTGTGCCTATATCTGCATTCTCTATGTGACTATTAACTGGTAGTATGTGACTATATCTACATTCTCTATGTGACTATTAACTGGTAGTATGTGACTATATCTACATTCTCTATGTGACTATTAACTGGCCGTATGTGGCTATATATACAGTATCTGTGTGCCTATATCTACATTCTCTGTGTGACTATATCTACATTCTCTGTGACTATTAACTGGCCGTATGTGACTATATCTACAGTCCCTATGTGACTATTAACTGTTTGTATGTGACTATATCTACAGTATCTGTGACTATTAACTGGCCGTATGTGACTATATCAACAGTATCTGTGTGCTTATATCTACATTCTCTGTGACTATTAACTGGCCGTATGTGACTATATCAACAGTATCTGTGTGCTTATATCTACATTCTCTGTGACTATTAACTGGCCGTATGTGACTATATCTACATTCTCTGTGACTATTAACTGGCCGTATGTGGCTATATCTACATTCTCTGTGACTATTAACTGGCTGTATGTGACTATATCTACATTCTCTATATGACTATTAACTGGTTGTATGTGACTATATCTACAGTATCTGTGTGCCTATATCTACAGTCTCTGTGTGACTATATCTACATTCTCTATGTGACTATTAACTGGTTGTATGTGACTATATCTACAGTATCTGTGTGCCTATATCTACATTCTCTGTGTGACTATATCTACAGTATCTGTGTGCCTATATCTACATTCTCTATGTGACTATTAACTGGTTGTATGTGACTATATCTACAGTATCTGTGTGCCTATATCTACATTCTCTATGTGACTATTAACTGGTAGTATGTGGCTATATCTACATTCTCTGTGTGCCTATATGTACATTCTCTATGTGACTGTTAACTGGTAGTATGTGCCTATATCTACATTCTCTATGTGACTATTAACTGGTGGTATGTGCCTATATCTACATTCTCTGTGTGCCTATATCTACATTCTCTATGTGACTATTAACTGGCCGTATGTGACTAAATCTACAGTCCCTATGTTACTATACCTATGTGCTCTTTGTGGCTATATTCAATAGTGGTATATGACTATATTAGTACAGTTGACATATATCCATGTTTCAGAAATTGTATGTCGCTCTTGATGAGCCAGATGGAGTGTTAGGTGTAGCGGCAATCAGACTGGCACCAACGCTGACAGAACAAATTCTCATACACGAAAGTCAAGGTGCGTAGAAAATCTATACCATAAATGTATATATTTTAGTGGTTATTTTATTTAAGCATATTCGCACTAAAGATATTGCACGGATTGGACTTTCCATTTGTCATTAAAAAAACGAAAAGAAAATACCAACATTTCAACATAATCATAAAACAAACTAAAAATCAGTAAAACTTTGGCAAAATATCAACAAAGGAAGGATTTACAAGGAGATTCCTGAAAATGTATAAGGAGAATAAGACCAGGTGTTCCGAAAGTGTAAGTGTCTTCTGCTTCATCAATGACACCCACTTTGTAAATCATGGTAAATTCAAGTTAGTAATGTCAAGTTCTCAAGTGAGAAAAAGATATGCAATAAAGGAACCAACAGGCAAATTAACAAGCATCAAACATGTCTGCTTCATATTGCTCAGAGAGACATAGAAATAATCGTGAATGCGCAAATTCATCATGATATTGTATTGATAAATCTTTATTGTGAAGATGTGTGTAAAGATTTGGATGTTCAGTTGTGAAGAGTTTGGATGTCTGTAAAGATTTTAATGTTGTGAAGAGTTTGGATGTCTATAAAGATTTGAATGTTGTGAAGAGTTAGGATGTCTATAAAGATTTGAATGTTGTGAAGAGTTAGGATGTCTGTCGGTAATGGTTTGAGATTATACTGTCTGTTCAGGTCAACATCAGTGTGCCCAGGCATGCTATGAGAAAGCAATCCAGAGTGAGGCTGACAACGTAGTTCATCACCAGGGTCTGCTGCGTAATCTGATTGAGCTGGGTGAACACAATAAAGCATTGCTCCATGCCACTGGGGCTGTCGCAGAAAAACCGGACTGGGC
This sequence comes from Ylistrum balloti, assembly GCF_031769215.1. Taxonomy (NCBI): domain Eukaryota; kingdom Metazoa; phylum Mollusca; class Bivalvia; order Pectinida; family Pectinidae; genus Ylistrum; species Ylistrum balloti. The sequence goes on along the minus strand of NW_026782325.1, from coordinate 14,485 downwards.
GCATCACCTCAATGCTTATATGGTTGAGTCTGCATGGAGATTAGGCAACTGGTCAAAGTTGGAAAGTTGTATCAAGTCTGTAAGTTCACTTCAGCATTTAGAACATCTCCTTTGTTATCTATCCTGTACACTTCAGCATCTAGAACATCTCCTTTGTTATCTTCTGTACACTTCAGCATTTAGGACATCTCCTTTGCTATCTTTCCTGTAAACTTCAGCATTTAGAACATCTCCTTTGTTATCTTTCCTGTAAACTTCAGCATTTAGAACATCTCCTTTGTTATCTTTCCTGTAAACTTCAGCATTTAGAACATCTCCTTTGTTATCTTTCCTGTAAACTTCAGCATTTAGAACATCTCCTTTGTTATCTTTCCTGTAAACTTCAGCATTTAGAACATCTCCTTTGTTATCTTTCCTGTACACTTCAGCATTTAGAACATCTCCTTTGTTATCTTTCCTGTAAACTTCAGCATTTAGAACATCTCCTTTGTTATCTTTCCTGTACACTTCAGCATGAAATATTTTGAAAGATATCTGGTGTTGATATAGGATGTGTGACATTTGTCAGGAAAATACGATACAACCACACTTCATGATCTTGTGTATCAACAGTGTAATCAGTCATCATTTTTACAGGATAAAAGCAGTAGGAACTGGGCAGTAGGAATTGGGAAGATATTAATGGCAGCAAAAGAACAGGTAATTATCAATAAGTAATTATACTCAAATGCATGAGAAAAGGGCCTTTACACATTCCAAACATTTTCTTGCTTGCCCAATTGAAATGTATAAAGAGTTTGCAGAAAGTTGAACATTTCAAAGTTTGTAACTAGAAAAAAGTTTTGAGAGGTTGACTTACTGATGATTGGTTGTAGAAATCTGAGCAGCTACGGAAACAGCTACAAATTGTTAGGCGAGACCAGATGGCTCCTTTGTCTGCAGCTAGTATGGAGAGTGGATCATATTATCGTGGATATGAATATATTACAAGGTAGGATTACTCATGATCAGTTGATTTCTCATATTCATATTTTAATTGTGGCTTCAATGGATAATCAACATTACTAGAGAGTAGATGACATTTTGTTATTATCCTGTAACTGAACAGATTACATATGCTGAGTGAGATAGAGGAAAGCGTAGGTGTTCTCATGGACCTTCACACTGAGGACAGTGGTTCAAGTTCCACCAAGCATACCTCAGTTGACCTGTTGCGTCAGTGGGAGTCTCGTCTTCAAGTTATGCAGGTCAGTTCCTAATCAAGAAATTTTGTTATATAAATACAACTTTCCATGGCACCACAATGGATTCACAAATAAATTTATATTATAAAATATGGAAATATTTGAGATCCCACCCTGTAACCATGCAGATAGTTAACCAGCATCAAGAGAAAACTACACTTCTGCTGGTTTTGTTACAAGAACTTCTATTCTATTAATATTATCAACCTGAAGAAAATGTTTGAAAATACACATATGATACAATGATGGACCTTTAGGTCTTAGAAATTAGCACAACTTTACCATCTGAGTGAAGGTTTTTTATGCGACATCAGTTAATGGATTTCGATCATGAATAAAAACATAAAAAAGTCTTAGAATATACAGTTGGTTTGACTCCTGAGAATGCAAACAAAAAAACATTTTACTACAAACAAAACGTTGGATATGGCTATGGTTGAGAATACAAAACACAAAATCCAGGTGATTGATACAGGCCCTCTTGTCCTCTTTTTTAGATTTCAGACTTTGAGAGAGTAATTGCAGTCTGAATATCTTGTATGCTGTTTTGTTGTAGTGCTCTTTCCGGACACAGGAGCCAGTTTTAACCCTACGGCGGATTCTGTTCACTCTGGCCCAGCAGACCACAGGTCAAGAGGTGGACCAAGACATTGGTCACTGGTGGCTCTGGAGTGCCCGCATTGCTCAGAGGTCAGTTAGAGGTCATCTCCATAAATTACTGATATCTATGATATACCTACATAGCCCAGAGGTCAGTTAAAGGTCATCTCCATAAATTACTGATATCTGTTGCCATTAGGTTTAACTTTGCGTTTGTAGAGCGGGACACTTACAAACAGCATTCAGCTGCCTACTGCAGGCCAGTGATTACAACTTACCTGAGGTGTTCCTGGAGAGGGCGGAGTGGCTGTGGACCAAGGTAGATATAACTGGAAGAGAAGAGAGATTCCAAGTTGATATATGCATATCAGGAAATTTCGCAAGCTTGTTTACGAATTTAAGTACTCTTTGTAAATCACAAAAAATTTGAATAGCACTTTTGCAGGGGATATTATTTTGGGTTTCGTCCATGCATGTGTCCGTCTGTGGGTTTTTCCGGGCTGTAACTTCAAATCATTCAACTCAACTTCACAAAACTTGCTGTATATATTAAGTTAGTGCCCTAGTTGTGCCTTTTGCTATGGATGACATTCCATTTTCCATATTTTTTCTGTTACCAAGGAAACATAGTCAAAAATCACAAAGATAGTGTTAACTTTCCTTTTTGGGCTACAACTTCGAAAACCTTTCCACTCAACTACACAAAAAATTCTGTATATATAAGGTTAGTAACCTGTCTGTGCCTTTTCTTATTTGGGACATTTCATTATTTATCTTTTTTCCTGTTATCATTAATCTTTCGATTTCTTGTGACTTCTAGTATTACTCCAGAGCTTACAGTGTTACATAAGTTTGTTCATGGTCAATACCAAGCTCTATTCAGATATCAACAGTATATATATATATGTTGCAGTTGAGGAGATGCAAGGAAATTTAATAGATTATTGACAGAAGAGGATGTTCATTTTGCACTAGCACTTTCACTGTATTAGATCTTCAGGTGATAGTAGCGGTACATAATTGAGTGATGTCACAAATTGTTCTACCAGGCTTAATGTATATTATATTTGGGTTTTTACATCAACAGCTAGATGTGGGGGATAATCCCTTTGTGGATCCTTGGTATTTTTTATTCTAATTATGTAAGTAATACATCTATATAGCTGATGTACCTTCATATACCTGAACACTTTCTAATCATGATTACTTCTATAATAAAAAAATACTGGTCAGTATATAAATCTCTTATGAAGCATGAGTGGTCATTTAGATCTCCTTTTGAGTTAGAATCCAGACTGGTTTATATATCTAAGCTATTATGTTCCTTCTGAAGTATTCAAAGTCTTCGAAAAAGGCACTCCAAATTTCTAAGACAATGGAATCACCAAAAAAATTAAATGCACAAAAAAATGATAAAGGGTTCATTTGAAAGATTTTTGTTAAAAACAATACAGTGATTTAACTGAGCTAGACATAGCTGATGTGTTCCTAGAGAGGACAGAGTGGTTGATGGGGAGAGGTATGAAGTTGATATATAGGTAGATGTTAGCTGATGTGTTCCTAGAGAGGACAGAGTGTTTGATGGGGAGAGGTATGAAGTTGATATAGAGGGAGAGGTAGAGGTAAAGTTATAGATAGGTAGGTTTAGCTGATGTGTTCCTAGAGAGGACAGAGTGTTTGATGGGGAGAGGTATTAAGTTGATATAGAGGGAGAGGTAGAGGTAAAGTTATAGATAGGTAGGTTTAGCTGATGTGTTCCTAGAGAGGACAGAGTGGTTGATGGGGAAAGGTATGAAGTTGATATAGAGAGAGAGGTAGTTGTTTGTAAATTTGACTGGGTGACTATTGAGTTGAGTTATGCTTGCCTATCATAGGTAGATACTTGATATGCCCCTCTCCTCTTAACACTTTTTTTGTACAATTATTCGTGGATGTTTTCAAGGGAGAAAAAGACCAAGCCATATCATGTCTGGAACGAGGAATGTCTATCCACTTCGAGGATGTTTCCAAATTAAAACTGGACGGTTCAGCTCAGACTGACAACAAACGCAAGACATATGCCAAGGTAATCATTTGTTTGGAACTTGGACGCTTTTCATTACATTTCATCTTGAATTACCACTTTTATGGAACCATGTGGCATTTTGGCATCAGTATTCTGGGTTAAGTGGCTTTCAAGTTTCTACAAAGTAATGATTTTAAACCGCTGTAACATCCTTGTTGGTTGTAATTATCCATCTTTATATAGAGTAAATTAGAGCCAAGTGCTTAGCACTTTTAAGGTTTTGTTTTGTAACAAGATAAATGTGTTTAAGATTTGTATTATAAATACTTGGATAGCATTTTCATGATCTTCAATGTTTTCAATATTTGTTCAATGAAAATCCTAAGTCTTTATTTTTCATATGACTAAGGATTATGTTTGAGTCATGAGACAATTATTTTTTTTGTTAAGTTAAGAAACATTTTCCAAGAATGATCTGTAGTTTTCCCCTTAAGCAATATATGATAATACACTTTTGGTGTATTGTGACACCACTATTGAAGATTCACCATTAGGCTAGATTTTTAAAGATGAAACAGCAGATTGTGTAAATTCGTTTAACCTTTGACCTTCAGGCATTACTGTTGTACGGATGTTACAGTGAAGAGACATCTAAAATGGAAAGTAATGTGATCTTAAAGCAGTACAAAGAGGTAACTGATGTCTACCCAGACTGGGAGGATGGGCACTTCCACTTAGCAAAGTATTACGACAAGATCATGACTACTTTGCTTGAGGACAAGGACAAACCTGATCCTTCTCGCCAACGGTAATATCACACAGTCTGATCACACATTGATGTGCCACCTCCTTCACTGTCAGGTCATATTCTATAAATGGAGTCATGCATGTGATGTTATACCTCTGACAATTAGATCACAGTTCTGATAGTGAGGTCACACTTACAACAGTCAGGTCACCCATCAAACATTCAGGTCAACAATGATAACATCACACCAGACATTCAGGTCATGCTTTAACATTAATATGTCAGTCACTACTTGTCCGACCACCATCGAAAGTAACTTCTTTGTTTACCCACCACAGTCACCACTTACTTCCTTGTTGTATAATTTATCCATCACAGTCACCACTTACTTCCTTGTTGTATAGTTTACCCACCACAGTCACCACTTACTTCCTTGTTGTACAGATTATCCACCACAGTCAGCACTTACTTCCTTGTTGTATAATTTACCCATCACAGTCACCACTTACTTCCTTGTTGTACAGATTATCCACCACAGTCACCACTTACTTCCTTGTTGTACAGATTATCCACCACAGTCAGCACTTACTTCCTTGTTGTATAATTTACCCATCACAGTCACCACTTACTTCCTTGTTGTATAGTTTACCCACCACAGTCAGCACTTACTTCCTTGTTGTACAGATTATCCACCACAGTCAGCACTTACTTCCTTGTTGTATAGTTTACCCACCACAGTCACCACTTACTTCCTTGTTGTATAGTTTACCCACCACAGTCACCACTTACTTCCTTGTTGTATAGTTTACCCACCACAGTCAGCACTTACTTCCTTGTTGTACAGATTATCCACCACAGTCAGCACTTACTTCCTTGTTGTATAGTTTACCCATCACAGTCACCACTTACTTCCTTGTTGTATAGTTTACCCACCACAGTCAGTACTTACTTCCTTGTTGTGTAGTTTACCCACCACAGTCACCACTTACTTCCTTGTTGTATAGTTTACCCACCACAGTCACCACTTACTTCCTTGTTGTGTAGTTTACCCACCACAGTCACCACTTACTTCCTTGTTGTAAAGTTTACCCACATCAGTCACCACTTACTTCCTTGTTGTGTAGTTTACCCACCACAGTCACCACTTACTTCCTTGTTGTGTAGTTCACCCACCACAGTCACCACTTACTTCCTTGTTGTGTAGTTTACCCACCTCAGTCACCACTTACTTCCTTGTTGTGTAGTTCACCCACCACAGTCACCACTTACTTCCTTGTTGTATAGTTTACCCACCACAGTCACCACTTACTTCCTTGTTGTATAGTTTACCCACCACAGTCACCACTTACTTCCTTGTTGTGTAGTTTACCCACCACAGTCACCACTTACTTCCTTGTTGTGTAGTTTACCCACCACAGTCAGTACTTACTTCCTTGTTGTATAGTTTACCCACCACAGTCACCACTTACTTCCTTGTTGTATAGTTTACCCATCACAGTCACCACTTACTTCCTTGTTGTACAGATTATCCACTACAGTGTCTCACTTTATGTTTGTTGTAGGGAGTTTATTCACCATGTTGTCAAATCCTTTGGTCAGTCCCTTCAGTATGGTAATCAGTATATCTATCAGTCCCTGCCACGCCTCCTAAGTCTGTGGCTCGATTTTGGCACAAGTGTAGCTGAGATGGAGAAAAGGGATGTGTCTCGAAACCAGCAGCTTGCTCACAAACTACAGATCATGAGGACCACTTTAGCCAAGCTCAATAAGGTAAGCATGTTCTTGGTTGTCCTAGTGAAAATTTGGCTCGGATATTTCCTGTTCGAAATTGTTTCAACAGGTAAAGGGCCCCCTACCTCCTACTTTCACAAAAAATTTATTTTACTTTGTAACTCTGTGTTTATTAGGTTTAACCTGTCTGGGATGAAATAAATCTGTTGATTTTACAGTTGATGTTGAGCTTATGACTTCATAAATCTTTTGATTAGTTGAATATTTGATGTGTTGATGACATGTCATAATTATGAAAGATGGATTGTCCCATCTCATCGCGAGGTTGAGACTAGAAATTCTCAAATCGGAAAAGCATTGGCAATGTTAAAGAATAGATAAATAGATTTTGATACTGTTGGTTTCAAGCTATGAACAAATTGGTTGGTTTGTTTCACAGCTGGTGTCAGCCCTCGGACAACAGTTAGCCTCCTATCAGTTGTTCACAGCCTTTTCACAGCTTATTTCCAGGATCTGTCACACCCAGCCAGATGTCTTTCAACAGCTCAGGGTAATGTATTAAAATACCAACCAAGACACCAACTACCTACTGGAGATGTCATCAAATATTTGTTAAGTAGGGTGGTATTCAAAGAGAAATAAAGTATTCTTCAATGATGGGTTTGTGTTATTCCAGTCCCAAGGTATCAGTCATCTGATATCAAACAAAGCATGCTTGGTTACACAATTCACCATTGGAGTAGTTCTTTTATTGTTGTAGAAAAAACACAAACTTGTATAAGTATTTTCTTTTGTTTCCAAACATTCACTAAAGCACATGTTTTTAAAACTTTTAAAATTAACTCGCCTAATTGAAAAAAAGAAATTTTGCATTCAAAATTACTGATGTTTCAGTAAACAGGCAAAAAGACTTCTTTACTCAGGAAATTTAATTGTCTAGAAAATCAAATAAATCTCAAGCATTTAAATCTATTCAAGTTTATTCCCTGTGTTTTATATTGAAATGTTGTATTTTCAGGAGATAATTGCTTGCTTGTTTGCTAAGTTCCCTCAGCAAGGCATGTGGATGTTGATGGCAGTGTCAAAGGTTAGCCTATGTACTTAATTCATCAAATATACTTTACAAACCTACCGGTCTCAACAGAAAGGAAGAATGTACATATTTGTATTTTGGTAGTTATATTTTATGTTATATGACTGAAAATTTCATTTGAGAATAAAAAGATGCAGTTTTTTAGCTCAACTGGCTTGAAGGGCCAAGTACGCTTTTGGTTGTGGCGTGTCGTTCATCTGTCTGTCTGGTGGCAACTTTTCCATTTCCCTTTTTCTTGATAACCAAGAGAAAAAATGACAGGTTTCTAGTATGAATCCTGACAAAGTTGAAGAAAAGAAATGACCTTGATCCATATCCAAGTTCAAGGGGTCAAATTTGTTAAAAACTCAGAACAACTTCCTCTAATAAACCAAAAAGCCCAGAAACAAATTTGGCTTACAGGTTCCTAGTATGAATCCTGTCAAAGTTTGGGAAAAGAAATGACTTTGAATAATATTCAAGGTCACAGAGGTCAAATTTGCTAAAACATTTAAACAACTTCTTTTGAACAACCAAAAGACCTAGAAACATGATATTTGGTTGACAAGTTCCTCAGATGAAACCTGACAAATTTTGTGAAACTAAATGACCTGGACCATTTCTCAAGGTCCATTGGTCAATTTTGTTAAAACCTGTATAACAGCTTCTTCTGACAAACCAAAAGACCCAGAAGCATAAGGTTTGGCTGATAGATTCTTAGTATAAATTCTTGTAAAAACTGTGAAATGTCTTTTTCTGATTAACCAAAAGTCAAGGTCACAGAGGTCAAATTTGTCAAAACCTGAAACCAACTGCCTCTGATTAAGCAAAAGGCCTAAAAGGATTATATGTGGCTGACAGTTCACTAATAGAATCCTAACAACTTTTTCAAACAGAAATAAAGAGAAATAATCTTGACTTGTGATGAAGGTCAAGGGGTCAAATTCATCAAAACCCTAAAACAACTGCCTCTGATTAGCCAAAAGTCTAAGAAGCATAATATTTGGCAGGTAGATGTCTGGGATGAACAAAGAATACCAGATGAGTGATTCAGGCTCATTGGGCCTCTTGTTATCCATATTTGTCCAAAAAGATGGGTATGCCTCCCTTGTTGGTTTCGAACTATTCCACACAGGATTTGTTTGTTTGCCTTAAATACTTTTCTATACAAATTCCATACAAAATATTTGAAAAGCTTGTTAGATGTTTTGAAATGATAGTAACAGTGACCTACACCTCATGGTCAAAAGTCAAATAAGTGTTATTATTCTTATTATTGATCAGAATGAAAGAATAAGTGGTGTGATTAAAGGTCAATGTCAAGGCGGTATTCTCTGATAACTAATTAATAATTCATTGTTCAAAGTTCATTGAAATTTAATGAGAAAGCAGATGACCTTAGTCAAGACTGTAGGTTAGATATCAGAGTCAAGTCATTTATCTTTGAACTGGTCAATTTGTTGTAATGAACTGTTCACGTTTTCCTGACTTATAATCGGGCGATAATTTCTAGTTTATGTCAGGAATTATGTTATAGTATGATTTGGGAAAATATGGTTGATTTTGATTCCTGAAAAAGTTAAAACAATACTGACCTTAGCTATCAACATGTTGTTAATTAATGTCCTATTGTGTTATTTCAGTCATCCTATAAAGTCAGAGTAAGTCGATGCAAAGACATATTTGCAAGAGCAGAGTAAGTAGATTTTCAAATCCAATTTGTTTAATCCAATTGAAATGAAGACGTATCGCAAAAATTACATATTTCTCAAATTTAAGAAACAAAATTGTAAATTGGAGCAATTTAATGTGAAGTGTTTCCTCAGGCACTTAAAAAATATAAAAATAAAAAAAGAATGGTTGCTGGTCAATTTCTTAGTTTTGAAAATTCTGAAAGGGTATGGTGATAAGCTGCCTCTGAAATCTGGTATTGACTTACCTTGGATTTCGTCACCTTTAATTCTGTCAGCTTAATAACTTTAAAAACAGTTGGTGTGATTTTCATAGTTATCAATTACCTGATCAAGTTTGGTTTTATTCTTTATATGAAATTCAATAATGACACCAAATTAGAAATAATTGCTTTTTTTTTTTTTGCTTTTAAATCTGTCAACCACACAGTCACTGTGACTGAGGCGAACAAAACCATGTAGTAATAAATAAGGCTACATTGTTTGTAACAAATTTGAAATATGTGACAGATTCCTTGGCATCTCAGTTTAATTGTTTTACAGCATCACAAATGAAAAACACATTCAATTGACACATTTCAGGGGGAAAATTTGATTTGGCTAATATGGAACATGCTGAATAGGTTCAAATGAATTTTTATTTCATATGGTCATAAGTTATTGAAAGTCATTGTGTCTTTTAGGTGATGTCCATACGTTAAATTAGGAAGAGAAATTCTCATTGCAGATTTTTAGGTCACCTGAGCCAAAGGCTCATGGTGACCTTTTGCCAGCATGATTTGTCTGTCGTCGTGCGTCGTTAACTTTTCAAATATTCGACTTCTTCTCAAGAACCACTGAATAGATATTGACCAAACTTGGCACAAAGCATCCCCATGGAAAGCCGCTTCACGTTTGCGAAGAAAAAGGGCATGGCCCTAGTAGGGGCCCCAGGAGGGGGAAAAAGGGTGTAAAATTAGGTAAATCTTTAAAAATCATCTTCTCATGAACCAGCAGTTAGATTAAGTTTGATATTTTGGGTCCTTATGGCAAGGTCTACAAAGTTTGCGAATGAAAAAAAAATTGGGTGAAAAACGGCCCCACTAGGGGGTGCTTAAAAGGGTAAAAAATTCAACTTTGACCGATTTCAACCAAATTTGGTAGACAGCATCCCTTAGTGAAGAACATATGAAATTATGTTGAAAAAAGTGATCATGTCCCCTTTGGGCCCTTAAGGGGTGTAAAAGGGGCCATATTTAAAAACCGTCTTTAAATGACTTCTTCTCAAGAACCATTGGATGGATATTGACCAAACTTGGCACAAAGCATCCCCATGAAAAGCCACTTCAAGTTTGCAAAGAAAAATGGTGTGGCCTCAATAGGGGCCGCAGGATGGGGGAAAAGGGGATAAAATTAGGATAAGGTAAACATTTAAAAATCTTCTTCTCATGAACCAACAGTCAGATTAAGTTCATATTTGATATTTAGGGTCCTTATGGCATGGCCTACAAAGTTTGCGAATGAAAAAAAAAATCGGGTCAAAAACGGCCGCACAAGGGGGCGCTCAAAAGGGTCAAAAATTCAACTTTGACCGATTTCAACCAAATTTGGTAGAAAGCATCCCTTAGAGAAGAACATATGAAATTATGTTGAAAAAAGTTATCATGTCCTCTTTGGGGCCCATAAGGGTTGTAAAAGGGGCCATATGTAAAAACCTTCATTAAATGACTACTTCTTAAGAACCAGTAGATGGATTTTGACCAAACTTGGCACAAAGCATCCCCATGGGAAGCCGCTTCAAGTTTGCGAAGAAAAGGGCATGGTCCCAATAGGGGCCACAGGAGGGGGAAAAAGGGGAAACTTGATACGAATGTTCTACACAAGGTCCTGGCAAGTGTTTTAACTTTTTGGGGCGATTCAAAATCCAAGATGGCCACCCTGGCCTCTGTTTGGCTGAGACATTATGGACTTCCTCTCAAGAACCATTGGGTGGGTCAAGTTCAAACTTGGTACAGACGTTTTACACATGGTCCTGCACAAGTGTTGTTACATTTTTGCAACATTTTAAAATCCCCAGATTATTGACATATATTCCTCAGGTGACCGTTAAGGCCCCTTGGGCCACTTGTTTATATTCTCATAGGAAAGTGAGTTCATGTCAGATATTTTTTTGGTCATAAATTTGATACTTATACTCATCACTTTCCAGGCAAATAAATCCAGGATTGCAGAAATTTGTAAAGGTAAACATTTCAATATTAAGAGTGTTTCATTTAACTATTCCAGTGATAAATGATATTACAAGAGTGTTTCATTTAACTATTGCTGTGATAAATGATATTACAAGAGTGTTTCATTTAACTATTCCAGTGATAAATGTTATTACAATAGTGTTTCATTTAACTATTACAGTGATAAATGATATTACAAGAGTGTTTCATTTAACTATTGCTGTGATAAATGATATTACAAGAGTGTTTCATTTAACTATTGCTGTGATAAATGATATTACAAAGTGTTTCATTTAACTATTGCTGTGATAAATGATATTACAAGAGTGTTTCATTTAACTATTACAGTGATAAATGATATTACAAGAGTGTTTCATTTAACTATTGCTGTGATAAATGATATTACAAGAGTGTTTCATTTAACTATTGCTGTGATAAATGATATTACAAAGTGTTTCATTTAACTATTGCTGTGATAAATGATATTACAAGAGTGTTTCATTTAACTATTCCAGTGATAAATGATATTACAAGAGTGTTTCATTTAACTATTGCTGTGATAAATGATATTACAAGAGTGTTTCATTTAACTATTGCTGTGATAAATGATATTACAAGAGTGTTTCATTTAACTATTGCTGTAATAAATGATATTACAAGAGTGTTTCATTTAACTATTGCTGTGATAAATGATATTACAAAGTGTTTCATTTAACTATTGCTGTGATAAATGATATTACAAGAGTGTTTAATTTAACTATTACAGTGATAAATGATATTACCGAGTTTGAAGCCATCATTTATTTTGTTGTTTTGGTACTTGTAGTTTGTAATGTTTCAATTGTACACTTTGTAGTGTAAAGTTCTTACGGTGAATGTATTCTGATTCACTTGTGTTCTGTTCTGAAACTTGAGGATCAGAAATCTATTCTTGTCTTTAGGACTCCACCAAGCTTACAGATCGTTTATTGGAGCTGTGTAATAAAGAATATACTGGCTCAAACAACATGAGTGTATCGCAGCACTTTAAACCACTCAAACGTCTGCTGGATGACAGGTACGGTCGCATGGTCATTGTCGAGGTGATGTTGATATTGATATTACATACTAGATAACAGCTGATACTTACGTTGTCAAACAGTTAATGTTCCACAGGATGACAGGTACGGTCACATGGTCATTGTTGAGGTGATGTTAATATTGATGTTACATACTAGATAACAGCTGATACTTACGTTGTCAAACAGTTAATGTTCCACAGGATGACAGGTACGGTCACATGGTCATTGTTGAGGTGATGTTGATATTGATATTACATACTAGATAACAGCTGATAATTACGTTGTCAAACAGTTAATGTTCCACAGGATGACAGGTACGGTCACATGGTCATTGTTGAGGTGATGTTAATATTGATGTTACATACTAGATAAAAGCTGATACTTACGTTATCAAACAGTTAATGTTCCACAGGATGACAGGCAATGTTTACATCATCCACAGAACAAACAGTTACTCTTTACATCATCAACAGGATGAAAGTGATATTTTTACTTCTCATATATTGGGTGATAAATGAGAAAAGCTTAAAAAACCTTTGAAAAAGAAGGAGAATATGGTAAGAATTACATCAACATATCTGCTATGAATTAAAGAATTTGTTTGTGCTATAAGTACAGATATAAATGTCTATAACTGTTGTTGTTATGGTATATTAACAGTAACTTCAGCAGTATAATACTACCTCTCCAGTCCAACATGACAGTGATGTTGCCCAGTACTCCTGGATCACACGCCACACATGACCCATTCCCTGCCAAAGAAGTGTACATCAGTGGCATTAATGATGTTGTAAGTTGTCATTGAATTCTAGGTACTTTTTTTTTGCAGTAAAAAAAACGACAGTTTGGTTACTGTTTGCATTTAGCAAATAACGATAAATGATACATTGAACACTAGAAGGCAATAGCAACACAACTCTTGACTTATAGTTAGGGCTAGGATGTAAAAATTGGTGTTTGACATTTGATATGTAGCAGTAAATTTGATTCCAGATAGCCTTTATAACTCAGTGTTTTATTTCCTAGGTTGAGATCCTGCCTTCTCTACAGAGACCAAAGAAGATTTCACTGATTGGTAGTGATGGTAAATTTTACACCATGATGTGTAAACCCAAGGTATGTAAACTGCTCACCTACCCATCATCACTTACTTAATAAGAAGGCTGCTATATCCAGGATTTTTTTCAGTCATCGACTATTTGGGGGAGGAGGGAGGGGGTGCTGAGAGTTCGTTATTGTGTGTCCTTCCTTCTGTTTCTATGTGTCACTATACTTCATACTTACAGTGTGGGTTCACCTTGGTGAGGCAATATGTTGCATATCAAAGTAGGTTATTCTGACCTACATTTTGACCTTCGACCTACATCAAAGAAAAGGTTTGTTCGGGCACTATTTCCTACAGTACTGCTTGTCCACTGGAACTCATACTGTGGTATGGGTTCAACTTTTGTTTTTCATATTATGTCACTTTTAATTTGAAAAATATTGTATAAAAAACAAATCTCTTCTCTAAAGAAAAATTTGGGGGAATAGATCTTATCAGAAATATGGCTCGGTCCACATCAAAAGGAATAGCTATTTTTAATGTAAAAAGTCTTTTGAAACCAAATTGTTGTCTATTTTAATGTTTCATTTTTCAGTCAATACATCTCGGTATATACTTATTCTTTCCAGGATGACTTGAGAAAAGATGGACGTTTGATGGAATTTAATGACATTGTGAACAAGTTTCTGAGGAAGGATCCAGAATCAAGGAGGAGGCAGCTCCATATACGTACTTATGTAAGTACCTTTTGTTGCACAAAGAATATTAGACCTGTATGTTATGAAATATCTATGCATAATTTCTTCTCAGTATATACATTTATACGTATATGCCATGTATGAACTTCACAAGACAAACACACTTTCAATGCAAACTTCAAATCCAGTTTTGATTCCCTCACTCAGGTTTGCAACTTGACTATCGTACAGTGTTGTAGGCAGTGAGAGGTGTAACTTGATTATCGTACAGTGTTGTAGGCAGTGAGAGGTGTAACTTGATCGTTGTACAATGTTGTAGGCTGTTGTTTCCCTCAGTGACAAATGTAACTTGATTGTTGTACATTGTTGTAGGCTGTTGT